>NC_066343.1:21183545-21861783 GCF_022539315.1 Serinus canaria | reverse complement strand
AGCTATGGAGAAGAATACAATAGATAAATCAGACACTTCTTCCTTGTAATTCATTGAAAAGTATGGGGGATGAAGTGTTCAAATTGTAGCAAAGGCATCTGTGCTAAAGCAAGCAGATGTTGAAGTATCTGTGATCCCATGAGAAGTTTGAACAGAGAGCAAGAAGAGTGATGAAGACCCTTTGCCACCAGGGAAAGGAGAAGAAGACCTCTGCTCCCAGAGATGAAGATGATCTTAGATAAAGAGAACCTTTGCTCTTGATCAGCTCGTCCTTAAAATAGTTCAACATAAGTTGACATGGCCCACAAATGCAGCTGTGGGAAGGTTGTGAAAAGATGGGAGGGACTTCAGGATTGCAGATTCCTGGGCAGCTGCTATTTGTGGAATTTAAAAGCCATGAGAAGTCTCCACGAAATGACAAAAGGGACTCCTCTCCCTTAGTGAACTGAGAAAGAGTATTCTAGAGGTGATAAACTGACTGAATTGTTTCTGTACATTGGTAGTGGGAAAGAAAAGGTTGCAGGGGGAGAAATGTTCTGAAGGTTTTAGTCTGATTCTTATTATTTTTTAGTTCTGTTAATAAACTTTTCTTTATATCCTTTTAAAGTTTTGAGCCTGCTTTGCCTTCCTCCTAATCCTATATCACAGCAGGAAAGGAGTAAGTATATTCTAGAGGGTAAGTATATTCTAGAGGGCCAACCAAAACCACTACAACAACTTAACAGATGCCATTAGTGTTTAAACAATATCTAGAAGATATCTGCACTATATTTAAGAAGACTTATTACTATATGATTTTCTTTTTTCAAAAAGCATGAACTGTTTTTGAATTCCTAAATATGTGAGTACAACTAACATGGTCAGGTGCTCTGACTTGCCGTGTACTTAAGACAGATAATAACATATGTCCAAATTATACTGTCTGGGCTAAAATAGCCCAAATAATGAAGATTTTCTTTTGGCTAGTCTTTCATGTGCTTCTACCAGACTTAAAATGATACGGAAATTCCACGGCTTAGTAAAAATCAAGTAAATCTCCCTTTCTCAATTGAACATTTCCTAGTTGTTTTCTCCTTTTTTCTTGGTAAAGAGCATGAGGCCCAGTTTAGAAACCATCACTAAAAGTATTCCTTTCTGTGATCATTTGCATCCTCACTGCACATATCACTTCAAAGTTAATGATGTCTTCTCTATAATTTTCATGGTGTCTTCCATTCATGTCACTGGATTTATTGGTTTTTATTTAAAGACAAAAATGCAGTGGTTTCTCTGTATCTGAGAATGAGGTAGCCATTTCGTTGGTCTGAGGCTGAAAGAAGGCTTCCCTTAGTAGCCTTGTCCCTTAACATTTTCCATCCACAGGTTTTGCATAGCAATTTGTCCAGAGTCAATATGGTCATGGCCATGATGAGAAAGAGAAGGTCCTTGTAGATGGGACTGGACTCAATCTCAGTTTTTTAAGAAGACTCTGACAAACTGAACAAAGCAGAAGGATGTAGATAGCTTTCAAGTAATATGTGCAGCAAAGTAAAATTTAATTTTTAACACGGAAGAGTGGTTATCTGGTTTTGCATAATGGGGAGAAGAGCAACATTGATTTCTTTGATTCTCTAGCTTTTGGGACTGAATAACAAGGCTGTAGAAGGAAGAGAATGACATGGTGATGCTGCCCAAGTACTGAAAAGGAGAAGGGATGTGAGTGAACAAAATGGTTTCCTGTAAATTGTCTGAGCCCTAACTCCCTAATAATGACTTTATTAGGGTCAGGGTTTTATTACAACAAGTTTAAGACAAGGTATGCTGTAACAAAATTACTTTGTAATGATGAATTAAATATACAGATCTGAATGTACAGCCTTGCTATCAAAAACAGTACAGACTATAGGATTAAATACTAGACAGGTCAGGAGAGGAGTCTGTAATTAGTACGCAGCTTTTTTTTTTCAGTGACTGGCCATTTATCTCTTGCTGCTCACTTCTTCATGTCTACAATAATGGTTTGCAAATTTAGATTTTTAGAGGAGGTAGCAAGAGGAACAGCTGATTTTTTTGATGCAGGCATTGTTACCTAATGAATTTTCCACTGAGCAAGTTTAACCATAATTTTAAATTTGAACATATCCTTTATTAATGTTGAAAGGTGCAAAATATTTTCGTAGTTTTTACTCTTTAGCACAGTTAGTATAAAGAAAAAAAGGCAGTCTTTTCTTCCTTGGTGGAATGTTGATGAAATGAGTGTGGATGTCACATGTTTGTAGGACTTGGAATGAATTCATTGTGTGGGTTGACAACTCAATGACAGAAATGGTGGAGAAATTCAAGTATACTTGATAAATCACTTCCTGGTTTTGTAAGCAGTCATGCCAGGTTTGGTTGGGATAGAGTTAATTTTCTTCTTAGTAGTGTTTTGGATCTAGAATAAGAATAGTGATGATTAACACAATGGTGTTTCTGTTGTTGCTAGGTAGTGTGTACCCTAAATCAAGGACTTTTCAGTTTCCTCTGCTTTGCCAGTGAGGAAGTGGATAAGAAGCAATGAGGGAGCAAAACCAGGAGACATGGCCCAAACTGCCTAAAGGGATATTCCATACCACAAGCTCATGTCCAGTAAACTCGGGGGAATTGGGTGGGAGCTTCTCATACAGCTTGAGGACAGGCTGGGCATCAGTCAGCAGGTGGTGAGCCATATTGAATTGTCTATCACTTTTCTTTCTTGGGGTTATTTATCTCTTTTTTTTTTTTTTTTTTTTGTAGTCTCACTTTTGGACTTCTGTGACAGTTGGTTTTTTTATCATTTTTATTACAGTATTTTAATTTTATTTGGGTTTACCAATTTTTCCTCAGTTCTCCCCAGCCCACTGTGTGGAAGGGAGTGATTGAGCAACTTCATGTTACTTAGTTGCTGACTGGGATTAAACTATGACGGCATGATATTGTCTAAGTTTATAAATTGCAACTCAGAGGAAAAGAAAAAATCATATTGCTCTTCATGTCTACAGTGCTCAACATTGTATTTTACTTTATTCAGAATCTAAGTTTGAGGAACAACTGTTTTCTGACAACAAATACTATTTGCATTATCTCTTTTGTGAGTATTATTATCATGATTTTAAATGTATGTTAGTTATACCATATTCATCTGGTTCCTGAGAATTAAGCTGCATTTAAGGATAATACTATCTTTTTTGGTGATTGTAATGAGGTAATAACATACAGGAATCCTTAGCCGAAATGTAATTGAAGCCTGAAACTGTGACAGCTGAGAAAGTGTTGTGTGTCTTTATTGATGTGAAGACTGACTTCAGTTTAAAAGTGAGCTGCCAACTGATGTTTAGAACACTCTTCTTTTTCATTAACAATGTGAGTCAAACCCTGAATGCTTGACTAGGAAAACAACTTCCTGCTAAGCCAGTGGTGTCACAAATCTACCATGTTTGCTAGGCTATTGGGTTACACTGGACTACTGTAACAATTCTGAGTGTTAAATAAATTTCACTAAATATTTTATCTTTTATTTAGTGCTGGGGAAGAAATTTACATTACACTGAGTTCAGACTCCTTTTTTTTGTCTGACAGTGAAATTGTGTCCTACCCCATGACAATCTTTATAAATTTAAATGGTTTGAGTAAGAAATACGAGGAAATGTGAATGAGAGGCTAGATTCACAAAGCCTATGGCAAAGAAGTGATCTTCCTCCTCATTGAAGTATGTACCTTCAGGTGTAAGTCACCGAAAGTGCATGAGGAAGTTATTCTTTTCCTGAGGAACTGTCAATTGAATCCTTTAACCCAAATCAGTGTCCTAGCTACCAACAAGAGTATGTATTCTACCAAAAAGAGTAAGTATTCTAAGGTCTCTTTTTTAGATACTGATTCTTCATCTTCCCTTATAATTAAAGCTAGGAAAACTCAGTCAGTCAGTGAACCTCATTATTAGATTGCAGCATTATTAGTGTTTTATAAAAATTAAACAATTTCACAAAAATATGAAAGACTCAAATCAGAATTATATTAAATGTTTTAGGGGCTAGAAAACTTACTGGTCAGATGGGGACCTTCTGCTGAGTTCACTTGCTATTAAATTTATGAACAAGTATTAGAGTCCAGATTTCACAGGGAATGTAAATAATGTGGTTTTAAAGACACCATTGAAGTTAAACCCATTTACCCCAGGGAAAAAAAAAAAAATAGGCTTGTGTACATAATAAAGTGCAACTATAAAAGATGGTTTCAAAATACCATTATTTTTTGAACTCCTGCTTATATGAAAACTGAAATGATAATCCAAAATTATATTTTGTTTATTAACTTGTATATTTAAAATAACATTTTTTTATAACTTTGCCCTTTTTTTCTTTTTAACAGCACCTTCAGGCTTGAAGGAGTGTCTGTATTTGGAGGCCCGTCAATTAAGTTGCGTATCAGATTCATCATTGTGACTTCTTGCAGGCCAGATCTGAGAAGTAACCAGGAAACCTGACCCTTAGTGGAGAATGGAAGAACCCTTGAAGTCAGAGCACAACTGAGCACTAGTGTAATCTGCATTGAATCATCTTTCTCAGATTTGACAGCTACAAGCTGAGTCCTGGCAAAAGCCACAGCCTTAAATTCCATTCAGTGGGAAAGCAGGATAAGAGAACTCAATGTTTTGCCCCATTGCAGAAACTGCTGTCTCCAAGCCTGACACCTGAGTTCCGTGCTGAGCAACCAGAGTACCAAACTAGGAGTTTTTTATGGGTACAGCCAGCATCAACAAATATTTCAATATGTAGCCAAAAGGAAAAAGGAAGCAAAAGGAAGCACTAAGTAATTTCAGAAAATGGATACATTTATTGTAACAGAGGAATGTTACTTTCTGTGGGGAAGAAGACCTCTGTCGTCCCTTGTATATATTCAAAGCCATACAGGAACAGGGCATAAGTGAAGTTAAGTCACTTAAAAGAATGCTGTCGCCTGTCCTCCACCCAACTTTGAGGAAGTTCTGCTCTTAGAGATTGCATCTCGATGCACTTCTATTATTTGCACTGTCACTTCCATTCAGGGTAATGATGTGTGCCACTATTTGCACAGATGGCCCCGGGAGATTTTTGACCACAACAAGCTATACTTTGCCAGGGCTCCAAATGGAATTAAAAAGTTAGAACTGAAGAAAGACATTTATGCTCTCTTTCACTATGGGGATCTCTTCACAGAAAGGATTGCAGTCCTTTCTTAGGATGAAATAAATACATGCATATACATACATATATACATATGTATATATATGAAAAAGAAGCAACATGATAAGTTATATTTAAAAAGGGGATATAATATTTTTAATAGCATCCTTTTTTTGTTATCATATTAGCAGCCGAGAAATTTAATCTATTGACTTATACATCAAAAAATGTTCCTGTTGAACATTGACATTTAGTCCCAGTTACTGCTAAAGAAATCATTTGTAATATGTACTTGACATAAATTTTTTCTAGCCATTTGTCTATACTTCATGGAGAAATCTAACAGACAAGCAACATTTTCAGTTTATTTTTCTAAATAAATGTGTTGTTTGTATTATTTGCAGTCACTCATTTTGGCTGGTTTTCATTATCTCCAAAAGTGATTTAACGACAGAACCAAAACACAGGGATTGTTTGTTCTTGTTAAGCTGTAATGATTTGCTGAATGAAAGCTTTAATATAAATACTGTAATTTGTAAAATGATGAAGTATATTTATATAGGCAAATATGTATGGAAAACAAAAGGAGGTATTTTAACTCTTAATTTCAGAACATAGTTTATTTTAATATCCACAGGAAGAAATTAAATATATAACGGGATAGGGTTTTTATTATCAATGAGTTTTAGTAAGTGAAAATTTGGATTTTAAGAATGAAATGAATGTAGTCAAATAATGATGATTTCCCAAATTATAGAGACCTTTTGCCAGCTGTCTCATTTTACTCAAAAACTGGTTTAGTCATCTGGGGGGGTTGGGTTTTTCTGGGATGTGTGTGCTTAGGTCTTTGGTGTTTTGTTTGTTTTGGCATACTGACAAGACCATGATTTTGATACTATTTGCTCATCATTTGAAAAGCTACAGAATAAAAGGTTGTTTCTTAGAACAATCTACGGTTTGCAGTTAAGAACAGTCATTGTTCTCCAACTAATGCAGTGTTTTGTTTTGGAGTTATTGAACATTTCAATGGTAGAGCTGTTTTGAATAAATCTTTTTTTCCTTTTTTTTCTTAGTCCATTAGCCTATGTGTAATTCAAAGAGAAAAGTAATACATTTGGTTCTCAGTTTACTTGAATAATTCGTCTGAAGTCCAGTTATATGTATCTGATTTATAAAGCTGAATAGCTTTTTTTTCCATTCATTGCTTTATGGAAGCATTTAAGTGCTCACTAACAGAAAAAATACCTTTCAACAACAAAAATTAAGTTAAAATAATCTGTGGGTTAACTTTGTGAAGGGCAGATGTCTTAAAAATGTGTTGCTCTGCTCCAATGTGCTATCAAGTGTTATGCGTGTATGTTCGTGTGTGTGTGCACGCATGGCACCCTTACCTGCTCATGAATGAAATGCCAGCTCTGCTGAAGTAAGTGCCACAAGTCCTGTTACTGGAAAAAATGCTCATGTTGCTGTATTTTTTTGGTGAAAGACCTGACCTCTGTCTTTGCTTGTGACTCTGAAGCCATAAACAGCTTTTGAAATTTGTCAGGAAATTGTAAAATTAAGTAAGTTTATGATAGGCTCCCTCATTTGGCAAAAATTAGGATGATCTTGTGATTTGATTCTTTTTATGAAAGTTAGTGGTCAATTTCCTTTGGTGCAATGGATAAATGAAACCTTTGTATTTGTTAAAGAATGATGGCTGTGTTTTGTTCACACACAACTCAGCTTTTGGCTTATAGTGTTCTTACCTTGATGTCATTTCTGTGTCATTAGAGTATGTTATTTGGACACATAACTGGCATTGGCTTGGTTTTCCTCCCTTTTCAGATAATCAATATTTTAAAATTGGAGACCTTATTCTTTGAGACAGGTATTCAGTTGTTTAAGAAGGGGACAACATTATTGAAACAATAAGAAAATTTCAGAATGATAATTTGAACACTTCCATCATTGCCTAATAATTTCACTTAAAAAAGCTCTTATTTTTGTGAACAAAATGCATTCATCTGTATTTGAAAATAGCCCAATAAAAATCCAGTGGAATAATTTGGTACTACTTGCAAATACTTTTGTGCTATGCTGAGTTCTAGATCAGCTTGTGTGTAAAATTTTTATTGCACAAAACCCACCTAAAATAATGCACAGTTTTCTTCAGAAAAATACATGAGATATGAAAAATAATTACTTCGTCCCAGGAGTGGTTTTATATAATTTGTGCTATGCAAAAATGATGAACGTATACCAACATGTAGGCTTAATTTAAGTGACAAATGTAATTGGAAGATAACACTGCAAACCACAGGTCTCATTAATCACATGCTGTTAACATGTTATTTGCACCTCTGCTTAACTGGGACTTCATGCTGGAAAGTAAATTTCAGTGTGTGTGCACACTCATACAGTGTCCTATATCATGTCTTATTTTACTAGCAGTGTCACTGGGAGAAATCCAGATTGCTTGATTTTCATAGATTTAAATCAAATCATTAGATAAGTATTCAATATTGGATAAAAATTGCGATGATGTCTGTATATTGTGCAGATACTCCCATGAGACAGCATTTTAACACACAATTTCAAAAATTGTCAGCAAAAATATATCACTGAAATGCTTTTTTATAGCTTAAAACCAGAGATATTTAGATTATCTTATTGAACAGCAAAAGAATTGTGGTATTTCTGTTATGTTCATCCAAGCATACTGACAAGACCAGCAGAACTTTTTCAACTCAGATGACTTTACCGGAAGTGATGGGTCCTTTTGTAGGTCTATGTGTCATGCATATAAGAAATGCCTACAGAAATAGTTCTAGAGTAATAGTGCATTGTTTCATTAGCTGGCATCTGAAAAGCCACCTGGAGCAGCCGAGAGGCTTGAAAGGATAAGGTGTACAATACAAAATGCTGACAGTTCTAGACTTGTCTGCAAGACAGAATTTCAGCACTTGATTTTTTTAAAAGACAAGGATCCCCATCACTCATGAGAAAAATTGGGATATGTTTAAATAGCTCTTTTATGGAGTGGAAGACAAAGATTACAGAAACCTGGTTATCACCAGGGTAATATAAAAGTGTCCCTCTCCTGACAGAGCTGCCCCAAGTATCACATGTTGGGAATATCCCCAAGGGACAGGGGTTTTTTTACCCCTCTGATCAGTTATGTGCTGGGTGCATAGCTTATTAGCAGTGATGTTGTTAATAAAAGCTGACCACAAAATAGTGACAAGCTGTTGTCTAAGGAGGGGTGGAGAAAGGACAGCCACCACTCTGCCCTGGAAATTCCTTCTAGGGAGGAGGCTGTTACTAACACTGGATCTTAAAAGGAATTTTAGAGGACTGCTGAGACTAAATCAATGATTTTCATGGACTGGACTGTTGAAGATGCCATGAGAGAGGAAACAAAAGCCAAGTGGATGTTGTTGAAAATACTTCTCTCTCTAGATTCAATATCTTTGCAGATCTGCAAGGAAGCCATGAAATCTCCCCACAGTTGGGCTGAACTTCAGAAAAGACAATTATAAACAAGGCCTCCTGTTCGGGAGAATCTGGAAGGAATACTAAGAGGGTAAAGTCATGGCAGATGGCACAGAGACTATTTAAGGTATTCTTGAAGCCAGAGAGTAAATACATTCTGCTTAGCTAGAAAGGCTTGAGAAAGGGTAAAAGGGAAACCACACGGCTAATCAGCAGGGTGTCAGAGGCTTCTGAGGGCAAAATGCCCTTCAGATAGCTGAAGAAGCTAAAGATTTTTAAAGAAAGTGTAAGGACTAAATGTAAGACTAAATACAAATAAAAAAAAAAAAAACCAAAAACAAAACAAAACAAACAAACAAAAAAAGAAAAAAAAAAAAGAAACAAAAACCCAACAACAAGCCCAGAGCAACATTAATCAAATCAATTCCAAGATACTTAAGAGATTTCTCAACTAAAATAGTTGAAAGAAACAAGAATTAAGAAATTCTGTTTCTAGAACAGAGCAGAGAGAAGACTGGGAGACCACCTATAATGCCGAAAGATAGTAAAGGAAAACAAGCACATAGAAGAAGCTATAGGAACAAAATGGTCAGAACACTTTAATTCTGCTTGTGCAATGGAAGGACTTTTGTAGATTCTCACACATTCATTTTTTTTGTGGAGGAGCTCATATGAAGTTGTGATTTGCCAGTTTGAGGTGGTACAAAACAAAAAGAAGGGATATACACCTAAGATTTTTAAAGACACTCAGGGATGAAATAGCCAAATGGTACCTGTGGTGTGAAATTCTTTGTTTAAAGTTATTTTGATAGCTTTTGAGATGTGAGGTTGCAACTATGTTGCCAGTTTTAGATTGAAAGAGTATAGTCCATTAAATCAGTATGGGGTAAAAGGGTTCAAAATTTAATAATATCTTTCTAAAAAGAGCTAGAACACATCTTAAGGTGTCAATATTACCCAACACCGCAGGAAATGGCACAGAGGGCTAAGAGAAAGCACAAAGGAAACTGCAGCTGGCTAAGAGAAAAGTTCCTGCTTTCATAAAAATATGTAAAATATTGGAGAAAATAGTGATTTTTGTGTCAGTTTTCACAGGCGCAAGAGGCCAAGAGTGAAGTTCCAAGGGACGTATTCTGTGATTCATGTGTCTCAAAATATATTTGAACATGTGAATATGCTGGAAAAGTAGTGTATAATTACATGGCAATATTGGTGATCATACTAAGTTATTAAAGGTATTAAATAGGAGTGGCTCTGAATGACTGACAAAATTAATTTTAATTTATTAAAATTAAAAATTAAATTCAATGAAGATAAATGTAAACTGATAGGAAAACAACTTATATTTAACACATTTCACTTAGCTTTAATTTAGCAGGTAAATGTTTCTGTGAAAATGTTGGTCTTGTGCTTAGGAGGTCAGGAAAAATATAGTATGCAGTTAACATTTATTAAGAAAGCAGCAGAGAAAATAAGTGAACATTACATACACCATTGTATCAATCAACAGATATGCAATAGCCTAATATGATATTTAACTTTTTAAATACTATGCTATGTTCCTTGACTGGAAAACAAACAATCAAACAAAAAATGTGATCAAACTGGAAAAGCAGGTAGAAAAAGGTAGAAAAATAAGATAGTACAATTAGATTCTGTCTGTGAAGTGACAGCAGATAATAATTCTACTGCTCAACAGAGGTGTGGAAGAGAAGTAGAGTGATAAGTTCATGAACAGCATGAGTGTGCAGTAGCAGGGGCCATCAAACAAATCCAGCCACTGGGAAGCTCAAAAATTACACAAAAGTGTTTATTTAAGCAATGTGAGGGAAGCTGTGGAACTCTTTCACTCAAAACATATTGCATATGCTAAAAGTTTATGGGAATTAGGGGCTGGGAGAAGAAAAGGAAAAATAGTAATTTAGAGTTGCTAAATGAAGGGATCCTAGTTTTGCTTCTAGTGAAGACAATTGGTGTCAGGGTGAGTATAATGAAGACGATTTTCTACATGTGTGTTCTCAATCAATGTCAGCTACTTTTGTGGCTCATATATTCTATTTACATAAACTGAAATCAGGGAGCAGAAAATTCTACTTTTGCAGTGTGTACTGTGTACTTTACAGAAGCACAAACAAATTATCAAAACCAGCCAAGAGCTTTCATATGGAAAGCATAAGAAAAAAAAAAATCTTTAAGTCAAGGGTGATGTTCGGGAGGTTATGTCATTATTAAAAATTCACCTGTTCAGTAATGTGGTACATTGAGGTTTATCTACTGAGATTTAAACAGACATGTGTAGTTATTAAGAAGACTAATGTCAAGCAAGAGATTAATGTTTCAGGAAGTGAAACAATCCCAAATTTAAAAAAAAAAAACCTGCAGTCTTTTGATTAGTGCTGATTACATATTTCTTTAAAATAAGCATACTTATCTCTTTAATTATTTCCTTAACTTTTTCACTGAAATAAATATCCTTTACCAATAAATATAGTTGCATTGTAAGTCATGAGTGGAAACCACCTGGATAATCAGATTGAGAAGCTGAGATTTTGAGAATCTGAGCCTCAGGCTGATCAGATGAACTCCCTTTGAATTACCTACATTTGAATAACTGGGGAGTTTTCACACATTTCCACCAAACTGACAGTATTTGGGCATATGACAAATCCATTATTTGTAGTGGAGACTTTGACACTTTATTTGGTTAGAGATAATAATACTTAAAATATATTAGGTGTATATATATATAAAATATATATCTAATTTTACAACAAGATCTTTTTCCTAGAGAAAAATGTTTTAAGTTGTTTTATCTGCAAAAGTGCATAAATTTCTAATTATTGTAATTCAGTGAGCAAAATATTTATTACTGTTGTGACTATCACTCTTACAGTTGAGGTACTATTGATGAACTAGGACAGTACATTTGGGTTGAAGTTGTTTTTCATCTGTTTTTAGAACAAATGCTTGCTTTTTTTTCCAGCTTCTCTATAATGCTCTCTGCTTTTATGTTGCTAAAAGAGACTTCTGCTTAGCTCATTCCTCTGTTTTCAAACCACAGTTGTCACTGTGACATTATAAAACTAAATCTGCTGGGAAATAATTTCAGTTGATCATAGTCCCTATTCTTTTTGCTGAGCAGGAGATATTGCAGGATGGTTAACAGGCTTGTCTTAGTTCACTTATTTTTACTGATTTTATCTTTTGTTAAAGTAAATGCAAAAGCTAGCTAAGGACACTGTCTTTACTATAGTTTGTTTAAACAGAGATTTCTAAGTTAATTTAGAATATCTTGAAAATGCATGAGAAGTATTTCCACCTGGCTAGTTATGGCTTTGTTCTCTTTGAACTACCCATGTCTTGTTTTGAATTGAATTAATTTAACTGAATGAAATCACTATATAACTGTCTTTTTTTACTTCGCAAAATTATTACTTTTCTGACATTATAGAGTATCCTACCTCACACTTAAACAAGTCTCTGATTAGGATTTAAAATTTCTTCGTTTTTTATTGTATACAAAGGATACAGTAAACAAACAATGATAAAATTACAGAGTAGCCAAAGGGAGATATTTTCAAAAATAAAACCAAAAAGGTAAGCAAACTCAAATTTGTTTTGGAAAGATGCAGCCACAAATGAACTGAAAATGCATTATAAGACATAGCTAAAAAATCTAAGTTGTGACATGAAAAAGGAGAGGAAACACTGAACATTAGGCTCCTGGAACTGATGCCTGCAGAATATAAATTAATATAGGGTAAAATATGTACCATTATCTTTTCTTCAAACTTTCAGATTTTGCAATTAGGGCAGATGAAGATAAGCAATGCTAAAAAGTCTGGTTAGGACATCTTTCTAGTTAAAAAGTGTTCTGGTTTTGCTTTGGAGTTCATCAGCCAAAGCTTTGACTTCATAATCTTTTCTGATGGTGCAGCCACACTTTATATGGATCCTGGTATTTCATCATGAAAACATTTTTCCATACATACAACCTGATCTAGCCACTGTCCCTTCTTTAATCCCTTTATATTATTCAACCTGCCCATGCCAGTCATGTCCTTTAGGTCCCCTGTAGCCTGTGCTGCACAATTCATCCAGCTCAGGGCAAGAGCACATTGTTGGCCTTCTGGTCAACTCTCACCCTCAAGTCCTTTCAGCCTGTGTCCTTGCAGCTCATCCAGTCACCCTCCACCACCCACATCTACTCTACTCCAGGTGCATGACTTGGCCCTTCTGCCTCCTCAGTGTAATGAGTCTTCCCTAGTCAAAATCCATAAATTTCCTTTGATCCTGCTGACGTTAATTTTTTGTCATTTGTTATGTCAGTCACTTTTTTTTTTTCCTAGCATTATGCAGAAATTTGTCATGTTTGTATTCTATGTCATAATCCAGATCCCTGATCCCATGTAGCATCATGGCAGTCATTAAGACTGGTAGAGCATGATTTGCTACTGGTAAATCTCTGTGTGTTCCTGATTGCCTAGTTTTCCATGTGTGCTCAGAAATTAATTCCGAATGAATGCTATATGTGAACTTTCTGGTGCAAAAAAGTATGGCTGCTTTTTAGTGTTCCCTTGATATCCCTTCTGTCTTAATGTGAACATAATATTAGTTGTTTTTTCAGTTTTGAGGACCTTTCTTGATTACCATGATTTTTAATAGATGATAGTAGCCATATGCTCTCTGCAGTCAGCACCTCTGATACCTTGAGGTCAATTTGATCCAGCATCCTGTACTTAAGTTCAACATTTTTAAGTTCCTCCAAGCTTCTTGGTCTCTTGTAAGCCTGCTTCCAAAATAAGACAGATATGCACAGAATTTAAAAAGTAGCTTTGACTGAGGTGAAAATGTCATTAAATAATTCAACTTTTTCTATATAATCTATCAGTCAATTGGTTCTCCCATTCAGCAGTTTGTATTTTCTGTGAATTTCCTTCTGATATTAGCATAATAAGAACTCTTGTAAGAGCTCTTATTAATAGGAAGAGTTCTCTCTTGTAAGAACTCTTCCTATTACGTTTTTGTCCCTAACTAGTTTTAGCTCTAATCAAGTTTTGGCCTTTTTATCCTTAACAGAATGAGCAATACTTTTATAGTCTTCCTTTGATTTCTGTCCTTGTTTTCACTTTCTATGTGATTTCTAGCATGTAAGTTCTCTGTGTAATCGTTCATGCCTTTGGCAGAAATTTCTGGTCTACCTACACAAAGGGGTCCTTTTCTCCTCAGCTCCAAATAATTTTTCTTTAAAAGTCAGCTAATTATTCTGGATGCTCCTTGTACGAGGCTCCAAGGGTATTAATCAGCAATATTCTAAATAAGTAAAAATCTGCTGTCCTCAAGACAAAATCTTCTGTCCAGAAGGCTGTTCTTTGCCTTTCTCCAAGTCTTGATCTCATCTTCTTCTGATCTCTGCAACCCAAACTAGCACTCACAAGTGTTTTTTTCCTCATTGAGCAGCTGCTCAAACAGAGTATTTCCTTGGCTGGGCCCAAGGTTCACATTAGAAATTCAAACACAGCACTCTGAAGACCCTTCCACGATGCTCAGTAAATCTTGTAGATCTTGTTCAGTAGATGTCCATATGGTCAAAATCCCTATAATGGACCAAGGGCTTTGATCAAGAGATTCCTCTTAGTTGTCTGTAGACAGCTTCAGAGATGTCATCTTAGTCAGGCAAGCTGTAACAGATCTCCATCAAATCATCCTGTTGTATCCTCTTGGACCTAGACCTGGAGGGTCTCCACAGACACCTCCTTGGTTTCACACCAGATCTTTCCTCAGTCAGGAATTTTCATCACAAAGCACACATCTCTGCTTCCTCTGCACCGCCTACCTTCCCTTATCAGGCTTGAGGAGCAGCCTTGTGATGGCAGTCAGTTCTGTCTACTGGAATCAGCAAGGCTATGGAACTGAAGAGGACAAGAAGTGAATTCCATATGTCCCACAGTCTTCATCTTTAGAGGTCTTGATGCACACAGTAACCTGAGGGGAAGGATTTATGCCTGGTTTTCAAATAGAAAGGCAAGAGAAGTTGTCAACTGGGAGATGAAGTTGTCAACTGGTATATGAAGCTGGGAATGTGGATATTACTAGCTTAGTAATCCACTGGGAGCAAGAAACATTCGTAAAGAAGGTGACTGAGATGCCAAGAATACATGTGAAAGTTACACTTGTGATGTACTGTCAGGTTTTCAGAGAGCTGTGTTCTGCTCATTATGATGTACATGAATAATGTCAAAGAGGCCCCCTGAAACAGCTGGATAATTCAGCAGGAAATACTTGGTTGTCAGAGTTTTGAGGGGTATAAATTTTTGATCAAGTTACTGCAGAAATGTTTAAAAAAATCTAAAGTTTGCAAACATTGAATATGACCTGTTTTGCTGAATGAAGCTTTGAGACTGAAATACTCTGTCACTCAGGCAAGCATAGAAATTTTTTTAATATATTATCTGAATTTGCTTTTAATTAATTTGTGCTTAACCAATATGCATATGAAAATGGATTACTATCTGTGTGGACAAAATCAATACTAAGGGCAGAAAAAAGTTAAATTTCTTGTGAATTGACTTTCACTTAATCTAGATACTTAACAGGATGAAAATATGTATGTCTTGCCACAGGTATAAAGATGATTTATTCTCACTTTATTTTTAAATTTCTGTTGACAGTATAACGCTAAAGGATTCACTTACATTAAAATGAGACCTTCTCTCCTTTCCACTACTGTTTTTCCTAGTCAACAATCCAAGCAGATTGAGTCATTAATGTGTGTTTGGGTACTTGTAGGATAGCTCCTGAATTAAAAAAAAAGGGATTTTTTTTCCTGTGAGGATCTCAGTAAAATCTAGGTGGAGAAAGAGCTGGGAAAAAAATAGTATTTCTTTCTCATTGCTTGAGATCTATTATATAAGAAATAGAGTTATCTTCTGGATATACATCATTCTGCTAGCTTGAAGCATGAGCAGATGGGAACCTCATTTAGATTAGCCACATACTTTAACTAAAGCTACTTAAGATGAATCCTTCATTATTCCAGATCATTGAGATAAATTTTGACCAAATATGGTCATGTTTAAAAAAATTTAGTAATTTAAGGCAATATTCATGGATGGAGCATAAATTTTAAAGGTAGCAGATATACTGAATTTTTCTAAGAGTCTTGCAACACATATAGGAAAAACCAATTTTTTGGCCTTGTTACATTTACCATAATCAGAAATCACACTGATACTAGAAGGAAAGGTTTGCCTAGATAAATAGAAGATAAAAATTTCTTAGTTTTTCATATTTTTTGATTCAAACAAGTATTACTATGTTACCATCTCTACTTGCCTGCATTAATATTTAGCAGGTCTTCTTTTTAGAACCTACTCTAGCAAGTAGGATATTTTTCTTTTGGAAGGATCCTATTGACAAAGCAGAGACATGGGCAGATGTATTTACTCAGAATATATAATTTAAACATGAACCTTTCTAAGCTAAAATATGTCTTTTAAATTTTTTCTGACCCCCATTAATAGGAAATGGGCATGAGTATAATTCTTGAGGGATGATATTTTAGTTTTGATTGAAACAGGAAATGCAATTTAATGACATCTCTAAGGACAGAAGGATTAGGGCTGCAGGCAAAAATATGAAGAACACAGGGATTTTCAAATGCTTGAACTGTAGGGGTAATACATTGTGTTCTACTACCCCCTGGACTCATGGATCTGATAAAAGTGTACTTACTACACAGATACAGAAGGATAAAGATTACAGTCACCACCTGCTGTTCTTCCTGCTGGGTTTTCATGTACTGCTGCATCCTCTTAGAAACAATCAGTTTACCAGGGAGATGTCTTGTGGGGTTTTTGGCCATTATTATTATTATCAGGTTTTAAATTTTACCCGTTAGGGATTTAAATATTATGATGATTTTTTTTTACAATATTATTTATTCTCATGTCTGAAAGCTCTTCTAATTTGATGGTAAAAGTATTTTGAAAGTGTTTTATTTTTATTTATTTTTATATCCAAACTGAGAAGTTTGGATACCAAAAATACTTTGAAGTTTTTACATAACAAGAATGTGTGCAACCAGATTTATCCACTTAAAATCTTGTCTGTTATTTTTGTTTCTGTGTTAATCAAACCTCATGTCTTTTTTGCATTCATCTATTTTTTAGTATAATTTTCCAAAATAAGCTATTTTTTTTTTGCTGAAACAAGGCACCATGATGCAAGTTTTTTGTTACAATTATGTTTAATTCTTTTATATAGAGATCTATATTTATAGGGACATATTTTGTGTTGGAGAAAAGTTGCAAAAAATTAAAATTCTGATATTTGAATTTTTTAGATAGTACATTATTTAATGCCACAAAGACTGCACACACTTGCATGCTTAGATATTTTTCATTTAGTTTTGGATGAAGCAGTTTTGATATTTATCTTCATTGTCATTGTGCCAAGAGCAATTCATTTTATTTAATATCTTGCTGAAGAATGGAATGACAACAAGTATTGGAGTCAAGTATTAGACATGATACATACTGTGATAGAGAGTATTCCTGAGGCAACATTACAGAATCAATAATATTGTACAATGCAAAAAGCAGGATGACTTTCCTTTAGAATAAATATGACAATTTTTGTCTATTTCCAATATCCAATAGAGAAAGGATGCTAAGGTTGTTTTCTGGGTGCTCATAAGACTGCATTTCCAGAAATAAATATTTCTCAGGGAGTTCCTATGATCATCTGAAGGCAGAATATGTTTACTGACAGTGAGAACTGAGG
Organism: Serinus canaria; assembly: GCF_022539315.1. Classification (NCBI taxonomy): domain Eukaryota; kingdom Metazoa; phylum Chordata; class Aves; order Passeriformes; family Fringillidae; genus Serinus; species Serinus canaria. The sequence continues at coordinate 21,844,366 of NC_066343.1, read as the reverse complement.
GTCTCAGTCTAACTGTGAAGCACCGAATCCCTGGCTATTTACTCCTTGGCATCCATAATAGTTATTTCTTTGATTATTTTTCGGATAAATAATGGTTAGGGAGCTAATAACACAAACAAACCACTCTGAAAGAAGCATTTTTAGCACTGCTAAAGCACTGCTGAAGTGCTCTAAATGGCAAATGAAATAAATGTATTTATGAATGAATGAAAATTTACTTTTTGAACACATAAAGAAAGCTGCACTGTCACCATAAATGGAAATATTATCATCTCATGTAAGTACAGTGTCAGCCTTTAAAGCAAGCACAGGGACTGACAACTTATTTGAGAGAAAGGAAAAGAAAAAAGGGAAAGGGAAAGGGAAAGGGAAAGGGAAAGGGAAAAGGCAATAGACAATAGGCAAAAGGCAAAAGGCAAAATGCAAGGCAATGTGAAGAATCATTGGAATGGAAGACTGGATGTCTTGCTTAAGATCAGAGTTTCAGCCACTTGCAGGAAAAAAAAATCAGTCCAAAAACTGTGACTTTCTGGTAGCTAGCAATTGTGCATATAGACAGGACTGTATACCTTTAGTAGCATCTTTAGTAACTTTTCACATGTTAATAAAAGTTTAAATACACAAAGAGGCCTCCTATTTCTGTATAAAAAAATTCCTGTGCCTCAAAGTCCACGTCCACTTTTTCCAGAGCATATTTTCTTATGTCTTACATACTGCTGGAATCCAGGAACCTCAGAGAAACCCATAAATCATTTGGGAGAAACTAAGCTCTAGGCAAAGGCAAATTATTTAACAGTATTTCAGAAGATAAATATAAGGACTTTATTGAAAATGACATATATAGTAACTAGGGTCTTCCATAGACATACAGAGAAAACTCTCTGGTTGAGTCTGAGAAATAATATGTCTTAATGGATAATGCAGGATAAATGAAGCCAAAAATTAAAAAGTGTGTGGTTTCAAATAGTCTGGATATAAAGGCTTTGACTCAATGCACACAGGAGTGCATTTAGGAGGAGCTAAATGGAAGAGCAGTAACAGCAGTAACCCAGAAACAGAATAAGAAGACTTTCTTTGACAGCACTGATGGATGGACAAGTGGGAAAAGTAATTAAATTAATAAATTTCAATTAGGATGGTAATTAAAAGGCAGATGGGGACAACAAGCCTGTTTGAAGAAATAGAATTTTTCTTGAATCTCAGTTCCACCAGAAAAAATCCCCAAAAACTGATAACACCACATTTTCTTCTAATTGAAAAGCTCTTTGAGACCCCAGGGTTTATTTACAGGTTTGAATTATTTGTCTATGTTGATAGCTTTTGCACAATTTATTTTTATATTTGGCCTAAGTATACTTATCTGTTCTCACACTGCATGTTCCATGTAGGAACCAGAGTATTAAATCTCATTTTTTTAATATGGTTGTACTATTATTATTTGTAAATAAATCATTCCTATTTACTTTCTCATATCCAGCTTTCCTACAGTGTCAGCTAGGTGTTGTACTTTATTTTTTCTTATGATTTGCTACTGTGATATAACTCTAAAGCTGCATTTTTCATGCGAGGTGAGAGTGGATTATCAGAGGAATAACAATCAGCATCACTGTTTTTGCAAGACAGTAAGACTGATCACTACTATTTTCTCAACCTGCAAAAAAAACCCAAAAAGCCCTCATCAAACAAAGGAAAAAAACCCACACAAAACCCCCAGACAAACAAACCCCAAACCAAACTAAACTCCAAACAAACTACCAGTCAAAAGGAAAAAAAGAAAAAAGGAAAAAAGAAACAAACAAACAAAAAGAACCCAAACTAAACAAACAAACAAAAAAATAAAAACAAAAAAAAAGCCCCGCAAGGATGTTTAACTGTTCTGCAAGATGGCATTCAGGAAGTAATAACTCCATCCGTCTTAATTATAGAAACTTAAATAAGATAAACGATGTATCTTGAGTACCTAGATATAAAGACAGAATAAAGAAATACTGACATATATATTCCTGAATAAGGAAATACAGGTCAAAGAAAAGTCCTCTGGCTTTATCTCAGTTGCATTTATACCATTTAATCTTACTTTACTTTAAAAAGTGCTCAATATTTTATCACATCTGTAAAAAGTAATTCAACTTCAGCTATTACAAATGTACACAAAAGCCTTTTAGCAGTATAGCAGCACTAAGTAGTTCATCACTCCATATGTTTCATCTCCTAGAAAGGATTTGGGTTTATGGGAAGCAGTTTAAAATTGATGGAAGGCTGTACTCCTGAGCATCAGGTCCTTTATGTAAGCATGAAGAAATTCTTACAGTTCTAGAGCTTGTGGGTCTACCACCAAAATAAATTCTTGGCATGTAAACATATTTGGAGACCAATTTTATCAAGATTAATTTTATTAAGTCGTTCTGGAATTGGACTAAAATACCAAGCAAGACACTTTTCTGGTATATGTTTTGACGAATTTAAAATACATAACAGTCACTATCAGTTATTTTACAAATTTACTCTCGTTTGAGAATTCAGACCTATTACATATTAAAAATTTGCCTCTTCACAAATTACCCACTATAAAATAAAATATTCTTTTGCTCTATTCCTTTTGATTTTATCTAATTACTTCTTTGTAAAACAGAGCTTTTTAATTTTCCAGGTCCTGTTGGGGAAAAAGAGTTTCCAAAGCAATAAAATTTAAGTCCTGGGTTGTTGCTGAAGTTTAATCAAAAACACATTTTGCTCACATTCATCAAGATAGCAGCTACATACTGGGTGCAAAGTTATAACATGTATGACACCACCTATGACATGTAGGCATTTGAGTCAGGATGGGAATTTAATGAACTTAGGCAGAAAGAGGTTCTTTTTTGTCTGTCCCTAAATGAGTGTTGGCTCTCTTGTGAAGGTTTTTGTCTCTGGAAGATTTTCAAAATCACTTCAATTTTACCTATTTTAAAAAAAATCCAACATATTCTTCAGTAAGGAACAGCTAAAAAGCCATGTATAAATTGAATGTGAGAGTAAAGAATTTGCACTATTTTGGACCAGTGAGATTCCACAGTTATTAGGAGATTTCAAATCAGGAGTCCCTAGAGCCCAAAATAATCCACTATTTTGGTGATTAAAGGCGTGAATATCTATTTTGCTGAATTTTTACAAGGGACTTTAATAATTCTCAACAGGATAAATCACAGGTGTTTTTCTTTTATGCTACAGAAAAAGAACCCTTTAATTAAAATTTCTTCAATGACCTGAATGTCACTGTTATTTTGATGATAGGGCACGCTAAAGCATCTTTCTCTTATACTGAATAAAGTAAGTAAGAAAAGGCTAATTCAGACGAAGATATGTACGGGCTCCCTGTGCATCACAAATAACTATTTACAGACAGCTCTGAAAGGCTCATGCACCTCTTGTCTCAGTCAAATATATTCCTTACTTTTTAAAAGGTGTTTTTCATTTTCTTTCTTTTTTTATGTGTGTTTTTAGACAATCTGACATTAATACTGAATTTACTTTAAATGCAATTGCAAGTTATTTTTTAAATAACCACACTATACCACAAACCTAGGACATCACCATCCTTTTATTAAAAAGAGTTTATTTCATGCTAAAACCTCATTGTGTCCTTACATAAATCTTTTGGTGTACCAACAACAGTAATCTTTTTCTTGGCTTTGAGCCCTTAATTTCACTAACAGATTAGTAATAGAACTGTAATACAGTTTCCCTCTACAGAGAACAAAACTGAAAGCATATGTATTGGGGACCTTGCAGTGAGTGTACAAAAGAGCCATAATAAAATCTGTCATTTCAGTGTGCAGCCAAGATACTTTGTTTTACCAATGTAAGCAGAAAAGAGGCAGAGGCAGTTGCTGTGGTGTGACAGCATGGAAGCTGTGTGTTACACTCTTGTTTCAGACAGTTTTCTGTTTCTTAAGCACCATCTCAAACTTGTGATCCATAGAGCATTTTCTGGTGGTCTGTGTAATGTTATCTCATTAAAGAATGCTGGTATGGTTCCTGGATTTCCCTGCTGAACCACCTCTTAAAACAGCTTAAACCACATAGCAAACTTGCTTAATATTCCTTTTTCATGCTAAAAATTGCTTGGTCATTTTGAAGATGTGAATAGCATCAAGCAGACCCCCTTTTTGAATGTGAACTCTCAACCAAAACACTTGGCAGTTCATTGCTACCATTTCTACAGCAGAAGAATTTTTACTTTCTTAAGTTCTTAGGCTAAGCACATCTGTTTTGGTGTGTTCTTTATGAAATGGCCTATTTCACCAAGATTAAAATGTTTAAGATGCTTCTTTTCTCACTGAGTGAAGAAGGTTCAGAAGAGGCTGTTGACTAAATGCTTAAAGAAATAAATCATCTGGTTCACTGTGGTACAGCCATGAGACTTGCTTAAAAGGATTAATGTTTCCACCCCAATATGTGATATTTTGGTCAGGTTATTAGTATGCTTTGGAAAGAGTTCTCATTGACCTCTAATCCTGCAGCTGAAGTTTACCCAGATACAGCACCAACTATTATTCTTGAGTGTAAGGAACTTTTTTACCCCAATTTTAGTTCTGCAAGTGGTTCTGCCTTTTATTTTTAAAGTCAACATGCAAGAGCTTAGCTGTCAATATTCAATATGACTGCAGCTTTTCAGACACTGAGCACTACTCACCGACATTTTCAATGCAACAGGTTTTTTTCTTTTTTTGCATTCTGTGTGGTCACTCTGTGCTCTGGAGTAATGTTATACCAAAATTCTAGTATCTGCAATTGTTCCTTGTGGCAAAGAACCCTATGCCTAAATTCAGTTTTCCCCAGTGAAAACTGAATTTAGGCATAGGGTTCTTGAAATGAAATACAAATTCATCCATTTATAAGGAAATGGAACCAAAAATATTGAAAGTTTCCTGTTTCAGTTCTTTCTATTAAAAGAGAGAGCAAAAATTACAATGATACCATAGGTTTTAAAATAATGTTAAGGGCTAAAAAGAGGGCAAGGTTGCTTCCTTATTGATGATTAAGTGTATTTCAGTGAAGAATATTGCTTTTGAGACCATTCTATGTCTTAATACAACTTAAAACATATAACTATGGAATGAAATGTTTAGCAGGGCTGAAGCAAAAGTAATGTAGCTGTATCTGCTGTGATTTAGCACCAAGCACATTGCTCATAAATCAATTAAATTATGTTAGTCATCCCATTGAGAGCTCAGACTAACTCTGTTTATATACTAGATGATATAATAGATTCCAGGAGGGAATGGGATGTGGCACAGTAAAAGAAAGGGCATGGAAAGAAAAACTTGACATCCACATGCTGTCACAGTGAATCTGATAGCTAGTCCTGACTTTGTAATCAAAGGTCCTTCATTCCCAAAATTTTTGTGCTTTACAACTGACAAAGCAGAACAGGCATTAGTTCAGATAATTTTATTTTGTGTTTGATGTTTTTAGTCCAGATATATTTATTTCAGATTTTGGGTTGTTTTCTGTGTAGCAGCCAGCTATAACAGCTCAGATGAAATCCAACCAGTCTGTTAAATCTCTGTCTAAAACAACACAAATTATAAAGCAGCTAGCAGTAATTTTTAAAAGCACGGGTCTAGCCCTGATATGCTAATCTGTGCAGGTTTACATGAGTATTGGTTTTAGGTTTTTATTGAAACACTGGGAGAAAAACACACATACTGTTCAAATTCTTCACCTTTTGCTTAACCTTTTTGCTTCTTTTCTGAATCAGCTGACACATATGGATTTTAAGATTCCACTGGTTCTTTTATTTTAATTTAAATTCATGTTCTTCTCTTGCTTTCTTGCATAGTTCCCTGAGGAAACAAGGCCTACAGAATTATGTCATCTGCTTCCATGTTTCACTTTTGGAACTCTTGGCCATAACCAGCCACATCTGGCTTAAGACAAAGGGCTCAAGGGGTGAAGTTTCCAATTTCCATAGAGACAGACAGTGTGTGCTGCAGCCACCTCGATAGGCAGGTAGGGAGGGAGGTGAGGGTAAGGATTAAAAAAAGGCAGGCATCCCAAATTTTGAAGTTTGCAATATGACTGTGGTTAGATGTTGCATCCCAGTGGAAATTAAACTGGAAAAATACCAGTATGTTATTGTCAATTCAAATCAACCTATGCCACATTTTTTTAATGACATTAACCTCTTTTTATTCACTGATGTCATTACAGTTTCCACATTAAGAGTAAGTAGAGAAAATACTGACATGCAAATCAAATTCTTTTGTCTCCTAAGGAAACAAAACAATTGTTAGAATTATGTGATACTATTGCACACTTCTTAAACTTCCAGCTCAAAACACTGCAGTGCTCAGATAGAAACAAATTCATTTCAGTTAAGATGTCCTTGCTAGCCCATTTCATTACCTGTTTCTGTTATTTTAGCCAAGTGTCATAAAATCAGTTCACATAAAATAATAATAAATTTATTTAATTTTTGTATGGTTTCTTGTATAAAAATGTCATAAGAAAAAGCCTTGGTGGGTTGGAAATAAGAATGTAGATGAAGACTGCAAGTTATTTATATGGTAATTTTCCTTTATCTGAAGTATAATTCAATATAATGAACATTTGTAAACAGAGACTTGAGAAGCATACAGAGATATTGAATTGAATTGAATTGAATTGAATTGAATTGAATTGAATTGAATTGAATTGAATTGAATTGAATTGAATTGAATTGAATTGAATTGAATTGAATTGAAGGAGCATGCCCAAAATTATCCTAAATTATACTTGGAGTAGTCCTAGGACCACAGAGATAAACTGACAGGTTTTTGTCTAACTTAGGGCACAATTTAATCTATTTTTCTCTAGCAGGACTATTCATTATGAACAAAACTTGAACTTGAAGGCTACATTTATCTGATAGATTGACAGATACATAATCCCTAAGAAAATGGGCTGTATCCTCAGTATCACAGCTGAGCTGCAAAAGAAGATATACCACATTCCACAAAAGCTTTTCACACAAGTGATAGAAATGTGTGAGGCGTGAAAAGCTGTCCTGACCAAACAAGCAGAGTCATAAAGCTCCTAGACTTCTAGCTGCAACCAGTGTGAGGCTACAGGCAGCTCCAGGTGGGGAGAGAAAAAGAATATATATTGCATTAAATTTTTGAAGGTGTGTAATCACATCGTTGCAATACAAACAGTGTATTGAGGAGCCCTTTGCCACCTCGAAGTCTTTGCAAGTCTAGGACACTGCAGATGTGTCGGATATCAGAAATATTTCCCACGTGTTGAATTGAGTCACACCGCTTGGTATAAAATGCAGCACCGACAGTGTTCCAAAGGAAACTGGTGCCTGAGTTACTTTGCTGCCAAAGTTTAACTGAAAACCCTTTGATCAGTGTTATTGAAATACCTCAGTGCCTGAAATGAAGGATTAGTATCTTGCAGTGGTCGGTGAGAAAACAAAAATTTTGCAGTAAGAAATAGACATGCCAGAAAAAAACCCTGCATTGTAAAGTGCAGCTTCCAGCAGTACAAATTGTAAAAAGTAAGCTCAGAGGGGAATTTCTGCACAGTGTTAAACAGAGGGTTTGAGCTCACTAAATGCAGCTGAGCTGCAGAATGCTAAGGATTGCCCGTCCTGTACAGCCACAACTGGCAAGTCTGCACGTACCAGCACTCAGAAGAAATGCTGCTGCCTTAGGAGGCCAGCATGATGTTGCTTTTCAAATGAGTGACACATTCTGTTACATGAAACCCTGTGACAGTTTCTGTCATGACTGACATCTGCATCAGTCTCCCTTAGTGAGAAAGGTGGAAAAAATGGAAAAAAATAAATCGGCCTCTAAAAGCTGTTGGCTCTTTACCACAAATGTGAATTAATTTAATCAATGGGAAGGCATCAGGATGAAAATGGTGAACTTTGATGACATCAGGATGAAAATGTTGACTTTGAAATTGTGACAGTCAGGATAACATCAGTTTTAGTTTAATTAACACCATGCCTGCTTCAGTGTGCATATTTGTTTTGGTGGGTTATTTTCTACTCAGGTGATCATTAAAGGAGATACACAGGCACTGGATGGAAAAAAAAGAATATATTAAGCTTAATTGAACAGAAGCAGACCTCTAACCTGAAACAGAGGAAGACTTGTGAAACATAAAGAAACTGACAGTGTTATGTCAGTGTAGACATGTGTGGGCTATGGACTTCATCCATCCTAACCATACCCTGAAATGTACATGACAAAATAAAGCAGAAGCACTGAGCTGTCAGGTGTAATCTAGGTTAGGTCCAGATATGGTGCAGAGATGTAACAGTTCTGGAGTGCTGTAGAGACTTGGGGATTATTAGTTCAGATGTAATTCTTGAGTTAATGTGCATTTCCTGACTCTAGATCTGATCTGACATGGCATTGCTTTGACCAGGGTGGTTCTGCATGATCAAGCAGAGAACACACAGAAAGTGGTCCTTCACTTGGTTTGTGAAATAGTGAAGGACATAAATACCAATGCATGTTTGCTTTAAAAAAATGGGGTAAAACAGTAAGCATAGGTAAGGTGGTTTACATATAAAACTCACTTGTTTAAAATATTTTCTTAGACAAGTGTGCACCTTTTGGCTGATAACGCTTTCCAGTTTGCAAAAAAAATGTTACTCTGCCTCCACAGTCCAACTGTCTTCCACAGCATTTTTAGGGAAAACTTTTTGAAAAATCAAAGAGCTTTCCTGGGGACTGCAATGTATTGCAGCCAAAATTCAGGTTAAAATAATCCAGAGACACCAGTGAGGACACTCCTGGAGAAGGCTTATGGACTGCTTTCTCACAAAGAAATGGAAAAACAGATCAGTCACTCACAAAAGCATGTACTCTGGAGTCTGGACAAATAACTCAGAAAGATCATTCTCAGTTTTAGGCAGAGACATATCCAAGATCAATTGTTTTGTTAACACATAGCAGATTTTTTTACTGATACCATTTCAAGAAGATTAAGGCACCTGGGGGAAAACAATGAACTAGGAATGAGGAACAACGTTCCAAAATATAAAATCAAAAGTTTTCAGTAGCTGTATATTTTTTTTTACTATGAAGACATGTATTTCTTAGTTCTTAGTAAGATTCTCATTTTGTGGAGTATCTGAGGGTATTAATACAATTGTAGAGCTCTTAAAAAATTAGCAAGTTTACAAATTGTGACAGAAACTAACAAAGAAAGACAAAATTTATCTGCTTAGAAAACTTAGGAAAAGGAAGTTCCAGTACAGAATTTGCAAACTTTTACATTTAAAAATTTTAAAAATTGCTACCTTCTAAAAAGGTTTGTAAAAATATAAATTATTTCAGTAGAGGTTGCTTCATGCTTTTGACTATTCAAATTCTGAATAGGGCCCCTTTAAATTCTATTTCAATACTTCAAAATTTACAAGAAGTAAACTAAGACTTATATGAAGTGTTGTTTCATTCAAATGAAATAACTAATGTCACATAATAAGCAAGACAGCAATACAACATTGAAAAATAAGGGTGTAAAATCAGACAAAAAAATATTTAATTCTTGTTCTAGAAAATATTTTAAATAAATCCTGGAATGGTAGATGAACATAATCTTCTGTTCAGCTCTCAGATTCTCCTTGTTTTGCATGCTTTTCACTTTTCCAGGCTTTGTGAGGATTTTCTCTTTGTCCCCACAGCAGCTTGACCTCTGCTCTCAGCAGTCAGAAGAAGCCCTCTTACATCTCTGACCCAGATCTGTGCTCCAGTCAAAGACATTACTGGATTACAGGGAATTTTTTATGTTAAACATAAACTGTGGGACTTACTAGCTCAGGCTATTCTGAGAATGCCTTAAGTAAAGCTGGGCCAGGAAGAGCCCTGGAGTTTGTAAAGACTGAAAGTAGAAGACTCTTCTTTAGAGATCAGAGCTTACACCCTGCTAACACACAGTTCTATGGTTTCAGGTGTGAAACCATAAAACTGTTATTAGAATATTCTGAGTCTGTTTTCCCAGCTCCTAGTGAGTACTATAATAATGAATAAAAGTAGTGATATTATTTATGAAATCTTTAAATTTGACACAGGTGATTTTTCTTGTAGCAGTCTTTGGCAGCAAATACACAATACAGACAGCTTTGTTCCACTTAAAGAGTAAAAATGTTAATAGAAAACTGTACTAGCTCTCTATTTTTCTGTCACAGGTTGTTTTCAGAAAACTCTTTTGCCACTATCAAAAGAAAGAACTGCAGGATATAAAATTTGGCAACATTTACTGTTCAAACCCACAAATGGTTGTGCAAATCCCACACTTGGTTGGTCTAGGCATATCAGGAGAAAGTCAGGTCTTCTGAGAAGTGGTTTTGCAAGCAAACCCCTGAGGGTGTACTTCCATCAGATGACTTGGCTAAATTAATATCTCTTCTCCACTGGTGTGCATTCCTGTTTCTTTCTCTCTTGCCTGACAACCTCACCTTACCCTCTCCATGGTACTTATCTGATCACATAATAATTTGATTCAGCTCAGAACAATAGAAAACTGACTTGGCAAGCAAGAAAGAAAATGAAATATTAACTTTAGGCTGATTGTTTTAGTTTACTCTGCAATCACAACAGTAACAGAAGCAGTTTCCTTCCATGAGCCCCTCAAATCTCTGGAGAAACCACCAGCTTTCTTCTGGTGAAAACTGGCTGTTTTCTTGTATTTGTTGTTGCATATATCATCAGTTCTTGATCTCCACTTATGTCAGCACTGAATTAGTTTTCTCTCCTTTCCCAGCTGATACTGTGGCACATGATTCTTCTCTCACACACTTTGCTCTTTATTTATTTAGCATACTGCTGTCCCTACAGATTCTTTTCAGTGTTTTCCTTATGTTTGGTTTTCAACCATTTTATATCTTGATATCATTGAAAACATTAATATTTAGTCTGAAGTAATGGAAAAATGTGTTTGAGCATATATTATGAATAAATCCATTGAAGGTTTACACAACTTCTGGCTACAAAACAGGTTTCGATTAATATTAAGTAAATCAAAGACTGATCCATTTTTAAAGAAGATAACTGCTGAACTGACAGAAGAGCTTGCGTTAGAAGTTGTGCAAGGCTTTGAGAAAAAAAAAAGAGTAAAATGTGATAAAACTTGCTGTTATGATACCAAGCAGATTTCCAAAATAAAAACCAAAAAAACAAGGCAGCAGCAGCTGAGCAATGGGTTACTGGGTTACGAAGATTTCCAAAAACTCCAGGTTTTGTTTCCTCATTGTACTAACACATATTGACCCAGTAGTGTCTAGAAAATAACATTTAATTTATTCTAAAGCTCTGAACATTTTTTTGTTCACTTTTGATACAGGATTTCAAAAATTTATTTTTGAAAGCCGGACATTGGTTGTTTGTGCCTGGTAGAGGTGAACAGGAATTGTCAGGTGCACGGTGAGTGATGCTGAGGGTGAGCAGCAGGGAGGTCATCCCAGCTGGACCCCAGCACATTTCCAGTTTGCTGTTTGCCAGGACACGGATCACACTGGCACACCCAGTGCCATCCCCACGGGATCCTGTCTGTCCTGGGAACATGGCACACAGCCAGGACTTGTTATAAACCTTCCCTCAGCTGAGAGTGAGGAGACTTGCAATGTACAAACAGTTTTCCAACAGCTGTCGGACTCTCCTGGTGCTGCCTGGATTGCACAGCCTTTTTTCCTGTCTTGCTTCCCATGGGCAGGAACCTGTAACACTGCCACAGTGTTTTGGAGAGCTGTCTTGAAGGGGATGGGATCGACAGCTCTCCAAATTGCTGGGATTTTGGGCATGTAATCTTTCTCAGAAGCCTGCCTCTGTCTTTGTTTTTTGCAGTGAGAGGGGAAGCACCGTCCAGTACTGTAAGTGACTGAAAAAACCTCAGGTAGATAAAAAACAGGAAACCACATGCCCACATAAATTTTTATGTCCTTATTTATCAGTATGTGATACCACAGAGCAACCAAAGTTGTGAAATCTAGGCAGCTTCATTTGTTTAAAATTCCATATGTGAAAGAAAACCTCTCACACTGTTGCAAGGAACAACATTCAAGAAATGAAGCAATAGACAATTTGGTGGTTTTTGCAACTTGAAAAAGCAATATGTGGACCACAAACTGAAGTTGGTCTTGCAGAAATTTTAACCTCCAGTTTTAACACTTTGAGGAATATATCTGGTTTTGCCTTAGCTGTTTAAATATGCAGGACTTTTTAACAGAGTTGCACAGGTGTAGTTTGCTTGTGGGTGAAAAAACAGAGGTATAAGAATTTTTTTCTTATCCTGAAGAAAAAAAATCCTGAAGGCCGTATATTCACTGTGTATTCAGTTTTCCTAGAAACAAAAATAAGTTCTCATCCCACACAGGAAATAGAGAGCTATTCCACTGTAGAAAACTGCATTGTGCCAAACTAAAAACAGTTATTTGAGCTGAATCATTGACCAAATGTGTTTCCTTGAGCTTTGTGAATAACTAAGCTTGCAGTTCATTAGCCAAACCAAGCCCAACAATAATTGCAAAGTATATTTCTGATTGACTTGATTTGTTCCAAATATTTATTTGGGATCAAGAAAAACATTTGCAGATAATCAGGGATTTAAAAAACTTCAGTTGTAAAGTGTATTTTACAAATGTATATATATCCTGGAAGCTAAGTGAAAATTCAACTTGCCATTTAAGTTTTTTGCATATTTTAGCTCTGGAATATTATCTTAGTTATCTTATTAATCAGAGTTGGTTTTTGTATACAAACTTTTTGTAGTTCTGACTGCTCACTCTTGACCAATGCTACATGTCCTTCCCAAGATACCTTGTTCTAGGTATGTTGGCACTCTCTTGCTTTCATGCTGAGAGATTAGTATTTTAAATATTTTTTAAGTGAAAGTTTCTCATACCTAGAGATCATCACTTTTTTCAAGTTTTGCAATAATTTCCATGCACCAAAGCATTCCCATTTTCACATTAAAACAGGTTAAATAGTGACAATTCCTTATTAAAACAGAACTGTATGGGTGAATAATAATCTGGGATTTAACTTGCATTGACGTCCTTTAGCTTCATGTTCCTTAAAAATTTTGTTGGTCTCCACACTACCTTCTGAGAATCCACTTTCCTCTTACTGACTTCATGCTATAGGAATTTAGATTGAAATAAAATTATGTATAAAAAAGCTAGAATAGCCTGAGTGCTCATATAGCAACATAATGGATAACATTTTTTAAGTCGACTATATGTGACAACACCATATCAGCAGACTGATTCTAATGGTCCAGAAAGCTGTCTTCCCTTTTATATATTAGAACTCTTCTGAACCTCTGCCTCTGATTCTCCTTTCTGTTATTTCTTTGCAAGTGTTTATTTAGTTTTTTTTCTTGTTGTTGTTCTCCTTCATACTTAAAACTCTGCTCAGCTCAGAAACTTCTACATTTTTTGTTGAAGCAGCTGTCTGCATCCCAATTTCTTCAACATCTTCATTAATGCTCTGTAAGGGGATTAAGTTTTTTCCATCAAATCTGTGACACTCAGCATTCTGGTTTTAGTCTTTATCCTCATTTATCGTGTTTTCTGGCCATAACAAATCTTATAGGGGATCAAAGATTTCATGCAGTCAGAAAAATAGATTAAAAAGCAAAGCCTATTTCCCTCATGACTGAGTAAATTATATTAAAATTAAAATTTAAAAAAAAAACTAAAATTACTTTTAACCAGGCAAGGAGGATCAGCTTCCACAAAAGAATAGGACAAAAACACACCATGGGGAAAACAAACAGTCCTGAAGAGCAGAGTTAGTTTTAGAAAAATGCCCCATCCCTCTCATATGGAGACACTGCAACTTCTAAAACTCCTATTTTTTAGACATCTTGGGGTAAATATTGCTGTAGAACCTCATGTTATCTAAGCAAAAATGAAATTCATCTCAGCACTGCCATATCATCTGTAGAACTACAAGCACTCTGAGCCACATTATTCATGACACTCTACTGGGGTTGGTTCTAAAATGTTTTTTAATGGAGCAATTTACAAAATCTATTGCAACATAACTGTGGTCTCAGCCAATATATCCAAAAAGACACTCCCAAAGTCAACAAGCCCTCCTAAACAGCTTATCTAGTTTATCATGAGGTGATATAATGATTGAGAATATGGTGTGGCCCCCGAACTCCCAAAAAGATATTACTAAGATGAGTACAATTTCATGAGCTGAATTTGAGGAAAACACATTCATTTTCAAAAAAATTACCTACATGAGACAGTTTCATCCAAGCAAACAAAAATGATGATGTCTGCAGTAATATCATCTTTGCTCACAGTGAACTCTCTTCATGCATGGTAACTGAAGAAGTTACAAGAGGTTTTCAGCGATGACACTTACCTACATAAAATAGTAGTGCTGATTTTGGACTTTACACAGAAGGGCTCAAGTGAGTGTGTGATATCTCATTTTCTTTAGATATACTAAAACCCTCTGAAAGCAATGGATTAAATTGCGTATGTTTGTAAATTAATTCAGTTGTAAGAACATGTCGTTGGCTTTAAACAGCAGAAATCTGAAAGAAGTCAGACCATTAGGGGCATTTCCTGAGTCTGTCAAGCTTAAGGTTCTCTTCTGTCTAAATTCTGTCTAAAACAACACACAGAGGAAAATTCATTTTGGTTTATCTTTTAAAGCCATACACCACAGCAGCACAACAAACCCCTTATTTTTTTTTCCCCTCACAACTAGCTCTAGTAGTAGCATCATCAAGACAAAGATAAATTCAAATCCTGGAGTAAAATTAAATAAGCTGAGAAACCAGCCTTGATATTTGGCTATACTATTTACTCTGCATGCAAATCATCTACCAAGCATTTATCCCAAGAAAATTGCCATTTAAAACAGTGAAAGTTTGGAGAAAGAAAAAATTATTTTGAAACCCTCTTCCATTTCTACCAAGTACAGAGTGAAAACTGAGTCACTGAATTACCTGGTTACAATGATTTAGACAGTGAAGGGAAAGAGTAGCCCAACCCTGCTCTTTTGGCCTGTTTCCCTTCTCTTTCTCACTCATGCAGGTGCAAGTCTTGGGTACGGCATGTGAAGACTCTTTCACACATTTGGTCTGCTCTCCTTGCAAAGGCATAGCTTCACTAAGCCTGTTTCATTAACTGATTATCTGTGAATAGCTGAGGTATATTAAATTCACAGCCTGATGGACACTCTATGACCTTGTATGACAGAAAAGCATATAATTTTAGGGGTAAGTCCCCAAAATAAATAAAAATAAAAATCAGGGGGCAGATATATTACGGCCCCAAGGATCAAATCTTCATTTGGACCTAATTTTCACTGAAGAAGTGAAAGTGAATTATGTGACTCAAAACAAATCTATGCAGTATGTCTACAAAAGCATTACACTATAAGGTAAGGTCTGGTGAAACCTGAAAAGGTGCAGAAAAATGTTTAATACTCATAGCCATCCCTTAACTGAGAACTGGCAAAAGCACTTTGGGTGTGAAGTTCTCTCATCCAAAAGTAACTCAAACAATTGGAGAATTTTTTATGTTGGTCATCAGTATGGGACATAAATTAAATTTTTTTCTGCCCTTTAGTTTTCTTGCCCTCTCAGGAAGACTAAGCTCAGAAACTACAAACCAGAACCTTATATAAATGAATTGGCAAAGACTTGACTCAAAATATAACATGGCTGTGTGTATTTTTACACATTCTGTTTTGTGGTGATAGGAAGGAGAGTAACTGCTTTTATTTTCAGGGTCAGTTAATAAGTCGAGCTTCCTAAGAGAGAATCTAGTGTATTCCAGTCCATTTATTGTGATTTAGCCTTTTATGTAAGGAAAGAAGATATAATTTCAGTAGATTTAACACATTAATTCAGAATCTTTGCTTAATCTCCTGAAATATAGTCTACCATCCTCTGGATGTTCATCTTTTTTGGTAAGGAAAAAAGTTTCATTTCTCAGATTGTGGAATGGACAGAAGAAATCCCCCTTGTTTCAGTGTGAGTTTGGATTATACATTATAATAATGATGAAAGAAAGTCTGTAAACTAAGTAAACTACTGAGTGTAACTAAGTAAGTCTAAAATGTTCAGCTCTCCACAGTACTACTTACATTGCAAAACAAAAATTGGCACATAATAGTTTACTCACCATATGAAAAGTCCAGTGTTAATATAAGTAAAAATTAAAGAAAGTGAAAATAACTTCATTGTGTGCAATTTGTGTTGTGTACCATCAGTGGTCATAGTAATGAGGCTAAAGAGAAAAACATAATTAAATAAGTACAACACAAAAAACATGTTAATTTTCCTGTTATTACTTTGTGATTTTGCTGGGGCTGAGGGACTTGGCTGGATAAGGGTACAGTTGTAATTCAGTGCCTGCACGTGTGGAAGGTTTGAGCAGAGAAGGTGAAAAGGCACAGATCATACAGGTGGGCCACAGGACTGTGCAGACACTCAGCTGCTGGGTGAGTGGAAAGCCTGGTGATGTCTGTGCTGAGATCAGCCTGGCCATGTTTATCCTCTGGGAGGAAACAGCTCCCTCGAGCCCAGAGTAAGACTAGCAGGAAAACACACTAAGTGAGCCAAACAGGGCAGATCAAGACTCACAACATTAATTGGCTCAGATAAATTGGTGTCTGCAAACTTAAGTGGGCCTATGCTCTTCACATTTCAGTAAAACATCTATTCCTTTCCACTATCCCAGAGGCTGAATAAAAGTTGCTTATTCAGAGAGGCCCTGAGGCTGACTTTAGTTTTTTTACACTTGCAAAGCACCATCAAAAAGGCCAATGGTTCCTTGGAGGCATATTTTAAAAAAATATCAGGACTTATGCATACACAATCTATTATTTAAAGTGCAAGATCTACTCTAAAAGTCATTGCACAAGAACAGCACAGACTAAGAGGAGTTAATATTAAGTTTCAAATTTTATTTGAAATAATATTTGAAATTTATTTAATTTCAATATTTATTATTTCATACTGTATGCTGAATATCACATGCAACTAAGCATCCAAATAACCTTCCCATAACCATATAAGATGCTTTCTTCCTTCTTGTCTTGGTAAGAAATGTGCAGCTGGACCTAATAAAAAAAATCACTGATGACATGCATGCCAAGAAAATACTCAAGCAAGCTCTTCCTATATTGCATTTACAAAGCTGAACAAAAAGCCTGGAAAAGCAATGTCTTCCTATTTCTTCTGGCCTTGATAAAGAGCAAGTGTGAACCTACATATTTATCAACAACAAATTAATGCAACAGTTCAAGGGAGTTTTTTTAATATAGATCTGATTTGGTTTAATTTACATTTTCTTCCTTTTGTGTGCTGATCAACAGTTCAGACTCTTAACATCCCTAGGCAGTTCACAGAGAGGAAACTTTGGTTTAGGTAGCAGGCCTTCAGTTAATCAAGTGTACTGAGTGTCCAAGATGCTCCAAGGAAGGACCAGTAGGCTGTAACCTCCAAGTAGGCTGTGCAATTGCGCTGAGGGTAGGTAAACAAAGAACTTTCACCCATGGGTGTAAAGGAATGATGTCATAGAAACAGCATGCCTGCAGCTTTTTGAGAGGAGATATCTAAAAATCAGAAGTGACATAATTTGATTTTAATTTGCTTCAGGCATGCATGAGACCACACTGAAATGTTAAATATGTGACTGCAAATTTGCGCTGACATAGATCTTTCTTTTCAGAGAGAAGCTTTTTTTGTTATTATTATTTTTTTTAGAGATGCACTAAACAAAAGTATGAGACTTACATGATGAGTCATGCATCAATGTATATTTGGGAATCAAAGACAAAAATGATGGTGAGACTAGCTTAATTTGCATGACCCATATATAATACGATGTCTCATGAGATTTACACTAACAAACAGCATAAAGGCTTGTCTGCCAGGAGACATAATTTCCTTCACCTATTCTGCTTGGAGTTTATATTATGTAAAATAGACCTATGAAGAGAAATTTCGCACTTTAAAAGCTCATGAATTTGTGTGAAAATGCAGATACCCTATGCTCTCTGACATCTTTGGTCAACTTGCACCAATTGTAAGAACACTTTTCTGTTAAGAAAGAAGTCAAAAAATAAATCTTCATTGGCAAATACAGAAATGGCTGATGGAAGGAGTAATAGCTACCTTGGCTGATGCAGAGCCAAGGTAAGAGTAAGGCCCGATATTGTTTCCCAATTTTTATTCCATTAGTTTTCTCCAAAGAACCCCTAGTAACATAACTTTTGATCTCAATTAAAAAAAAATATTTTCTCAATTTTTTTTTTCTATTTGCCTTCTTGTTTGTTTTCCAGTAGCATCACGCTTTGCAGAGTTGCTGCAACAATTTGGCTGTAGAATTGAGGTGGCTTATTTGCTTAAATACAGCAGCAGGATGTTAGAGCGCACTAGTTTTATTTTGAAACAAATACCACTTTCACTCTCTAGCTGTGTTCTGTGCCACACCAATAAAAGATTAATTAGTAGTGGACAATATTAATCATCAGTGTTCTTTTGATATTAGGCAGATGCTGTGCCTGCATTGTGAAGACAAGTAAATAAAGCTTAGTCCAAAACCCAATGAAGTTGACTGAAACATTCTTACAGAATATGGTGAATTTCACCTGATGCAATACACCTGCTGAACAATCTTTCTTTTTCCTTTTTATTTTTTTTGGGGGGGTAATGTTTATCAATGAAAAATAATGATAAGGAAGAGTTATTGAGCTACCTTTGTCTGAATGTGAATCTTGCAAAAGCACAAGCATAGAAAACAGGACATGTGGTTATCCTGGATTCCAAAACCACTGCATAAGCAGTAATGAAAGTGCTTTAAAATTTGCCTGTGTATTTTTCTAGGTCAGTATATATTTCTTTGTAAATATCTGAAACTAATTCTAAAATTAATCATTGAGAATACCATATGTGTTTAAGTAAATAAAATAATTTTGTTTGTGGTACAAATATGGTTATATATAATATATATATAGGTACATAAAATAACATTTTATAGCAGCGATGTTAATAAAGTCATAAAACTGAACCAGAGTTAGTTTGAGATGGCTATTTTTTGTCTTTTTTCTTCTCATAAAAAGCCAAAAATATCTGTGGAAAGCAAGAACTATTATTATTCAGTGGAACTACCCATTATTACAACCCTCAAAAATTTATTTCTAACTAGGGTAATACAGTTAAGCAATTTTTTCTCTGCAACCTTTTTAAAATTTCTTATAATAGCTGTAAAGTAGCTTCATGTAGAAGATACTTAAAAATTTTGCCCCATTCTACTTTAGGAGTTGTGTGCTTCCAATAAATCATTATCCTTATAAAAACCTGCATCATTACCACTCTGAGAAACACAGTATTTTTAACATGAGGAATGAGTTCTCCATATCATACATCTACATATAACCTGTCAGTAAATGACAAGGAAGGAAAATTATACATTTCTGCTATTGTGATTATAGAGGAAAATCCTTTTACTCTTCCATGAAGTTGCTAAGATTTTTCTGGGAGCAGGGAAATCCTTTCCTGTTTCCTGCAATCATCAAACAGAAACAAGGAAAGAGTGTTAGCATAATATGAAAAAAATAGTCATAGAAACTTGAGAGAAAAATTGGGAGCCTATAAATGTGTAGATAAAATAAAAAAAAAAACCTGAAAGTGATACTTGAACAAAAGTAAAACTATGCAAAATTCACAGAAAATTATCACTGGTAGCTTTAATCTCCCCATGGACTCCCATGATGGGAGGGTAAGAAGAAGATCTGCAGTGCAGCAGCAGAAATTATATAAGAGTTAAACACTGGGAATGCTCTTAGTAAGAATACTGAAACTTCGTGCAGATAACATTACATTTTTATTAAAGCAAATGATAAGTCTCTAACCAATTTTTGAGTTCCTTCTTTTTCCAGTGACAGGTCTAGCTGTTAAGGGACAAGGCATGGCTCACAAAATAGGTCATGTGTCAAGATATACTACAGAAGCATATAATGAATGGTTTGTGGAGCAATTCACTATCTTTTTACATGCTTTCAATTCTTTTTCCTTGAAGGTGACATAGATAATGAAGATAAATAAGATTTTTATTTTTAGACATTAGCACTTAAAAATTTTTAATTAGTTTTAGTAGGTGATACATAAAGGTTAAATCAAGTCAAGATTTCAGATACAATTCTTGACTTCAAAGAGACTGGACTAGTTATTTTATAATGGATCCTATCCTTACCAAATATTCCCTACATCTAATCAAAACTTGAAGACCAGAAGCATACAAATATATGCACACAAAAGAAAAATAACAGAGATGATGATGTGTTCCTTGCAACTTTGCTTTCACCTCAGAATGGATCCCTTTGCCCTGTCTTTATGCCCAACTTTATAATTTGTTCACAGGAAACTTTTTATATCCATATCAAGCTCTAGCTTTTCACTATTGTGCTTAAAATTAAACACAACACTGAAGCAGGCCTGATGATTAGGAAGCTGGGGTCCAGTCAAGTCTGGATCTCATTTTTTTGTTCCTCAAAACAATGGAGACATTTTAATTTAGACTGCATATAATTCTCTTTTAATTAATATATTTTAAAATGACAACCATGGAAAATTTTGATAGACTTGTTTGCCTTTATTTTTATGCATCATCAGTCAGTAAAGGATTTATATGACATGACTTGCAGAATATAAAACCATTTATTTAAAGGAGAATATTTACAAGGTTAGAAAATACTTTTTTTTTTCTTTCAACAGTCTTGTTATTTGTGGGTTGTTTAACACATTGTGGGATTAATTCTCACTAATTGCTTTATAAGCACAGAACAATTACCTAATAGTTTTGCTTGTGGAGCATATGGTTTTAACTGCTTTTGAATCAAAAAGAAATAGAAAAGGATTATGGCACTGAATAAGTCTGGAAGTCTAAGAAGTATTTTCTGATACTTGTTCATAGAATCACAGGACACACCAGGTGAGAAGGGACCTCCAAAGGTCGTCCAGCCATGCTTTTGTGGGAAAGGGAACCTATATGAAATTATCTACCACCTTCTTAAATTTTGTCTCGAAAATCTTCAGGAATAGGGACTTTACCATGTCCCAGACGAGGTGGCTGCAGTGAATAAATGTTCTCACACTAAAAAGAAATTGCTATTTTTCTGTCAGTATGAAACCTCTCCCACTTTAGTTTATACCCATTGCCCCTTGTCCTCTCTGTGTGGCACTTGTGAAGAGGGAGCCTCCATCCTCTTTGAAGCTGTCATTTAAGTACCTGATACTGTGATTAGGTCCCCTGCAGCCCATCTTCTCTAGGTAGTGGAGACAGAACTACTTCAGTCTTTCCACAGGACAGGTTCTGTGTCCTCTTACCATTTCCACGTCCCTCTTTTGGATCCTTTCCAGACAGCCCACAACCTTTGAACTGCAGGAACTGGAACCTGGCACAGTGCCCCAGATCTGGCCAGACTGGCACTGAGTGGCATGACCATGTCTCTGTCTCTGCCACTAATGATTCAGCAGATGCCCCCCAAGACAGATTTGTCTTTGCTGCTGCAACAGCACAAGGCTCATGTGTAGGTTGTGTCCACCAGGACCATTAAAGCAAGGCAGCTTCCCACCAACACTGATCATAACAAATGTTAAAAACATCAATTGGTGTTGGAATCTGTAAATTATTAAGGGCTCCTCTCATGGAACCATGGAATCATTTAGGTTGGAAAAGCAGTTATAATAAAGAAATTGACTCCAGTAACTTCACACTTTCCACCACTAAAGTCCACCACTAAACAAAGTCCCCAACTGCCACCTCTACATGCCTTTCAAATACCTCCAGGGATGGTGATTTACACTTCCCTGGGTGTTACAGCCCACCCCTGAGGTGGCATAACTGAGGTTGTTGTTAGGTGATGTGTTTGAGCAGGTTACAGTGAAATGGCACTGATTGGTGTGTGTTGTGTATTTGTGTGTATATATATATATATATACATATACATATATATATAAACAAACATTATATATATAAACAAACAGTATATATATAAGCAAACATTATATATATATAAGGTTTATTTTAGAGCAATTTGACTGCAATGGAAAGGGGTTATTGAGCCAAATTTTTATTATCTGTAAAAATACAGCAATATAAAAAAAATATACTCATAAAAATATATTTCCTTAAGGAAATACGGAAGTTAAAGAAAAGAAAAGGAAAACACAAGAGTAAATAGTGGGGAGAAAAAATATTGTTACCTGTGAACCCAGCAACAAGACTCAGTTATTGTAATTTCAATGTTCATTGATTAAAGTGATGGTTTCAGTTATCATCTGTCAGGAATGGGGGAGCACCCAAAACAAAAATTTCAATTGTTTAATACATATTCAGGTTCAGGTGGGAATGCCAAGCACCTCCCCTGTGGGAAGAGTTTCATGCTGTCTGTTGCAACACAACGGAGCATGCACAGTCCTCTGGTGATGCCAGAGGCCCTGGGGGGGGGCTTCAGGGGTTGGTTTATGACCCTTTCTAGGACATAACTACTGTTTCTCAGGCCTGCATAGCTGAGCCAGCTGTGCCTTACCAGAAGGTATAAACACCGTCTGGCTGACATGTGAATGTCCCAATACTTTTTACCCACTCTATGAAGTAATGTGCTGAAAACCAGTAACTCAGCCACTTTGTACAGCAGAGCTTCAGAATAAATTGCTGTAAGGCGGTCAGAGATTTATTTTCAAAATCTTGTTACCTGGTGTTAAATAAGATTAACATAGGAATCAGTATTGGCACTCGAAATCCTTTTTTCTCGGTTGGCATTTTTAAGTGCTTTTAATTTATATAGAAAAATTATCCTTAAAGATATTTTAAGAGTAATCAGTCTCTGTGTACTAGAAATTCTAGGCTTTTTGCTGTCTGCAAATAATCTTCCTTTCCCTTATACATTGCCTGATTAAATATCCTCTGTAATCAGCTTTAAAAATGCCAATATCCTGAGCCTTCTCTTTAAAAAATAACTTTGAATACACTTACTTAAGGCAATAACAAACAACCAAAGCAGGAATCAATCAATACCCCACAGGGGGATTACAGAGTACACTGCTTTGTAAATTTTTTTTTCAGTCACACAAAAGACAATAATGTAATCATGAACAGTCACCGAGGCTTTACAAAGGACCATGTGTGACCAGCCTGGTTGTGCTCTGTGGCTGCTTACACAGGCAGGAAGACAGGAGACACCACAAGCTTAGTCGGGCTTTTGACACCATTTTCACAGCCCTCTCACTGGAGAAAACAGAGGCTGGAGGAATGGACTGCTGTTAGGCTGGAATGTAACTGGTCACTAGGCTCAAAGGGTCATTATTAACTCAGCTATTACTGGACTGGTTAGTGACCAAATGCACATGGAAATTTATGGACAACCTCCTAACAGGGATAGGGCAGATTGAAAGTTATAAATTTATCTTGACAAAACCATGGCTTATTTGATCTGTGTTGGCTGTTAGTCTTCAGGTGGGAGTTTGGGCTAGGTGATCTCCAAAAGAACCAAAGAGCATTTTTATGACCTAATAATTCTATTATCTATGACTACGACACAGTGAAGCTTTCAGCATTATGAGTTAGATGCACTTCCTCTATTATTCCTTTATTACAATCAATATAAAGCACAATCTCAAAATCACAAACTTCAAAGATAACTGTGTTGCTTGCAAAATATTGAGAAACACCTATCATTTCTACTTTGTGAAAAATAAATCAACTATCCCATGAAATAACTTCTTTCATCCTAAAACTCTAGATCTACCATTTTAAAGTAAAATGGTTTAAAGTAAAACTTTATTGTAAGGTTTGCTTGATTTGCTTTGTTGTAAGGTTTCTTTTCAGCCAGTTTAGCCACAAAAACTTGCCCCCGTATTCAGTATAAACAGCAACAGACTGTCTGATAAGGAGGAGAAATGTGATGAAGGAGCAACACAAGCTGAATCACTAGAGGGTTCTTTCGTGTACTAACATACATCACAGATAAGGTTCAAATGAGAACCCTTAAAAAATTACATCCTGCCTATCATCGAAAATAATGGAAAGGTCTTATCTGGGTTTTGTAGAGGGAAGTTTCCATATATCTTGTGGGGGTTTTAGTTTTGAGGGTTTTTGTTTGGGGCTTTTCTGTGGGTTTTATTGTTGTTGCTGGTTTTGGTTTGTCTGGTTGTGAGGTTTTTTGGTGGGGTTTGGGTATTTTTAGGAAGAAAATTATTTATAAGAATCAACAGACCATGCTGCCTAGAACTCATTGTGCAAAGAGTTTTTCACCAAGTATCTCTCAGAAGCTTTCCGATGATTTTGTATCCTCACTGAAAACAATGACAAAGGGTATTCTTTCAGAAAGTAATTTTCAGGAGTAGGACAGACTCAAGCTCTCTGTCAATGGAAGCATCAAGTGTATGGCTTGGTAACCAATAGCATTATTTCGAATAAAACAATACTATTAGCTTCAAAATCATTGTCCCTTATTTTTCAGTTTGGCTCTGCTACTGAATAAACAGCAGAAGGATCTGTCCCTCTAGATATAAAATGGTGCTTTGCATTGGTCCCTTAAGCATTTGCATTTATGAAGAAGTGCAGAGGCAAGTCTAAAACGAAAACCTTCAGCAGCCTAAACTGAGATTTGCTGTTCAAATTACCAAGAAGGACTATTGCAGGAAAAAGATTAATACGTGTTAAACATAGGACAATCCCTGTTCTCACAGAAATATTGCCTGCTTCAGCAGTGGGTAATCTAACTATTATTCATATCTCATGTACTTATAAAAGAAGAAATAAATGAAAAAAGATGGCAATGTTTTTGTAAAAGTATGTAATTCTGCTTATTAAGGGGGATGTCTATAGCTAATTTGTGTTTATCAGAACAAACAGCTGCAGGTATCAACACAGGCACCATGAATTTCACAATAGTACCAAAATTATGTTTGGAAGGAAATGTAATATCTTAATATACTAATTTATTTTTAATTTATTTTTGACAGAATAAGGTCACTAATATATTTTATAGTTTTCTATTATTTTCTGCTTGTCTTACTGCCTCTATTTAAAGAGAAATCAGTTTACCTTAACAGAGACTGTGTGCTGTCTAGAATACAATAATTGAGCATTGGGCTGTATTTCAGCAGTTGAAATGGAGAGACGTTATCTATCTCTGTGCCACATTTATCTTATCAAGAAACCCTCTCATTTTTTTGCTTTAGTTCCATTATTATTTATTTTTTTTTTATTTATTTAACTTAGGCAGTGATTAGATTGTAAAAGACAACTCATACTGAGAATTAGGATTTTAGGGTGGATTTTGTTATGATACTGTAGTAAATGAAACATACTGTAGTAATTGAAAATTTGAAGCAATATATTAAGAGGAAGGATCTGTTGAGTCTAGATCCAAAGTAAATGAAGTAACATTTATCTTAAAAATTTGATTAACCATTGATTTTGTCAGGCTTTAGATTTAAAACCAGCAAGTTATTACTTGCCAGAAGCAATTACAAGAAGTTATTCCAAGAAAGTGACAGAGCTGAAGTGTTAGTTTCAGCCCTGTAACACTACTGATATTCAGCAGCCTGTTTTTAAAAATGTTATAATGCTACTAGCACCTATCTTAAACTTCCCCCAGCTGCTCTTTGACTTAACACTTCCTGTGAAAATCACAGCTTCACACTACTTCAACACTTGTTGCACTTATAGAGAAAATTCATAATCTTTAAATATTTCATGCTCTGGAATAAAATAGATGGAGTTTGTTTTTTAGATTTTGGTTTTGGTTTTTCTTTTTTTTGTTTTTTGGGGGGGTGTTAAGTTATTTAGGTTTATTTCAGGGTCAGGGGTTTGGTTTGCATTTTTCTGTTTGTTTGGTTATTTGGGGGCTATGTGTGGGTTCTTTTTTTTCCCTCTTTTTTTCTCTTTTGTTTTTCTTCTTCTTTTTTTTTTTTTTTCAGAGGGCACCAAAGAGCAGACCTTCCTGATTTGGTTCAGTGCTACCCTCACCATAATGGAGTATGGTAAGACTAAAACTGGCATCCTCTTTCAATCAGTGTTACAAGGTTCTTCTGAATTGATTCTAACGTTAAGATTACAATTTGCCTCTGCTGCTACTGACTTGCTGTATTGAAAGTCACTAAGAATGGAACTATTCCTATCTCTTTCAGATATAATTTTGAATTGACAAGTCTTTGACTTGACTGACCAAAACCTACCTGAAGCCTTTTTTCCCCTTCTATTATTAAAATATATACAAAGCATATGCTTTGGGGAAATGATAATTTCACTTTCAAAGCTTTTGTTCCTTTTTGTTAAGTGTAATGCCGACAAGTAAACATGGGTTATAAAATTAGAACACCATTTTGTTGTGTATTCCTTAATTTCAATCATACTTGTAAGGTCACTATGTGATCAGAAAAAAGGCCTTGGCTAAGTATACTCCCAAAAACACTGGTGTGTTTTTTTCTCCACACAGTGATAACATCAAACTTTCTTGAGCTATCTGAGAGGTCTTCAATGATTACAGTAAACACCATTAAAGACACACATTATGAAACATTAAAAAAATTATTTAAGGGCATAGTGGAAGTAAAAAATACACCTGATTTTATCACAACTATTTTCATCAGCAAGAATAATAAAGCATCAAATATGGGAAAAAGTTATGGCAAAGCTTGAGCCATAATAAGAATTAGATTTGTAGAATATTGGAATTCATAACTGCATGAGAATTGGCATCCTCCGAGGTGAAGGGAGGAAGCAAATTCTACTAACAATAAAGGAGTTAAATCAATGATTTATGCAGATGTGTGCATGGATGTGTTCACAGTAGTGTACAAATGCACACACAAATGTAAATTTCCAGTGCTGAATGCGCTTAGGTTGTTGCAAACCTAACAAGCTAATGTGGTAAGGAATTTTATGAGAACAATTAATTTTCTTGTTTCTGTCTAATGCTTGCAGTTTCAATAAGATAATGAGAGGCATATGGAGTTCTTATCATTGAGAATAAATATGGTATAACTAGCAATTTAAAAGTTGATTTTATATGTTGTGTATCAGATATCTATTCATATCTCCATTTGGATAGAATGACTGGAGACAGTAGCAACCCAGTTGCTATGTAAGAAACTTATATTTAACTGTGTTGATAATTTTAGCACAAAGGATATCAAATATGAGTGCATTCAAGTGAGTGGCAGCAATGTCAAGTGCTTCATTTAAAACATCCTGCTAATTAGAAAACTGATTGATTAAAAAATTGATTATTATTTCTTTACCAATTTAAGAGAGCTTTACTGTTACAAGAAAGTTCGTCAAGGAAAGAAAAACATATTGTATAGCAATAGGAAATAATTATTAAAATGCTAACAGTTTCTGTATTCTACCTAACAAGAACTTACTATATGTGATATATTGATGATTATAGCAACACAAGACTACTGATTTAACAAACTGAGAGTTGAGTGTTGCTAAAATGTGAATGGGCAAAGAAGGAGTGATATACATACACACCTACACAAAGGAAAATACATCTTTGATATTACACAACAATTAGTTACATTTAAAGAACAGTAAAATTACATTAAAACATGGCTGAGATTTTCCAGTGTGGAAAGAAAAGCAGAAAATTACAGATGAAAACTTGAAAATCTTCAACTTTTTGCATGAATGGGTAGCCATGATTCATCAAAAACCAAGAAAGAAAGATGTCTAAAACCTCATTCTAGTTAACTAGTAATTTCCCCATGAGAAAATAAGTTTATGAAGCTAATAGGAAAAGCAACCAAGATATGTAAAGCTGTTGTAAAATTCATTGGTGTTGGTGAGAAATTTCATTCGCTGTTATAAAGACATCAGGGAACAACTGGCTGTAGTTGCTGTTGTGTTGCTATTAAGGCTGCTTTAAACTATATTGTGAAAAAAACATTTACCATGCACATGTTTAGGGTAAAAAAGACTAAATTAAAAAAAAAAATTATTCTTCAAGCCGATCAGGATGTTAACTTTATCTGAAAAATTGTGAACTCACAGGAGAGCAAAGTTTTAAAATTTTAGAGGATCTCACTGGGAAGGAGTTAACTTTCCCCTTAGCAAACCTTACAGTACTGTCATTTGTATCTGCAGCAAGAATGCAGCGAATGACACACCAGTATTTGGGCAATTACTGAGCTGTGCCTGCACAGCATCCATTCTGTCTGTTAAAACCCCACCAAGGCTGGGAGGCTGGGTGTTGGAAAGAGACTTGGGGGGCACCAAAAGGATATTCCGTGTCATGTGGTTTTGAGGTAAGAAGACACAAGACGAGACAAGGGCAGAGGTAAGTGTTTTTCCTTAAGGTGATTGTCTTCAGAAGCAACTGCAACATGTATTGGAGCCCTACTTCCCAGGCTGGACATTACCAGCGGAATGGAAATATTTGGTTTGCTTTGTTTCCATGCACATCCTTTGCTTTTTCTTATGACACTGCCCTCATTGGGATCCATGTGTTTTTCACCTTGTTTTCTTCCCCATGTCCTGCTTAGGAGGGGGAGTTTGAAATTGTCTTGGTGGACACCTGGTGGCCTTCCAAGGTGAACCCACCACAGTCCTTTCCGGGCCCTCAATGCGAGGCAGAGTTGAATTTGTAAGTATAATAGTTATTAATCAGCAGACTTGTGTGAGGGTCACAGAGTTTAACTCTTGCACTGCTCAGCTCTTTATTTTGCTGAGTTTGGAAACACATTAGTAGAAACAATGGCTATGTTCTTTGCCCTGTCACTGATGCCTAGCTGTGCTGGGGTAGCTTTTTTGTGGGCAGGATGAGAGCATATATCCTGCTCCTAATTCAGGATTGGTGTGGGTATTTTTGAAGCTCAAGCTCCTGAGGCCCTTGATCACTTTCGGGTGAGTTGTTTAATATTATTAACACTGTCAGCTTCTTGTCAGGTTCCTGAATCCAGTGTCATCTTGGTAGAAGAGGGCAGAGTTACAGGGAAAGATGAAAGCAAAGCATTCCATTAGGCAGGTGGGCCCTGTGTGGCAGGGTGTGTGGAAGTATTTGGGTGGGTGGCTCTTTACATAGACTGGGATTTGACATCTGAACCAAGAAAATAATCTCAATTAATTAATGCACTGCCTGGTAGAAGAGTATTTTGCCTTCCCCAACAAAACCCAGCAGCTTCTAGCACCATTTTGAGGATTGGCCCAGGTCTGTTGAGCCACAGTTCAGTATTATTAGAGTGGATAGTTAAGATAGAGACCCAGACTGCCTCTGAAGATGTCTAGACTGAGACAGTGATCCAAACTACAACTCAGAACACCAGTTGAGACAGGGACCCAAACCTGAACTACAGTACTCCTAAGAGTAGTGAAAAAGAAGCAGTGGACATGGAGGTTGATGGATCCATAAAATTTATGTCTTTTCCTGGGAACTATGATACTGACAGAGAAAGTAAAAAAGATGCAACCATTTGCAGTCTCTGGAGGTTGTTCCTGTCAAGCATGAAGGAAAGACAAAATAATCAGCAGGACTAGCTCAGACTTCAGTAGTCCCATATGGCCAGTGAAAAATTTCAGCGCAGGCTGAGGTTATAACATTGGACTATTGTGGCCTCTCTGAAGTCTTGCTATGGTGCCACGTTCCAGTGTGGGGAACAGAGATCAGTTCTTTCAATAATGGATGGTCAGGAGTGAAATCAAGCCAAATGAGGCAAAAAATCTGTACCTGAGAACAGTTTATTAGTAACAAAAACAAGGAGGAGAAGGAGTTGTCCAGAAGAAGGAGGGCTAGAAGAGCCAGAAAACAATGAAAGAAAATGGAAAAGGACTGGGGGAGAGGGGAGGCAGAGACAGAGGGCAGAGGAGGGCGTTACCACCAGCAGCTAGGGACCGCTGCCCGTGACCGGGCCGGGGCCTGAGAGGCCGGCGCAGCTCCTGGAAGGCCGCGGCTCCTCAGGCGGACAAGCGGACAGTGGGTGATCGGATGGGAGGTCCAGAAACCTGGACAGAGCCGCGGCAACCAGCTGGATCGGGACGGCGGGATTGAATGCGGGCAGCCCAGGCAAGGAAGCGGGGGAGAAGGAGCAGGGCGGTGGGCAGGGACTCAGGGAGGCAGGAGAGGCGCAAGGGCGGGCAGGAGCCAGCAGGGCAGGAGAGTCAGGAGGCGGGCTGGAGCCAGGGAAAAGACGGAGCGAACCAGCCAAGGAACAGAAGCGAGCCCCAGCGAGCAGCGCTGAGCCCTGATGCGGTTAGTTTTTATACCCCGCCGGAGACTCCCAGAATCTGTCCGCAGACAGGAGACCTTTGGTCCAGTCAAAACTTTCTTTGTTACCCTTCGGTGGAGACCTTTCAGCAACCTGGTTGGAGAAGCCCCCACAGTGTCTCCTACTGCCGCCCCAGGTGAGGTGTTGCCCGACAAAATCCCCCCTGAAATGAGGCTTTCCCAGTCCTGGCTGCCCCCTGCAAGTGGCACCGGCTCAGGCCCTGTCCCCTCAGACAGCCCTGACAGCCAGGGCTGAGGCAAACTAAAACGCTGAGTCAAAACTAGATTGGCTCCACATATATGGCTAAGTGCCGTTGTGCCACACACACCAGAGCTCTAACAGGAGGTCTGCCAAGTTGTATGCTACAATTGATGCTGTCTATGTGATTTTCCAAATTCCTTTGGCAGCTGAGTGCAGGCCGTCTTTGCTTTCACACGGAGCGGTATGTGATACACCTGGACCTGGCTGTCGGAAGGGCTGAAGCACAATCCCACCACTTACCATGGAACAATTCAACCTGCACTGGAACAGAAGAGTCAAAAAAGCTAGCAAAAGGAAAACACCCAACAAAAACCACCTGTGTTAATCAGTTCATAAATATGCTCTTACTTCTTTATGATCTGGCTTCAAAAATGTCATAGACTTCAGGCTTTTGTTTTGATCTTAGATGTTACAACCATTAATCCTAAAAGGATACTAGTATGTTGTGCTGGGTTTAGCTGGGATAGCATTGACTTTTTTCACAGAAGCTGGTATGGGTCTGTGTTCTGGATTTCTGCTGGAAACAGTGTTGATAGTTTTCATTACTGCTGAGCATTGCTTATCTGACAACACACAGCTTTTCTCACTTTTATTCTTTTGATTCTCTTGCCATCCCACTGGGGGTGAGTGAGCATCTGTGTGGGGCTTGGTTGCTGGCCTGGTTTAAACCATGACAGATGTACCTACAGAAAAGCTTAGTGTCATGGGAGAAGCAGCAGAGAGATCTGAGCAAGGTTGCTACACTGCTTTCTCATAGCCTGAGACAGCACAATTTTTATTTCATAGCCCTTCAAAAAGCAGGTAGCTGTAATGGATAATTCAATAGTGTGGGTTTCAGTTATGCCTGTTTCTTCATTTAATCTCAGTAATATAGTTATTATAAATGTATTGACATGTTGCCAATGATTTATAGAAACTAAGATATGACAGATGAAACTATCATATGTGGGAGAAAATCTGTGTGTATAAACAATGCACCAAGTGAAATCATGCAGTTTGAAGTAAGAATTTGGCTTACAAGAACATACTAAAAAAGTACATGTAAAAGTAAACATCTTTTCATGTTACCTTTCCTACACCCAAGTTTTAATCTTCTATAGAAGTTTCTTATACAGTAGTTCCCAGCTACTCTGGGAGGAGATCTAAGTCCAGTGGGAAAGGAATAAAATTTATTTCAAAATTTTCTGGTTTAAGAGTCTAGTATTCATATATGTCTGGAGTTCAAGCAGTCCAGGAGATCATCTATTAGATGCATTCTTTATAGGTGCATTGGGTTTGCATGGCTGGTTTTGGTATCGGTGGTTCACAGAGGTGGCTTCTGTGAGAAGCTGCTGGAAGCTTCCATCATGTCTGGCAAGCCAATTCCTGGTGCCTCCAAAAATGGATATGCTGCTGGCCAAGGCTGTGCCAGTTAGAGATGGTGGAAACAGATTTAAGAAGAAATCAAAACAAAAGTTTTTGTGCAGTTTTAATATCGGCCAGAAAAGAGTAGAGAACATGTGAGGCGGACATGCAGACACCAAGGTCAAGAGAGAAGGAGAGGCAGGAGGTGCTCCAGGTGCCAGAGCAGGTATTCCTCTGCAACCCTTGGTGAAGCAGCCGTGCCCCTGTAGCCCATGGAAAATCATAGGGATGCAGAGATCCACCTGCAGACCACGGAGGAGCCCCACATTGGAGCAGATGGATAACTGGAGGAGGCTGTGATCCTGTGGGAGACCTGTGGAGAGAGAGGGGTTGCAGCCTGTACTTGGAGGACTGCACCCCATGGAAGAGTGACCCATGCTGCAGCAGTTTTGGGAGGGCTGTTGTCCATGGGATGGACTCACATTGCAGCAGTTCTCAGAGAGCTGCTGCTCATGAGATGGACTCACATCGGAGAAGTTCATGAAGAATTGTCTCCCAAGGGAGGGACCCCACAGAGCACCAGGGGAAGGACTCCTCGCCCTGAGCAGCAGGAGAAGCCACAGGTAATGAACTGACCCCATTCACTCTCTCCCTGTGCTGCTGGGGTAGGAGGTACAGCTGGAAGGAGGAAGGGGTGGAGGGAAGGCACTTTTGAGGGTTTGTTTTACTGCTCATTATCCTGCTCTGATTTTATTTGTAATAGATTCACTTCATATCTCTAAGTTGACCTTGTTCTACCCTTAATGGTATTTGGTGAGCGATCTTTCCCAGTCCTTATCTCAACCCATGAACTCTTCATTAAATTTTCTCACCTCTGTTTAAATGGAGATGAGAGAGCAGCTCTTCTGAGTGCCTGGCATCCAGCCAGCGTCAACCCATGACAACAGGGTTGAGAATCACCCTGTTGTTGCACTGTCTTAGAGCATACTTATCTGGACTGTACCAGAGGAGTATCTGGCCACCCTTGCAGGTGTTTCTTCTTTATCAGAACATGAAGTTATTTCAGAGGTACACAGAAGTGTATGACTTTGCATGGCAAGGTTTTGATAGTGGGGGGACTATAGGGTTGGATTCTCTGGGAAGATGCTGGAAGCTTTCCCATGTGTGATGGAGCCAGTGACAGCTCTCCAAGATGGACCTGCTGCTGGCCAAGGCTGAGCCCATCAGTTATAGTGGCAGGGCCTCTGGAATAGAAAAACTTGTTGCACAGAAGTTTTCTCAGCCAGCGAATAGTGGAGTGAGCAGATGTGAGACAAACAGCCCTGTGGACACCAAGGTCAATGAAGAAAGAGGGGGAGAATGTGCTCCAGGCACCAGAGCAGATGTCCCACTACAGTCCATGGAAGAGACTATGGGGATTCATTGTTCTCTCCCTTCTGCCCATGGAGCTCCATGGTAGTGAAAAGATCCACCTGCAGCCTATGGAACACCCCTATGGAAGCGACCCAAGATGGAGCAGTTGGTGAAGAGCTGCAGCCCATGGGAAGTACTCACATTGGAGAAGTTAATGGAAGATTGTCTCCCATGGGAGAAACTCAGTGCTGGAATAGGGGAGGAGTGAAGGAAGTCCTACACAAGATGGGGAGGGAGAGGCAGGGACAGTGTCTGAAGAAATGACTGCAGCCCCCATTTCCCATCCCTTCACAGCACTGGGAGGAGGAAGTAAATCAGGAATAAAGTTGAGCCCAGGAAGAAGAGAGGGGTTGAGAGAAAGTGTTTCTAAGATTTTTTTTCCTCATTATCCTCTTCTGATTTGATTGAAAATAAATTTATTTCCGCAACTTCGGTCTGTTTTGCCCATGATATTTTTTATGACTGATGTCTCTCTGTCTTTATCTCAGCCCATGAGCGTTTTGTTGTATTTTTTCTCACCTGTCCACTGAGGAGGGGAGGGTTAGGGCACCTTTTTTAGGGCACCAGGCATCCAGAAAAAGTCAAATCAGCACAAAATTAAAGAAGACTAATGTATACTAAGAATCAATTTTTTCAAAAATCTATTTTCTTGATGTCAGTCAACTAAACAAGCACATAATTTTATTTTCAGAAAATCCACCAAAAATTCTGCCTATTAATGTTTCTGGGTCTTGACTATTAATGTGTCATGATAGTAGGGGTGCTACTAAGCTGAAGTAGAAGAGATTCTGCCTTAGATTATTTATTCAACATTCTAGTATTTATTTATTTTGACATTCACTCCAAATTTAAATAAATTAGTATGTCTTTAAAATGTAAATGTTAGAGTCTCTCAATGTTGTATGACTAAAACAGGAAAGTTTGACATGTTATAACTTTGGAAAGGATTAAATTTTGATGTATCCATTATTTCTCTGGAGGTAACATTTTAGGATTTCTTACTAAGCACATATTTAGGATTTTCTTTTTTGTGTATGTGCAAGTGGATTTCTTTACAGTCCTAACAACTTTGACACATTGGATGTGGAGGACTTTCCACAGAACTGCTTCCTGGAAAAGCAATTCACTTATTACTGAGTCTGAGAGCTAACAAACCAGCCTCAGCATGATAATGATGGTTTGCTGAGACTCTGAGTCAAATTTTGAGGGTTTTCTTGGAGAGGAGGAGTATCTTGGGTGACTAAGGGAACAAAGAAGGGGCTTGGGACAGTCTAGAGTTTTGTCTAGACTTGCATTCACAAATTGGCAATATTGTAATGCAACATTTGCATGATATGCCTTTCTAAAAATATTATAATAATATAGATAATTTATGTCACATTCACAAACTTGGAAAGAAGTAAAGAAAACTCACCTGAATATAATTTATTTCTGGGATTCTAACTCATTAGTATTGCAACTACATATTAGGAAACTATGACCTAGAGATATCCTAACAATAATATCAATCATGGCTTCTTGAAACAGGAGTTTGAAATAGTCCTTTTTCTGAACAAGTTTAGTTCAGTGTCTGTGTCTTTTCCTTTGGGAGTTCATTTTTCTACTTGAGCATTCTATTACTACAAACTGCTATGTCCCTGAGAGAGAAAAAAACACAGGATTTCAAAATATGTAAGTAATAACTAACAAAAGAAATTATCAACCATGAAATATTGAGAGTATAATGAATCAGTCATATAGAGATTACTGTATAAAATGGTTTTAAAAAGTTATAGAACAAAATAAGTAAATGCTGTGCCATGAAGTACTGGATGATCTCTCCAGACATGCATAAACACATTATCCCTGGTCATAGCCAAGCATGATTCATGGCAAAATCTTCATCCAAATTTCCAGGGAGTGGTTATTTAACTCATGCTCCAGTAAACAAAAAAAATATACAACGGAAAAAATAGTAAGAAATAATTCAAAGTGCTAAAAAAGAACCTCAGTTCATATTGCCATCATTCTTTAAGGCTATATTTTGCTATATTCAAATAGTTTATAAAATGCGTGTTTTAAGGAAGCAAGTAATACAGATTTTCTTATGAGCTGAATCATAAAAGAGCATGTGCATTTGAAATATTTTATTCTTATATGTGCATTGTTTCCATTCTTGCAGGAAATCAACTGGATTTAAGTATATTTTTCAGGAGATCAACATATTTCAAGATTTGTCCTCTCAAAGCATTCCCTTTTTTGGTCAATATAAACATTATTAATTGGCTGGTAACTTTTTAAGTTGTACATAAAAGTACACAAATCACTCTTTTTCACCAAGTCTTATTCTATTTAAATCTATGGGAGATCAAGCAGAAGAAAGAATGATCAATGAGAGAGAAAAGAAAATGAAAAAATCTTCCATCTTCCACAATTTCAATTGAAAATTTACAACTTAAGTAACAAAGTGATGAATATCTAAATAATGTACATCACCTGAAAATAATTGTTTCAGAAGTAAAATTTTCAAGACACAAATTCTTAAGCAGAAGTTTCACTTACTGATAAGGTTTAATCATATAATGTTATTTACTGAGCTTATATGTCTTATAAGTTATTCTTCTACAAGATTTTCCAGCTGATTAAGATCTGCAACTTTGGATACCTAAGTTTGATCTCACATTTTTATGTCTGCTCATTTGTCAGTGGAACTGTTACAGAGGATTCTTTTCTTAAGAGCAAGTAAATATTACATACAATAGATAACACTCATGTCACTTACAAATGTCAATATTATTAGTTTACTAACAGCTCAGGCAGTTTTCCAAACATAGGCACAGAGCATGATGAGTCACTCTTTATCCATTTATGCAGAAGGTAGGTTTTCTAGAGAAGACTCATATTGCTCTATAGTGCTTGAAATATAATATGGACTGATCTGTAAACAGTCCTGTGTCTAAAATTATGAGTGGAAAATTATTAAACACTTTTAAAAGCTGAAAAAATTACTGATATTAATAAGGAAAGATGATCTAATTGGAAA
Source organism: Serinus canaria (assembly GCF_022539315.1). Lineage (NCBI taxonomy): Eukaryota > Metazoa > Chordata > Aves > Passeriformes > Fringillidae > Serinus > Serinus canaria. The sequence goes on along the minus strand of NC_066343.1, from coordinate 21,808,089 downwards.
ATGAAAAAGAAATTCTCTTGAAAGGCATGGGGAGAGATATAGAAATATAGGGACTCAGAGTTACTGAAAGAGTGCCTGGTGTTTAAGGATTACAATTTACATTGCACATTACATGGGACTACACACACAAGTTTACACTATCTTGAGCAGTGAGATATCTTTAAAATAAAAACAAATTGGAAGAGCCTGACTAACCAGACTTCCCAGACAAAAGATGTCTCATCTTCAGTCATTCTCATACATTCTGACAGGAGACATTGTCCTGAAAACCTTTGCATCAATATCTGAAGACAATATAAGGCAAGCTCATTTTTATGATTTGTCTCTTGAAACCTTAAATTCTTAGTTCTGTCCTAGAATTCTTCTTTTTAAACATCTAAGACATGATCTGGTATCCATTACAAAATAAATTCTTTTGTATTTCACATAACAAATTAACATTTCTAAGGCATATCTGAAAGAGCATCCTAGAGAGATATATTCTTCTACATCTCCTTTTTCCCCCATTTGTGCTGGAGAACCCTAGAAGAACATGGAAATATTTATGCTAAAAAGCACGCAGATTTGGGTATACTGGGAGGATTAGGAATCCTTTGGATCTCAAGTTTCTGCATTTGGGAATGTTTGCCATGTATTTTTTTTTCCAGCCTGTACATACACTTAACTCAGTTAAAGTGAACCCTGTTCACTCAGATTTAAAAAAAAATCATTTTTCTTTAGGATTTTTGCAAAAAGGTTTTGAAATCATCTAGTAGAAGAGTATCATGGCTGTAAATAATTCTGTTTAGGTTTCATTCTATTTTCTAAGTACACTTACTAAATTTTCAAGTTCAGTGGTTGTCTGAGACAAAAAGGAAAATTTTTAGCTAGCAGAACTTTATTATACATAACTTTTTTCTTTCTTTCTTTTTTATTTTATTTTACTTTCAGATATGTTTTCAAAGTATCTTGTTTTGTGAACTAAACTACCACCTTTTGTACACTGGACCAGTCTCATTCAATTTTTGGGTACAGACAGATTAGAGACAAGGCTTAAGTGCAAAACATCATAGTATTGTGACACTAATTGCAGCCAGTGATATCTGATTTGCCACTAATTCAGCTGAATATCCATGTATAATTTTATAATTGAGTCTTACATTATTCCAGAATATTTGGAAACTGCATTGAAAAAACTGGGGGAAAAATAAAATAAAATAAAATAAAATAAAATAAAATAAAATAAAATAAAATAAAATAAAATAAAATAAAATAAAATAAAATAAAATAAAATAAAATAAAATAAAATAAATAAAAATTGATTGTGCATCAAAATTTATCATTACAAATACATTTTTAAATAACATTTCTTTAAATGTATTAAGTAATGTCTTACTATCAGATTTTATCAGTGTATAAATGTCACAGCATATGTACTGTATTCAAGTTTTTTTTTTTTAAGTACAGTACTTCTATTCACAATGTAGTTCCTTCCCCACTGTAATCCCTGTGTGCACATGATTATTCCTTATATGCATTTCGTTTGTTATTCTCTTGAGAACTCACATAATAATAAAATTCCATATGAGAAATCTTGAAGGTAGAAATCATTGTGTATATGGGTGTTTGGTTACTACTTAGTGTAGTTTTTTGACCTTCATTTTTTTGATTTTATGTATGGAAATTCACATAATCAGGCTATCATTTTGCCATTAGACTTTCTCATTCTCATTTTTTCTAAAATAAATGTGACTCTGAATAAATTTTGCCTGCAGGCATGGCATTTTTGCTTTTCTTTTAGCTTTATTTGATCTTTGTTTTCTCCTCATTGTTCTGGTGAGTCAGATTTTAATATTTTAAAATGTTAGATTTTCTTGTAGGAAGCAAGTATATTATAGTAATTTTAAATGTCATTACAAAACATGAACATGTTTGGACCCTAATCAAGTGGTTTTATTTTCATTTTTATGTGGCACTGCCTCAAGTAAGGAGAAGAACAATGGCCAAAACAAATGTTTGTGCTCACTACGTTTTAGCAGCAGTAAGATGAAAGGATTTAGGGTGACGTTACCATTTGTGAAGGTAATGTCAGAGACCAGTAAGAGAATTAGAAGTAATGGCTGTTCACAATATATTTAGAAGGTGTGGTTCTGACTTGAGGACTCATCAGTTCTGTGGAATGGTTTGCTGTGTTGTTTTCCTACCATCCTATGTTGGCAGTGTTTAGTGACTCAGATGATTTTGAGAGAACTTTGAATCACCAGCGAAGAAAGTAAGGGCTGAACTGAAAAACTGGGAGTTGAGGAAAGATTTTTCAGTCCAACTCTCACGAACCCAACTCCATTTCTCTTAAAGAAAAAAAAGAATAATTTTAAGAATTCATTCCTTATGAAAGTGGAATTTTTATTTTCTCACATTATTTCTAATGAGAAAATTTTAACAAATTCAAAAGCAGGAAGAAAAAAAGTAAAAAGGATATGGGAATGATCAGCCAATTTTTGACATTTGTCAGAAACATGTTCAAGGAGAAGGATTTGTTTTTGGGTTTAGACAGCTGCTCAGTGTACAGAAGACCTGTATTTACTCCACTTCTCTGCCACACACATAGGAAGAGGACTGCAATCATCAGACTAGCTCGTGCTTAGGGCTGGATTACTCCATCTATTTTATTAACATTGTTCTATTCTGGATACATTGTTTTATTCCATTTTTTTATATAGTACTTTAGTATTTATTGGGCCAGAGATTTGCACACAAGTATTTTAGATCTTATCTGACATTCCTGCAAAAGAAAGAGGCTTTTCTTATTTGGAGTTTTGTGTGATTTTTTTGTAGTCCATCATATTTTGAAATCAAATTCAATGTCTCAAAACAGTAGAAGCAGAATTAACAGCAGGCCAAGCTACTTTCTCAATGTCACTGAAGCATGCTAATCACAGTGAACAGCCTGTCGGAATGCCAAAACCTCCAAAGAGACTTTGGCCTAATGCAGTTGATTTGATTCCAGAAGGTACTGGGCAAACCTCAAGAGGTAACATGGTTTGAGAGATACTTAACAGGAAACCCAAGATCATGCATACTGTCAAAAGCAGTACACAGAATAAAGACAGAATGCTACACAAGCTGAATGTTAGTCTGCTCTACCTTTTATTTCCACCCCCCTCCCCCAGTGTTGTATTACTTCTAATGAACAATTTCAATTCTGATTTGTTTTAAATTAGTAACTTGCTCTTATCTTGCCAGGGCAGAAAAGCCTCTGTCTCAGTGAAACCACAAAGGGTGCAAGTATATGATTACTTTACACCAAGTAAATCAAATCATTAGAACTTTCCAAATCATTAGAACATCCCCACTGACTCCTGATCCTGGTGATTTTTTCTATCTTCTCTTTTACGAGGTCAGCTATTATGAACGTGTGGCTTAACCTTCTTCTGCTCCATGCAAGAATGTTTTGTCTAAATTCAACACCAGCATCATTTGTTTCTTCTCCTCAACTCCTAATAAGGCAGCAAGGGGTTGATAGTACCAGTGTGGGTAGTCATTCCCCAATGTACAAATATCAGGTTTCTCTCTTTATTTTCTCTTCTCTTAGCTTTATGTGGAGATTGTATCTTAATATGAAACAATCTCAGGTCAGCCAATAGATGGGGCTACAGATTCTAGGTTTTTAATGGCATTTTCAGCTTTGCTCTTATTTTGTTTTCCAAGGTTAATAAAAATTATGATCATTACTCCTCCTTTCTATCAGATATATTTCCTTCTGGCTAGTGAGTATTAGTTCAAGGGTTTATTTTGTCTAGCTTTTTTTTATATATATAAGACATCCTTCATATATTTTTTGTAATGAATCTCCTTAACCAGATCTGCACCCTAGAATAAAATTGATTTCTGAAACCATCCACAATATTATTCTTTAACTTGGTATAATCATCTCTTCTATTAGCTCTATGGATACCATACTACTTTTTGTTGCTTTGTAACTATATCCCATCACACATCTGATACATAAGGAAAAATAACTTTCCCATCTGCTGCTGCAGTATTTTAAATAAACCTATCCTTATGTGCAAAGCTTTCCAAACCTTCATTGATTTCTCCAGTCAACACATTCTGCTTTACCTTTATTTAAGATTGAAGTTATGGAGCTCATGGTCCCTCTTTATGTCTTCAACAGGATGGTGAAACCTTTCACAGCCTGTCAAATTAAGCTAAATAAAATACTGTCAAACGTAGCTTGTGGTATCAAACCATATCACTTGTGGTATGAAATTGCAAATGGTGTTCTTCTCTTAAAGGGATAGAATTATGTAATTAAAGGTTGCATTATGTTCCTATGCAAGGTAATTGTTATTTTCTCTTTGGACAGTTCATTTGCTAACTACGAATAGGAATTTAAGTATCCAAAATTTTCAGTCTTGAAAGTCTATGTACTAGAGAGTCCTCTGAGTTAGTAAGCTGCAAAAATCAAGTAACTACAAAACTCTTTAAAAGTCAGATTTTTTAAATAAATAATACTAGGTTATGGTCAAGGCCACTTAAACTTATTTTTAACAGTTCCCTACACTTTGATAAAAGGCTTGAATTATTAATATTTTCTTCTACACAGTTAGTTTTCCTGTAGATTGTTGGAGCACAATGTCTTTGATTTTACTGCTCTTTACAGGGATGAAACAATGGATTTGAAAATAATTTACAGGAATTAAAAAGCATGATTTTAGGCACCTGCAGAGATATGTTTTGTACATAGGCCCCTACATCTCACAAAAAATCTTTGAAATAGAATTATAAGTAAGACAATTCAACTGAATATAAAATTCAAAAATATGTGCTAAAGAAAAGTTACCCAATCAGGTAACGGAAGAATACAAGCCAAGTTTTTTTAATCAAACATGGGTTTCCGAAACAGTTGCAAAGAAATTCAATATGAGAAATAGTTTTCTGGATCAATTTATATATGGAATTCAGTTGTAAAATGAACTTCCAGCTAATAATTCATCTCTATCTCTATTCATTTCTTTATGACACACAATACCACTAAAACCACTGTATTGGAGCTGGTGCTACAAATGGCTCAAAAAAACCCAAATGAGCATTTAAGTAATTTACATGTCAGGTTCAAGGAAATATAAAAGGAAATATTTCATCTGTCAAGGAAATGTCTATATTGCCAGTAAATACAAGAAATGAGATTCACCACATTTTCTTCAAAGAGTTCTTAATAACATTTTCTGCCCAAAGGAAGTGTCTATTTTTTGCCCATGGTGTGAGATTAATGGCTTATTTTCTTGCAGATTCTCAGAGAGGGAGGGTGGAAGCTCAAGCATTAAAAAAAAATAGAATTAAATATTTGCAATTATGACCTACTGCCAGACTTTTTTTTTTTACCCTCACAAGCATACTATAATGAACTTTTTTCTTCCCCCAAAAATTATGGTTGAAAATTGCTGAAGCACTTAACATCAGAAATTATAATTTAATTTCTGTATTTTAGATAAGGCTCCTCAGACTTTTTATATCCATTTGAAAGTACTTTGGGCATTAATTAGGGAAACTTCCACAAATTCTGTGTCTTCTGCAAGACCGGTAAGATTTCAACATACAAGTAGAAATAATAAAATATAAATAAACATAACAAGCCCCTTGAGGATAAACAGAAGATTTTCCCTGAACATACTTATCCACTGACTATGTAAGGAAAGATAAACATAAACACAGTACTGCTGGCTCATGCTGATATTTTTTGCGACAAAATAATTTGAAAATATGCATACAAGTCATCAGGAAAACTTCTGCAAATAGTTTGGAAACATTTCTACACCACCTCTCTATGAAATTGCATGTAGAAATTCCCTTTTATACAATATGAACGAAAATAATCTTTGAAATGTGAAAATTTAGACATGCATGTGGTAATACAAAGGCAAAAAATCGTATATTTTATGGCTCCCTTTGTGACTTTTCATTTCAAAATTACCTTAGATAATTGCCAGAATATTCACTAAAGAAACACTCTAAGAAAAGAAATTCTGCCCCCAAATTCAAAACTCTTAAATAGTTAATTATTTTTTGTTGGAAGCAGCTCCTAGAAAGAATTTGCCACTACCCAAATTTTGCACTGTAACTCTTTGGGAGGAAAGGAGGAAAATTTGGGTAACTTAAAAATTATATCAAATTTTGTAAAAATTGCAAAGAGTAATGCTGAAGTCACTCTACTGAATGTGCAGTAACTACCATCTTCATCTGAATAAATAGCACTGGTGAATTTTGACTGCACAATTGCTGAAGCTACTTGTCCAAAAAAAAAACAAAACAAAAAACCCTCACAAACAAACTAACAAAACAGAACAGAACAAAAAAACCAAAAACAAACAAAAACCCAAAAAATCAAACCAAAACAAACTCAAAACCAAACAAAAGAGAAAACCAAAAACAAACAAAAAACTAACCAACCAAAAAAAAAAAAAACCCAGAAAAAAGAAAAGTTGAAGGCTGCGCTCAAATAACATTTCATCTCATCTTTCAAAATATTTGACTTTACATCAAAATCATATTTGGCCTGGTAGTAGCTGCTGTTTTCAGCATAACAGCTTCACCTCATCACTGCTGTAAAGATTATCCTTTGATCTGGCTGTAACAAAACTTCAAGGCTTTCCTCATCAAGAGCATTAGAACATATCTTGTTCTTGATCCAGATAAACACTATAAATTACTGAAACAATATGTCACCTTAGATATTTTATTTCCTGGGAGGCCAGTGCATCTGGATTGTTTCTCTGTTTTATCTGCAGTATGTAAGGTGACTTGGAGAACAAATGTACTAAAATCAACATTCATAGCTCCAAAGAAATTAGAATCAATCCAAGACGCTTTGAAGGCTGACACTTGCTGCTTTCTTTTCTAGCAATTTAAAGACCTGAGAGACAGATTTGGAAACAAAAATGCTATGAATTAAGAATTTTTTTTTCAAAACCATAAAATCTTCTACGAAACCAAACATAAAAAATGGACAGATGGGATCAGTTTATAAGAGTTTACTTCCACAATATATACCATGCTGAAAAAATTCATAATTGTGTAAAAAGCAAAAGCTACCCAAACCAAGGAGATCAGATTCTGGAAAGGAACAGGAATGTAATCCAGATACTTTCTGGATTTGTTTTTCTGCAAATTGTTAATAACAACAATTATAATAATTTCTGCAATTGTTTACCACTATGTGGACTAGGAAGAGTGGTGAGATACTTCTTGACTCTAATATAGAAAGTGTTTACTCTGAATATTTAAGAAATAGAAGTGCATATATAAAAGACATCATTCAAGACTGGGAAATAAATAAAACTCCTTCACAAAATAAAATCATCTTAAACAACTTTCATGATAGAACTTGGAATTATGCCTTCTAGCTATTTTGTATTTCTGATGTAAAATTCATTTGGGAAGCTAGGTTCTACTCATTCTATTAAAATGCTCAGGATTGTGTAAAGGATAAAGTTGCACACAGCTGCCAACTTCAGTCATATGTAAAACTAATACTGAGTTTTCTGGGGCTTCTAAATATTCAAAAACTACAACCCAGCAAAAAATAATCTAAATTATTTACAAGAAGACTTGTTATTCTTTCTCATATTTATGAACATTGATGGTTTGTGTAACTTATCTCTATAATAAGTTATGTAATGCACAAGAGAAATTCTTACATGACTGTTTCATGATGCAGTGAAGCATTAAAAAGGATCTAGTACATTAGATTTCCTGAAAGGTTTATGTAAAGTTTGATATATTTTGTGAAAAAAATGCATTTTAAATGTTGATTTGATTTATTTTAAATACACCTTTCTAATAAAAGGCATACCCTGTTATCCAGAAAGTTTACTTAAACGGTTCATTGACACATTTAGTCTATTAGAAACAGGAACAGTGAAGTTAATATGCTAAAAAAACTTGTAAAATATGTGAAAATTACATCTAGTTTCTGTGCTTCATGAAGCTTATGCAATGATTCCTTCATTTTCATCTAGCTGTAGCACAACAGGGCAGCAACCTGTACCATCAAAATCGAGCAAGATAACTGGAGTGACAACTTCCCAAACCCTTTCCCAATAAAGTGTAACTGTGTCTGCTAAAAGGATATTTACAGATACATTTAATCTTCAATTTTGTTACTTGGTAATGAATAAACCATTGTTATAAAGAAAAATCTGGATTCATATAGGTACAAGTAACATTAACCACAATTTGACATCCTAATTGTATGCAATAAATATTATAATGTTCATGTATAATTTTCAGACTGTAAAACTTTATTATTACTGTAATGCTTCTAAAAATAATTTACCTCAAAAGGGATCACCGGGTTTTTTGCAGATGGGAAGGTTTTGTCTTTTTCCTAAGCATCAAGATTGCACTACTACTCAGGAAGTAATCTATGTCACCACAGAATGAACATCAAAATCCTTTATCATTCTTCAAAAGTGATTTCATGCATTACTTTTATCACAATAATCCACAACAGAGCACTCTTTTGCTGTTTTGGTCCTGTTATTTCTTTTTAAAACTCTAAAACCATATGAAATTCTGTGTGGATGCAAAAACTAACAGTTACATCAGTTATTTCAATAATTCCTATATATACTCCTCTTCTGTACCTCAGTTATGTTTTTGAAGTTCTTATTATTGTTTTCTTCCTTAACACAGGTTTCTTTTTTTTTTAATTACATTAATTTTTTTCCCCATTTGTGTTTTTATTGAAGAGACTTCTTTAGTACTTCCTGGTGTGCGACAAACCAGAAAATATCTCCCAGGTTAAAAGATGACAATATTTAGTAAGTAAAGTAAAAACAGTTGTCTATTTTGGCAAAGAATAGAAGGAATTCAACTTTTTAACTTAATCTTTCAAAACATTTCATTTTCAATGTCTTTGAGCTTTTATTTGATTGAAGTCAGAATAATCAGGTTTTTTTGAAAATTAAAGAAAAATAATTTTACTCAACCTGTAAAAGTTCTGAAGTACCGATGTCTACAAAATTATCTTGCAGTTTCTTGAAGAAATATGTGATGTGAAAACTCAATTTTCCTAAGGGACTTTTTTCACTACGCATTTTGTTGCCTGAAGAGAAGACAGAAAGCTGACTCAAAGTGTCTCCAAATAGCATCCAAAGTCCAGTTAATGTCTAATAACTATTATGATTTTAAGATTAGAAACAGGTGATCCAAAGTAATATGCATATATAACTTCAATATTTGCATGGAAGATACTCTTCATAATTAATTGTGAATAAAACAGGGTAACATAGGGACTGCTGAACATCTACCCCAAGATCTCTGACCTGTTTAGCATCCAGGGAGGACTAACATATCAGAACCCTGAGAAATGAGGAGATTAGAGTGCCTGATTCTGGGTGAATTTTCTGGAGAGAAGAGAGAGACCAGATAAATGCAATAAACCATAAGCACGTAAACAACATCAATGCCATAGAACGAAAACTTCAATTATAGGAGAAAGAGTATATCAATTATAGACTAATAAATACTCTGAGTTAGTGTTACTACTTTCTTTATAAATATAATTTATTTCAAGAATTTTACCATGGGATGTTTATTCCTGTGAGGGTGAAAACTGCCTAATGAATGTGTTCATATGTATTATATATCTAAGATCTTGACAACAAACACAGTGGATGAACGAGAAGGGCACTGACAGGCAACAGAAGGAAAAACGACTGCTTTTAATTTCAGCCATATTGGTATATGCCTTTTCATTTTATTTCTAGGAGCAAAGTATCCTACCATTGTCAACTTGGTCCCTTTCTCCACTCTTTTCACACAGGGTAAAGCATCACTAAAAGCCAGCATTGAAAGCTGAGTCTGTGTCAAGGACGATGTCTGCCTGCTTTCTTCAAAGTTTGCCCATCACTGTTCATCCTGCACATCAGTTTTAGTTCAGTCAACCATTTGGTCTCCATTTAAAGAAAATATTGGCTAGCTGAAAGGTAGTGACCTGCTACTAGCTAGGACATTTACAGTCCAAATACATACACATGGCACACATATCTGAATCTTTCCTTCTAAATTACACAGACCAATACCAGTCTTGGTTTCCTGATAAACGATCATTGGTATCATTGACCACAATCAGCTCTGCTCTTCTACATATTTTATAACCTCATTTTCTATTTCAGCTTCCTTTCTGTGAACACACTGCTGTCAGTTGCTGAATTTCCAAAGTGTTGTGGAAATACATTCCTTTGTGGGAAAGAAACATGCTAACAGCCTAAGCTGCATCACAAAAGGTGAGAACATAGGTTTGACATGATTTACTTTCCATATTTTCTCTCAGGTCTAAAACATTTCAAAACAAAATTTCCCAAATTATATTGTTAGGAAGTTAGGCACTGGCACCAGCTGTCAGAAGAAATGCATTAGTCCTATCAGTTGACTCTAAATCCTGGCATGACATTCCTTATCGCTGTAGAATATTCTCTTCTACTTGAGTGACCATATTCAATTGCTCCAGGCTTTTCCCAGCTCTCTTGTGAGTCCAATGTTCAATTTGCTGGATGAAGATTTGAAAAGTGCCTCCCACAGGAGGGAGAGGAAAACCACATAAAAAATTCCAGTAGAGAAAATGAGAATGACAACACTAAGAAACAGAAATAAGACAAAAATTATTCTCAAACATAAGTACTGGTAAGTCAGGTACTACTATAAAGGAATGGAAACAAATCTCATTGAAATTAAAACTAAAGTGATACAAAGAACTTTCACCATTACTGCTGGTTTACATTCTCCTTTTCTATAAAATATCATTATTCTGTCTCAGTTTCTAAAAATGTTCTGGTTCATGCAGTAGAGAGAAAAGCATACCTCAGCCAACCAAACTGTCACTTGGGAGAGGATGGGCATGATAAACCTTGTCACTATTCCATTTCAGACACAGGCCAAGAGCGAATATCTAAGGAACTTTAACAGTAAGTTAAAGTTGATATCCAGTGAGACCATCTAGCTTTCTATATTCGACTGTCTATTTTCTCAGTCTGATACTGCTAGTGACAATACTGGAATCAAATTACTCATCATGACTGCCCCAAAAACACTGCCAAGTGATTTAGAATCAATTCCTCTTTTGCACTGGAAATACTGTTCAAAACTTCCAGCCTTCAGACCAACATTTCTTATTCTATGGCTTTTGCTGTTCATAAGACTTTGAGTAATTTCCAGAAAAAAAAAATTAACAACCACACAATCTTCATGGCTGGTGGATTTACTACAGTGGAAGCTAACTAGTAATGTGCAGACAGAAACCAATAATTCTACGGTCTTCCCCAGCAAATTTCCTACTGAATCCCAAGCTCCAAATTTATAAATCTGAATATCTGTGAAACTGACAAATGAACAAATCCAAATCTACCCAGATGAATTTCACTAATCAGCAGAAATCTCCTACTATTCATTCCTATTCCCAAGGGCTGGGTCTGAGAATCCTTCTCTAATTAAAAAAGACTGATGATACAACTTATTGTATCATTATCCAGTCTTGGCAACATAGTTCCAAAATCTACCATTAAAAATTATGAAAACCTTTATTAATTTGAGGATCTTGGAAATTAAAATTTCCATCAATTTCTTGGCGCTATATATATATATATATATATATATATATATAAAACACTCTATATATATATATATGACACTCTAGCTTTGCCTTCATTGAGACCTATCAAGATGATTGAGTTCCACTTAGTCTACAGATAAAATGATTTCTTGAACTTTTGTGTCATCAAATGCACTACTTGAAATTTTAATTTGCATATGGAGACAAATTTGTTACCTCATTTGATAAATCATATTGTTTCATTTTTCTTCCTTGTTTCTCCGAAGTAATTTTCAGTAAACCATTATTATGCAATTTCTCACATATAAAGACTTTAAAAAACATAGGTGATGTTTATCTTCTTTGTTTTTCTTTCTGACACAATACAGAGGATTTGGTCTTTATTGGATAAAAGAAAGAGTGAAATGATAAAAAAATCTGAAGTGTAAGATTTGAATTCTGAGAATGGAAGTAAAAATAAAGGAAGGGTATGCTAAAGTTCACTGACAAAAAAGACTGTGAGAAGAAGGTCATGTGGTTGTTCTTTCCCCCAGAATTATCAGTCTGTGAGTTTGGAGCTTCATTAGATTCCTTGTACTAAGTTTAGTGTTAGCTGTCCCCAAAGTGATGAGAGCATGTGAAAACTGACAAATGACAAAATCATGATCATTGTGTGAATTTTTAAAAAGTCTAGATGTTACATCTTTGATCTCTTTTATCTTCTTTCAAACACAGCATGAATCCATCATGAACTATGTCTGTCATTTGAAATAGTATCTATGAATTGCATAATTAGAAGTGGGAAAAAATGAAAGTTAAAAGATTTCTTCACCTACCTGACTGAATTTCAAACTTACCTATTTAAAATGACAGCATATTTTTCTCAAATTTAGATCTTCTAAATTAAATTTATTTATTTAGTATTAGTAGATCACAAGAAACATTTAAAAGAAATTTAACAGATGTGCTATTTTCATTTCAGAAAAAAAAATACAGATGAAATACAGACCACCATGGGCCCAGGTGGCCAGGAACACCAAGGGTATCTTGACTTGTATCAGTAATAGAGTGGTCAGCAGGACCAGGGCAATGACTGTCCCCTGTACTGGGCACTGGTGTGGCTGTGCCTCACACACCATGTTCAGTTCTGGCCCATTCTCTCTCAGAGTTCTGAGGGAGCTGGGGTGTTTACCCTGCAGTAAAGGAGCCTTGGGGGAGACCTTGTTACCCTCTACCACTACTGGAAAGGAGGGTTGCTGAGAAAGATCCAGTGCTTTTCTCCAAAGAGACAGGATGGCAGCCTCAAGTTGTAGCAGGAGAGGATTAGATGAGACATGAAATAAAAATTTCTTCACTGAAGGGGTTGTCAAGAATTGAAACCGGCTGCTCAAGGAGCTGTGGACTCAGCATCCCTGTAAGGGATGTGTGTGCAAAAACTGCATAAATGTGGCACTTGGAAACATGGTTTAGTGGTGGACCCAGCAGTGCTGTGTTAAATTTTGATGATCTTAGAGGTCTTTTCCAATCTCCATGATTTTATGATTCTATTAAGTGTTCTTTTCTCATTTTCTACATGTCAGGCTCAGCCTAAATCTTCCTTTCATTCTGTGAGTGTCCTGAAATTGATGAAATAACTTTGAAAGAGAATGAAGGGAACTTCGAAAGCTCCAAATAGAAGGAGCTTTCTTATAGTACAACTTTTGTACTATAAAGTGAACAGAGTCAATGGATGTTTGGCATCTCTAAAGGCCAGGCTAAAACTGAAAAAGAAGACACATAAAACAAAATAGTTGTAAAAAGTAAAATAAGCATCATTATTATGGCTTGTTCTGCTCTTATTTAGGAATTCAGATACTTATTATACCTGTATTACCATAAAAGTTACCAAAAGAATACAATGAGTCTGAAGAAAACCATCTGGTTTATAATTTAATACAGCACTCTTCCAACTGAAGTGACAGACAAATGGAAGAAACTGGAAAGAAATATTAATGGTATACATCTTACCACATACACATGGCATGTAAAAAATTGGTGGAAATAAATTCGCAATTTCATAATTATAGCTGATACAAATAACATTTAGAAAAACTTCTTTACTTTATGAAGATGTTTTGAGAATTCTAATCTTGATACAGCTAATTTAGTTCACTGCTACTGTTCATGAAGTAGAGGAACAAGTATATACAACATCTTTAGACCATTTGTTGCACCAATAGGGAACTAGTAATGATCTAAAAAATATTAATGAATAATTAAGGAATGAGAGATACAGGACACAATAACAGCATGTATCAACCATGTATTCAGACTAAAATTTGTGATAATAAATCAGCGGTAATCAATACAAAATATGTTGAAGTACAAAGGAGTTACTTTAAAGACTTGTTATGTTTCCTATGGCTCCCTTCATTGTTTTCAAATTTCTAGTAAATTCTTACTACTGTTACCATTTTTATTCTCCTCCTTTTGCTATTGAAAACTTTAGTCTGAGCTCCTTTCTTTGTCACTGTTGCCTTTGTTGTGCTGGGGTTAAGCCCTAAAAATAATATAAAGCCATTAACGTTTGTTCAGCTTTCTATCATGCCCACTTCAACAGCTCAGCCTGTTTTGCTACACTGGCATATAGGAGAAGATTTCAAACCCAGTAATAATTTTGTAGCTCAAAATTATTAAGACTCACATGAAGCTGAAGATTTGCACTGTATTTACATGTCTGCATTCCTGTAAGTGTTGAGAGAACAATAAAAAAGGAGTGTCATCACAATAAGGCAGAAATCACTGCCATGGCAGTGATCAGTAAGAGTTACCAGGCACCCTGACACCTCCCTTTCCATCTGCCCCCCTCAGCAGACCATGAACCCCCAGTGGCTTGGTGCCTGAGGGGCAGCAGCTGGTGGTGTTGCAGAAGGGCAGTCTGGTGTGAGGAGCACAGCAGGGAGAGAAAGATTGAGGCAAAATACAAGTCACAAAGGTAGGAAATGGCAGGAAATTTTAATGGAGGGGAATTGTAGGGAGGACCTGGGAAGATAACTAGCTTGGTTTGCGTTCTTCCTCTGTTGGAATTAAACAGATAAAGAAACTATCCTATTTTAAATGCCAGTGAGTGAGAACTGAATGTGAAAGCTGCTGGGCTTCAGTTTTCCTTTTTTTTTTTTTTTTTTTCTGATAACTTAAAATCTTCCAGGAATCAGAAGAGATCTGCTGTGTCAAGCTCCCATGAGACATTCTGTAGATGCTAACATTGTTCTTTGATGTTACTTAGTTGGGAATATGCTCGTATACACTGAAACACGGCAAGAGAAGCTATTAACATAGCAGCAGCACATGTCTTGTCTGTAATATAAAGGCAATTATTTGAATTTAGAGGATAGGGGCTCTAGATCTAAGGAGCTTTGGAGAACACTTGAACACCCACTCTAAGTGAAGAAAGAGGACAGTAATTAGCAACACCTGTAGAAGTAATGGTTTAACATTGAACTGTAAAAAAAACAAACACCTCTCATGTAAAATGTACTGAACATGCTCACTTTACTTGAGTATGTAATATACATTTACAGGGAAAAGCAATTCTTTTTTTATATAGAAGAATTATTCCTATACAGAATTTTTCTAAACAAACAAACAAAAAAACTTCCTAATCAATATGACCTAGAGTTTGAACTTAAAAACTTTCAGACTCAGCAGTACTGATTCTAGGGTTTACATATTCTGTTCCAAAGTCATAAAACCTTCACCTTCCCAATCTCAGAATGAGCTGGATGATAGCTGCATGAATTTTGACTACCAAACTGATGAGAAGAATTTCATTGTAAATCTATTCATCTTTGACCATCTACAGTAGATTGGGTCCCTGATTAAGAATTTCTGGAAGACGTTCCCACCTCTGCAGTTCTAAGCATGGATGTCCTCTCCAAGTCCATAACTCCTGCTGTTACAGGTAACCAGGAAGTAGGGTCTCAGTTGCTCATTTTAAGTATGGGTATGAAAGAATACCTAGTGGTAGGTATGAGAAACCACTTGGATAGCTCCTGGGTAATGCCATGTTATGGGCTTACCATTTCCCTTAAAGTGTCCTAATAACTACACTATAGGTTCAGGCTGAATGAAGGCAAGCTACAGGGCTCTGTATTGTGCCATAAAATAGAAATTGTCAATGATTTAAGATGTATGGTTTCTCTTGAGATATTACTCTGGTAATAGGGACAGAGAGAATTTGGGAAGGACAGAGAATTTATTCCAGATGCTCTCATGGTTGTTTATGGCCTAACTTAAACCCATATTATACTAATTTTAGGAGAAAAAAATATAAATAGTTTGGTGAGCAGAACTCCCTTGCTTGGTGAGCAGAACTCCCTTCACTCCAGTTTAGTGCCCATACTACTCATCTTCTTTTTCTGTATGTTTTTGCTGTGTCTCCCTCTGGTCCTAAGCACCCTGAGTAATTTATTGTATGATGGCTTTTCCCCCTTCCTCTTCTTCCTCCTTCATGATAAGGACAAATTGAGAAGGAATTAACTTTTTCCGATAACAGAATAATAATATACTTATTATTTGTATTAGTTTTTACCAACTACTTATTTCTATATATGATATATGTTATTCTGTCAAAGTGCATTTGACATAATTCCAGTCATGTGCTCTCTTTATCTTGACAGATATATACAATCGATTTAGGGCATTGATAAGAAATAGAACACTGCAAGAATACAGGTGGGATAGAAAACACAATAGATTTTTGTTTGGAGTTCCTTAATACAGTATAAATACTATTTGGCAAAACCAGAGACCTTGGCTTCATTAGCATACTTTTTAGAGGGTTTAAGGGAGGAAAAGTAGAACAAACTTCAGAGTAACAGCAAATCTCAATATAAAATCTTTTTTGCTACCTGCTCTGTGTCATGTTATACTTCAAATTTCATGGTCGAAGACTGCACTTGTCCTTCACCCTGTATTTCTCTTGTGTTTTCCCCTTCTTTTACATCATGCAAATCACACAAGAAGGGAGAAGTGTGTGTATGTATTTGGATGTCAGTTCAAAAAAAAAGAGCCGTAATACGTAAAATTAGCACTTTTGGGAGAAAGCTTCCCTTAACAGACTGTTTTACATCTCATCATTTCCACAGTACTGCCATTCACTGTCATACTTGCTGTCATTTTCATGATCAGCAGTGACTTGAAATTGATGTGAGATATAACTGGCAGTGATATAGATTTCTCCACTGCATTTGTTTGTGTGAGCGTGCATCTGGGGTTCATAATTTTTCTCCCTTGACAGAATATTTTACAGGCAGAAAACAGAGCCAAATATTATTTTGAACTTTATTCACAACCTTATTATTAATGAACCTTACTGAAACTGAGGATATGAAGTCCTCAGTGATATAGGGTAAAAGCTATTACAAATTATTTTAATTTCTTAGAATTTGTGTGATATAGGTGTTTAATAGATTATTGGATGCTAAGATCAGAACACCATGCATATCCTATCTTTAAACCTATTAGAACATCAAATATATTTGCTTGGGCAGTCTTCAAACTTAATTCTTAGTGTTTGACTTAGCACTATTTTAAAATATATTTTACATATATTTTAAATATGTTCATTTTAATAAAATCAAAAAATGATGGAACTGCTGTTGACCCATTTTAATATTTTTTTACCTTACTTGTTTGAGATGTTCTGGCTTAAGATGAGGAAGGTTTAAAATTGAAATCGAACTCATAAGCAAGATCATGTGGAAGATATCAGTTTTGCTTTCATTAAGACACCACTGCATTCAGAAGTGAACTCATTATAGCCTTTAAATGCAGTAGGGCACCCCAGCTAGTGCAATGGAGCAGAGATAAGCCTTTTGTATTATTACAGCAGTGGGGAAGAGGAGAAGAACAGCAGAGATTAATATATTTTTCTTCTTTTTTTAGTGTACTTCCTACTCTGAAATAGCACCTTTTTTTTTTAAGGATGCAGGCATTAAACAGAAGAAATAAGATGATGCAGTGATGTCTTTAAAAGTTACAGATTTGCTCACAAACTGACCTAAAAATTTGAATAAGAGAGTATTCTTGTGCTGTGAATTCTAACTTTCTGACTTAAAAACACACTTCAAAAGATTAATCCTACCTATTATAAAAGGATGAATTGTTACAGAAATTGCTTCCTTCTAATCTAAGGCGTCTGGCCATTTTCAGGACCTTCATTTCTGTGAAATGTGAGCTTTGCCTCAACTGTACAGCTCCTTTTTTGATCCCACATGTGATGCAATCTCCTGAATAACTGTCTTGCTCAGGGTACAGGTTCATGTGCCTTCTAAAGGAAGGTTCATATGTCCCTGGAGACAGCTGCACATTCCCAGTGCTTTCTTTATGGAGCTGCTGGTGCTCAACCAGGATGTTTTAAGTAGCTAAACTGGTATTGAATGAGTCAGTGGTTTAGATAGGGTTAATTTTCTTCTAGTTTAGCTCCTTAACTAACAACCATGCAGTTTCAGATGAGCATGGCAACGGCAGAAAGAAGGAGAAAGCTTGTTCAAAGGGTCAAAGACTGAGGATTTGGATAACTCCAAGGAAGGGATGGAAGAGATCATTGCATAGCTTTCTCTGTGAAGCTACTTACAATCTCAATTCAACCACAAAAGCTGTCCACGTGTTGTACTAGACTACAGTCAGGGGGCCTTCTGAGCTCTAACCTCTCTCCTTCCTGAGGATGGAAGAAGAAATTGAGAAGTCATCAATATTGTACTTGTGGTTCAAGCTATATGTCAGCAGCAATCTTGTCATCAAAAACCTAAGGTATTCCAATTAGTTTTTCTGAGTGAAATACTTAAGCAGGAGATCACTGAAGTATTTGCTGAATTTGCTAATACTGAGAAGAAAGAAAATAGATTTTAAAAAATGAATTTCAAAGAATACTTATTTGTTAATCAACACACTGGAATTATAAAAAGACATAATCTATTATCTTTTTACACTTCTTCTGCTTTCAGTACACCAAAACACACCTACACATGTTTAGGAAGATTTGATACTGAAATTTGCATTTTTTTTCTCTGTGAAAGCTATAGAGTCTTTATCTGAAAATGTGCAACTACTTTAAATTCCTTATTGAATTAATTTGAAGATATTAGATTTTTTTCTGTATATATTCCAAACATATTGTCCCCTGTATATTTGTTCTGCATTTACTGCCTTTTCATGAATTTATCCATGCAAGTAAAGACTTTCCTTCTCACCACTCCTTCCTTTCTGACCCTGATAATGGGCCAATATTGACTTTTATGGTTATGAGGATCAACAGGTATAAAATACCAAGAATTTATCAACCCACTTATTATTTTTAAATTTTATTAACAAGTAAACAAAAAGAAAAGGTTGAGTAAGAGAGGAATGAATCTGTACTCAAGAACCAGCTAAAGAAAGAAACACATTGGACTCAAGATCTTTAAATTAGGAGAACTCATGAGAACTTTCCTTTCTCTGATTGTTTATTTTCTTATGTAATATATGTGAATACAGTGATAGTACAGAATATGGTAGAGACAACATTCTTGTCTCTAAAGATTTTTTCTTCTAAACTTCTACACACTGAGTAACAACAGTTTTTTGAGAACCTCTGAAGCAGTACATTTTTTGTATGTGAAAACATCTTGACTTCTTTTAACTAGAAAGAAACACAAAGGAAAATGTGAGAGAGTAATTTATCCTCACATCAATTCTGACAAGCTGAATACACAGGGACTGAAGCAAATATTTACAAATAGGCAGTGTCCTTCATAATTTATATACAATTTCTGTGGTGTTAAATGTTTTAGCCTTAGCTTTTGAACTTCATTTCTGTCTCTTTATGAAATTAGTTACATTTATTTTAACTTAAAATTCACATTATTATTACTCTTTGTGAAATTGATGGTTCCAGATGAAGGGGCAGGAACAGCCTGTTTTCTTTGAAAGCTTTTGCATCTTCAGCTCTACCTGTCCAGATATTCTAAATATGCTTTAAAATTATCCTGGGGAGAATTAATTTATTTGAGGTTATTTTTTGAGAGCTTTATTCCATTTGCAGGTATTCCTGCATTAAAATCACAGTAAAGTGCAACCTGGCCAGGAAAATATCCTCACAAGGATCTGAAGCCAAAGGAGATTTATTCTTAAGTTGTATCTTTAAGTGTTCTTGGTTTACATGTGAAAATACTGGAGAAAGACGTGATGTGTATCATGAATCCAGTTCCTTATGTTATAATGTTCCTTATTTGATAATTCAAATAATGTGAAAGATGTCCAAGCTAGCAAAAGTTGAACTACTTGAAAACTTGACACTACTTGAACTCCTTAAATACAAGCTGCATTTTTTTGTCAATTGTATGAAGTGCAACTAAAAAATAACAGTTTCAGAGAAATAATAACTAAACCAGGTTTGAATACAATAATAAAAGATTGCTCATTGAGGATCTAACCTTTAATATACTGCAAAGAAGTTGCATAGTGTGCATGCTCTAATCCCAAGTTAGGCAACATGGTGGATTTTTTAATATAAATGCAGAAATAATTAGATAATTTTAGAAAAGAGAAATTGGAGGACTGAAAGGAAAGAGATTTTCTGGTGTTTTACAGTTTGAAGTTTAGTTTCATTCACTGTTTTTCTCCATTGGTTTTCTATAACTAATGAAGAAATTTTATTGCAACTAATGCCATAACAATGAGATTTTTCTCATTAATTAACTGGAAATTTATTAAATATTTACTTCTGTGTTTAGGGATCCAGCTCTGAATCTTCTGATGAAGTGGATGGAAATTGAAAGGGTAGTATTGGCGTCAAAAACATCATCTGATGCTTCGTTGTTAAGCTAAAGTTGGGGAAAGAGACAAAGTATTGGCCCCAACTACAGCATGAGCTACAGCATGAGTAATGACGGAAGAAATTTTCTCAGCTATGACGTGCATTAGTGGTATTTACCTCTGATAATTTCAATACTGGTAGTTCACAGCAGAGTTTGGTATACTCTTGTTAAAGCTGTTTACTTTTGGAACTTTTCAATTCCCTCTACCCCAACCAATATGACCAATTTAAAAAGAAAAAACCCAAAGCATTTTATATATGCTTCCTTTCAGAAAAGTAAAGAAGCACTAAGATTAATGTTTAAAAGACAGACCTAAACAGTTACAGAATATCAGACTACCTTCCTCTCATATTTTCAGTTTCTTACATGTGGCTTTTAACTGGAATAATTTCAGCTAGTTATTAAGTAGCTTTTCTCTTTTGTCAACTGAACTTCAAAAATAGCTACTACTTGAAATCAAATTATACTCTTCACTCTTAGGGCTTTTCTCAAGATAATTTTATTTATTACTGAAGTTCTGATTCTAGTTTTTAATTCTGCTTTGTTGCAAAACAGAGGTTTTTTAATTAGTTTATTCTTGTACAATAGGCAAAAATGTAGTAGCCACATCTCAAAGGTATGTAAAGCAAGGTAAATGTAAATATCATTAGATAAAAATTAGTTTTATTTATTTACCCAGAAAATGTCAATGATTATATCTCTGCCTAGATATTTACAGAATTTCTTCAATAAGCCATGTTTAAGTGTTTTACACTAGAAAACTTTTCACTTTAACATTTCTGAAATATGGGAAGTAGGAAAAGTTTACTTTTGATTATTTTGGGTGAAAAGAAAAGTAGAGGAAAAGTCTGTTCTCATCACATTCCTATTTTAAAATGAAGTCTTGATATAGAGATATTTCATTGAATTATACAATCATTAAGGTAGGGAAAGAGACCTAAGTTAATTGACTTCAACCACTAACTTACCATTGCCACATTCACTGCTAAAATATGTTCCCAGAAGCCACATCCACAGGTTTTTATTGAACATTTCCAGGGATAGTGACACAACCATTACCCTGAGCATCCTGTTCCAATGCCAAAAAATCCTTGGGGTGCAGAATTCTTTCCTTTCATCTAAACTAAATCTCCCCTGGTAAAATTCAAGGCCATTTCCTCTGCTTCCATCACCCCCTTTCAACCAGGCTAAACATCCCCAGCTCCCTCAGAGATAAACATAATTTGCTGGAGATGTCTATTGTTTACAATAATTCTGTATTGTATTAATACTGTAACAAACATTTTCTTATTTAGTTTGGTTCTCTTTGCTTACTGCAGAGGCTCTTGGCTGAACACAAATCACTAATTGTAAAGACAACAGTGGGAAGGTTTTACAGTTCTTAAGATAATGTAATGCTTAAACTTTTTTGTAATTTGAGACCAGAGTAATGCCACACTTTTTCATTGTCACCCTTGATGAGCTGCTCCTAATGCTTTTTTATCATTATTAATTTTTGTCCCATAAAAATTACAGGGAACAGCATGAAAAATCTCAGATCTCCTAAAATAGAGATTGTTTTATTTTGATTGGATTCTGGACAAAAAACCCAACCAACCAACCAACCAACCAACCAACCAACCAACCAACCAACCAACCAACCAACCAACCAACCATATTCACACATGCCCACACACTCACTCCAGAAGCCAGGAAAACAACCCCAAACCCCTCAAACTGTAAAATATTCAGGTGAAATATTTAGTGTCCTCCTTCAACTATTCTACTAGAGTACTTTTATTGTATTATATATATTAGGTTATATGTTATCATCATATATGTTATGTTATTATATCATCATTTTTATATTGTGCCCAATTACATATGTTGAATCATTATTTTAATTTGCAAATCTGCACTCTTAATTAATTTTTAAACATTTTAAAGTTTCTAACACATAACTACAATCACTCTGCAGTGTATGAGTGATTTCTATCCATAACTTCTCACAGGAATAGCAATGAAACTCTCCACATAGGTAAGAGCTGTAAAGTACTGTAATGGAGGCAAAAATTTCTTTCCTTGCTCATTAAGGTTTCAAATAAATACACTCTTAAAGGACCTGAAACTTATGTCATTGTCCTGTCGTGGAGGGAAAGAAAAGATAATGAACAAAGAGACAGTGTCATGGAAATGGGGAAAGTCTGGGAAGTGTCAAGGGAATACATTATTTGCTTTGCCTTGCCAGGAAAGCTCTATTCCCCCCTGTATATATTCTGTCCTCGTGCTGTGATAACAGGAGAAGAAAATAACAAAGCCAAACTAGTATGGTCAGAAAATTTTAAAAAGTGAATTTTCTATGAATTAATAGGTAATGCTTCTGGTATGTGTTTTCATGTTTAGTGATTCAGTAAATATGCCATTATTTGGATGATGAGCTGTTTTGTTTCTTAGCCCCAGACTGCAATGTGAGCAGTGGAGTATATGTTGAAAATGTCCTTGTCTGCAACTTTTCTCTGCAACTTAGGAAATGAACTTCAGTATTAAATGACAGATTATACCCTATAGTACTAACCGTAGTCAGCATAGAGAGCACGTGGTAAATGCATGCTTAGCTAACTGATCATGCAGTTGGGACACAGAAGCCAGGAATTTTTCATAACAGGTAAAAACTTAAGTCTTTTATAAGAAATCCTAATCAATCAATAAGCTAAAAACCGGATTTCATTACAGATCACTTTCTCTTTTTCCCTGTCCCTAAAGGAAAATCCTAAGAGCCAACTTTTAGAGGTTTCTTTAAGTAACCTTCTTTTTCATACACCTAAAATGAGAGAAATCTTTGGTCTGATAAAGGGATCTACAGCTCTTACAGTGTGATAATAATCTGCAGTTAAATTTTCTTATACAAGGCTGGGTAAGACAATAAACTTGCATGTTCCATACTTTTAGCAAAATCATGATCTTGTCTTGTGAGAAGTCAGATATTTTACTGAGAGGTAATTTTCAAAACACTGCACACTCATTTCTGTTAAAAACATGAAATGTTTAGGAATCTTTTTTTGCCTTGAATGGAAGGTTGTTGTGAGACTCTTTGTTCTCAAGGCTGAGGATTCATAGTGCGTCAACCTCTGAATCACTCTGAAAGTAATTCTAGATAATAATGAAGAAGGATATTTGGAGAGGGAACAAATTCTTTGTCTGGTGTGAAGTATTTTTGTATGGAGAAATATGATCTCTCCTGGGTTCACCACACTTTCCTGCTTTCAGTAAAAGAGTAAACTTTTCTCACTCAGAGTCTGATAACTTCACTACTCTCCTAGTTTCTGTGACGATTAGACAGGCCATCTTGAGAACAGAATGCTCTTTTCTTTTCCTTAGTTCCTGGGTTTTGTATTTCTGATTGTTTGAAAGAGTTGAGGAGAGTCCACGTATTACATGATGCTGTCTTTAGCTCATTTGTGCATGATAAAGCAGGGGTTATGATCTTCTCTTTATGGTAATGTTCCTCTTAAGGTTTTAAAAATTCTTCTGTTAAGTTTCCATTCTGGCTAACTTAATTTAGTTTGAACAGCCAGCTAATCCAACATTTTTTCTTTCTGCTGCAGTCATAAGAAATATTTATGTTTTCAAGGAACTCCATCTCCCCTTAAATTTTTCTGTGGCTTTGATTAGTCACAAGTTTACTGCAAGAGCAATCCCAGCAGTAGATTCCATAAAGGGGATAAGGATATAAGATAATATTGCTATTAAACTGAAAAAAAAAACCAAGATAAAGTTGGAGAGCAAAATTCTAACAAATAACATTTATCTGAAAGCAACATACAGACTTGACTTTCATAAAGAACTAAAGAATTTCTTCTTCATCCCACCTTTTTTTTTCTAAAAATGAAGTGGATCCTTAAGAATATAGAAAAGGAATGTACAGCTTATCTTTGATTAAAAGGCTATTGGGCCCTACATTTATCTTGACAACTTGAATTTAACAGAGGATGATAAAAAATTTACTCAATTAATTTGAAATTTAAACTGGTCAAAAGAGAAAAATTCTATTTCTTCTTCTGTATAATTTAAAAAATCCCAACCAATATTTTAAAGTAATGTGCACATTATTTAAATAAAGTCTCACAAGAAAATTTTGTTGTGAAAACAAACTTTGTTTTAAAACAAAGACTGACTGCTTTCTGCCTGTCATATTCTCTGTAATCAGAAAATCAGAGTTGTGCCACACATTTCAGTATATGAAATATAAGATGCACCAGCAGGGCCATGGGTTTGGAGAATCTGTGAATGTAGAAATATGCAGGTTTTTACTGATTCTATAGGTCCACAATTTCATTACATTTCCAGAAACATGAAAAAATAGGGCCTTTCATGTACAGAGTAGAAGAATTTTAATACCACTTCTTGTGTACAACATTCAATTACAAGCACCCATCCAATATGTCTAAATTAATAAGTTGTTCATTCTGTGGTCTGTCTTTGGAGTATTATCTACACCTGCTCTGACAATCTACAGTAAGGAGGTGCATGAAAAGAGACCTTAGGCAAAGTAAATTTTCAAGTAATGAGTTGATTCTTCTATGACAATAATTGCAGAAAAAGGCTATTTACTCCTAGGGTGTTTTTATTTTTCAGGTAGCTTGACTTGTACCTTTACAGCAGTTTACATCAACTTCATGTGTATTGACTGAGGTTTTTAATTTCTTTTATTCCCTCCTTGATAATTTTCATTATCTACCACAAGCTCTGTTCTCTCAACAGTCATCACACTGACATGTCAAAATATACAAAATAAAAGCTGCATTGTCAGCTCTATTAGAGTGCAGAGAAAATAAAGATGTGTTCCCTCCTTTAAAAGTGATGTGATTCATATGTTACACAGGTATCTAGTGTATTGTACTAAAAAAGGGCGATCTTCACTTTTTTCCTTTTAAAAAAAAAGTTTGAAAAAATCTGTGCAAGGATGTGTTAGCTCCACTGACATCTCTCAATTTGTTTTCACAGTGAACAGAATAATGGCACAAACCATTCTGAGTGCAAACCATTAATCACAAAACTATGAGCTTCCTATATATGAACACTTGTTAAATACTTTCCAAAATGAGTTTTCATAAAGAGAAAAATGAAATGTAGATGGCTTTTAATGACAGTGCTTTCAATGGGGACAGGAAAAGGCAAATTGGTAGAAGAGACCAGATTAAACTTGGAGGCCAAAGAGAATTTTTAAAAGTTAGGCTTTATAGTGGATTTGGTTCCAAGGAGTTGTAAGTGGAATATTTAGCAGCTCAAATTATGTTGTTGCAATACCTAACAGTGAAGACAGCTCTTTCCTCTTAATTGTGTATAAATTTTCCTTGTGCAGAGTTACTGCAATGGAAACTTTTTGATGCCAAATGTACTTTATAAGTGGTTGTGTACCAAACTATTGTTAGTGATGGAATTTCTAAAGCTGTGTTTTAAAAGAGTGCATATATCCCTAGAGTACTCTTTCACAGTATCAGGGTGATGCTCAAAATATATCAAATTCCTGATATACATGCTGAGATTCAACAGCACCGTGCCTACTTGGTTTACTCCTCAAGTGGTCTTGTTATAAATTATGTGGATCTCCTACTGTTATTTGTATATATGAGAAAAACATTTTGGTTTTTTTTTTTTTATTTTACTTTAAGTCTCTTGTGTTTTTCAGTGAGAAATGACCATTTATTGGTGTTGCTTCTGTGATAGACATGGTTTGAAAAAAAGTCAGTCTAACATTGTAATACAAAGGATGCTGAAAATTATTATGTTGTAAAGAAAATTTAAAGACTGTGCATGTGTTTAAAAATTTTTAAAACTTTTTAAAAATTTTATTTTATAATTTTTCAAAATGCAGTAACTTTTGTTTTTTCAATGAAATGTAAACTAGCTCCTTTCAGGAGAAAACGCTAGAAAAGCCTCTATGTGCCTCAAAGCTTTCATATAAATTAAGGAATTTTTTAAAAGAGGAATTTTTTTAATAATTGCTATTGCTTCAGATGGTCTAATGTCTGAATATGAATTTCCTGAAAGATCATGCTTATAGAGAAGCTGCTCAGTGTGTTTACGGGGAGTTTTACAATTTGTCATAGTTTTATAAAGGCTTTCAAATACATCTGAAAAATATACTTTCAGGTTCTTTTAGTTGTGTGATGAATAACTCTTGCCCAATCATGCTGTTGCTCTTGTCTATCTGGCCCCTGGTAGGGCAACTTCTGAACAATGATGGCATGATGTTATGTTTTCTACAAAATTGTTTTAAAATATAAATGCTTTATGAACTGATTTAAGCTAAATTTCATATTGGTTTAGGAATAAGTTCAAATCCTCAAATTGTTCAGGGATTTTTCTAATAGACTGAATTTTTGTTAGTACTGTTTTTATTCAGTACAGAAGAATAGTAGATATTGTCCGTGTAACAAAAAGATAGTTAGATACCTCTATGTAACAAGTCATACCCAAATATAAATCTTAAACTGCAATACTTATGATGCATTCAAAAGAAATACAGATGTTCTGCTTGCCTTCCTGCATAGAATTACCAAATGAAATCAATATAAAGTAAAATAATATGGAATTTTCACAGCTAGTAAGTGAGAGTCCAGTGCCCTAACTCCTGTTTTTCACACTAAATGGGTAATCTGACTTTCTGCAGTAGGACTATCGATGGAACAAGGTGTTACTCAGCTGAAGGCATCAATGGATAGAGACATCTAACCATGAATCATGAGCTATGCCAGTTATTTTCATAACTACATGAGTGTGTAATGTGTGATTTTAAGGGACAACATACTGTGTAAGGGAATATACATATAAGGGAATATGCATTCCTCCAAAAACTTCAGACAGAAACACTGAATTTTTTCTTTGCATTTATTCAAGTGCTGTCTGTTTTTTCTCCTACTGTTTCTGAAAACAGCTAATGTGGGCCTTCCTGCAGTGAATCAGACACTATTCACCTTCTGAATATTTCACAAAGTTCCACATAAGGCAATTAGTAATCAGATAAGACTCAGTTAAACTTTTTCCACTCCACATTGTCTTGAACTGGGTGAATCATAGAATATTTTGGGTTGTTAAGGAACTAAGCTGTCTGAGGATATCAGTCTAAAGCCTTGGGAAACAGGCCTAATGCTCATGTTAGAGGGAGCAAGGCTCCGGCATCACTGATTCACGGGAGAAGAAATGCTAATCGAGGTCTCTTTAAAAGGTGGCAGTTCTGGAAAGTTCATGGTTCTCTTTGTTCCTATTGGTTGTATTCTTCTGCAATGATTTACATATTCTTAACCCTCATCTCTTATTGGGCCCTCAGATTTAAACTCCACCTTTTAGCTAACCTTATAAATCTAGTTTGAGGTGCCTTGGTTTTATCCCATACTGTGGTTGTGCATCTGCTGTTCACCTTCTGGTGTTTGTTATTTTAGTTGTTATTACACCTTTTGCTTTTTGGATAAAGCTGTCGATCAGTCCTTTATTATTGCTAACCTAACTTCTGCTGCTGACAGCATCTGAAGCGTGGCAGGTCAGACTGCAGCAAACTGGCACCCAGACAGGGACCTTCTGATACTCCGAAGGACCTGTCAGGATTTGTCAGTGAGTTCCTCTAGCTGACTAGGCCACATCTTTCCCTCGAAGATTTCTGGATTTTTGCTGTGCCAGGCTTGGCAAGAAGTTTGGTTGACAGCCTGGGTGTCAAGAAAGCGACAGCCCCAGCAGAAGTTCTGACAGCCCAGGTGTCTTGGGGAAAAGAGCCTGTGGCATTTGGCAGTCCACACAATCCCTGAAGAAGAAATCCTGCAGGAGCAGGTAGGGAAAGGTCAACATTCACCCCACCCTCCTACCCTAACAACCAGGGAGACACATCCTACCCCAATCCAAGTTTTGCTTGTTGCAAGATGGGTGCCCGGATATCCCACAGAGAAAAGGACCTATATAATCAATTTAAGTTGAAATTGGCTACCCAGGGGAAATCATTTGATAAAAAGGAGCTCAAAACCATGACTAAATGGGTTTCTAAAAATTTCCCTGGTGCTACAGCACCAGAAATTATTAAGGTAGAATTTTGGAAGTCGGTCGGAGTTAACTGACTGTATAACAACAAACTGACTGTATAACAACAAAGAGAGACCCTGACTTGCTAAAATTCCTTCCCATTTTTCGACTGATCTTAAAGACATTGAAAATGGAAGGAGAATGTCAAGAGCTCAGTGCCATCAGTAATCTTAAACCTGGGACTGCCTCCGCATACTCTAATCCAGGGAGTAGGACGAGGGAAGGAACATGCAATAGTTATAAGCAAAAGAGCTACTGACCTTCTCCCTTTTGCCATCCTCCTCCTGCTTGCTCTTCAGACTTTCCAGCAGGGATACCCAGGGCTGCTGATACCGAGGTGGTGTCCAGGAGTAAAGTCAACACTGCTCCTGCCACCCTGTGTCCTCCTCCAATCCCTCCTTATGAGACCCAAGATGGGGAAGGCCACATCACCTTGGATCTTCACAACTCCTTGCACCCTGTTCCTCCGTATTCTACTCGTCCCTCCTTCTCCACCTTTTTCCCGCCCACCAGAAGTGCAATGAATGGCATTGGAAACACAACTAGCTACCACCTTGAAGTTTCTGCTAATCCAAATGACTCTGCTGTCAATCACCCCCGAGTTGCCCCCCCTGGCCCCACCCACTCTACCTTAGGCCACACCCCTCTCAGGGACACTGGAACTCCACCCACCTGGATCCCAGAAGGGCCCGCCCCCAACATGGCAGCACCCAGGGAATTAGCCCTGAAGACAGCTCTAAAATATCACCATGCTAATCACACAGTTAAACACCATTCTAATAAACACATATTAATGATGTCCAGTCATTCTTCCATCTCCTCCTTCTCTTCAACTTTGTCATCACAAGAGGATCTGAGGCTGACTAAATCTGGGGACGACCCCTGGGAGAAAATCCGGTCTGGAGTAAAGGAGGGGGATTGGGACTTGGTGTCAAAATTCACTGTGATGCCTGTGCAGGGTGGAAGGAAGGTTGTCAACACTAGATGGGAGCCCATAGCCTGTGGAGAGGTCAAAGAACTATGGAAGGCAGCACAAGAGCATGGGAGGGAGTCATCAGGCTTTAGAAGCCTTATGTTAGCCACCTTTTCTGCCTATGTGTTAACACCACATGACATAAAATACATCATGACCACGTTATTGTCCCCATCAGAGTATGCCCTATGGGAAATGAGATGGAAAAGCCTGTTAAATCAATTACTAAAAGATTATGCAGGGGAGCAAACACGAGTAGCCGCACAAGCAGCTTTAACTATAGATCATTTAGCTGGGGAAGAGGCTCACACAAACCAGAATGATCAGGCAGAAAATCTTCCTCAAACAGTCCTTAATGATATCAAGGACACAGCTAGAAAGGCTCTTTTACAAGTGTCTGATGGCAACAAACCTAGTTTAAATTTTGCTGCTGTAAAGCAGGGGCCTACTGAGCCCTACATGAAATTTCTGGACAGGCTGAAGCTTGCCCTAGATCAGCAGTTTGTCTCAGACAGGGCAAGAGAAGAGCAGTTCAAGAGCCTGGCAGTTGCCAATGCTAACACCGAGTGCAAACAGATCCTGTGCTCTTTACCTTCAGAGCCAGAGCCCGCCATGGCACAAGTGATCGAAGCCTGCAGCAGATTTGCCACCCCAGAGCTGTCAGCTCAGTTGCAAGAAAAAGCGCTTACTCAAGCACCCGCTGTCATTCAGGGAGATTCCAAAAAACAGCAAAACCAGGGATCCTCCAAAGCCTGTTATAGGTGTGGGGAGGAAGGACATTTTGCAAGAGACTGTTCTCAGCATAAGCCAAGACCACCATTAATAACTCATTGCTGTGGGAAACAGTTTTACTGTAATAATAGATTTTATTCAAAGCAGGGAGGCTGCAACCACCAACAGGGAAACTGCCGGCAGCAGAGTGTGGGACAACAGCGCATGAGGACACAAGGAGCCCTCTCACCTGTGTTGAAAACCACCCCTGGCCGGGAAGTGCAGAGCTGCAGCATATCCTCTCCAGTCTCCAGCGATCATGCCTCCAGGTACCAGCTGGGAGCTGGCCACAGCAGAATCAGTGATGCTTCCAAACTCCAAAAACCTATCTCTCATCATGACAAGTCAGCAAGGACCAGAACAACAGCCACGCGAGTTTTTAGTTCTTGAAAGCAAACTTACAACTGAACGATTTTTTGTTTTACTTTCTGTCTTCACTGTCACTTCGTCAGAGAAGATCACTGCTTTCATCACAAGCCCTGTTCCCCCTTGATTTATGCCTAAAAGATGATAATATCATCTTTTTCAATCATATGATTATTGCTCAGGCATTTTTGTTTCCACAGCCAAATCATACGGGTGCCTTTGCCATGTGGACTAAAGTAATGATGTAATCGAAGACATGGGCGCTCTCCAACCCGGTCTTCTATCTCCACTTATGTTATCCAGAAAACTGGAATTTAGTCATTATTGGTTTAAAAGACTGCTTTTTTAGAATTTCTTTAGGACCCAAACGATGCCCCATGGTTTGCCTTTTCCATACCGTCCTACAGTAGACAAGCCCTTTTACAGAAATACCCCTAGACTGCCTCAGGACATGAAAGATTATCCCACAAATTGTCAGTGATATGTTGCCAGGATTCTTATCCCCATCAGAGAGAGATATTCTGAAACACTGCTGTATGACTACATGGATGACATCCTTGTGGCCATGGAAGATGATGTGTCTCTAGATATCATTTCAAATCCAGTAACTGCAGCCATTCAAGATGCAGGATTCACCATCGCAGAAGCAAAAATCCAACAAGCTTCACAGTGGAAATATTTAGGATTCCAAATAACAGAACAAACTATTCAACCACAACATACTCAACTAAGAGACAATCCCAAGACGCTCACGATATGCAAAAGCTTTTAGGTACCATCAATTGGATTAGACCATTATTAGGAATTACAAATGAAGATCTTACACCATTATTTGAGTTGTTAGAAGGGGACACAGCTTTAAAGTCACCAAGGCATTTAACAACAGAAGCTCAAGGTGCACTTAGTAAAAGTTTTGCAGACTATTCAGACACGTCATACCCATCAGATTAACCCTGATTTATCTTATTTGTTTGCTGTTTTAGGAGAAAACCCCTGACTTTATGGTTTAATTTTCCAGTGGGACCCTAGCATTTATGATCATTTGTTAATTTTAGAACAGATTTTTCTATCCCACTGGTTAGGAAAAGCAATGCTACCCCACCTGAAATTATGTCTCAATTAATTCTGAAAGATGGAAATCTAGGTCTTGTTTACTTTCCCTTTCTAAAAAAGATTTCTTAGCTATTCTTTTACCTATAACTTCTACTTATTTAAATTGGTTAATACAACAATCTGATAACACACAGTATGCCTTAGTTAATTTTATGTAACAAATTTTGGTTCATTATCCAAAGCATAGATTGTTACATTCATGTTTTGAATTAATCCTAAAACCACTTAAAAGTTTTGTTCCTCTTAACCTTTTTTTACAGAAGGCTCAGGGAAAGTCTGCAATAACCTGGCAGAATCCCAAGACCAAAGAATGGGAGTCTGACATCAAAATTGTAGAAGGCTCACTGCAAGTCATTGAATTGGCTGCTGTAGTCCAAGTATTTTCCAAGTTTACAATTCCTTTTAATTTGGTTACAGTTTCCTTTGATGTTGCAGGTGTTGTGGAAAGAGCAAAAATTTTTCTTCTAAAGGCTGTATCTAATGATAAACTGTATGGTTTACTTAAAGTAATTTTCATCCTTTCTTTTAGGCAGCAGCCTGATTTTATAATGCATGTTTCTTCCCATACTTCCTTACCTGGTTTCTGTGCAGAAGGTAACACATATGCAGACCACCTCACAATGTCCATTCAAACTACACTGCCAAACGTTTTTGAAAAAGCTTGTCCAAGCCACCCACTTTTTCATCAGAATATCCATGTGCTAATGCCTATGTCTACCATCACCAAAGACCTACAAAAGATGATAGTAAACTCCTGCACAGATTGCCAGAAATACTCCTTTCCTTCAGTAGGAGGAGGAGTAAACCCTAGAGGACTAAACAGCTTGAAACTATGGCAAGCAGATGTTACACACTATCCATCTTTTGGGTGATTGAAATACATGGATGTATCCATGGATACATTTTCAGGAGCAATCTTTACTTCAGCTCATAGCGGAGAAAAGGTCAGAGATGTAACAAAACACTTCCTACAAGCCTTCTCTACATTTGGTGTTCCCCACAAAATAAAAACAGATAATGGCCCTACTTGAACCTCACAGAGATTACAACAATTTCTTAATACATTGGGTATCAAACATTCTACTGGAATTCCATATTTCCCTTCGAGTCAATCCATCATTGAAAGAAAACACAAGTCTCTTAAAACACTTTTAGAAAAACTAAAAAGGGGAATGGGAACCTTAGCAATATCTGAAAGGCTCAGTAAGGCAGTTTATGTCTTCAGTTTTCTAAATAATTCATTAATGGAGCCCAATCCACTAATTATGAGGCATTTTTAAAATACCACATAAGCAAAATTAAAGGAGAGAGCATCTGTGTTAATTACAAGTGCAGAAACTAATAAAATCTCAGGAGCTTTCCCACTTATCACTTGGGAAATGGGGTTTGCTTGTGTCTCCACAAATAAAGGACCCAGATGGATTCCAGCTGAAAATATCAAGCCTTGTCTCCCAGTGCTAAGGGAATCCTCTATGCCTCCAGAAGTCAGTTCTGAAGACAATATACTGGAACAACACCAGACAAGGACCTGACATGATGTTCAAAAGTTCTTTGCTTTTTTTTTGTAGTTTCTTAAGTGCTGTCATGCTGAGAAGTTGTTGGCTGGTCCCACAACCAAAACAAAACATCTTTGTCATGCTAGGAATCCAGGAATTTATGTGCCTTTGATAAGACAGCCCAGGGAACCCTTTTTCTACCTGCCTGGTTGGGTTACCTATGGATGTGTGGCCAATACATCTGTACCCTACAGAAAAATAGTCCTAAAACCAAAAAATACATAGTCCTGTAGATGCCTGGGACTGTTGGACCTGGAAGCTCCCACATGTGCTACAGGAGCTGCAAGAATTGGAACTACTCGTCTCAACAAAAATGGATTATTGTATGAAATTTTACTATATGAAAGATGCAAAACCGATTAGAAAAGAAATGAGACCTAAAAATTTAATGGTTGAAAAAATAGTGAGAGGGGATGTTTCCCTACTCAATCAGCTGTACAAAAATCAAAGTTTGTGGTGTAATAACACTTCATCTGTATTGTCCTGGTCGCCCCAGTAGTTGCCCCATCCAGCTTCCACCTGGCATCTTCTTAGTCTGCAGGGATAGGGGGCGTGGTCAGCTATCCCATTGCACATCAAAGGTCAGCCATGCAGCTTGGTGCGACTTACAGTGATAACACCCAGCATTACCATGGCACATAAAGGAAAATTGGCAGGAATAAAAAGATCTACTCACCAATTCAAAAGGATTGTGATGATAAAATTACTTATTGTACCAGGTCAACTAAAATTGTAATGTCTGCACTGGGTAGCTGCAGCCTAAGCATTAAAACAAATAGAGGGAATTGGGTGTTAGCTGAGTAGGCAAGCCAGTGCTACATCAATTGCCCTCAGTGAGCTGCTCACAGATGTTGACAGCATCAGACGTGTGACCTTACAAAATGGAGCAGCAGCCATTGATTTCCTATTGCTAGCAAGTGGCCATGGTTGTGAAGAATTCAAAGGCCTGTGTTGTATGAATCTCTTTGATCATAGTGAGTCCATTCATCACAGCATAAGCATGCCAAAGGAAGGGGTTAAGAAACCTACAAATAGTCTGAGGAAAAGACTGGATCAACACATTGTTAAGAAACTGGAAACTCCCAAGTTACACGCTTTCCATAATCACGAGCAAACTGTTGTTGTTAATACTTGTAGTTACTATACTAATTTTATTACCTTGTTTGTTTGGTTACATGCTGAAAATGTTTAAGCATATGTTAAGTGCTATGCTCATAAGAAAAACAAGCGGGGGAGATGTAGGTTTCAAGCTGCCTGAGGATATCAGTCTCAGGCCTTGGGAAATGGGCCTGTAGTCCACAAAACTGATGTTCATGTTAAGGCAAGCAAGGCTCCTGCATCACTGATTCATGGGAGAAGAAATGCTAATCAAGGTCTCTTTAAAAGGTGGCAGTTCTGGAAAGTTCATGGTTCTCTTTGTTCCTTTTGGTTGTGTTCTTACTGCAGTGATTTACATATTCTTAATCCTCACCTCTTATTGGACCCTCAGATTTAAATTCCACATTTTAGCTAACCTTACAAATATACCCTACCTTCCCCAGTTTGAGGTCCCTGGGTTTTATCCCATAGTGTGGTTGTTCATCTGCTGTTCACCTTCTGGTGTTTGTTACTTTTGTTATTATTAA
This sequence comes from Serinus canaria, assembly GCF_022539315.1. NCBI lineage: Eukaryota > Metazoa > Chordata > Aves > Passeriformes > Fringillidae > Serinus > Serinus canaria. The sequence goes on along the minus strand of NC_066343.1, from coordinate 21,773,230 downwards.
ACCTTTTGCTTTTTGGATAAAGCTGTTGATCAGTCCTTTATTATTGCTAACCTAACTTCTGCTGACATATTCCACAGTGGTGGCAGGTCAGACTGCCACAGAGTTGGAAAGAACCTTAAAGATCATCTAGTGCCAACTCACCTGCCATGGACAGGGATGCTTTTTACAAGACAGGTTGCTCAGATTGACATCCTGCCTGGCCTTGAGCACTTGCAGGGATGAACCTTCCACAAGATCTCTTTGTAACCTGCCCCAATGTCCCTCCAGCCTCACAGTCAAAAATTTCTGTCTTACATTTAATTTAAACCTACTCTGTTTCAGTTTGAAGCTTTTCCCCTTAATCTTTCACTACATGCCCTTGGAAAACATCCCTCTTCAGCTTTCATGCAGGCCACCTTCGGGTACTGGAGAGGTGTTCTAAGGTCTCCCTGAAGACTTCTCCTTCAACCATCCTCTCATCTCCAACAACCCCATCTCTCTCAGCCTGTTTTTGTAGGGGAGGTGGTCCAGGCCTCCAAGCATCTCTGTGGCCTTCTCTAGACTTGCTCCGTAGATCCAAGTTTTTCTTATGTTGGGGGCGTTGGGGCTGGGTGTGTTACTACAAGTGTGGTCTCTAGAGAGCAGAGCAGATAAAGAGAATGCCCACCCTCAACCTTCTGGTCACATTTCTGTTGATGCAGTTGGCTTTCTGGGTTGTGGGTGCACTTGATTGAGCTTCTCAAACAATATTGCTAAGTCCTTTCCAGGGAACTATTTATCAACCCATTTTTCAATTCTCCTGACAGCCTGATTTGGGCTTTAGATTGCCCTCACCCAGATGTAGGACCTCTTGTCCTTGAAGTTCATGAGGTTCACACAGGCCCACCTCTCAAACCTGTCAAGGTCCTTCTCATTGGAACTGCTTCTTTTGAGGTTGTTGACTGCACCATGTAACTTGGTGTTACCTACAAATTTGTTGATGATGGGTTCTTTCTTCTTTTTCAGAGATTTTTTGTGTCAGGTTTAAATGGATTGCTTCCTGTGCATGTGTTTGTGTAGTACTTTCACCAGTTCTCTGGATTAGTCTGGGATGAGATCTAGAGGATCTCATTAGCAGAAAACTGTAAACCTAGACCAAGGTAGTGCTGTGATAGACTAATTAAAGAGTCTAATACTACTGGATTTAAGATTTATATGTAAGGATGTTGTGTTACTTTTTTTTTTTTTCACAAGTACAATACATTTTTTATATAAAAGCAGTTTGGCACAACTGCTAAAAGATTTGGAAAATCTGAAAGAGTGCCAAAATTCTCTACCTACATGGACTTAGCTCTAGAAGGCCTAATCTTCCTAGAAAGTTTCATGTCACGGAGGGAAGAAATATTGGGAGAATTATCTTTGTTTACAAAATAAAGCCTGATAAAGTTATCTAAAAATTCCTTGAAGCAGCTCAATAAATGGTTACATATGTTTTTCAGAGGAAATAAAATAATACCTACTTAACTTAACCTTCTAAATAAAAGATAGACTGGGAAAATCCATGCCAGTTTTTTTTGACAGAATTTATTAGGAGGAGAGAACAAACAGGCATTTTTTAAAGACATCATCATACCAAATTAAAATATCATTACTGAGGAAATGTTTTTAGGCTCTAAACAGAGTAAGGAACAGCTGTAAACTTTTTATTGTTCACTAATTCTTATCATTTAAAAATAAGATTCCACACAGATAAAGTAGAAATGAAATAGTGGTGTGATCAGTGCTTACCTCTTTTAAAGTCAACCACTTAGAGTCCAAAAGACAGGGAGAGATGTTTATATTTATAGAGATCATGCAGTCTATGTGAGGGCATCCATTTTAGGAGTTTGGGCTATTTTCCATTATTGTAGTCCGCAGAGAGATGCCAGCTCTTCATTGGCGCTCCTTTTCTTCAGTTATAGAGGGGGATTAGTCCTCCGAGGCTCTGCAGTTGCTTTATGCTGGCATAATTGTACGTTTCAATTAAAAGGAGCTCATGCAGCTGCTGGGTGAGCTTGATAGGAAATTGATTTGGTCATAAACTAAGCTGGTGAAAGAAAAAAAGCCAAGACCTTTCAGTCATATTAATCCTCAAATTTATCTCTTTGTTTGATTGCATGAATACTGTTAGCTGGCAAACACAGCAATGTGGGAATGCATGGGTGGAGTTCAAAGAAAAGCAACTGTGTTGGCTTAAAGTGAGCTGAGCCCTCAGGTAATGTGAGCACTCTGCTAGGAAGTATTTATTCTGATATTCTGTATGAATTTGTCTGCTTTTCTCATATATCTTTTTGCATATGCTGTGTGTCTGGGACTAAAGCCACCTTTCACTGGCACAGAAATTAATTTTCTGTGTGGGCTGGTTATTTCTAATTGCAGTCAGTAACCCACCCTCATCTTCTTTTCAAACATCTGACCTATGTAATTGTTGCAGCAGGGAAATTGTATTAGAAAGAACAGCAATAAAATGTAACATGGGAATCTAACTCATAATAGAAAACCAGTATATCACTGCTGCAAGGAGCAAATAGAGATGTTTCTCTTGCAGAAATAACTCCCCGTTCTCTCGTGCTCTGAAGCACTATTGGTGAACACTGATTTGGTTATCTCTGTCATGCTCACACACTGCTGAGGTCTTCAAATTACCCAAATTACCACAAAGTGTTATTTCAGCTTACAATCACAGGAGAGTCTATCTTTCAAATGCTGAGATCCCCTTGACTACCAGACAGTTTCCATGCTAACAGTTTCTGTAAAGCTAGGTGTTACCGTTTAACCCCAGTCAGCAGCCAAAGCCCACACAGATGCTCTCTCACTCAGTGGGATCAGGGAGCAAACTGGCAGAGTAAAAGCCAGAAAAAGTGTGGGTTGAGATAAAGACAGTTTGATAGGGAAAGCAGGTTGCACACACGAGAAAAGCAAAGGAAGGAATTAAGTTACCACTTTATGCACTGACCATGATGTTAGATGATCTGGAATATCCCTTTGGTCAGTTGGGTCGCCTGTCCTGGCTGTGTCTCCTCCACCTCGCAGGTATCCCCAGATCCCTTTCCAGGGTGGAAATACAAGAGCAGAACAGGCCTTGATTTTGTGTAAGACCTTCTCAGCAATAACAAAAACATCTCTGTATTATCAACCCTGTGTTCACCACAAGTTCAAAACCCAGCCCTATACCAGCCACTGTGGAAGAAATTAACTCTACTCCAGCTGATACCAGTACACTGGCTTTTGTAATGATATACAGAAAAAATGCTAGATAAATTACTTAGAGTGGTGCATTACTTATCCCAGTGGGTAGTACCACAGTTATAAGGCAAACTTGTTTTCGTTGGTTCTAGCTTAACTTTTAAATTTTCTTACTCTGTGAAGTCATCAGTTCGATCCAGAAGCAAAGTTCTGTTAACCTTCTTCCCTCTGCCTTTCTGCCCAGGCTTCATAGGAATTGTCAGACTAGATGACATAGAGTTAGTTGCAATGTTAGCCTTCCTAAATGAGGGGAAAATTACACTTCTTTAGGGTACTATAATTTTTTATTTTAAAACATATTTAAATAGCTGGAGTGAAGGGGCAGAAAACTGATAATACCGTTATTAATATCATCATGTTTTCATTCTCTCATAATGCAATATCATCATCCTCTTTAAAATTAAATTGGTAAATGAAATTTTAAAAACTATGGCATATAGTTTTAACTATAGATTATATGTTTAAAGAAGTATTTTTCCTATTGTACCTGGCCATTTACAGTTTTAGATAATAAAAAACTAGTTTTGTGATTCTAATTAGATTGAGTATTTTAATATTTTTTCCCTGACATCTTTTGATTATGCTACTGATTTTTGAATTATGCTACTGATTTTTTCTGTACTTAGAAATTCTAGGGCCTTCTGTCTTCTTGTAAAAATGGGCAATGTAACTCCAGACATTCGTGGCACACTCATCTGTTTGATGCCTTGGAGTCTTTCTGTGACTTGCAGTGTGAAGCTACAGTTAATAAAAAACACCCCTAACAAACAACAAACACACACACACACACACACACACACACACACACACACACACACACACACACACGGGCATGCACAAAACACTCCCACCAAAAACACAAACAAACAAAAAAAGTGACTACATTAAAAAGAAGTCTAAGTCTCAGAGGCAGATCTGACCAGAATTTATTTCTACAAATGTTTTCATTCTAATGACAAAACAACTTAGCATTCATTGTTTCTCATGCTGTTACCTCCTCTCCTAGTTTCCTCCTGCGCAATCACTTACTCAGTACAGTGAAGTGATAATAAAACTGTACTTCCATTTTAAGCTTGTTGCAAGCCCTCTCTTTTTGAACACTCTGACTGAGTACCATTTTGAGCTGAAGATTGGGAATAATTTTCTCTCAGTGAATGCATAAGCTGTCATTCGATTGTGCTAAACACATCTTCTTCTGTTGGGATTTTTTTTGCATTGCTACTTATCTGTGGCTCATTCTTGCTAGTAAATCTAGTCTTGGTGATGTAAAACTTGTGGCATTTCCTGATCTTTTCATGGATGTGTTTTATAATTTAAGTCACCAATAATTTTACTTACTGTCATAGACATAGAGCAGGTGGCATTACTGGTTAGGTTTTGATGAAATGAGCTATTGCTAATTAGTATATAGCTATCCTAATGTTGGCCTCTGAGCATATTATCCAAGATTAGTGTGTATTTATGTGTTCTTTCAAACAGGGTACAGTTTGCTCTCTTTTCAGGCTTGACAGACTTTCTGACATAACAGTTTCAAATATCTGTCTGTAAATTCTGATTCACATGGGGTTTTTTCTTATTTTTTTTTATATGTGAATGCACTGTGTCATTTTTGTATATACATATAGAGTAGAAACCTTTTATCACTACATTCTTTTTCAATCTTTTCTTTGTTTTTAAAATACAAAGTAATGCCTCTAGTGCTTGAGTACTATATGCAAACAGAAATTCTCTGTTTATTTTTTAATTTATTTTGTGTTCCCTGTATAAAACATGCAAAAACATGTTGAAGTCATGTAAGGATTTGTTATCAATGTTTACCTTTTTTTAAGATCAAATAGAAAATTTAATTAAAAATACAGATTAAAAAAGGAGAAAAAGCTCTGCACATCTTCCATTAAAAAAATGAAGTAATGGATAATGATAACCATTTGTTACTCAATTTTGACTGAATGTATTACTTCCTTATACTTGCTAAATTCCTCACTGTTTTGCAGAAAGGAGAAAAATCACACTAGAATTCTTTCCATAATTAATGGATGTCAGCACAACCTTTTAAGCTACCCTTGCTTATGGTTCTGCAAAGCCAAAATCTAAGTAGGCAAGAATACTGGCCAAGAATGGCCCAAGAATACATAAAAGAGAGGAAATTTTTCCATATAGCTTAGTGTATTCACTCCTTGGCCATTTCTTATTTTTTTATCTGAGGCTATCAGTATGTCCAAAATCATTAAATTCGTGTTTCACATCCCTGAAAAATTAAAGTGTGATTCATCATATCATTGCCAGATGTATCAATTCCTTTCTGTGGTAATTAGCCTGGATCTCCGTAAATGCTGCAAATCAGCACAGCTTTAAAATATACAGCTGGATTTAAAAAATTGTAAAAATGTGTGTATATCCTTTGGTTTCTGAGTGGTACAAATATCTAGAAGATGTTTTTTTCTCCCTGCATGCTTTGTGCTTCAGGCCCATGGAAATGTCCTTGTGTAAGCAATATAAATTTATTTCAACCTTCAGTAACAAATCACAAAACTAGCAGGAAATAAGAGAAGTGGGGCAGAAGGAGGAGGAAGGGATGGAGGAGGGAAGAGGTAGAACAAAAATCTTAAACATGGAGTAAAGGAGGAGATAGATTTTAAAAAACACTCTCCTATTATTGCAACATGCTGACTCTTCACGGCTGCCTGAAACTGCTTTCAATTCTTATTTTAAAAGTCATCATTAAGCAACTAATAAGTCAAGACATAATATCTCTGAAGTATATTTTCTCATAAAAAACTCTCAAATTAATTCAAGAACATTCCATGAGTTCATTATCTTCTTGTGAAATAAGAAGATAATGAACTCATGGACTTCTTTGTTTTAAAGGCCTGCAAAACAGTGCTAGAAACTGACAGGAAAATTTGTAAATGTTCATAAATTAATATAATGGAAGATACCTTGATATTGTAATTTAGTTCTTGCAAAAAATATTCATGGAACTCATGAGACAATTATGAGAATTAATGTTTGCACATTCTTGTGTTCTTCAAGGGCCGAGTTCCCTTTTTCATACTATTTTCATGTCATTCCTGGGCAATGAGTAGCTAGGGTTCATTTAAGCTTCATTTCATACTTCATTCATAAGGGAAGAATGTGTGCAGGAACCACTACTGAGAGAATTTTCTCTTTCTTAAGAAGCAATACTAAAGATGATATCTTTAAAGAGATTCATAATTTAAAGTCATTAGTTCAGTTTCATATTGAGTATATTCCATCCAAACCACTGAATCGTGTGCTGGTTGTATCTACCTGAACCTCTTAATTTCTGGGTTTCAGCAGCACTACATCAACATGTAAAGAATGGAGAAAACATAAGTGGAGTTAGGTGCATTGTACAGGGGACATCTCTCACTATTTTTGTTTCTACAGATGTGATTATAAAACCTATAGCTTTCATTTACAAGCAAATATTTAAAATATGTTGAAATATACTACTAGCCTTTTTTCTTGTCTTAGAGATGAAGTTGTTTGGTCTTAGTTGATAATACAACCAACTTTCAGGACAATGAAATAAAGGTAACTTCTGCCAAATAGCTTTGTACAAGTACTTTTACACCTTGAAGCTTTGATCTTCTCTATATCCAGTTTAGTGCCTGTTATGGTTGGCCTTTGTTTTCATAACAATAAAATTTGCTGATATATATGTGGTTTATAACTACAGAGTAGTGTCAACACAAATCAGTATGTCTGTTTAACAGATACTGCAAGCCCTTTCTTCTCTGCTGTGGCTTAACAACCACAGTAGTGACCCTTGGAAAATATAAATCTTTTCTTGAGGGCATACAGTAAATCCTGAATTGCAGTCGAGCAGGGCATTATTGGTTATGAGCAATAATCTTAAATACAGAACTGAAAGCCACATGTTCAGACTAACATGATGAAATGCAGGTCTGCTGTAGCCTCCCTGCTTTAGCTTAAGTGATAATTAATAGATCTATCTAATATATTGATGTGACTTTGGGGTTAATGGTGTTCAGAAATCTCCACATGGGGTAGAGAGTGAACTACAGTAAAAAATGAAAACTGTATTTATGTGTAATTAAATGTCAAGGTTATGTATCATAGTAATTGGCTTTCTAAAAAGCTTGTTGCTTGAGTACTTTGTTGTCATCATAGCTTCTCCTCAACTCTTCATTATTATTATTAAATACAGAATTACCTTTCCAGCCTATTTTATGTTTGCCAGTAACAGTAAGCATAGCATTCAGAGAACAAAGAGGAAAGAATGGTAAAGGAACAAAATACTTTAAGCTTCTAATTGATAATAATTTAAAAGTGTGTAGAAAACTCTCCCTTTCACCAAGTAAAAGTCACTAAAATGTAGAATGAGAACCCAGCTTTGCTTCAGCTGAAGTGGTCCACAGTAATCCACTAGTACCTTTATCTACTGGTACTTTTGTACCTAAGCATTAGCCCTACAAATAACTGCTGACATTCAAGCACAGATTGGCACAGACACTAGATTTTTTTAATGGCACTGATAAGTACTGCATATATATGAAAGTCTAGCTTGATTGTTACAGTTCTGAAGTCAGCCATCATCTACAACTAGATTGAGAAAATTATGTTCTACATTCAAGAGGTAGGGAACAGGTGCTGGGACTTGTAACCATATCTGCCTGACCTATTTAGAGCAGGCAATTGGTTCACAAAACGGAGCTTTGTTTGCTGCTTTTGATTCCTTCATGGAACATACTGGTTCTGCAAAATTGCTTGTTACTTGCAGTTTGAGGGTGGGGCTTTTTGTTGTTTCTTTTTCTTTTTCCATTTGCTTTTTTTGTTTATTTTTTCTGGTTGGTTATTTTTTGTTAGGCTTTTCTATTGCCCAGATTATAAGGCAAAACCACCTTAAAAACTTGTTAAAATCTATTTGCTGTAATTATTTACATAATTTTTATGTGTTACATCAGCTGAAAGTGGCTATAAGGATAACATGATGTGTTTCTTTCCTGTGTCAAAAACTTATAGAATCAAATTTTCAGTATTTTGCAAATATTTTAAATAAAATTTTCTTCTAGGTGAGTTTTCTAAAATATCTGCTTAATGTTTTGGTACTCACTGAAAAATGCAGTGCAGGCATCTTCAGCTTCAGCTTAGGACCTGAACAAATAAATGTTGTGGTTATGGCTGGGGCAATGTTCCCCCTACTCACTTAAATGCCAGTGAACTTGATATTATTGATATTATTGTTATAACTCTGATTATTTCTTTTACAAGATTTTAATTAATTAAAAAAACCCTCCCTGTTTTGTTTTCAGTAGTTAAAATGCTGTGGTATTTGTTCATGCATGGCACTAGGGCTTTCAGGGAGATAAAGTTGTGAATGGGTGAAGTTGTGGAATGTTTCTGACTTTTTTTTTTTAAAGAATAGGAGAGATTTGTATACAGCAGAGGTTGCAAAAAACAGACTTTCTTGTAGTAAAACATTTTCTTTGTGCTCTCCACATTATTTTTGATAATTTTTTGTGGAATTTCTTCAAAAGCAAAACTAAAGCATCTCTTGCTTTAAATAAATGCATCTATAAGTAAGTTATTGCTCCAACATAATAAAAATAGACAACAGAGAGTTTTCGTTATTGTTTAAAATCATAAGAAATTTTTCATGCACCATGCATAAGATATAACAAGTCCAAACTGGATATTTACCTGGGCATTTTTAGGTATATACTTAGCTTGTGCTAAGAGGTACCAACCCCACAGTTTTCTCTCTAGCATCAATTAATGTTTATATTTTATTTTCCCTTTGATGGGGTGTGCATATCTTGTTTGTGAGGAGAAAAATTGGCTCCAAGCACAGCCAGGATGTCACCACAGCCATGCCTTTCTAAGTGGGTTTTTTACCCTCCAAAGCAATGCAAGAGGCACATGAAGTGTTATTACTTTTAAGATGCAGATTGTCCCTCCCTCCCTCTCTCCTCCTTTAGTCTCTTTTCCACAGAGTCTAACCTAGAGTACTTTAACATGGGTTAATACAGTGGAGCTATTTCAATTCCTATGAGGCATTTTCAGATAAATTGATTTCATTTCAACAGTTGTGTGGTATACTAGAACCAGAAATAAATGGTTCGACAAAGTTGGTTTTTTTTTTTAAGTAGTATTGATTCTATTGCATGCCAGAGAAATCTTGATCTCTCATTTGAGGTTCACAGCTTAATTGACATACAGAGAATAAACTGACTACATGGTTTCAAAAGAAGTATTAAGTGCCTTAATGAAGCTTTCCTAAGATTCAATGCACAATTATATGGACAAAGCTAATTATATGGACAATGTTCCATTCTTCCTTTGAGCATTCAATACAGTTCATTACAGAAAGTGTTATTGTCCTATCTAGCACACAGTTAAGTTGTAAGCTCTGTGAAAAGCATCAGATTTTAAATTTAAAAAAAAAATATTTCAAAGAGATTAGCCTGTGCAGAAATAAAATTTTCAAATACAGATCTTTAGTGAATTTCCAAAATGTATATTCTTTTGCAATTGCTTATTATTTTATGCCTTAAGTCTCTGAACACTGGTTACTGCACTAGTGGAAGATGCTCAGTTGCATATGGTCAAACCACCTCCTGTTTGTTACAACTTTTCCTATTTAACTGCAGAAGTTACTGCCCTCATGTTGTATGTAGGCATGGTAAAAAATTATCATGGAGAGAAAAAAGTCTTCTTGAATTTTGTACTGTCACATGAGAGTTGAGGGGATGAGTTTGCCAGGAATCAAAGATTGCAAGGAGGAGAGAGTATTTTGTGAAATGCTGCAGAAGAAAGAGGGAATTTAAAATGAAAGGAAGGTGGAAGATGGGTTTACTATACCCCCGCTTAGCAAAAATACTGTAATTTCCTTTCTCAATTTTTATTGCTGATGCACTCTACTTACACACACCAGCTAGATTTTCTACAGGGAAAATGGCAAAAAGTCAGGAGGCTGATGCCTAAGGGATAATCACAAAATGTTAGAGTAATTAAGTTCCAGAGCCCATAACAACTGCAACATACAGTCTGTACAAAGCGTAAATATTCTATTACTACAATGCTTTTTTTTAATGTGCTTTGCCATTATAATTCAATGGCTAAGGAAAACAGGGAAGCATGAAAATAAACAGAAGAATATGGAGCTTCATATTCAATTCCAAAGCACAAGAAGCCGGCTCAGTCCTGAGGGGATAGGCTTACTCTTCTGTAACAGAGAGTTTTTTTCAGTACAACTAAATAAGCTACTGGATTGGTCATGTTCTTGCCACTGAAAATACCCAGCAGTACTTGTAGAGGCTGCCTAAGCACAGTCACCTGTTAATTTCCTTTTTAAGTTGTTCCATTTTATTTTCCTTGTTTAGATTTTTCTGCCTGATGATGTTGATTATAAACACCAGTATGATGAGCAATATGATATTTTAACTGTTCTAATGGTGCTTACTGTGAGTTAAAAGTCCTCTTTATAGCTCATGCCTGTTTACAACTGTGATGTGAATTCTTAATATTGAAAATTCAGTACAGCTCTACCAAAGGAATGAGTACCTAAATATTTCATAAACTAAAAAGCAACTATTTCATAAACTAAAAAGTCATCTCCATTTTCTGATAATCAAAGGGTGACTGGAAATTATTAAAATAATAGAAATAATTGTTCTTTTTGTTAAACCTGGCTGTTATACTGCAGACACATTTCTCTTGCATCTTTGTGTGAACATCTGCTTCCATCTAAGTAAAGAAAGAAAAGGATAACATAGGTATTTTTGTTGATCTGACTAGTGGTTATGTTAAAAGAAAGTACGCCTTTCAGTTTCAGTGCTTGTACTTCCTCCAGAGTTCTCTCATGCTTTCTGCCTAAAACACTCTCCATTTCATAGGAGGACTCATACAGCTAGAATGATGCCTCTTTGGAAGGCATCACCTGCAGAGTGGCAAAGTCCATCAGACTTCATTAACATGGAATTCAATTTATCCTTCAGATTTTCAATTTTTTGCATGTCTTATACATGAATTCTTTGAATGGTGTGGGGTAATTGAGGAATTTTTGAAGTCCCATTCATACCCATGATTTCTCTGGTGAACTTCATCTTAAACCTGGCACTTTATTAACTGGAAAGGCTATGTGGTTTCCAGTTTATTTTTCAGTAATCTAAACAATGCAAAACTTGTTATGTTAAGAGGACAGTAACATGACAGGTCACAGGCCTGTATACATTCCAGTATGGTAGAAATTGAAATTGTTCAACCCAGAGTAACTCCTTCACTAAACTGAGGTGAAATCATATTTGTCTACATTAAATAACACTGTTAACCCTGTTAGAAAAAGCACTGCTGACCCTGTTGCTCCCAAAACTTCACCAGCCAATAGGAAATAGGACAGACAATACCAAATTAGAGTTCAGGAATGACAGTAACTAAAACTGAGTAAGAGCTTTAGGAAACCCTGTCCAAGAATTCTACCCAGCTACATGCCTACAGAATCACAGAAAATCCTGAAGTGGGAGGGACACACAAGGATCACTCAAAGTCCAACTACTGGCCCTGCACAGAACAGCCTCAAGAGTCACATCATGTGATGGGAGCATTGCCCACACATTTCTTGAACTCTGGAAAGCATTTGCTTCTTCAATATGTTATAGCTTGAGGTTTGACATTTGCATTTCTTTTTCCAATAAATATTAATATAATAACATATTAATTTGCTTTTTCTCTAATTCAGTGTATCAATGCATTTGCTTTTTCCACTATAATTATTCTGGGACAGAGGTGCCTATTATTAAACTAATATAACGAAACCATAAACTTCTCAATTATGTACTATACTGTAAACAATACCAAAAGATTCAACTATACCATGAAATCTATGAGTAATTCAAATTGGGGTAAAAAAATATTTTAGACAAACACTTGCCCCCAGAAATGTATTTTTTCCATGATATTGGCAAGAGATATAGAAGACCAGCTTAGGAAATTATTTCATGGAACACTTTACATCTCTAAAAACTTGCAGTGAAAAATCAGAAGGGATGGAAATCAAAGCAAAAAAATACCTGAGGGCAAAAAGCTTCTGTATCATTTGGCTAGGTTGCACTGCCCTCACCAGAAAAAGTTATATTGCTAAAGAGGCATGTGGTTAGTTTTTTAAAGCCTTTGCCAAAAAAACCTTACAACTGGAAGTACCCACCAGACTTCTAGGAGTATGCTGACATCAGATTACAGGCTACTGCTATATTTATAGACAGCTGAGAAAAAATTTTTTGAAAGACAGTTGCTAGGAGACAAAATGTGCAGGAATACCTACCTTCTCTGGAAAATTTGTGTGGGTAATTTGAACTTATGACAGAAACTCTTAAAAATGGCAAAATTTTCTTCCACGCAATAATGTCTCTTGTACAAGCCAGTATCCGCCATTCCTGTCCATGGGATTCAGTATGTTCTGGTAATGATTTCTTTTTGCATGAGTGAGACTAGAGATGGCTCTCTTCTTCTGTCCCGTTGTCCTGCATTCTCTGCAGTTAAGACTGCACATCTCATATTGCTCAGCCTTCCACAAAATGGAAAGAATCTACATCATTTTTCAATAATTGTCAATAATATCTGCTAACTGATTTTCTGGAGCCCCAACTCTTACTCATCTAAACTTAAATATGTAGAGCAAGTCTTTCCTATTAATCTATTTTATTTGGGTAAAGAGAGCTTTTTTTTTTTTTAAGAATGAAATAAAATTATTTATTGAGTTCTTTTGCAATAGGGTAGCTCTCCCAAGGGGAACAAAATCTATCAAACAGGATGTGAGTAATTTCCTTGATGGTGATAACAGTATCCACAATAAGAATCCCTGCAGATTTGGCTTTAGGTTGATTCAATGAGTATCTCCATCTGATTTTGCTTTCCACACAAATAAAGACCTGAATCTGTATTTCGAATATCTAAAAAATGTCTTTGCATTTAACCTTGAGAAAATTATTTTTAAGCTATTTTTTTCCCAGTAAAAAACTTGGTGTTGTTAAAAATTTATAAGTAGCTGATTTTTTCTCCTCTTCCTGTCCATGTGATGCTGCCCAATGTAATCCCTTCTGGATAAAATGGTCAGGCAACTTTTTCTGCTGGCATTGTTTCAGGTAGATGGAAGAAATTCTGTGGTATCTTTGACTTATTTCCTCTCCAATACTTTTCACCTTCCTGCAATTCAGGCTTAAGTTTTGACTTTTATTGAGTGTCTGGTAACAATAGTATTTATTCATAGCCCCTTTATTTTGTTATGTTGCCCCTAATTTACCACAGCTGATTAGATGAAAATGCATCTAAACCACACATTTTTTTCAATAGAATTGATGTCTTGGTTGTCCTGCTTAGAAGAACTTTAATTTATTCAGTGTCACTTTCTTCCACATTGATTTGTACATGGCTATCAGTGTTCCAAAGGCCTATTTTTTACAAGGTGCTTCTGGATTAGCTGGATTTTACCTCCAATACTGCCATGCTAGGTGTTTTTTGCCTTCTCTATTTTTCGTTTTACTTTTCTTTCTCAGATACATTCACAGTTTTGTTCCTATCCTTCTGGCACCTATTTTTATTGAATACTTGATACTGTTCAGCAAAAAACTTTCTGTTGTAACTATTTAGAAAACTTTATCTTTGATTTGGTACCTAGAAAGGCTCCAATTCCCTCATCAGTTCATTCTTTCTGCAACACTCTAATGTCAAAGTAATTTAACTTAAATTTAAACAACAACAACAAAAATTTTAAATTATTAATTTAAAACTCAAACTAAAACAAAAAAAAAATCACTAACAAAGAACCCCCAAAAAAACCAAAAAACCCAACAGCAACAACAACAAAAAAAACCCAACCGAAACAAAACTGTTGCTACTAACTTACTTTTGACTGACAAAACAAAAAATTCTTCCTCAGTGGAGGACTCTTAGCCTGTTGTCCTAAAGCAGTATGGTTTGTTGAGTCATACTCTCATCTTCTTGGTAACAAAATAAAAAAATTCTCACTGAAAGGAAATGATTTTCCTCTTTTGTAGAACTCAAAATAATAATGCAAAGAACTCAAAGAAGTTGCTCCCATCAAGACTGACTCTCATGTCATCACCTGAAAAAGGCAGCACCACATGCAGTAGTTGGCAAACAAACTGATAAATTCAAGCCAGTCACAGGACACACTGCCACATACTCATCCAAAATAGGAGACAGATGGGAGTCAGGGTGTGAGGAGGTGTAAAGAGTTGTTCTGAGAAAAGGGAGAAGACATTTACATGTTGGGAAAATGTGGGAGGCAAGCTCTGTAGCTGGGCAGACTTGGCTTCTCTGTAATTTGGAGTAATTTAGGATTTAGCTGTGAAGTTTATTATCCATGTCAAGTGTTTCACTTCCTATTCTTCATAATTTTTCTGTCTTCTTCAGTAAGACAGCAGGTAAATTTGAGAACAGCATGAGGTGAGGTAAGGTGTAGTTCTCATCATGGAAGTAAAAACAAATCAAATGTGAAGTGAGCATAAGAAAAGAGAAAGGATAGGGAAGAAAGATTAATTTAAAAGTAATAGAGAATATATACTTGTGAAAAGTAATAGGGCATATATAAATATGATACATGATAACCAGCTGATCTACCATACTTTAGAAAGTTGACTTTTATGAGCTTGGTAGAAATTCCTCAAGGAATGTACTCTTTTCCTCAAGCTTGGTAGAAATTCCTCAAGGAATGTACTCTTTTCTATCTGCAAGAGTAAAGGGATGACAACCAAACAATTAAAATTCCCCTCAGGATACTGATAGTTCTATATTTTTTAAAAGTGATTTGTTTCAAGTTTATTAGTAGAAGTGACCTTTTAGAAGAAATTTATAAGACAAGAATAGTGTAGGTAACATAAATTATATAATGAGCTTTTAAGTAAATATTACTTTTTCTGAATTTATATCTATTATATAAAAAATCATTATAAGAATTTTTCATGTAATAGGAAAGTAACAGCTGAGAAAAGGAAATTAATTTTTTAACTCATGGCATTACACGAGAAAAAATCTTGAAGTGAATATTTGTTGTGTTGGATGAACAAAACATTGAAATTTTTTACAGTGTGCAATTCAACAGATAAAAGTCTTTTCTCTTGAGATTAAAATGTAAGAGATCTATTGATGCAAATCATGGACCAGCTAACCAAAATGTTGGTTTTGTGCAGAAAAGTTTAAATATATAGTTATAATTAATTGCTATGGACTTGAAAATAGACACTGAAAAGCTCAAAGGCTAGAAACACCAGTGTTACTTAGAAGCTTATATTTCACTGACTTTCAAAATTATGCAGGATAGCCTTTCATTGGTTTGGTTTAAAAAGTAGAAGATGCAAATTTCTGCTCGGTGTGGTTTCTACCATTGTGTGATGTACAGTAATTACTAGAATATTAATTTCAGTAATCTCATTTTGCTTCTCTCATCCATACACTTACAAAAGAGTAAAGGATATGTGAAAGTGGTGATGTGACTTCAGATGCAAAATCTTGAGTGTCTTGTTTTCAACTCTCTTCCAAGCCCCCACTGGCGTGGCTTTCACATTCACAATCAGATGCCAAGATAAGGATTCAGGATGAAGATGTCACTGCAATTGTATGGGTAAAGGATAGCCTCAGTAAAACTACAGAGACACTTTTTACCTCAGAAATAGGCTGGACAGAACTGAAGGACAAAGAGGTGGAATGACACATGCTTACACTTATCTCGTGTCTGATATGCAGTAGCTTGTAACCCTGAAAACAATGAAACAATCTAATGCTCCTAATGTGTCTTTTTAACTTGCAAATTTCAGCCAAGGTA
This sequence comes from Serinus canaria, assembly GCF_022539315.1. NCBI lineage: Eukaryota > Metazoa > Chordata > Aves > Passeriformes > Fringillidae > Serinus > Serinus canaria. The sequence goes on along the minus strand of NC_066343.1, from coordinate 21,757,161 downwards.
ATAGATCAATAAGCCTGACTTCTCCCTGATGTATCATGGGCTACATTTCAGGCAATTTCACATCTTAGTAAAGGAACAACTCTTTGTCACCCCTGGCTATTTCTGTTGTTTCAAGACATCTACCAGAGCCACCTCACCTGTAATTTCTTGACATAACCTTTTTCAAACACAAGCAAAACCAGCTGAGTAATTCAGCTCAATGAAGAACAAAACTTTCCTAGTCATAATGTGTCTAGACATGTCAGACATTTCCTCCTTGGTTTCAGACTTCTTGTATTCTTCTGAAGTAGTAATTCTAAGCCCACCACCCAGGAAATACCATTATACCAACTATTTTTGCATGGTTGTATTTGCATGACACCTGCTGATCTGTTGTTTTCCTCAATGGCTTGTGCTTTCTTCTACACTTTTGAAGTACTTTAAGCATGTAAATATAAAATGTTTGTGAGAAACACATAAAGGTTAAACATTGCCTTTGCTTCTCCATTTCTAATGAAAGTTATCAGCAGATTTTCTTGTGATTGAATTAGAATTTTACAGCAAGTTCTTAGCGTTTTTTCCATGATTTCTCAAATACATGTTCATTTTTGGTGCTTTGTGATGCTTTCAGAGCAAGATGTTATGTTGTCATGTGAGAAAACATTGATGTACTTTGGTTTTTGGCGCTGCATTTAATAAAACTTGATGGCTTGGCAACTTTGCTTCAGTTATTTCAGCTGAGAAGATTCCTGTCCTGTCATAAATGATCAGTGACAACAGTCTCTAAAAGCATTTCATTTCTATATATAGGTTTTTTTTCTTTTCAGCAGTTTTTTTTAGGAATTATAATTTGATTTAAATATAGTCAGTGTTTTGATATCCCCATCTTTCTGTCTTCTGATGTGGCAACCACAAAATGGTGTAGGATTCAGAGACAGAATTTATTAATCTGAATGATTTTTTAAATTACTTTCTACATTACAGGCACTTGTCCACTCAATGTATTTGTGAGGAAAAGCTCAAAAGATGAGTTAAAAAAACTCATGGGATTTTTAACTCATAAAATGAGTTAAAAATATATTAAGTCTAATTTCCTTAAAATACTCATTCGTGTGTTATAACAGTTTATCAATATTATTCCAGCTCTGGGTTATTAAAATGTTTCTCCTATGCAAACTGCTCTTCCAAATAACAAAAAAAAATTGAGATTTTCTCTTTAGAAATATTTTGCTACAAAAATAAACCTTCCATTTTTATAAATGCAACTGTTATTTGAGGGTGCATAAATAAATTTACTAGCTGCAGACGATCTATTCCAGCACAATATTTGTTCACAATTTCCAGATGTGGTGAAAAGATCACAAAAATAAAAGTTTTCCAAAATCATGCAATTTTCTCCAATCTTGCCTCAAGCCTGTGTTGATATCCTTTTTAACACAACAGAGTATATAATTTCCCTCTAGAATTGTATGATTATTATTATTATTGAAAATAAAGCATGTATTTTTATCCTTAAACTTCAATTTTAAAAAATAACAACCATTTTGGATTCAGCTCTGGCCATGCATAGGAAAAGAGGATAACACAACTATTATTATGACATCCAGCACTATACCTGAACCAAGCAAAATGTGCCACATTGTTCAATTTTCATACATTTCTGATCCTCTCATGAAATGTATGTCACTCCTCTATCATATTCAGACAGAAATATTCATACACAAAAGAAGACACCTGCTTCATAAAAGGTCTGCTCTAGTCCTTTGTTAATTTGAGAATACAGAGATATCCTACTATAGATCTAAATATACCCCATGGAAATTTCAGAATTTTTTTTCATTTTCCAATAATTTCTAAAGTAAATCCTGCTAATTTAAAATTTTTTTCTAAAATTTAAATTTTTTAAATTTTTCTGAAATTTAAAAAATTTAAATTTCAGAAAAATTTAAATTTTTTCATCACTTTGGCATTGTACTGCTCTAAGTATGAAAGGTCATGGTAAAAACCTAAGTTATGTCTTCTTTTACTCAGATTATATGAGGAATATCTGTGTCCTTTTCATTTTAATGAGATATAAATAAATAGAAATAAAAAATGAGATAATATAGTAAAAGTGCTATTCACTAAAATGACAAAAACCATATCACTCCAATATGCTAAAACTGAGTTTGGACTATTGCAGTTCATCAAACAGTGAAAAGAAATAATTATTTTTGTTTTATTGACAGTATTGTAAAGATTTTTGCAAGCCCTGTGCAATTACCTTCAGAGGCATTTTAACCCAGGAACTGAAGAGAGTATATTTTTTTCTTTACTGGAGCAGATGCTTCATATTAAAATTCACAGAAAAAAAAAGAAAAAGTGTTTTCAGAATAGTGTGGATGTCAAGTTAATTTTGCTTAGTAGAGAATTCCGAGGACTGCTGTTTAGGAGCAGTCTGATGGCTTTAAAGAAGGCATTGTTACCCCATATTTTCAAGCACTACTGACTTAGGAAGAGACAAGTGTGAGAGGAATTTTAATAGGAGGGCAAGGGAATAAATATTATTTATAAGCAGCTAAATCTCCTGCTGTGCTGAAGAGATGGCAGCTCCAGACACTAATGCAGACCTAATGTTGCTATTGTCCATCTGTTTTACAGTCATAATCTAAACAGAATGGTTGCCCAAATTTATTTAAAATGTATGAGTGATGAATTTTACAGAATTCTGTGAAAGACTAAAAAAGTAAGATTTGTGAAGTGACAAAGCATTTCAAGGTCTGAAGAAAAAGTGTGCATTCTAAAACCTGCCAGTTTAGGCAGTTATTTGAAAGTTAGGCAGAGGTCCTTCAGCAGAAACAGCATTTAGTTAATTAAAGACCAGCACTACACACACACCCCCAAACTGACAAGGATACTCAAAATACTTTCTTTTTCCTTCCCATATTGCCTTGTATTCTGTTTGGCAACAAAGCCGATAATGTTATTTTATAACTGTATCATTCCTAGGATGACTACTTTTAAATGGAAACATTTAATATCATCTTCAAAGTCATAGTAAGACTTTCAACTGTTTTTCTTTTGTAATAACCTTTAAATTATAACATGTTAATGGGACATTTTGCTTCAAGTGTTAGCAAGATTTAGCAGGAGTGAAAATAAGAATTGTAGGGTTTACTTACAAGAGATGATCATTTGGCTCAGCATGGCATTTGGCTAAATGGTGTATCTTTTGGCCACTGTACTGAGTCTTTTCTTTCCCAAGGAATCCTTCTTTTTGGATTTTTCCCATTGCCAGTACAAAGGTTCAGATCTGAACAAGCAGACATTTGCATGTGAAGTAGAAGCCAAGTATAAAAGTATTAAAACACTCGGTGTCTTCATCCTACATCCTCCCTCTTCCAAGGAGCCACTGCAGTCCTCACTGCTCAGAGTCTCTTTAGCTACAAATATTTGTCATTTCTTCATCATCCAGAAAAAGTTTGCATCAGAGTTTCAACGATGAATAAAAAGGACAAAAAAGGCAAACCAAGGTTGAATATACAGACATTGAAAATTTGCTGTTGTTCTAATTTTAAACTTACTACCATTTGGTATGTTCAGCAGAGCCAAAAACTGCTATTAAAGTAGAAGTAAACATCTTTTAAATATTGCATCAGAACAATATATCTTTTGAAAGACACCCATTTCTACATTACTACAAATTTGGGTAGAGATGACAAGTTCAGAGAAGAAAAATGCACTGCTTTTCCCCATCTGACTTTTTCTGATCTTTACAGGACATTTAGCACATGATGTTTTACCAAAGGTCTTTATAGATCAAACTTTCTGTGATTTAACCTAAGCTATCGACTCAGCTCCACAAAGCCACTCATTCACTCACTCACTCCCCTCAGCAGGCAGAGAAACTCCTTGAAAGTTAAAAGCAAGAAGAGTTTTATACGTGAAACAGAAGGTGTGTGCACAAGCTAAACAAAATAATAAATTAATTGACTACTTCCCATAGATAGGCAGGTATTCAGCCACCTCCAAGAAAGATGGGCTCCATCACTTTGAGAAGGGTCTTGGGAAGACAAGCATCACAATTCCAAACTTACCTCCTCCCTCCTGCTCACAGCTCTTGATTTTCAGCAGTATTTCATGGGGAGGATATTCCTTTGGTCATCTGGAGTCACTTGTCCAGCTGTGTCCCTCCCAGCCTCTTGTGTACACCCTTTGCTCCCTGGTGGGGCAGCCTGTGCATGTGTTAAACATGTGAGAAGCAGAAAAGGTCTGGGTGCTGTGCAAGCACTGCCTGTCAGTAAGGAAACCATCCCTGACCTATCAATTCTCTTTCCAGCAGATTCCAAACATGGAGCTATATGAGCGACTATGAATAAATTTAACTCTCTTCCCAATAAAACCACTACAAAACCACCCCATTTCTTTCACTGTAGAGAAAAATCACTGGAGGATGTTCTTTAGGATGCTTATGCTGGAAGTCCATAGGAACCCAGTATATGACTTGATCCCTGTATTGAGGAGTTCTTAATAAAAGTCAACCTGGCCCTGTAAACTATTAGTGGAAAAGTTTTACATTGTTTTCCATGATGTCTGATCAGTATTTTTTTTATTTGACTGATAAGATCATTGAAATTGTTTAAATGTAAAGGATTTTGAGCAGTATCTTGATTCATTTTACTATGAATATATATTTGCAGAATATATGTGTATGTGAAAGGCATGCAATATTTTTACAGAGAAGTATTTGAGTTTGTTGGAGGACATGAGTGAATGCAACTAATAATTTGTATATGAGATTATATTGTAACAATCCTTGAACCTCTACTATATTTAAGGAAGCAATCTGTGAATATTCTGTGATGAGCTTTAGAAATTCTGTTGTATTTGAAATGCATTAGGCTTAATCTCTACTTGCTTGCTTACATGATAAATGGCCTGATATTAGTGAGTTTTAAAATAAATCAACCTAATATGTTCCCTTTGCAGTGTATTTCAATATTTACTTATTTTTATGTCACCTCTATGATTTCACGGTGCATTATCTTCTATTAAGGCTTGCAACAAATAAATGCTCCTCTGAAAAACCCTGCAGCTTTTTCCATAAAACTGTAATAGTACTGCTTGAAAGGGTCTTCTGGAGGTCACCATGTCCCATCTCAATCTTCAAACAAGATTGCCAATATTTGAGTAGGTAATTTATACCTTTTTTGTAGCTGAATCTAGTAAAACCTCCAAAAACAGATGTGTGGCTTTTTTAGAAAACCAATTCCAGTGCTACTCTGTCTTCCCTGTAGTCATAAGGTACTTACTTTTTCATATTCTTAAAAGACACAAATGCTGATATGCTGCCCAAACCGTTTCTCTCATTATCCTGTTAATTCAAAGTCCGTAGATTTTTATTCAAACAGCATTCCTCAACAGAAATGGCAAAACTCCATAATGTTGATGTTTCGCTGTATGATCACTGAAACCACAGAGCACATCAATTCTGACTTAAGATTATTTCAGGAAGTTCATAAACATTCTTTATGGAAACCTAAAATTGATTACCAGAATCATTACATACAGGAGTCACCAACACAATCTGATTTTTGTACAAGTATTGACTTTGGTGATTAACAGTTGCACATATCTAACAGAATTGGTATCTTATTAACTTTTTAGCCCACCCTGTTAAGTACATTTCAGTGGATGGATTTCTATCAGGAGATTCTTCTTTATTCATAACAAATCATGCACAGAGTCATCTCAGCAAAGTTACATAGCAGAGAAAAATTAAGGAAAGTTCTCTTCTTCAACCATCTCCTGTATCTGGGCCTTCTTGCCTCCTGTGCCAGATCATCCCGCCCTCACAGATTATTGCTGCTGAGCAGTTGCAGTTGGAATTTTACTTCCAACTAATAGTGGCTTTATAACACTGTCATAAGCCATTGACATTACAACAAAGAACAGAACACAATTAGTAAGATCTCAGCAGGTTCTTGCCATCTGTTTATGGACATAGTATCTCTTCCTAATGGACAGTAAGTTGAAGACACTGCCAGTATTTCCCCAATAATGAAGAGGAGATTAGGGAGTTGGTCATACAACAAGTTTATTAACGTATTCTTTTGGCTCTGAGCACTTCTGTGCATAGGGTAAACTTACTTTAAATCTGTTGTTTTACTTCTCACTTGGTTATGTGCTGATGTCAATAATTCTAAATCTGTAAACTCCATGCCCTAAATTGTAGGCAAAACCCCATATTTCTACTACTGAAAATAAAGAAAGAATCCCTTTCAAAGACAACATTTGAGTTTATAATTCAGGTTGCACCTTTTTTTATCTGTGCTACTGATCTAGAATTAAAGTTTTATTTAGTAGACTAAAAAAATGTTTGCACATCCTGGGATAATTAATCTATCTTCTACTTTCAGGAGAACATCGTGCTGCGCTTTGTAAGTGGGATGGACAAAGAGTTGGCACTTACAGTATTTCCTGCAAAAATATAAAAAATGGATAAATACTTGAAATACAGGACTGGTGAGACCAGAAATGGCACTGAAATTCTGTACTATTCTCTGAAATGCTAATGAGCAGCCAAACAAAAGAGTCCTTTATGAGTCTGCTTCATGTTTTTCTGTTGTTCCAAATTTCTTGTAAAAGGAAAACTGTCGAAATGGAAATATCACTGTTCCCCAGTCTGTGAAGAGACATATGCTGAGGTTTGGTAATAATGCTTCGAAGACCCTCGACTCCCCACACGGTGGGGAGGAGGAAGCGCCGGCTAGCAGAGAGCACTGCAGCAGGTAGCAGCGGGGGCACTACCCAGGCGAGCCAGAGGCGTCCAGGCAGCGCCTTCGGCAAGGCTGGAGCAGCGTCTTGAGGAGCAGCCAAGGTCGGAGGAAGCGTGGAGAAAAGAGGACCTTCCCCCAGTTGGTGCAGTTCAGAGGGCTTTATCTGTCTCCAAGGAAAATCCAACCGGGCAAAGGCAAGGGGGGGGGACAGTGACAGCAACTTATAAAGGGGGTGGAACATAGGTAGAGATACATTACATGAACCAATGAGGGAAAACTGACGAGGGGTATTGAACATAAGTGACATCAGAGGCAACAAATAATATACAGACTAGGGAGGGGCCCAGAGCACCTGCCCAATCACTCCCTGGGGAAGGGAGAAGTCTCTGGAAGAATGGGCAGGGCCCCGGGAGATGGGCAGGGCCTGGGAGGGGAGGAAAATGTAACGAAAGGGGCAGTTGCCAGGGGAACGGGGGTGGAGACAAGGGCTTGGCAGCGTGCCCAGACAGGGAGGACACTATCCGGGGAAAGGGGGAACCAGGGCTGAACCATCGAACTGAATATGGGGTTGAAACTGGGGAGAACATCACAAAATGGGGAGAAACAGTACAAAACAGGGGAGAAACTGGCCGCGCACCGCAACAGGGTTCTCCATTAAATCTTACCAGAATCACTACAGAAAATAAGCAAATTGATTTTCAGAGAGTATTAAAGATTGATCAATTAAAAAAATTACAAAATCAGGAAAAAAGGCTAGTAACTTTAAATTTTCACTTTCAATTTTCTTTATTTTCTTTGTTTTAGAACTAAACCAAGTTCCATACCAAACCATAATTCTTTTTCTTCAAAGCAAATCACCAAATTATTTTTTATGGACTTGGTATGGGTACCATATGGCATCCTTATTGGTTTTTTTGTGAATTCAAAATATGCAAGAGAAACAAGGGACATTATAAAGTATTAGCTTATTATTCAGCACATACAAGGTAATATAATGTAACAAACTGTTCTGTTTTGCTCAGGTTTGAAGCAGATATTGATTCTTTCAGTATAGGTTTGCCTTGAGTGGTTCTTCAGAGTCCTTAGCCTTCAAATATTGAAGCATGTAAATTCTGACATGCGACTTGTGGAGAATATGTGCTGCCTGGTGCTCTGAAACTTCTTGTGAGCCCTGAAAATGTTCTGGAATTTTCTACATAGCAAGCAACACAGTAAACCAATAATCCAAAAACCCCAATAAGGGTGGAAACTGTAGGAAAAATATGTTTACGTTAATTTTAATTGATGTAATAGTGGCAATTACTAATTACTATTAATTACTTATTGTAGTAATAAAATGTTATTTTTCCACTAGAAAAGTTATGAGACACGGGGGACTTAATATATCACGGACAGTATTTCTCATTATAAGTATTCACTGAAAGTTTCCCCTGATTAGTTATATTATTTATAACATAAAATTATCATGTTCTTATCTTATATTGGTAATAAAATGAATTTGAAAATACAAATAATAAAAAAATTATAAATTTTGTTCCATAAAAGATTTTTTAAAAGTGTGGCGATAATTACATTTCAGAAGAGAAGTCTCAGTTTTACTTATCTTTGTTTCATAGAATATTTTACTTTTTTAAAAAAGGTCCAGTTACATTTTAAAAACATAAACCAAACATAATAACTTACAGTGCTGAAGTCCTAATTTAGAGATCACAGTGAAATATAAGACTCGGAAATCCTAAGTTACTACTCTTACAAGGTGTTTGACATGGAAATGCAGAAGACTTATGCTCTGGGAGTAAACTTTTAAACACTGGCATAAACATACATTTTCTGTGAGTTTTTGCATGTTGATAGTAAACACACACGCTACTGATACAGTAATTACAGCTGATATAAGCACTGAAGAAATTTGCACAAAGAGCAAGCAATATAAGCCAGCAGGTAACAAGAAAGGTTTTATGAACTCGATTTCCCTTGAAGGCTATTGATGCACATATCTTCAGCACATTCTAGAGTTTAAAAAAAAATTTTTCAGAGCATTTTTTACCTGATTAATTCAAAAGTATTATGAAATGCTGCTTTGTATTGCATGTGAGTGATGTGTCAATAGTACCACCATAGAGGACTTTCCTTTGCCTTTGATTTCAGTGGCTGTCTGTCAAAATAGACTTCCTCAGTCATTGTAATCCTTCTACATTGTTATTTTACTGTAGAAAGGTTCTTTACTCCTTGAGTCTGATCTTTTAGAAAGTATCACATCAAGCAGATCTCTCTGCCTTGTGGGACTAGAAATTTGAATTTAAATTTCTGTTGGAGATTCCTTAAACCTTGGGTTAAATTTTGTACAATTACTGTAGAGTTCATTTCATAAAAGTAGCTTTATGATATTAGAGTCTTACAGAATACACTGAGATCTGAATTTGCTTCATGGGCTGCAGGGTTGGTATCTGCTCCAGCGTGGTCCTTAATGGGCTTCAGTGGGACAACCTGCTTCACCATGGACTTCTTCAAGACTTTCAGGGCAACCTCAGCTCTGCACCTGGAGCACCTGCTCCTCCTCCTTCATTGTGATCATGGTGTCTGAAAGAATGTGGCCCTCATGTTTTCCCCACTTCTCTCTCCCACAGCTGCTGTACATTTTTTATCCTTTCTTACGTATGTTAAAACAGAGGCACCACCAGCACTGCTGATGGGGTTGTGTTTGGCCAGCATGGGGCACGTTTTGGAGCCAGCTGGTGCTGAGTTTGTTCAAGACCGAGGCAGGTCATCAGCTGTTCAACGCCTCCTGCACATGTCATCCCTACAACCTCCCTAGCCATCAACCTCACAGCAAAAGCTTGCTACATAAACTCAGTTGAGAACTTGCCCTTCCCTTCTCTCTCCACCATCTCTTGAAGATTAAGAGGATTGATGTAGGTCACAAAGATGGTCAGTAAACAGGTCAGTCCCGTGTAAGTGTGAGCTGCCCCTCAGGATAACCATCATCACAGAAACACAGAGATATCCTGTGGGTAACAGTGCGTCAGGCAGTTGTGATCAGCATTGCTGCCTGGTGACACCAGGTAACATCCATGTCAGGCTGGCAGCTGAGACAGTGGTGTTGTAAATGATCACATCAGCAGCCAAATTTATAAAAAAAACCTACAAATTTATTAGATCGACGACCAAAAATAGAATATTATAAAACCACCACAGCCAAGACAGCATCAACGCTGGACTTTGACGCTGGATGAACTTGGGTCAGACCGACGTAGTGTCAGCATCTCCCCAGAGTGTCACACCAACTGCTCCAGGTAGCCAGCTTATATACAGTTTATTCTGCCTGCAGCAGAAATGACCTAAGACTTCTGTAAGTCCCTACATATGTATAACAGGAACTATACAGATTCAGTTCGGTACAAAAGTCAGTCCATAGGTTTGGATGGCTGTCTGGGCTCCTCGAAAGTGTCTTCCTTTCAGCTGTAGCCAGGACATCACCTGTTTTTCCATGTAATCTCTCCCAGGTGTTGTTCGGTGAATGTTCTGGACATTGTTTGGAAATGGTCACTGATCACCCAGGAAAGACTCATTCATTCGTTAATGGTCATGATTTTATCTGGGCGAATCTGAGAAATCTTTTGGAATGAAAAGCCCTGCTTCTGGCCATGGGGGTCAGATGCATGGTTGGATCTTTATAATTTTTATACAGTTTCCTAAGCATGAATTATCTACATCATATACTACAGTGGTATTGATGCTATGTGGAGTTCCAGCTGGGAAGAGATTGCTCCTGTTCAGCTTTGAAGTCATCAGCTTTGATTACTCATGATGGGCAGTGGATTAGAGGCCATAGCACTGCACTACTACAAGTAGAGGGCTGTGAGTGAGCAAGTAGTTTGGAACAGTTTCCTGTCCTGTCTCAAGGTGGGAAACAGACTTGTTTCCATGCAGTATCACCCCCACTGCTCCACTCCTTTCTGCATTTATGTACCTGCAATCTCTTCTACTCGCAGGTTTTTGAGTATGTTTGAGCTGTAATAGGAATGAGAAGTAATATATTATTAATATGTAAAGTGAGAAAACAGGTGATACCATCAGAAAAGTGAACAAGAATGATCTTAAAGCTAACTGGTTGATAGAGGCAATTTTATAATGATTTAGTGAGTCTTTTCTTTTCTACTTAAGAGTCCTTCAGACAGTATCTGTTGAATTCCAGCATCTTTATGTAAATTACTTTTGTAAAATAATCTTAAACCAGGCTAAGTCTTGGTTGTAGGGGAAATCTATGGCACAAAATGCAGATCCCTTCTTCAGATTAATCACATTTTCATTTACAAATCCTATAACTGAAGTTCACTGAGAGTATGGGGAGAAAATAGCAATAAATGTTTTAGGGTTTTTTTATTCCCTAAAATATTTATTGCTAGTAGTATTTATTACACAAATAAAACTCAGAGGATTTAAATAGTAAGATAGAGATGAATGTTAATACAGCTGCATATTGTAAAAATAAGTACTTGAATATAAAACAGCATATAATCTATTCCAGTAAATTATATCTATAAATTTTAAAATGTACTGCTTTAAATTTAATATGTAACCATTGTTTTCATGTCATTACTTTTTTCATACATTTTACCATTCACATTAAACATTTATACAGCTACATTTACACTAATTTGTATTCGGTGGCTTAAACCAGCTTCAAAATAGAGGTTAAGATGCCTTTTTCCAATGAGCTGACAATTGAATCTTGTTTGAAATTATTTTAAATTCCTTAAGTGGTAGATTGCCAATGTTTGTTACAACTGAATCACTAGGGAAACTTACCATAAGCAACAATGTCCTTAAAACTTTAAAAAGAAATACAGAAAAGGTTAATCAGCTGAGAACCAGGACCTACTCCTGCCAAGTAACTGCTGTCTTCAAAAAAAGTGAGTGGTGCCTTAAGGACCTTCTATGCCATTTTTTGCAATGAACAAAAAAGACGTGGAAAGTTTAGTCTTCTTTATTCTTCCCAAGGAGAAGATTCTGGAAACAACAGAGGTAAAGAAAATGGCATCTAAACAACTCTTACTTTACATTACCACTAAGAATAGAATTGTTCTGTAAATGTCAGTGACTTGAATTTAGCTGTACTTTAGTACTTTGGTGTAACAAGGAAAAATCTGTCATTCCTAACAGCTTTCAGCATTTTTCTTGCCAGTAAATGACTGCAGGAATAGGGTTATTTTCTAATACCTGCTTGTTACAACACTGGGCAGAAAAGCCAACGTATTGCTGACCTTCCTGAGGTTACACTTGCTTTATCCAAAAAACTTGGAGCAAAATGCTGGACTTGAAAGGATTTGTCTGAGCCATTAATTAAATGTGAAATTTTGTCGTTTCTTGGCTCTTAATCCCATTGTGCTTCAGTTCCCATCTAGAGAGAATATTGGTAGCTTATTGACTTTCTATTAAGAAGTTGAAAAAGTAGTTTTCAAAAGTGTCAGAAAAAGAGTATGTGAACCATAAAACCACATACATAAAGAAAGTAATGGGATTAATTTATGGAATTACTTTCCTGTATCAGCTTGATTGGCCAATGAAAGCATTAAGTTGGAGGACTTTTTCAATTTGTCAAGGCCTCAGCTTTTTGATCTTACTGTGTTGTATCAGCTGTCATGTAGAACATCTATATTTCACTTAGGTTCCTTTTGATAGCATGGATTTATTCTTATATGTCTTATTGCTTTAGAAGTGCTAATCCACTTATTCTTTGTTTTAATGTAATTTGTGTGAATATGATTCTTCCTTTCAAGTCTTTTAGGTTTTGGAGGTTTTGTTTTGATTTTTTTCCTGCTTATTCTTTGTAGCTCTACCTCATTATTCTCACTACAAAAAGGAGATTTGTTAGATGAATTGCAATATATTATTTGCTTGGATTTCAGGAAAATTTTATTTTTCCTTTTTGCTGTTGCATTCTGTCCTGAGTGCATGCTTTGGTAGTTGCAATTATTTGCTTAAGAGGAGAACAAGAACAAAAAATACCTCAGGGTGTGCTGTTTTGTCCAGAATTGTCATCTCAGTGTGACATTTGATGTAATAAAGATGATGCTGAAGACCTATATGGTCACAAATATGGCTGTATAATATTTTATATAGTTTTGGCTATTTATTTATTTAACAATTTCTATTAGGAGCTGTGGAGAGATGCAGTTTTATGCTAGCATATTTTACTACCCAATTTTAACTACTGTTTCCATGGAGACTCCTTCCACTCCAGCCCTTTCTCAATTTTTGGTTTTAATACACTACCAAGAAGTCAACATCTACAGAATAACTGGGAGGGAAGATAAAGACAAATTGAATGATGTCCAAAGGAAAGCAGGGATGTGATTTGTTTCTCAGCAGTGGGTTGCAAATTTGTGCTTCACAATTTGGATTTCTGTGTTTTGATGAATAAATAATAAAGAAATAAATCACATTTTACCCCTTGTGAAGTTTCCTTTAAAGAACTCTAAGCATTTTGAATTGACAGCTTCTTGACATCTTATTTCATTATCTTGTTTCATGATCTGCAATTTAATTGGGTCCCTTTCCTTTACTCCGTGTTATTACTGAAATTGAAATAAGTCGCAAAAGGAAAGGGAGATCTATGGTCCTCCTTTTTTATAAGACAATAACAAAAATGAAGTTAGTGTGTTCTTTCCATAGAAAAATAGGAGGCAGCTTTGCCAACATTAATGCTGAAAGATATTTTCTTGAACAATGACAGTCAGTCATGTGTCAAAGATATTTATTTAATCTTTCTAAGATGAAAGTCACAATTAATGATTGACCCTGCTTTCTGTCACTGCTTTATGCTGTGATCTCACAGATTATGTTTGAATAAGCAGGTTTTTTGGTTTTTTTTTCAGTTTAGCCTCTCAGGGGATTTTTGTTTGTTTCATTTTCATCTGGCCTATTATGAAGGATTATTAATTTTACTAAAAGGCCAATAGTACAATTTTTTCTTTTTTACATTTGGGGCAGTAGGAAAGAACACGGTGTGTACAGCACATATCTATTTTCTATGAAACTGTGTCCCCCTTTTTAAAAATCCTTCTACATCCTTTTATTTGTTAAATACATCTTAAAAAAAAGGGTGGGTTTTATGTGCATATTTTACCTGCACCTGCTTTATATTCTTTAACACACATTTTTGATGGGTTTTATTTTCCTTGTCACACAAAGGAAGATTGTCTGAAAATTATGCTCTTGCGAAAAGTCACTACAAATACTTCCAAACTTAGTTGAATCAGATTAGCATGCTGTTGTTGCTTGTGATTGCTCACTGGTCCCTATAAGATGTAAGCTGCAAACTGAAAGACAAAATTAGCAACCATTAGCATCTTCAGTTTTGCTGCTTTAGCATCAATTATGCCCAATTTATCTGTATGCAGATAAAAATCCGATAAATGCTGATTTAATTTTAAATAGCTATTAAAATGAAAACTTGAGACACTAAATTTTCTGTTGTTTAAGTTAGTTAAGTACATTATTTTTAAAATATTTGATTATTTAATATATATTATGCCACAGAAAAATATAAATTATTTACTGAGTTTTTGAGGTTCAAGCTAGAAAAATATTATGTGTACATCTCAAAATAGTAAAATAAATAATCCACCCTGTTTTGAAACTCCATGCAATGTAACAGAAATTACTCAGTTATCTTTTCTCTAAGTGCTAATTTAATCTTTTAAAATGATACAGACTCTTAGTTTAGGAAGAAAACCTTTCTTTTTGGTATTGTTTTAATGAAATCATTAGAATAATGAAGGAAGCAGGTAGGTCAATGCTCCTTTACACTTTTCTGCAGAAACTATTTTTAAAGATTAAAATTTTCCTTTTACATGTTCTGAAAAAGAAGTTAAAACATATATTCTGCTTTGATATTTTGTATCTGATTTTAAAAAAAACAACACACAAACCCCTTTTTGTTAGAATAAAGCATACATAGAAAGGAAGATGGAAATTGCATGAGAATAGCAGGGTTTTGGTGGGGGACACTGCTGGGACAATCTCTGGGGGACATAGCCAGGAGATGCCCTGGGGTGGCCAGTAGCAGTGAATCCACCACAGAATGCAGTTTGGCCCTTTGTTGTGAATAAAATACTGAATTTTTTGGATTTTATGTTTTTATTTTTGTGGAACAATCAGCCAAGCTCAGGAAACAGGTGCAGGGTGTGAGTGAATGGCTGTGTGAGTGTTCAACTGTACATCAAAGCCAACCCCTCGCACCACAGAAACATTCCTGTCTCTTTAAATAAAACAAACAGACAAAATAAAAATTCTTTCCTTGCAAACTGAAAGAAATCATGAATCTGGAAAGCACGTTGTCAAAATATTGGAAGTGAAAGTAAGACATGAGTAAAGAGTAAGTGATTTCTCTCATCTCTACTCAGAAGCTTCTCTACTTTTAAGAAAGCTTTATCAGATTGAATAATTTTTATTCACAAAAGGACATCCATTAGGTCCTGCAGTGTCCAAATAATTAATGACAGGAGGTTTACGGTCCCTTTCACAGTGCTGTGACTACCAGGGGGGACGTGGGTTTTGCATTACATATACAGGTGTGTGTGGGGGAGGTTGACTCTTCTCTTTATGGTTGTACCTGTATGTACAGGTTAAAGTGCAGGAGCTCAGGATTTGTCTGAATAAATTATTTATGTGCCCCAAACATGCAGGACATTAAGTTAAAGAACAAACACTCTCTGTTTCATATAGCATTTTATTCACTTTGGAAAAAAAAATCCATAGGATAACTTCATTCATGCCCTGTTTGAGTCAATTGTTTTGCATACAGTTTCATTTCTGGTTCTCATTTCTTAGATGAATGTTACTGATGTTTAGAAAACATTAGCAGGATACAAAAAAAAAAAATACTCATTTTCAATACTGGCTTTACATTTTGATTTAAATTATGGTGGTTTTAATACTTATTTTAATTTTCACTATGTCCACAGCAAGAATGTTTTTAAATGTTCTCAACTGCATGAAGAGACTATTTTTTTGTCATTCTAAGGATTTTGATGTGGTACACCTACAGTTTTGGCAATAATTCTTCTTCTTATTTCAAAATGTGCAAAACACTAAAAATTTGGAAACACTTATATACTGTTGTGTCATTCCAATCCAAAGCTGCTTTGACTTTAAGTCATTCTATTTTGGTGAAGAATGAAGAAATGTTTTTTGTCCTTCCACATGGAAATAGTATGGATACAGTTTTATAGTTGCAATTGACTTCTTTCTTCAATATATATGTACAATGTTTTCAAACCAGGTTGATGTAAATGTGCAACACCCTTTTAAATAAGATTTCAGAATTTACTGGAAAGAAGGAATTTGTATCCCATCAGTAACACAATCTTCCTATATCCTTTACATCTTTGGAGAATGGGGAATAAAAAAAAAAAAAAGAAATTAAGAGAATGACTGGAGTAAAAAAAGAGGTAAAAAGTATTGTCTAGTGCAAATTGGTCAACAATATTTCCTTTATTTCTAGCTAACATAGCCCAGAATAAGCAAGGAACTTTCATTCACATTCCTTTAAAGAAGCTGTTTTACAGGATAGAGAGATAATTCTATTCTTTGGGACAGAATTAAAAATATTATGATTCTGAGCTGTGTTCTAATTCACAGGCCAAGTGCATATTCGGTCCCGATTTTCTGACCTACAGAGATGATAGAATAATAGAATATTCAATTAGCCAGTTTCCCACCCATCTCATAGACTTATATCCAGTCCATATTTGGTAACTTTGTTCACAAGAAGCTATGGGAAATGGTGTAAACACTTTGATAAAGGTTAGGCAAACATTATTCACTGCTCCTCTCATGGGCATAGAATGGGTTACTGTGTTACACAGTAAACAGCGACCAGGTCAGTCTGGAATGACTTTCCTTTGGTAGATATACTTTAGCTTTTCCTAAACCTGTTTTGTTTGACTTGCAATACTTTCTAATAGGACTCTCTCATTATTTTCCCAAGGACTCAGGTAAGACTAATGGGTCTCTAGTTTTGGTGGGGGTTTTTTTCTGAATTCTCTTTTGTGCCCTTTTCAGGCACATCTGAGTCATTATCCAGATGTTCCCTGATTTCCACAACTTTGCAGATATCTAGACAGGGGCCTGGCAACAAAGTCAGCCACTTGCCTTATCACCCTGGAGTGGGTTCACCCAGGCCCATAAATGTGTGTGGGCTGAGCACTTGCAAAAGGTTGCAGAGCAGCCCTTCCTCCACTGCTTCTGGACCAGCACAGAATTACTGTGGTTGCTTAATGCTCTGCCTGGCTAGCGTTCTCAGTGAATATTTTGGTAGAGCTATTTTGTGTTGAGCCAGTGTCTTTCCTGCACTTCTGCCTATTGCTTGCCTACCTTAAGGACACTTTCTGACTCTTGAAATCTTTGGCCAGTTGTGTCATAGCTGAACTCATTCCTAAAAATGAGTTTTGTCTTTTTCTCAGAAAAAGTTCTAATGTTTTTGTTTGTTATTTCATATGGTAGTCTTCAGCTATTCATGGGATTTAAAAGGTCATTTCTTTTCTGTTTTTTTCTATGAAAAAATAGCTTCCTTTTGTTTGTGCATTGCAAAGAATTTATTCTCATGTTTTTCCTTCAAGTTTTCATTAATTCTCAGTTTTGAACTCTAATCAAAATTAGAGTTCAAAATTATTATAAATTCATTGTAAATTTATAATATATGTCTTGATATACTTACTGAATGCTATGACAAGATGACTGATTTCACTATGAAAGTGTCACAGGTGTGATCAAGTGTATTTTCAATACTTTATAACTTTCTACTCCACTCTGTTGCTTTTTTTTTTTTTTGTGTCATATTTGCTTTTCCTAGTAATAGAAAAAAAGAAAAATTAAATAAATTCTTCTTCTACTCTATTGGAGATCTATAGGGTTTCAAAAACTTGAAACAAGTCATGTCTACACATGAAGAAAATTATTTAATTACTAAAATACTGTGCCATTACCCAGTTACTGAGAGGACTTGACTTTCAATTTTCAGTACTCCTAAAGCAAGGCTTTTATGAGAGGTACATCTTGTCAAGAATTTTTATTTTATTTTTTGATTTTTATTACTGCTACAGTAGTAGTACATTATAATGATCTAAATAAGGCATAGAGCACTGAACAAGAACTCTGTTTCCCAAACACTGTGTTTTACTGAAACTAATCCTATCCAGTAGCAATAAACTTGATATATTTTATTTGTTTTTTATATTTCCTTATCAGTGTGAGTATTGGGAAAATTAATCTAAATTAATCTAAATTTCAAAGCAAAATGAGTAAAGATGGAAAGATAATTTTAGTTAAATTCAGCTTTTTTATTAGGAAACTTAAATTAACTTTGTAGTAGAGCAGTAATTCTACAGTTAAAACAATATCTTCTTATAATTTGCTTAGATCCAAGGTGTGCAATGAAAAAATATAAAGTTGCATATATGATTGTCTACTTACTGATACTTTACTGAGCTCATTGGTGAATAGGACTAAGAAAGATTAAGTTTCAAAACAGTTTTATTTATATTTATTTTAAAAACCTTTATTTTTTTAAGAGCTTTTAAATATTTTAACTCCTTTATATATATTGAGCATACCATGTTTAAAATGTTATAATTGGACATAACAAACATTTTCAAAGAAATGAAATATCAGCAAGATAAGTGCTTGGTACATTAAATATTACAGAATATTGATTTTGACTCCAAGATAAAATAGTATTGAGATATTTAAAAAATCTCTTTGTTTCTTTGTGAAACATGTGCTGCTCAGAGACATAAATGTAGGAAGTAATCCCAGTGAAGTCTCTTGAATATTCTTAGCTGCACATAGAGACAGAGCCATTTTTAAAGATAATTGCTATGTTCCAGTTTTTAATATCCTGTTCATAAATTAGGCAACATTAATTCATATTTCTTCTTGTTCTTTTCTTGCTTTACACTTTCTTCTTAGCGTTTCATGTATTATTTTCATCATATCTGTTTCATAAAAGATGACAACTTCTTTCTGATGGCAGAGTGCAGCTCAATGACAAAATCATCACAATAAGCAGAATTGAATAAAAATAGTGTATGTACATCAAAAATGTTAGCTCAGAAATTTAAAAGCAATTCACCTTTTAGACAGTTTGTTGAAATACAGATATTGTTTGAATAAGGCATGGTAAAATTTTAAAGATTTTAGCAGACAGCATTTGTGTAAAAGGAAGATTTGCAGATTAGGGTCCCTTTAGATGAAAAAGTAATTCACTCTGTATCTGGAAAAGTGAACCATTCAGTTTCTGATGGAAGAATTTACCGTCTGGGTGATTAACACATACTGATGAACTTGGGGGGTTGACACTTTGACACTAATGCAGTGAAACTTCCATGTATCAATATGATTAAATTTCTAATTATACATGATTTCTAACTGAGCATTCCCTTCCAGAAACTTGTTATTTAAGAAAGAGCAGCAGGATTTTCTTTAAAATTATGTTCTGTGGCCCACTGTAATTTCCTGCCACCTTTTGCAGTTTAATTCCTGATCTGGGGTCCCAGGAAATTTTTTCATATGGTAATTTCTTTCCTCAGATGTCTAAAGTTTTAGCTTTTATATTTTTTCAGATTCTGTGCTGCTTTAATGTGTAATTCTGAGTTTCGTATTAAGGGATGGCAAGCTCTCTTCACAGAGTGTGTAGACAAAACAATTCCTTTCCTAGCTTGGGACCCCAAGAGCATAAACAGCTGTGTACTGAAGAGAGAAAAACAAGAAGGGTTTCTTAAGCTAAAACAAGATGGGACTTCATAAGCTAAAGCTGTAATTGGACAATTAACTCCAATATGCAAATGAACTAAAACTTATAAAAGTGAGAGACCTTGTGACTGGTCATCCATTTTGTGAGTATTTTGGGCTCATCTTGGGTGTAGCCCTGGCTGGGCTCTTGTACTGCCCAAGGTGTATCCATTAAGGCCTTTCAGTAAATACCTACTTTATTCTCTTCAACTCTGTCTAGCCTCTGTTCTAGGTCAGCCTTCTCAAGGCATCACTTCAGTGAATGACATTTAGTTTACAAAACAGTTCAGGCTCATGAAGTTTTTTCAAATTTGCTTATTACCCTAAAATATTTCCCTTTTCTTTTAATTACCATCAAATTAGTTATGGCACATGTTGGAAATTTAAAAAATACAGAACAGTAACAGGGATTTCTTATGTATTGAGGAAGGACAAGTATATAACATAAAATTGCTCATTCAGTCTATAAGAGCAGCAGAGTTCTGTTAGAGGGGGCCTTCAGATCTGATGCATGTGCTGCTGTTTAATTTAAGAATTATATTCATTTAAGAATTTAATTTATTTTGAATAAATGTTTGTTCATGGTATTAAGAGGCTTTGCCAAGTACAGAATCTCTGTGTAAAGGACACCAAAGGACAGCCTCAGCCATAACTATACCACAAGTGAAGTGCTTCACAGCTGGCATATCAGAGCAGTCTCTCTCTGGAATGCTGCATCCAAAACCACCTGAATGAGGCAATTTCTCTTCTCACTGCTGTGGCTCTTGTGACTCCTTTTAGGCCTGCTAAATACAGAGTGCACTCTCCTCATTGTGTCTGCTGTTCCCTCATTTCCATTCTGCCCTTTTGAATATATAGAAAAAAATCTGGAGGGAGTACATTGAGAGTTTTCATTCATGTTTAGAGTCCCTATGTGTCTGGCAAGCAAATACTATTTACATTTGTGTCAAAAAGCTGGTTAAAAATCAACTTTCCTAATTTGTAACTGCCATAGTGATTCATATAAAGAAAGATCAAAATCTGATGCTGCTAATGCATTGGGGAAGTTTCAGTTGTTTATAAGGCATTAAATGTTCCTCCTTTGAATTGTATGCTCTTAAGTTTCAGTGTCACTGTCTTCTGAAAATGAATTTCCTTGTAACCTGAGATGTGAGATCAAGAATTAATATGTGTGGTGTTTTTTTTCTTTTTGTAAATATAATAACATCTTGTGTCTGTATGAGGATCAGAAACCTCCAGCAGGAATTCTGCTAGAGAATCAAGAGGCATTTCTGATCCAAAATCCTGAAGGCTTCATTGTAAAATTTACCATCTAATTTAAATGTGCCCTCATAATCATAATTTCTACCATCCAGGCCACAATGCTTTTTTTCTTTTTAATTACTCTTTTGTTTTATGAATTATTTTTAGCTATGGTAACAAGTTGTGCTTTTTTATTTTACAAAATCTTACAAAACATCAGGAATCTTCTGTCTCAGTGTGTCAGGGAAAACCTGTCTTGAAAAGGTGTCATTTAGAGTTTATGGTACTAACAAGGCAACCAAAGAGAAAACCATTTTCGGAGTATATTTGCTTCTGGGCAACTGACAAACTAGTTTCTCACATCAGTTTTTAAAAATGGCTGTTAAGACATATTAAATGTTCTAACACAAGCTAGATGTTAGGCCAAAGAGAAAGGTCATCATTGTGAACCTATGTCAGAACCCAGGAAATTCCTATGGCTGTCCTGGAGGACTCGAGCCCCTGCTCAGGGGGCTCAGAGACCTTGGCACAGAGCCCAACAGCCCTGTGCCTTTGATTTAGCCCTTGGAAAAAACAACTACCAACCTTCTATGTAGAATTACAAGCCACAAAAGTTTAATTCAAATGGTAGTGAATTTATCACAGGGTGGAAAAATAGACTTTTTGGGGTTTTTATAATGGGGGTTCAGGGGGCAAGATGGAGGGATCTGGACATGTCCAGCCTTTCTCCTTCTTCTTCTTCTTGGCCTCCATCTTCTGCTGTGATGTTGTCACTTTTAGATTGGTTTAGAGTAGAAGCTCACTGTCTAACATAAGTGATAGGTATTGGAAAGTAATTGCAAATAATGTACACTTAGTTTTTAGTACAAAAAGATAACACTGCCAGGGGGCAGGCAGAGTGCCTCTGACTGTCGTGCTGAGGGGACCTCGGCAGGACAGGAGAAAGAATTTTGTAGATAAGGAACAATAAACAACCTTGAGACCAAGAACTGAAGTATACTGACTCCTTCTTTGACCGCTGGGCTGGTAAAAGAGACATTTTAGTGTATCTCAGCGTCACTCTGACCAGTAGAGATCCCAAGAGACCTAACTGTGTCTCTTTTGTTCACTGGATTTTCTCAGAAGGCTGAGTCATTTCCTTTTTCCCAATGCCTGATTTATTGGCTGTTCCTTCCCTGTTAGAATCACACAGATGGTGTGATTCTTCTACTGCATTTCTCGGGCTTCTTTTTGAATTGCTTCTTTTTGACTTGCTTTAATTTTTTAAACAGCCTGTTCCTCCAGCCTTTTTGCTCATTACATTGTGGTACAAGTTGAGTGTGTATGTGTATCGTCTTTCCCCTAACTCTTGCTATTTTCTTTTTTTTTTAACTATCATCTCAGAATGACTTTACTATGTAAAAACATTCTTCTTCTTCTTATATATTATTATTACCATTGTAAAGGTTATTATTTCCTTTGACAGATCAAAATAATTCTGTAGTGTCCCAAGATGACCGTGTGTGATTTATTGACTAAGATTTGTACTGTTTTTTTTTAGTGTCCTCTTTTTCTTCCTTTTTGAAATGTTTAGATCAGAGTTATTGCAAAATTAAAATAATTAAGAATATCTGGTTTTCCTTTTAGCTTTTTGCAGACAAAACAAAATAAAACAAAACAAAGCAAAATTTACGTAGCAAAAACAAAACAAAAAAAATTAAAAACCAAAAGAAGTTGAATATCAGATGGAAATGGAAATGTTCTGTGTTCTAAAGACTGGGTATCTTAGAATGGGAAGCTAATGGATGCTTTCAGGGGGCAACCCACCCAAAGTTTTCCAAAGATTTGTTTCACCAAATCCAAAGATTTCTCTGCAGAGCTGCTCTCCAGGAATCCAGCCTGTGCTGGTACTTGGGGTTACTCCTCCCCAGGTGCACTTGCCTCTAGTGTACCTCGTATGGTTTCTCTCTGCCCAACTCTCCAGACCATCAGGGTCCTGCTGAAGGTCAGCACAGCCTTCAGGTGGATCATTAACTCCCCTTAGTTTTGTATCATCACCAGACTTGCTCAGGATGCAAGACTTGCCTTCTATGTCTTTGTCCAGGTCCCTGATAGACAAGCTGAACAGGACTGAACCCAGCAAGGATCCCAGGGGAATGCCACTGACTACAGGCCTCCAGCTGAATTCTACTCCACTGATGACCACCCTCTGAGCTCTGCAATTCAGCTTGCTCTTGATCCATCTCACTGTCCAGTCATTTAACCCACACTGCCTGAGCTTACCTACAGGGATGCTATGGGAGACTGTCAAAAGCCTGAAGCCAAGGTAGACAGCATCCACTGCCCTCCCCTCTACAATCCATCCTGCCATGCTGTCACTGAAGGTCTTCAGATTGGTCAAGCATGTTTTCCCCTTTGTGAGTCCTGGTGAAGCTGACTACCCTTGATCACCTTCTTTTCTTTCCCATGCTTGGTGGTGACATCCAGAATGACCTCCTACATCACCTTGTAGGATGTAAACACCACTGACATCACCGGGATGGAGGTGGTGTTTACTGTTTCCTGGTAGTTTCTCAAGTCTTCCTTTCTCTTTTTGAAGATGAGTAGCACTGGCTTTTCTCCACTCTCCTGTTCTCAATAATTTCTCAAAGATGATGGAGAGTGGCCTAGCAACAACTTCTGTCCACTCCCTCAGCACCTGTGGGTGCATCCCATCAGGTACCATGGGTTTTTGAGTGTTAACTCCATCTAACCATTCTCTCACCCAGCTCTCTGTGAACAAGAGCACATTTTCCTTTCCCCAGCCTTCCTCTCTCAGCAATCTGAGAGGTTTCTGAGGGTCAGTAGTGAAGACTGAGACAAAGAAGGCATTCAGTGGTTCTGCCTTCCCTGTGTCTTCCATTACCAGAACACCCATCTGGTTCAGCAGTGGCCCCAACTGGAAAAATGCCCACTTATGCTGTGATATCTATCAGATCTTTACATATTCTCCATTACAATCTACTCCTCAGCACATTTCATTGAAAACTGGAAAACACGAACAAAATGTATGTTTGGGGTTTTTCCAAGTCTGTAAATAAATTGATTAGGCAGTGAAGAGGAAATTGACCAATTTTTTTTTTTTTTTTTTACTGAAAAGACTTACAGAGAAAAACGCTTGAGAAGTGCTTCATTTGACAAACCTTAGAGTAACAACACTTTCAGAAAGTGCAGTCTGGTAACACTTGATCTATTTCCACTACAGTTATTGCATTAACTATTCAGAAATATGCATCAAAAGATCATTAAATCTTTAGTACCTTTTGTTGGTTTTTGGGTTTGATTTTTTTTTTTTTTTTGGTCAGAAAATTAATGGTAATCTAAAAAATGTCAGCTTCCAGACACTAGTTAAGACATTCAGTGGTCTTGCAC
Source organism: Serinus canaria (assembly GCF_022539315.1). Lineage (NCBI taxonomy): Eukaryota > Metazoa > Chordata > Aves > Passeriformes > Fringillidae > Serinus > Serinus canaria. Next base: position 21,732,997 of record NC_066343.1, on the reverse strand, counting down.
TTACACAAGAACATTAGAGTCATTGGACTTTTTAGAGGGCTTGGAAATCCTAAACAATATTATTAAATAATGCCAACTTTTAAAAGATAAGCCATACATAGGATAAAGCAAAAGAATAAAAGTGAAGAAATTGGTCTTCTGTTGACTGAAAATTTATGTGAAAATTTACCTCATCTTCGGGTATATATGAAGATGAGTTTTCTGCCAAAAACAACAAAAAACCTCATATCCATGGGTTATTTTGTTGTTTTGAAGGGAGTAAGGACTTTAGCTTTTATTACCAGCAGTTTTTGAAGATCCCCTTGCCATGACACTTGTTTTAAAATACATTTCTCACAGACAAATTCAGACCTTAAAACTCCAAAGTCAAGCTTTCTGGTGCACAGTTTATGAGGCCATTTAATCAAAGATGCCTTAAGATTTTTTTTCCATAGTGTTTACTACTGCTGAATTTTCTTGAAAACTTTTCTCAATGAACCACTGTTTAAAATTCATATAATTCACTGTATAAACATGTAATCACAGTCAGGAACATGCCAAACAGCTATGGAAGTATTCAGACGGTGTACCCTAATACTCCAGAGGAATTGTTGACACATTTATTATATGGTGGTTTTTTTTAATGCATATATTGTAACTTACCTTAAAATGGTGCAACCCAATGTTTATAGTCAGATGTAAACACTTGGGATCATTTTCACACTTCAAAAACTGACCTCTGTAAGTATTTATTATTTACATATTTATTTAAAAACTTACCATTGTAATACTTTTTCCATGAAGCAGGTGGTCTTGTGTAAGTGATTGGCCTGACACATAATTTTGATTTGCTACTCATTAGTTTTCTATCAGCATATAAGAAGGCAAGCTTGCCAAAGTGGTAAAGGAGGCAGAAGCCCCAGTTTATTTACTGCATCTGAATCGCGCATGAGGCTTGTAGCAATGCCTTTCAAACATCTGTTTGTGGCAGTTTATAACCCTTCTGATTTATTTTCAGTGGGTAGTTTATGAGTATGGTTTGGAAATCTTTGTTCAATAAGTAAGGAAGTGAAGAGCAGGGAACTAACATTTCTGCAAGCGAGAGATCTGCTGGTACGTACTGTCTCCCAGGTGTGCTGTAAGAGAGGGATGCACACACAAAAAAAAAAAGATGAAGGGAGAGAGAGAGAGAAAAATGTTGTGATAAATGTCTTGCAGTTAGAGCAGCAGCTGGGAAGAAAATTAATGGGAGTCAGATTTTTATTTATCTTAACAGTGCAAGCATATCCTAGGAAGTTTTCTAAACCTTAATTTATCTGCGCTACATAAAATATATATTAAGAAGTGTTTTAGGTGCCAGTTCTCATGCCACATACAGTTGTTTTCTCGTTAGGCTTGGGATTCTCCCTAACAAAGAATTCTTCATACTCTGACATGAGTCTTCTTAACATGCCAAAAAATTACTAGAAAAGTGAGCTTGAGTTTACTCATATTTTTCTGCCTGTATTTAGCAAGTAAGAACTTTCTTTGGGAAATCACCTTAAAATATTTAATTAATTCAGAAATTTGTTTCCCTTTTGCAAATGCTAAAAAATAATTATCAATTATGTAATTGTTTTTATGCAAATTCTATAACATATAGCATACATATATCTGACTGCAATGTACATGGGTTTGAAATTTAAATTAAACATGATGACCTTTGTGGAAAACAGGTATTTCAGAGGTTTATTTAAGTTTTTCATAAGAAATCTGATTTTGTTTTAAAATCTAGATACTAATACAAACTAGATATTGAAATTCTTGCATCAAAAAAAGTTATGACACTAAAACAAAATATTATACTCAACTAAAATATCTATGGATCTTTCTTTACAGATGCTCAAAGTAACAAATGAAACTAGGCTTCTACAAAATAATAGCAACAGAGATTTTAAGTGCACAAGGCAATGGGAAAAAAAAAGTCTTGGGAAAAGATGATACATTCTCTTTTGCCTCAAAACAATGTCTTGTAAGTAGAGAATTCTGTTGCAGAAAAAACTCAGATGATTTATCCATGGCTATGACCTGCAAGTTAGAAAATCTTTAGATGGCTGCAGAGAGTCTGGAATCTTTGCATCAACTCCAGTGATAGTAAAGTGGTAAACAACAGGAGAGATTGATTGCAGAAAGATCTCATTATGCTCAGGGTGCTGCATCTCTTATTTTATATGTGAGTTTTGTTCAATTTCTTCTACAGAGGACAGTTTTGGATTTATCTTACAACCAACCAGAAACTGAAAAAAAATCCAAACAAACAAACAAGAATAATTTTACTTATTGCACCTGAAATGCCCTATTTAATAAATACAATAAAATCCCTGCGGGTAGATGTCCTATTCAGAAGCCATGAGTATAATTCATAAATGCATCTGAGTTGGAAAAAAATTAGTTAAGAATGAGTTGTCTATGGCTCTAGAAAGATTTTTGAGTAATTTAATACATCCTATTTATTCAATAAGTTGTGAAGAAGTCATGTGAAAAGAAATGGAGAATTCATTGCAGTTGAAAGAAAAAAAAGAAAGTGAAAGGCCAAACCTACCAAATATATAGTCCAGTATGCTTCTTTCCCGAGGAAAAAAAATATTTCCATTCTTCTATGAGGAGCTAGTTAAATGACCATGCAGGTTTTCACAATTATTACCTAAAATACCCTGTCCTGTATGTTTGTGCCTTTAGCCTGGCTTTTCTGTGTTTAATAATGTTTCTGAAAGCATATTTAAATGTTTTAATGAAGCATCTAAATTCATAAGCTGATCCACCACCATACCACGAGATTCCTGTATTACAGAGACAGAATAGCTGAGGTTGGCAGGGACCTTCCAAGATCTCCTGATCCAAACCTTATGCTCAGACAGGGTTAGTCTGAGCAAGCTGCTTCACCTTCCAAGATGCCCTTCTTTTTCTAGAAAAAATTTAAATGAATGCTTGGGGATAGAATGGCTACTCCTTTGGGCTAGATAAGTTTGCAATATATTCCACCTCCAGTCATCACTTATGCCAGTTTGCTGGCAGTTAAACTAATGGCTTGGTAGAGAGATCGTTCAGGCTGCTCTACAGAGATTTATGTGGACCATACTGCACTGGGAAGTTTAAACAGTAAATCTACTACAGAGTGATAAGTGAAGAAACAACAGAAACTGGGAAAATGGGAAAGTAAAAGAACCATGTAGCCGTATACCCAGAGAGGGTAGGAATTCCTCCAGTGAGGAGAGAGCAGAATGAAGAATTATCAAAAATTAACAGCATCATTACTGACCCTGAAGTTTCCCACCTTCCCCTTAATTTTGTTCTTTCTGCTCTGTTCCTCCCAGTGTTCTGGGACTGTAAATTATACTTTATAATAGTGCATACAAATGATGTGTCTCTAACAGAGATATCTATAGCAACCTTAAATTGTAGTAACCTGCATTCAAACTGGCCTATAAAATACCAGTCTAGTTCACCATTAACATTGTTTTCAGTACGTTATTTTTATTTATTTGGGTGTGTTTCGTATCTCTGGAAAAGGCCTGCAAAAATTTCCTGAATTAATGAAAATGAAGAAACTTTGTGAGAAAAAGTTGAGACCTTCTTAATTATTGCATGTTTAGCATAAGATTTTCTTAAAGGACTGCTGGCACTTTGAATAAATTTTGAGTCTTAATGGCATCTTCATGAATATAAATGTAGAAGCACTGCAGGGAACTTTATCACAACTTCAAATCAAGTTGCTCTTTCAATCCATTTTACATAGTGGTGACAAAATGCAAGTTTTCTCAAAATCAATTCTAGGTCACTTTTGATTTGATTTTGAGTTAAGGAAATTAATTCTAGGTACCTTTTTAAATGGTTTTTTGTTCCATTTTTGTTATTGTGAAACATGATGACATGTTTTCTAATTTGCAAATACAATAACATCTTCTCTTCCGTGGAACTAATTATAATCAGCACATTCAAAGTGTTTTACTGAGAACACGTATACTATAAACTGATAACGCTGTCAATTTTTTGACATCTCGGAGGGTAGAGTTAGATTAGGTATTGTAAAACTATTCTTTACTGTGAGAATGGTGAGGCACTGAAACAGGTTTTCCAGAGAATTTGAGGATGCCCTATACCTAGATTTTTTTAAGGCAAGGTTCTATGGGGATTTTGATTAACCAGGTCTTCTGGAAGATGCCTCTGTCCATGGCACAGGGGTTGGAACTAGATGATTTTTAATGACCCTTCCAACATGAAACAGTCTATCATTCCATGATTTGCATTTCCTAATGTTGTACCTATAAATTTTACACTAAATTGAAAACCACATCTCACTTGTAATGCTCTGTATTTTGTATGAAAATTTAAAACCTCGATGGTCAGCCTTGAAAGAGAAGTGCACAAGGAGTGGTAGTTACATTTTTTCTACCAAATCATAAATCATCCTAGAACAGACTATGATTAAAAAGTTCTCTAGCATAGAGTTCATGCCAATGCCAATTATGCATTTATTAAGTCCACATGACATGGAATTTCCATTCTGCCAATACAAATAAATATCCAAACCAAAGCCTCCAGTGCTCTTACAAATGTGGTTTTGTTCACCATGATATCTTCTATACTTACAATGGTATTGCAACTAATTTTGTCTCTACTGTTAGTTCCTGAATTATGTGGGTGTTTTGCAAATATCCTGCCGAGTTACTGTAAGTAGAAGGCATTACTAGACAAACATATTTGTTCCTTACATATCCACCATATGATACAAAAGAACATTGACACTACTTTTGTAAGTTGTCATTATTTAATCCACAGAAGTCTGTAAATATTTACAGGCCCTTATTGTGCTGGCATGAACTAAATTAACTGCAGACTGATTTATCAAACTGAGACTTTTAGATGCTGTGTCACAAAGTTGAAGGATCCTGGGGAGAAATCCTGGTACAAAAAGAACTAACTATTCTCAGGCATTTTCGTGTCAAAAAAAGAGTGAACAGCTAAGTTAAAATGCTAGTGAACAGAGAACACCAGAAAAAAAGAGATGCAGATATCTACATCCATATTCTAAGCCTTTGGATCTCATTTTAGTTTGTGATTTTTAAATCTGTTTTTTTTTGTTTTTTGATTCATGGCCAACAAGATGGAAAAATCGGGAGATCTGAGTTCTGTAAATATCAGAACTGCAATTCAGCATTTAATCTATTCTCATTACAGGTTTATAGCATAATTTATTTATTAAAAATTCAGAGAAATTTAATTTCTGGGAAATTTAACAGTCAAAACATGTACAATCTAGATCACTACCTAATTTCTGTCACAAAATTTAGGTCATAAATTAGTAATATCTAAGTGCCAGCACTTCAGATAAATTCCTGCCCTTATGACTGGTTTGGTATCCTCAGTAAATATGATGTAAATTGAAATAATCAATAAGGAATTTTGTTTTATTGTGAGAAAAACTGGATTGTCTTGTAAAACAGATTCTTACATACAGGTGTTTTGCTGTTATTGCAAATTGAGTTTTCCTTTGCAGTGCAAAGACCAAAACCCAGTGTCTCGATATTTAACATCTTAGCTCCTCTCAGAATAATCAGTAGTTGCAGAATCTAAGTATTTTGAATAGCTGGGCACAAAGGATTTGTTCTGTACCTTCCTTGTTACAGCTGGTAAACAGAACTGCTCCATTCAGTTACTGTGTTTCTATGAATTCATTTTGTGTGACTAAATTTGTGCGATGTCCATAACAGCAAGGTTTTTTCAGCAATGTATGTGACTAAATACTTAGGAATAGAGCACAAGACTTGAGTACTTACACTAACTTCAGTGAAACCCTCAGAATGTTTCATATTTACGCATTCCAGGAAGTCATGGCAAAATTCTCACTGACTTAAAATCAGAGTGAGCCTGCGAAATGTGTTGCTATTCTGAATCTCATACCTATGCAGTGGGTAGCACATATGTGGTAAATATATTCCAGCAGCCATAAATATTTTACATTGTGTGTTAGAAGAAAGATAGAGAAGTACTATATTTTTCTCTTGTTTTATTTTGGTTTGGAAACCCTCCACTTCTATCTGCTGCTTTCCATCTCTTAGTGTACTGTTAGGCAGAAGGTTGAAAGGAGCAATGATCTAGGAGACAAACTGTGAAAGAAAAAGACTTGAGTTTGCTTGATTTTCAAAATGATCAAGAATTTCCTAACTGATTTTTCTAAGAAGTGATGTGCTGGATTTCTGAGCTTACAGGAGAGTATTTAACAGGAGATTTAAATACAGGAGAGTATTTAACAGGTGTAGCATGAAAAGTAGTTATGATTCTGCCTTTGAGGATAATGCAGAAAAATGTCCTTCTATAGACATTACTGACATAGATTCTGCAATGTTATTACATGTAGATTATAGGGTGCAGCTTTACTTGAACATGAGAAAAGTCTGTGTTTTAGTATATTTATTTTATTGTACCTTTCGTCATGAAGTTTTAATCACTGGTTATGGCACTCCTTTCCTTGGGTAGTTGTCTTCCAAACTGTGCTCCTGATTCATAATGTGAGGAAAGAGTAAGAAGGCTGTCAGATGGATAGTGCAATACTAAGACGTTTGACTGCATTTCAGCTGTGTTTCAGAGACAGCAGACCGTGCTAATTTGGTGCCAGGTTCTGCCTGTACATAGCAGCTGTAGCAAAGACGACTTGACTTGCTGCACAGAAAGTGCATTTGGAAATCATGTGACCTCAGCAGCTGTATTCTTTTCAGAGGCCTGACCCAGACAGAAATTTCAGCATTACATTAGACAAGAAATTTAGAATGAAAATATAAACATTCTAAATGTTTATATTTGTTTATCTTTATAAATAAAGAAAGATAAATGTTTACCTTTTAAAAATTCAAACAGAAAGCAACCCTTGAAGGTTAGAAGGACCAAATGGTTGCCTATTGCAGGGCAGAGAATTCAGAAGAACTCAAAAAAATTGAAATAAAATACATATAATCAAAAAAACAGCAGGACTTGTTGTCACATGGTCTCTAAGAAGCTTAACCAAACACCCTGAAGTATCAAATTTCTTCACCCCACAAGCAGTGAAATGAAACACTTGAAAGGACACTAACACCATTCATCTTTCACATTAATTTAGACTGCAGGGAAACAACTGATGAAGGAACTAAGCCTAGACATAATTGCAGCTGATCCTGGCTGCTGTTGTGAAGTCCTTATGAAGGCAAGGAATCAATAGGACCTACTTTAGGACTTTCAGTCTCCAAGTGACTCTTGCAAAAAAAAGGGGCAATTAACATACATTATCTTGTAATAAAAAATATCTCCTTTGCTCTTAATCTATAATTATTCAAGAGGGATCTCCCAGGCTCTGTTTTGTGTGTAACTGATACGTGTGATTTCCCGTAAGTTTTCAGACTCCTTAGGGCTGGGGGTTTTTTAACCATATAAGGAAGGTGCACAAATCAGCCCAGGCATACAGGAATGTTATGTCCTAGCCCTTCAAACCATCTTTGACACTGCAAAGTTGTCAGTATCAAACAGATGAATGACTGCTCATGCCTGATGGCAGAGGATCACATTTGAAGCATGGTGCCACTATGTAAGGTGTCACTTTGTTCGGATGAAAAGCCCTACACTATCAAGAAAATTGTCACTATTTTCATGAGACTAAAAATGCTTGTAGCAACTTTGGCAGCTCTTCAGGTCTCAAAGGCTGGCTGGTGTGATATGCCTTTCACAAATAATATATTTTTCCATATTCAAAAAGATCATTGAGCCTTTGAGAAAGTAGATAGAGGATTTTAGCATCTCTATCCACATCTGATGTTTTCTGCCTCTATCCAACTTATACATAAGTAAAATTGTACTTATTTTCTCTCACAGTTTACAGTATGTACAATAACAGAGATCCTGCCAGTTTTTTTAAGACAGGACTGAAAAACTATGAGACACAGTGAGTAGGATTATGGGTCTTGATTTCTCATCTGAGGCCTTAAAAAAGAATTTTGCTAAATTATGTACAAACCTCTATCATTCTGATGCTAATCTACAGTCTTTGTTATAGGAGTTTAACTTTTCAATATTATTTCACATTTTAAAAATTAGAGTGCAAAAGAATGTGTGGAATCTTTGTGGTTCGAAAAAAGCAGGTAGATGCCATGACCTCAGTCTGCACCCTAAAAACTGCTTTTTGCCACTAGAATCCCCAATTTTTTTTGACTTTACAACACCAAAGAATTATCTGCCTACCTCTTGAGCAAAGTTTTTGAGCACTATAAAATAGGTACTTCCCATGCCTGTCTCAAGCTTACAGACTATTAATCTTTCTCTCTGAATGTCTGCTGTGTTGAGCTTTGGAAAGGCACAATGGGAATAAGTGCTGAGCCCAACAGCCTTTCTGCTAAATAGATTATATGGATCATAGGAGATAGGTTAAAAATATTGCCTTGCCCACAGATGCTTGAATGAACTACTATCTCTCAGGAATGTATCTTATCCATGACTACAAGAAGACTTTCTGTGATGTTCTTAAGCATGATATAATTTAATATTTATGAATACATTAATTGTGAGTGCTCTTGTCTGTCTGGGTTTACTGTAATTCCTAGTTTAAAAAATATCTGAGTAATCCAAAGATTAGGTGTGTAGGTTTCAAGCTTTTACTTACATTATAATGCTCACATTTATTATTCAAGCACTACATTAGGACAGGACTCCATAAATCAGACCTGAAAACCATTCTTACTTCAGAGCACGTACCCGAAAAGGAAGTGAAAAACTGACCATGTACAAAAATACTTTTCCTAGAGTTTAGTCTTGCAGCATCCCAATTCTACATTACAGCTGAAGAAACTGGCTTAGTTAACCTAAAGGTAAACTACTTAATTAAACTTGCTTGAAATTTAAACCTTCATAGTTACTGTTCTGTCCCCTGACCATTTTATGTATAAAATTATTACTTTATATAGAAATATTTCAAAATACCTTATTTTAAAGTATTTTATAAAGTAGGTAGAAAATTGAGGCCTCTAAAAGAATGAGTAGCAATGTTTCTTCTACATGACACTTAATCCAACTGATGATGACAAGTATTCATCCAAAAGATTTTTTTCCTTTCAAAAGTTGTGGTGCTTCCTAAAGCAAATCTCAAAGTAAATCAATTTTGGTTCCTTTGAGAAAAATATTTACTTCTTGAGGTGTGATAGCGTTTTGTGGGGAACTATAATTCAGAATCCTGTTCCTCATTATGAATTAGGCAATCTTTCCAAAGATGAGTTTTAGACAGTCTCACCTCTCTGTAGTTGTTTGCAAAACCATGTATTCCTTGATGTAGAGAAAATGTCCTTTTTTAGTGTAGAGGTATGATTTAACAAACCACAGCACCTACAGGACATAGGATAATGCAGCTTTCACACAGATATCACCAGATATATCAGATTTTCTTCATCACAAACATTTGATATTTTTGCACTATTTTTCAGTAGCTATTTTTCAGCTTTCATCTAATACACATCAGTAAAACAAGCAGATGCTGATTTTGTGTAGGTTTGCTAGAAGGCTAAACTTTTATGATAAGTAAAAGGTTATCTCCAAAGGCTATATCAGATTTTGAAATGCAAGACTAAGAAAAGCAAAATACAAAAGGTAATTACAAAATGGGTAATGTTGAGGTGGTATTTACAGACTAGACAAAAAACCTCCCGGGATTAAATTGCATTCTGTGGCCTGCAGGTAGTGAGATCTCAAGCTGCTTGTTCAATTTCATCCCTAGCTACCCTATCCTGTAGAAAATTGCTTTTTTTAATACTTACAAGATTCTCCAGAAACTGTGAGTGTTCTCTTCTTTTATTACCATAATGAAGGGAAATATAATATTCAAGTGAAAGAATTCATTGCTAATCATTTGTTAAAATTAAAAATAACTTATTGTAAAATAATTCTCTTTCTGAAGTTTTCAAGCAAAATCTCCTTGTAATCACAGTTGATTTTTCCCTTTTTAGATATATTAGAATCCATAGAGACATTTTTTCTAGCTGTTCTAGGATTAAATGTCCTGAGAGTAACAGATGCTCAAAGTGATCAGGGGAGGTGTCTCGCCTTTCCCTGGTGGGAAAAGCCCTCTGTCAGCTGGAGGAGCAGTGCCTCGTGCAGTACCACGGCACCTTATATGGTCTGCTCTTTTACAGACTGCAGACTGCAAGAAAATGCTGAGATCTTACACAGACACACAAATACTTGTTCTGAAAGCAGCTGCATGGTCAGATCTGCTGTCCTTTTAAAAAGGACCAAGATCTACAAGGAATTCACAGGAAAATAATCTCTGAAGGTGCACTTCCACCAGAGGCTTCTGAACTACCTTCCCTTGGATTTTTCCTTGGAGTTAGCCAAACTTGAGGGAAAGCAGCTAAACTTCGAGACATTCAAGTACCACAGTTTACAGAGCTGCAGATATTATATTAGCTACACAGCACAGCTAATATACTTCCTAAAATATTTGTAATAAATATTTATGAGCTTCCTGTTTGACATTTGGATTGCCTTGGAAAAAATTTCTGAATTAATCTATATTCACTCTACCAAATGTTATAAAATTTAAAACTATGTTAGTTATAATTAGCAGCATATCCAAATATCATTTTGAATTTCAACGTCTGTCAGATTCCTTTGTAAACGCTGTTGCAAAACATTCATAAAACAAATTTCTAAAGGCTTACTTTCAACAGCAATTCATAAGATAAACTGAATGGCTACTTCTAGCTGACCCAAATCAATCTATGCAAATAGCATAATATAGCCCAAGAAATGGGCAACTGAATTTTCATCTGTGTCACTTCAGACCCTAGAACTGGATTTAAACCACAATTTGCTACAGATATGACACACTTGTGTATATAGCAGGAGTCAGACCAGGCACGTACTAACATTATGAAAAAACAAGTATCAAAACTCTTTCCAAACTAGTTTTTAAAGCAAGATATTTCTTACTGAGTAAATTTATGAACACAGTTAAATTATGACTCTCTAGATATAAGACCACTGGAGAAGTTCTGTATTACATAATTTTTAAAAATGAATCAATTTTGACAGCTGTGACAGCACTGCTGTGCTGAAAAGTTGGAAGAGGAAGTGCAAAAATCTAAGATGGTTTTGAAACAAAACAGATATATAAAGATTGAATGGAAATTAGAAGAGATCAAAACTCTCAAAAATGTGTGCACAGAATGGGCAGTCCCTGGCTGGAGGTTTTCTGGTGGTGGCTTTGTTTGTTTTGTCATATATCTTGCTGTCTGTTTATTCCATCTTTCTATCCTGCAGGTTTCCAATTTGAGAAATTGAAATACATACTTCTACATAGTTCTGTTAAACGGCTTTGCGCAGCCCTTAAACCTCTGGGAATTCTGGATATCTGCTATCTTTTTGTCCATAGATCCACAGATCGTATCAGAATAGATGTACCTTCTTTTTACATGGCAAAGATTTATAAATAACATTCAAAAACACTCTTTCAATATGTATCCATGTCGCAAGATTTATGAGGACTTTAGTTGAAAGCAAAGTTACATTTGCAATCCTAGGGAACTTAAGAAAGACCTACACACTTAAGTCTCTTCTGAATAAGTGATATACAGTGATGTATTACATGTTTTATTCTCTAGACCTCTCAAATGTACAAGCCCTTTTTTTCTCTCTATAAAGAAGTACCAGCAATGTATATGGATATTCCAACTATTTTTGTTCAAAAGCTGTCATTTTGCCCTTCAGAAATTTGTGTTGAAAACAAAACCATGGTGGAGAAATTCAATAATTTTGTTAAAAAATCAGCAGTTTTCCTTTAGAAATTTACTGTACTGTTACACAATTGGTTATTCATTGTCCCCCTGCATTTAGAGCACCTCAGTGTCCAAGGGTACTTTTTGAGGTGTTGCTGTCTCTCAAATGATAGTCTGCAGAATGCTCACTAATGGTCAGGGAAGACCTGGTATGTCCTGTGGTTTTAGTCATAATTAAAAATCACTTAAATCATCATTAAAAAGTCACCTAAATCCTAAAAGTGCAAAAGTCCATATTTTGAAAAATCAGATATCTGCAGAAGTAATTCTGTCCACGGACTTCTTGTAAAACATGGGAGAATCATTTTACCTTGTTTTATGACTACCAATCCACTGGATAATAAGATTTATACTGGTTTCAGCAAAAGTTCTAATAAAAAGTCCGTTTTTGTCTACTTTTTAAAACAAGCTATCCTTTCATATTTATTTGTTTTAAACATGTTTGTTTCAGAGAGTAAATCTGAAGCTTTGTGCAAACATCTACACTAGTTTTAAAAGTACTCTTTTCAGCTTTGGGCTTGTCCCTACTCTGCTGTACTGTGTGAAAAACCTAGATATAAAAAGTCAAAATTTAAAATTTTACATTTTTCAGAGGAAAGACTATAATTTGCTGTTCATGCATAAAAATGGGTGTGGCCTAATTATTGGACGGCTGTTTTATTCTAGTTAAATATTCTGTCTGAACATAATCTCTCATTTGGGTTGTTTTTAATACACATATTAAATTTTCAAATATAAAAACTTTGCTTAAAAAAAAGTGTTGAAGCTATACAACTTATAAGATCTTTCTATCCCTTTATTACATTTTTACAAAAGTTCTGGTTCAAAAGAAAATATATGTATGCATACAATCCACAGACAATGTGAAACCATGGGACTGCTAATTTCAGTATTGTCTGCTAACTTTTTATCCAAGAATCCCATTAGCTTTATTTGCATTGGCAGAGGAGATTTGCACCATAGGTTATGGTTCTGGTGAAAGAATATTTACAGTCACTGTACTTTTCCTCATCAACAATGTGGATGATTAGCCATGGGTCACACAAAGGCATGGAAATGCAAAAGGACAAGACTGATCATAGGTAAATTCATGTGAGCAGCAGCTTCCAGCTCATTAGAGAAACTTAATGGGATTTATCAAGAGACAGTGCCAGCAAAGCACATTAGGATTCATACACAATGCTAAGTGAAAGCTGCTGAGTAAAAGTTAAACATGATTTCCTACATGACAATTAAAAGAGATAATGACTATGTTCTGGATTTTCAAAGTCTCTGTCTTTATATTTTTTTTCCACTTTTTTTTTTTACTGTGCAGATTATGAAAAATTGACTTTGAAAACCTTCCTTGTAATTTTAAAATCTCTAACTTCTTTATATTATTTTTGTCCTACCTCCTATCTAAAAACTGAGAAAATTTGTTTTTGTAGGGGAAAGCCCAGAAAAATCCTTCTGTGATGTGATATGACTAAAAGATAAATTCTTCATGGATATCTTTTCCAAATTAATGATTAGTGAGACATATTATCCTTGTGTAATGGGTGAACACTCTTATATTTTTCACTATGACTGCTCATTATGTTAAATGCATATTTCAGTCTGAAAGAGAAAGGAGTGTGTGCTGTAATTTAAAGTTGTTGTTTTAATTGCACTATTTTGTTTTGCAAGGCTCTTTGCTACCTCTTGCATCCTGAAAAATGAGATTCATCTTCCATTTTAACTAATTCTATCTTACATTATGATACTTAACAAAAACAATGTAATTGTCTAAAATATCTCCTAAAATATGAACCGTATCTTGGGGATTTATTTGTTTGGCTGGTTTCTTGTAGGTTTAGTGTGGGAGGGAGCTGGTAGGATTTTATTATTTGTTTGAGTTTGTTTGTTTGTTCATTTGTTCGTTCATTTGTTTGTTTGCTTGCCTGCCTGTTCTGAGGGCAGGATAGATAATCAACCCATTTGACCTGATAATTTTGTCTGGACTGTAAAAGGAGAGGCAAATGGAATGATAAATTGAGTGATAAAGCCACAAACTCTAAGGTAGCATGCTATTAATTTTAAGCAGCAAAGAATATTGAGAAAAAATAAGATCTCTTACCAAACAAATTTTTCCCATGCAGTAGTTCCTGAGAATGTCTCTAAAGCATGGGAGTTAACTAGACTGAAAACAGTGCCAAGTTTTTACAAATTTTTAATTTTTTTTCATAAGAAAATGCACCTATATTTTGAATACTGTAACTGCCTACATAAATTTACAAAAATTAACACAATGAGCATGGGTCCCCCTAACTAATTTTTAACAAAGTCTAACATATGGATAAGTCAAAATTACCATCATCCTTTACAATCACTGAGGAGTGCCTATATGACCTGGTTTCAATTTCCTTAGCTCAAAGGTGTTTGTTCTTCAGTTAGTCAGACCCATCTTCTCTTACAAGACAGCACCATCCAATCCAAACATTGGTGACAATCCTAAAATTAATTTCATTTTCTTCATTTTCAAAGTTACATTCTACACCAAAAATGCAGCTTTAGACTATTTCTACCTACGAGAATAATGGGGTGAACAGACTTATCTCTTTGTCTGCTCCCTTGCATCCTTTTCTAGCACAGCACAAGAGCATAAAACAGCTGGAGATAGACACGTAACTAAGCAGCCATCCACTTAATATCTAGATTTATCCCTTCCTCTCTGTGCAGAGTAAACCCTAAACATTTTTAAAATGCTCATTTGAACTAACTTAACCTTAGAAATAAAGGGGTATCCAAAGTCCACATAAAATTTATGTGATTAGTGCTTAAACAATTCTCCCTTTCAAATGTTCTGAAGCTCTCATGATTAAATCAGCATCAACGGTTCTTCAGATGTTAATGTTATAAATCAGATTTATATTTGGAGGGATCTAAACACTGACTATTTATAAAGAGTTATTTATTTAACTTGCATTTGAGGCAGGAAGTTCTATCAGAACAATCCTTCAACTTCATCAACAATAAACCTTTCTCAAACTTTTAATGGAATTCTGACTGTCATTACAATAGAGCACCAATATATTGGGTAAAGCAATAATCTGAAATACAATTGTCAGAAGGTATATAAGATTATTTTTATCAAGCATTCTATGTCTCAGTGTTTTGACATTTAATACTTCAAAATTAGAACTGTCAGTTGCGTTAATCATTTTGGAAGTAGCTCATCCTGCCATATAAATCTTTTAAAATTAATTCCTAATACTCTTAAAAAAGACTGATCCTTATATATTAAAATATGTTCTTAAAATGTGTGTATTAAAATTGTTTTGATTAATTGTTTTGATAAATTCAAAAGTCTATTTGTTCCTACTCCAAGCCCAGAAAAGACTCTTTTTTGAACAGGTTACATGAAGACAACATCAACCACACCATCTCCCTTTAGCAGTCATCCTCTATGGCCTTTGCCTCAGCTATCATGTGTACCAAATAGAATGTTTCATTTTTTATACCCTGATGATCATTTATTTGCATCATAGGAGCATTTGTGTATGCTGGTGTAACTATAAATGTGAAGAAAAACACAGTCTCTTTCTTTAAAAAGAACTCTTAAAAACCAAAATATCTCACGTAGGCAACAGCATCAACAGCAACAGTAATTATAAAGACAATACATATAAAAAAGTAAATAAATGAGGAAGCTAAAACTTCAGTATAATTAGCCAGCTTCACTGCACACTTCTAGTAATAGTTGCTTAGTTCTTCTTTTCTGTGCTAAACCTCTGTACAGGTTATATTCTCAGTCAAGTCTCATATGAGTTGATAAATTCCTAGAGCCTCAAGTTGATCTTTATCACCAGAGATGAGAAAATGAATGATCTGATGACCTGCCTTCTGCATGAATTTTGGAATAAGGTTTATGGCATTTTCTTTTCAGTATCCTTTACTGTTATCAGGCATTTTTGACACCCTGTTGCAATTTTTTATCCTGCTTGTATTAAGAACCTGTATTTGCTAGTGGTAGACAAAAATAAGTAGTTCTTACGTTACATAGTGTTCCAGTAAAACCAGTAAATTTTTCTTATTCATATGATTGTCCAAAATACCACCACTGATCTTGAATAACTTGAAATACAAATAGTAATAGGTTGCCAGTTTTTCTCAACATTGGTGATTGAAAAAATAATACTGTAATGAAAAGTGATCTCAAGCAATGGCGTAGAGGCAGTATTTCATAACAGTAGGAAACAATAGTTTCTTTCTGCTCAGATCTCCTAATCAAAGGACAATAATTTTAATACACAGAATCTGGGTCTCAGATGGAAAGATTTTTCGGTCTTTGAAAGAACCAACAGAAAAGTACAGAGTAGAGAACAGGAAAGAGAATCAGCCTAATTTACTTCAACAAAGACCTCCAGACAGAGTCACTGATTTCCACTTCACCTAAGTATCAAAAAATATAAAGCTAGACTCAGAGCAGATGAGGGAGTCTCAGAGTCCTCTTCTTTAACTCCAAGTTACAACCCATTAAATACTAACTTTTCCAAAGAAGCCCAGTAAAAACTTTTCAGCCTGTACAAGTAAGTATTACTAAAATAAGTGACTCCAATATTTTAGTATCAATTGAAGATGTAATCCCTCATGCTATAAGTCGATTATTTTTAAAACCCTGTATATCAGTTTATCTTTCCTCTCTATTTGGATGGTATATGGATAGATGCTTTCTTCTTATCATAACTTTTCTTGCACATGCACTTCAAAACAGAAAATACAGCAAACTCTCCCACGTGCACTGACAGGCCAAAATTAGTAATAAAAGAATAAAATGAAATAACCACACTGAGATTTAGAAATTCTGAAGTGAACTGATTTTGAATATTCAGATGTTTTCTGTACCCTTAAGTTATGGAAAACAGACAATTTGTCTGTAGTTCATTCATTATGTCTCTAAGCAAATCATTAGTTAACTATTCAAATGAATATATGTGGAAAAATATGAAAGAAAATACTGTCTTTATAAAATGGGTAAATGTTCAACTTTGAAATTTGATGCTGCAAAAAGTGGTAGAAGAAGATGTTTCAGAGATGTATTTTCTTCACCTAAAAATTGTAATGGTAATGTGATGATGTACTACTATTATTATTATTACTGTTATTACTATTACTATTATTATTATATTCAATTGTATTATTGGACAGACAGATTTTTCAGGTCTTTGCAGGGCCAGTCTATAAACACAGTCATTGTTGCTGCTGCAATTCTTGTGTCAGAAGAGGGGAGTGCAATCTTTTATTAGGGAACAGGCCAGACAATTAACAACACCAGCTTTCTATAATGGGCTGTACAAGGTTGGAATATTAAGTTTCTGTAATTTGAGAGAACCTTAATCAAAGGTATGTATTGTTTGCAGTGTGAAGAAGGTAAATTATCTGAATGAGTAGAATATGAATGTTTAATTTTCATGTTGCTTCTACTGGTTTATTTTTATTGAAGTACATGACAGTTATCATTAGAATTAAAATTATAATTAAAATTAAAATTATAATTAAAAATTACTCAGCTAAAAGTAACTTTTTTCTAGCTGTTTTTTCATTGAACCGTTATTTAAAATAAACCACTTCTAGTATTAGGAGATGGAGTATTAACTTGCAGTTATAAATTATTTTTAATAAATAATAATTTAATAAATTTGGAAGTGTTCTTCTCTTTTCTCCTGCCCAAAAACTAAAACAGATTTTTCTTTCATATAATAGAAAAATAGAAGGAAAGATGGAGAAAATTTTACTTTTCTCTGAGAAAGTAATTTCAGGTTTTCCCCCTTCATTTCCTCAGAGGATTTCTGGGAGGTCTAAGGATGAATTAAAGTGCTCCTCATTCCGTATAAATAATTCCCCAGAACTTAAAAGGAGGCTTAGGTTGTCCAGATGGGAGGATATAGTCTACATGCTATTATTTAAATCCTGCATTATAAAATGGTTTACATTTATAACCATGCATACATATTCAGTTCTGGCATCTTTATTAAAACTGGTGAGAACCAACTGACTAAATATTAACTTGTGAATTGGTTGTAACATTTCATGTATAAAAATGTCCAGCACTTAACTATACTTGGCTAATTAATATAGGCAGAGAAAACAAAACCTTTCTTTTTCCTCAATTTTTGTGATACTGCCATTTCACTGTTCTTTCTGTCTGGTGAGTTCACTATTATAAAAAGGCCACTCCACACACTTCAAACAGTTAGAAGGTATGTATACTAAAGAAGCATAAGGAGTATAAAATTAATTCTGATTTTGCAAGAATCCACTTGAATTAAATATTTGGTTTAGGGATATAAGAATATGGGTATAAGCGAGGAGAGGTAAACAAAAACATTGTAAGACTACTAGTACTATCAACATCTCCCTGGTGTTGTTAGCGTTCAGGAACACATAATCACGAGAAATGATTATATGCAGGTGCTTTTATTGAAGAGCTCTGGGTGTCAGGGGTAAAGACCCAAATCTGACTCCGACATAGGTTCGGGATGGGTATGCTTTTATATTCTATCGTTATATAACTTTCTTGTTAATTATTAAACTTACATTGTTCTATAATATACATAGATTTCAGCCAAGCATGGCCACCTTAGACTAGGAACATACAGTTTCTCATTGTTCTTCTTATGGTTATACAATAATTATTTTACTTACTAAACAATCTTTTCAGCTAGCAATTATACTACTTATGCAGGTAGAACACAAGGCTTGACATTTCAGAGTTTATCTTAGCATTTGCCAGGGCGCCACTATCAGTGTCTCCTAAGAATATAGATTATTCAGGGATGCTGCTTATACTGGGGACTAATATTGGGGATTAAGGTCTTTCATTTCAGGCATTATTCAAAATTATTAATTCTTTAAATTATGACTTAAAAATAGTTTTACACTGTAAAAATCTTTATTACAAGTGCAAGCTAGATATTAAGTCGGCTTATTCTTCCCACCCCCTTGTCACCTTCATTAGTAGAGCATGAGGTAATGGTGATTTTTAAATCAGCATGCATCCTGAGCTATGATACTGTGGCACAGTAATGAGGCCATTGCTTTCAAAATTTTTTGAACTGCTTCCAGAGGATCTTTTGTCACCAAATGAGTCTCAGCTACCATTAACTTGAATAATTCTTCTTTCTAATATCAAATTCCACTGTCATGGCAAAATACATAAACAAATAATCAAAAGAAAAGCCTACCTCCAAAAGAATACCTTTTTTTGTAGGTTTGAAACTGTTTCTAGTAAAGGTTATGAATTCCTTTTTTCCAGTGAGAACAGTGGTATGCTAAAAGAGATATTATTTCTTCCTACCTAATAAATTACATGCAGGTACCTTCCTACCTAAACAGAACATGCAGGTATCTTTGCAATTTGTTTATCATCTTTAGTGCTACAACATGAATTTACAGCTCTGATAGCATGACAGGAAAAACAGAGAGGTAGACTAACATGGCCAAACAGAACTGTTCAAAGTTTCTTCATTATTTGGTGGCAAACAGAGAATATCCAGTGGCATTTGCTTAGCTGTATTTCAGGGTAATGTTGGGGTTTTTTGGGGTTGTTTTTGTTTTTTGGGTTTTTTGCTTTGTTTGTTGTTGGGTTTTTTGTTTGTTTTGGGTTTTTTTTTTTTTTTGTTTGGTTTTGTTGATGTTTGTTCGGTTTGTTTTGCTTTGGCTTTTGTTTTGTTTAGCTTAGTTTGGATTGGGGTTTTTAAAAATTGTTATTATTATTTATATTGACCTAATTCTGGCTTTAAATTTTTGGGGTGCTTGAGCATCAATAATTTGTCTTACTATCTCTGGTGTCATGTGATGAGAGGGCTACGACTTATCCCATATGACTTATTTGGCGTAAGCCTTAATCTACTTAAAATCAATTATAAATAAAACTTATTGAGGTTATTTGGGGCAGAGCAGACTTGAGGCTAAAAGCATTGTAAAAACCCACTCATTTTGTCATAGCTTATTTTTGACCCATTTTATGCTGCTTTATTTTACTGTACAAGGCTCATGAAGACCATGAACTAAGAGTATTTAGCTACAGAAAAGCACTGGTGTTCACCTGGCATTAATGCATTTTAAGATAAGTGTATACAGCATTAGGAAAGCAGAGACTAACAAAATAGCTAATTTGACAACTCAGTAACACTAAGAAACTATTAAGTATTCTTTACAGTTCTGTCAGGTACCTTGTGTCAATAATTAAACATCTAAGTTGGTAATGCTGCATTATTGCTTACAAATGTCCTAAGTTTTATATAATTGCAGTTTCTGAGTGGTTTTAATTTTACTGATTTGACAGTTTGCAAGCTTTCTAACAGTGTTACTAACAAGGACTTTACACTTGAAACTTCTGGTTTACCATTCCCCTTGTTGTATCATTTAGCACAACTATACCTTGTCGTTAAATCAAATATCCTTTTCCAGTTATTCATTCAGTGCCTTGCTGGCAAAGGAATAATTTCTGTCACAACTGCAAAAAGTTTGATTGCTGTGCAGTATTACAGCAATCTGTCCAGGTTCTGCACATATGCTGCAAATTCTGTCAAGCCTGCATTACTCTGGGAAATAAACCTTTCCTCTGAAGATAAATCTTCAGTACTCTTGAAACAAGTGGTTGACGTGTTTATTTAAAGGTGTTTCTTAAAGGTGTTTCTTAATGTTAACTTCTTTGAGAAGTTAACATTCATGTAGTCTGAAATACTAAGTGAGCATTATGACACTGAAATCCTGCACACCTGAACAGATGTCTGTTAAGTAGAGCATACAGTGAAAATTTACATTCACAAACTACATAAATGTCAGCTAACTGAAAACCTGTAAAATAGGCCATTGGTTATATTGAGTTAATCTAGATTTCTCTTGTTCTAGTTTTTCATACAAGACTGTTCAGCATTAAGATGAATCTTCTACACAGTACAAGCTTACGAGTAAATTTTGTTCTTGTTACTTGTTATCCTGGTCTGTTACTAATTAGAAATAAATTAAAATAATTTTACACAAATGAAGTCTATTTTGCCTGTGGCAGCAATTCATAAGCAATCTTGGGTCAATATCTCAACCCACAAGTCTTTTCATTGCATTTTCTAACTTTGTCCTGAGGAGGAGAGGGAGTGAAAGAGCAGCTTGGTAAGCACCTGAAAACCAGCTGAGTTCAATGCCCCACTCATGTCAAAACTTGTGGGCCAATTTTCCCATTTGAAAAAACAGATAAAAGTGTTTGTTTGCCAATGAACCTCTGAGACCAATGCCTACTTTTAGGTATTGCTGTCTCTGCTAAAGACTGAAAAAAGTCAGTAAACTGTCTACTGCCTCAAGGAGGAAATAATTAATTGCTTCCTTTTGTTTGTTCTTAATGGCATTCCTGAGAGGATTTTGTTAAAATCTTGCTTCCTTTTTAGCTCTAATTCAGATTAAGTAATGAGCAATGGCTAAAGTGCTGTGGCTCAGGAGTTCTAGAAAAAAATGGGTTTCCCCTTTTCCTTTGTTTTTGAGTTCAGATTTTCATCTATACTAAGGTGTTCTAATATTTCCCTAATGAGTGAGGAAATTCTGAATTGTCTGATTTATGCTCTGTGGGTCAAGTGCAGAGAGATTTTTAACTTGTCTGTTATCTTAGTGACAGAAATTACACCAAGACTGGTTTACCTCCTAGTAGAGGCTGAGCCACTTATTCTGCTTGTAATTCAACTCCTTGGCTGAAAAACTGAGAAAACCTTCACTGTTCCAAAAGATATTTAATAGTTACATGTGATGAGGTGTAAACTAAACAACTTTATGGATACAACTGTGACAGTGACTATATGGACTAGCAGTGAAGAGCCAATTGGTAATAATTTGCTGTTAGGAAGGTTCTGATCATCCTGTGTGATCTGTTTAAGATGGTTTAAGGACCAGATTAATCTAATATGTCACCTTCACAGAGTAAAATGGAGTCCAGATTTTTGCAGAAGCATACAGTGTGTGAAACTGAAACCTCTCAGTCAGAGCCTTAAAGTCTGGCATTTTGTGAAGGAGCTGCACTCATTCATTGTGTATAGATTATTCTGAGCTGTGGAACAAGAAATAAATTTTTTGGTAAACATGACTTCATTAATCATAATTAAATCCTCCATATTTTCTTCTAATTTGAGAAGGACTACTCTTCTAGACTTTTAAGAAGATTATGAATTTCATAAAGTAAGATTTAAACAGATGAATCACAAGGAAGGAATAGGGCACAGTCATATCCATGTCACATTTTTCCTTTAGAAGGTTTATTAGAAATAAAAACCATTTTACTCAGTTTTAATTCTTAAAAAAAAAAAATTGAATATTATGTGGTATTATCTCTTTGGTTCAATGTTCTAGGGAAAAAAAAATCTTTGATTTGCTTATGATTAGGGAAAAAGGAAATTAAAGAAAATGTTTTTTCTTGCATGTTTTTTCTTGCATGAAAGAAATAAATTTTGAACTTCTGGGGTTTATTTTTAAAATACAGAGTACAGCAAGGGAAGGCTTTTCAAAAGTAAGGGTTTCGAAATCAACAACCAAAAGAGAGTGTCAAAATACAATTTTAAATGTTGCTGCCTAATACCTACCTATTATCTGCTTTAAAAATGCTTTAGAAATATTTTATTAGTTGAGGTTTATTACATAAACAATTCAAACTAAGATATTCCAGTCTCTGGCTCCATCTTTACTCAAATTCTCACTCAAAACAGGCAAAACTCAGCAAGCCCATTTGCCACAACAGAAATTTATGTATTTTTGTATATAATAGCATTACTTCCACATTTTTACTGCAAATTCAAGTCTGTAATTCAGGTTCTAGTAATCCATTTCTATAATGCCGATTTTTCAATAGGTTTTGGGGGAGCACAGTTAACAATTATGTAATGCAGTGTTACGTCAGTTTCCCAGACTCCTATCGGTCCTATAGAGCATGTGAAAGTCATTGTACATTTTCCATGGCAGAAAGTAAAAGAACAGATCCATTCAGGGTTGTTTTTTCTTCTACTTTGTTGGTTTTGATACGGAATTTGGCAAAGAGAATTGTTAAAATACATTTCATAGAATCATAGAATCAAGATTCTATTCACATTTCATAGAATCAATGGTTTGGGTTGGAAGAGATCTTAAAGATCATCTAGTTCCAACTCCCCTGCCATGGGCAGGGACATCCTTCACTACACCAGGTTGCTCAAAATCACATCAAACCTTCCCTTGAAAGTTTTCAGAGGTGGGGCATCCACAATTTTTCCTGTCCTCACCATCCTCACTGTAAAGAATTTCTTCCTAATATGGAATCTCAGCCCACCTTCTTTCAGTTTGAATCCATTCCCCCTTGTCCTTTCTTTTTTGCTCCCTTCAGGTGCTGGGAGGCTGCAATGGAGCCATCCCAAAGCCTGGTCTTCTCCAGGCTGAACAATTCCAATTCTCTCATCAGAGGAGAGGTGCTCCATCCCTCTGATCATCTTGGTTGCCTCTTCTGGACTCATTCAACAGGGCTCCCATGCTGGGAACCCCAGAGCTGGATGCACTACTCCAGGTGGGGTCTCTTTAATTGGCTTCATTTGGACTCTCAGTTACTGAGAGATTCTTTGGAAGAAAAAGAACATTAAATCTAGAGTGCATGAGATATATAGGAGTCCTGACTTCACTGCTATCTTAGTGGACACAAGAATATTGTGTCTCTGTATTCTTCTCTGTACTATTTTCTCATTGCTCCTCTCAAAATTCTGCAAAAGACTGGGCTAAAGAAGGTGGGTAATAAAATAAAATATCAATGTGTTCCCTTTATTTAGTAGAGTTAGCCTCTGAATGTGTTAATTCTTTGCCTGAAGTGTGCTTATACTGATGAATATTCAGACTTCTAAAGTCATATCATAGAATATTAGGGATTTAATTGATAGCTTAACTTAAACTGCACATTAAACTTGCAAAATAAATATAAATATTTCATTATATGCTGCAGTGAATGTACTTAAGTAATGTGTCTTCCTATTTAAAGTCAAAACAAATGAACAATTTAATGCTGAGCTGTGGCGATGCCTATTAGACATTGGTGAACAAGTGTTTGAAAGAAAAGGGAAGTATTTAAACAGAAACCATATTTAAAAATACAGAAAACTATTTCTGCTATTCTGCAAGTGGTGATTTAGTGCAGCACTGCAGCCTATTTAATAAATACTACATTGTGACCTGCACTAGTCTCCACTACAATATACTAAAAAGTACAATTACTCTTTTTTTGCCAAGAAAGGCAGAAAAGAGTTCAAAGAGTTCATTGATTCAAATTCTTCTGTATAGAGCCAGTACAGCTGAACTAGCAATGTGCATCTGTTCTGAGAAGACCTGATGTAATTTACTGCTTTATAGATAGACAAATAGATTATAGATAGATAGATAGATAGATAGATAGATAGATAGATAGATAGATAGATAGATAGATGGATAGATAGATAGATAGACAGATAGATAGAAATAAGAAGCAGTAGATTCCATTAAAAGGGTTAGAACCCATTAAAAGGGTTAGAATTTGATAATGAGTCAGCAGTAGAATAAAATTCAATTGTCAAGCAATCAAATTTACACCAAAGTAAATGTCCAAAACCAATATTTTTCCTGCTGTTTTCATTATAAAGTAAGCTCCAGAAGGCAGGTTGGAGCAGTTTCTGGAGACAGCATAGTGTACCGTGTAAGGGTGGCAGAAGAAGGGCAACTACACGCCTACCAAGCTGTCTTTGAGCAGTGTGGCTCTGCTTTTCTTTTCTGCGTTTTATGGATGTGACCATCTTTGTGTCCTTTTGCACTCAGCCATGGGGCCCATTTTCATCCACCTTTACTGTTTCACTGAAGGGTGAGCATTTGTTGTAGGAGTTCTACTATGAAGTAACTTTTTTATAAATGTGTTCTCAACTGATTTTTCCTGGGCTTTGTTTTGGTTTGGAGGGGCAGGAAGGGAGGTTTGTTGGCTTGGTTGGTTGGTTTTTGATTGACTGTTTGATAAAAAGTCCTGTTTTCCTGTGTGGACCAATTCTGCATGTCTATTTGAAGTGGTCTTTCTGCAGGCAGACATCTTTGGTTTTAGCAGAAATAAGTCACAAAATAAACCCCCAATGTTATACAGCATAATCAGAATTTCCCAGAACTGAGAAACTTGTAGCAGTGAACAGTGTTTTTTTAGGAGTGCTCTTCCTCACAAGTCTTATGAGAATAGAATTTGTCATACAGTTCAATGTTGCTAAGTAAATATTCATTTTATTGTTTTGATAAACCACCATGTGACTTGCTTTTTTTCATGCAAAGTAGCCTAATTATGTGTTATCTTTGCAAATATGCAGAATGTTAATTAGGCAGCATTGTTCTGAATACCCACTTCACAATGTTGTCTTTGGTTTTGCACTGATTTCAGTTACCAAAGTAATATTTTCATGTGACGCTAATACTGAAGCTAAATTTGCATGTTTTTTTCTTGTGGTTCATTTAGTAAATGATAAAAAACATTCAGAATTATTCACAATTATTTATCTGAGTAACTAGAAAAATGGTCAGTTGTTTGAGGTAATCATTTTGCCTTGGCCTTTGAAGGGTAAGACTCCCTTCAAAGTGGGGCATTTAAAATCACTGCTACAGAAGGCTGTCCAATCTTTGCTGTAAAGAGCAATTTGCCAAACTAATATCATACATTTAGAAAATTAGCTTGTGTCTTGGAGTGGCTCTGAAAGACCATTTTAGTTCTATCTTTTATAAAAAGAGATCAAAAGACACTGCTATCTTTAGTCACGTATCTTTATACATGCTGTTTTTCTCTTTTGCACAAACAAAATCTATTTCAAGTATGTGATAGGTTTTATTTGTTTCCAAGTGGAAAGAGGAAAGCTAAAGCCTAAGGAGGTTAAAACTAATCAAAAAAAAATAAAAGCAGAAGGGTCACAGTGGAATGAAAATCAGATTAAGCTCTGAAGCAGCAGGAGGAAGCAGCAGCCACAGCCATATCATGAAGTGCCATAATGAGTGGTGACAAAAACAAAAAATAGTTTCCAGGAGTAGTGAGTGACCCCAAGACTTTTACTGAAGTGTTGTAGGAGGATGCTTTAGAGTGACAATTTGTAAGTGTCATATCCTCAATTATAAGGATTTTCATAGCTAGAGCCTAGTTTTAAAAAGCAACAGGAACTAGATGCCTTGGAAGACATTTGCTATTTTCTCAGAAATACTAACAGGGAAAAAGTTTTAAACACTGAAAATGCCCTTGTCCTTGTTTTTTCCTTCACATTTTTGTCTTAATAAGGAACTTTGTCCTAGCACAGTTAGATCTCTCTGCAGAAGCAGTATTTTAATAGATACAAGATCTCTCAGAAGTGACACTTTGAGTCATAGAGTGGAAATTACTCAGAGTCAAGCTCAGAGAGACAGTTAAACTTTGCAAGAAGAGATAAAATTATGGTACATTTTAGAAAGCAAAAGGTAGTCAAATTCAGTTTAAGAGAGATTGATTGCTTCCTCTTCAAGCTGAGATATTTCTTTTCCCCTTCTTGACAAACACTGAAGAGAGAGTATTTGGAATCACTTAAAAAATGAAAAATTAATTATGCTGGAATATTAATTTTCATTAATAAGAGATTAAACACTGATCTTTGGAAAATATTTGGTCATCTGTGCAATGAACTAACTTTCATTAAAAAAAATATTCTTCTAGCAAAACATCTAAAGTCACATCCACTGAGAGAAAAAAGGACAAATTTAGGAGAATTCAGTTAGCACCTGAAGGAAAAAAAAAGCTTTTATTAGGAAATAACTCCGAAGGATAATTCACATTTTTGATTTTCAAAGTGATGGATTTATGAAAAAAATAATAAGTCTTGTGCCATCATTTTCTCCTTGTCATTTTAAGTGTCAAAAGTGTGTAAGAATTTATGCTGCTGATGCTGACTTTCCACACTCTGAGGCTTCTGACATGTTAAAATGTTATAATGCATTTTTTTGATCCCTCTTGGGTTGTACAATTAGACCACTTGCTTAACTGATGCCCTGAGATCAGCAGAATTAGACAGGAAAAATTTATTTAGTCACACAATACTTGATGCTAAAGTTCTTATTATTCTATTATAACTGTTATTTTGTCCAGGAAAATTTAAGGCAAATCAATATTATGAAAATTAGTGCTAGAATTCTTTATTTATTCTTTTTAACTCAGACATTTAATGAAGCTTTGGATATTACCTGTATAATTTTTAACAATGCAAATAAATTAATATTTAGTGCAGGTTGAAAAAGTCATCATTTTGATAGTTTTTATTAGAAAATACTGCTACACTGAGCTTATAACAGGGTTTATCAGTCAACTAATAAGACAGTATTCTTATGGTTTTTATTTTGGAATTTTTGATTTTGTATGTCTTCATTATCCACTTTCAAATTTTCTAATGTCCACAAAAGCAGAAATTTAAAAAAAAAAAAAAAACATGAAGGGAAACATAACCAAAATTTTTTAAAGGTAGAAAGGAAGACCCAGGGAACTACAGACCAGTAGCCTGCTAAGAACACAGGGCAAATCCTCAGGCCAGAAATGTTCAGGTTCATGCAAGACGAGGAGGTCTGACACGTGGCTTCAGTAAAAGCAAGTTTTCTCTGACCAACCTGGTGGTCTTCTAGCAGGCAGGGGCTAAACAAATTGACAGATGTCATCTACTTGGACTTCTGCAAGGCCTTCAGCATGATCCCACATGACACCCTCATCTCCAAACTGGATTTGAAGGTTGGGCTGTTCTCTATGAGAGGAGTTGGCTTGCTGGATTGGAGGGAGCCTGGTGGCAAGCAGTGTCCCTTGGCTGGATGGGGCCCTGAGCAACAAGGTCTAGTGGGTGACATCCTCCCCCATGATGGATGGGGGTTTGGAACCAGATGAATGTTAAGATCCCTTCCAGACCAATCCATTCTATGATTTTGTGAGCTACAGAGATATTTGTATTGCAGCATGGTCACTGCCTAAATCATGTTAGCACCTCCACTAACACTAATAATAGTTAATTACTGTTTCTTTCTCCCTCTTCCTTTGCAGCAGGATGTCAGACATATGGGACATCATCACATTACACAAGTATGATTCCTCAGAGGCTCAGCAAAGAATTAATCAATAATTAAAGACTGCATACTCCATTGAAAAGTGAGCCTTACAGACTCAAAGGCTTGGAGAACCTCGCTAAACAGACGTCCTACTAATATAAAGTAATTTTTAATTGATCTTGTGATTCCTGTGAGCATCATTCTGTGTTTGTAAGGCAAGGACGTTCTGTCATTCAAGTACGACATCCTCAGAAAATATCTTTTCTCTGTCTGCTTCATATCAGATTTACCATAAACAGACCACAAACCGGCTGAGAAGATTTAAAGAAGTAAAGATTTTTGCTCAATTTGCTCTATGGTTATTATAAATATAACAAGTCTATACTTCAGTTCACACAAAAATATCGTGTTATTGCCCAACTCTCAGAAAAGCAGTAGATGATCAGCCTATTCTGAAGGTTCTTTTGTATTATCTAGGGTTTTTTTTCTCTACCAAACATTCCCTACTAAAATTGATTAGAATTATTAATAGGCATGAATGTACTACTGGGATCTACCATCTGAGAACCCAGCAAAGACTTAGGGAAGCAAGCAATGCTGCTAAGCAAGAAAAGTTAATATATTGCTGTTATAAAAGTATTTTTAAAAGATAGTTCATATGTTAGGACGAAGACACAGTGTCATGAATGAATGCTATTATGTTCACTAAGCATATGCAAAAATGAAAGGCTCAGCTCCACAAACCCTCTTGCTACAACTGAATGCTAGGTTTCAGAACTAAAACTCCTCAGAAAGCCCACAGTCACTGGAAGGGACCAAAGTACATTCTTATGGTACACATTAAAGAGAAATTGAAATAATTTATAGGATTCTTGGAAAAATAGGTTCCTATGGAAAAATAAATCAATAAAATCTGAGACTCTCAGCTGTCTGGAAGCATTTCAAATTCATCTGAAATCTCACAATAAATGTATTTTTAACAATAAAAAATTTCAGCAGGAAGATTTCCTAAGTACTGCTGCTATGCAGGTAAAGTGACTGGAACTCAGGGGTGATGAAAACCATGTGAAATTACATTACTAAAACTAATTTTACAAATTCCAAATATTTACACTGAAAGCTTGAGAAGTTTTTGAAAATATTATTCATTATATTTCTATTCTAAATGAGGCATTTCCTTCCCCTTTTATCAGCCTTCTTTCATCAAAGGTGCATTTATTTTCCTTTCTTTACCCTTGGCATGAGAGCTTTCTATGCTCTCTCATCAGCTGGCCTTTCTTGTCATTGCAATAAATTGATCTCAGCAGTTTACATCACAAAAGTATTTTGTCCCCTAATGATCAGCAAATGTTTCTTCAGTCCTATTATATAAGACATGGTACTTCACAGTTAAATCTCATTAACTTGCTTGATTTTGGTATAAAATGTTCATACTAACATATGTTTCTGCCCACTCAATACTTCAATGATAAAATGAAAAATAAAATCATTCTAGTTTAAGTAAAAGAGCTACATAATTTCTGCATTTAAGCAGCAGCATCTG
Organism: Serinus canaria; assembly: GCF_022539315.1. Classification (NCBI taxonomy): domain Eukaryota; kingdom Metazoa; phylum Chordata; class Aves; order Passeriformes; family Fringillidae; genus Serinus; species Serinus canaria. The sequence goes on along the minus strand of NC_066343.1, from coordinate 21,703,594 downwards.
AGCAGCTAAGGCTCAGATAAAGAATGTAAGATGTAATCCAAATTGCAATAGGACCTTTTTAATTTGTTCACTGGAAAAGAAAAATCTAAACATTAAAATGTTTTCCTGGTCAGTAGAATATCAACAGTTTCCAGGCTGCTATTTTGGAAAGGAGGAAGTAAGACTTGTGGTTATGCAAAAAATTCTTAGAAACTAAAAAACCGTTTGTAATGGAGAGTAAGAAAAATCACTTTATCACAGGTAACTAATTTTTAGAGATACTGAGGTGATAAAGCTACTCAGGGCTTTTACTCACACATTTATCACTGATTTACAGAGTTTGAAAGAAGAACAATATAATAGCCAAGGGACTGAAAATAATACTCAGCGAAGCTTTTCAAGTACCTAGGTTTCGTCATCACTTGGTTCATCCATTTCATTAATTAATCTACCAAAAGAGTCACTGCTGAAGAAGAAAAGTTAGCCTCCTATTTTTAAACAGTGAACCAGGGTCTCTTTTTACCACAGTAATTAGCAACACGCTGTGCCCTCTGACTAATGACTCAAGCTGTTCCCATATGGACACCCAATAGGATGATGGTGGCTTTTCTGCCAACCTGCAGTTCTGCCAAGCAAGGACTCCCCCATGGCTGGTCTGGACACAGATGCCACCCTCACCTGCCTGTCCAGCACCTGGGCATTGCCATCTGCCCAAGGGAGAGAGGCCCTTGCTCATAGTGTGTCCTGTCACACCAGGTACTGTGAACAGACATGATGGTCTTTCCCCACATCAGTCCTAACTCCAAAATACACATCTTTTTCTATGCTTGCTGTTTGGAGATGCTGGTTTTTATTGTTAATCCATATGCCAGTCCAATAGCAAAAGTTTGGGTTTTGTCAGCTCTTTCTCCCACTAACCTCATCATCCCTGCTGGGTTTGGTGTGTGTGCATGCCCAGGGCTCAGCACCAGAGGCTGGCAGCACTGCTCCCAGCACACTCTTCCCACCAAAAGAGCTGCACACACACACACAGCCACATCCCCACCAGGCACTAAAAGAGAAACCTGGTGCCAATTCTGACTGCTGTCCCTGAGCTAGGCAGGTGTGAAAGACTTCAGAAAGGACAAGTGTCAGCAGTCTGGAAAGAGTGACCCACCATTATGACCTGTGGCTGAAAAACCCCTGTTACTATGGCTAAAATAACCCCACTTAATATAGAGAAATAATAAATGGACCATTGTAGTGCCGTATAAATAGATGTTGGTGTGTAGTATTGAGAGACGTGTACAGGAATGAGTAGCCAACTTTGTCAAAAGAAAATTTCTGTCATGCTGATTTATTTTATTTATTTTATTTATATGATCCTTTTTAAGGAAGAAGATAATTTTAAAAAAGCCTCTTTTTTTTTTAATAATGAGGAAGAAGTTAAAAGGAGACAATATTTACCGGCTTCTTTTCTTTTTAGAAGCCTTTCATATCAACTTCATTTAAAAAATTGTAATCAGTCCTCATATATTATGGAGTAACTAGGACTTTTGGCAATGCCTTCTGGTTAACCAAGATTACCGCCTGCTCCTAAAAGTGTGAAAAATATTTTTGCAATAATTTATTTTAACCTCTTTCAAAATTGACAGTTTCTTCATTAAAATTGATAAAAACATTCAGCTAAGCATAGCAAAATTATTACAGGAATGACCTGATGTTAATTAATGTAAAAAAAATATTAGTTCATAAATTACTTAAACTAGGAAAAGAGAATTATTATATCTGACCACACTGATCTCTGGGAGATATTATAATTTGAGATTTTTCTTGCTTAAATGAAACTTTAGCATATTTCAGTTCCAAAATGTGGCCAAAAAGCTCAGCTTTAAACAACTCGAATATTGAGAAAACAGAAGATTTAGCCCTTTTATCAGTCAGCAATACTAAAAAGAATGTAATGATAGCATAGCCAATGTATGTTTTTAAGGTACACTCCTGAGTTTTTTCTTCGTAGTTCAACTAAATTTGAATATATTCTTGCGGTATTTTTTTAACTGAAACTGAACTTGCACAAGTGAATCTGAAATCAACAAATCAACTCCCAGACATTTTTGGTTAAGGAACAACTTACATTTCATGATTTGATCAGCCTTGGATATTGTGACTAACTAACTTTGGAATGAAAAAATAGAAATCAAAAAGTGAATATATGCACAATTATTTTAAGTACTAAATTCTTTCCAAACCATCTCTTCGTATCACGTTATTTTAGCGCATAAAGTATTCTTTACACATTGCACACTTTTCAAAAAGTATCTAATAATTCATTATGCAGATGTTTAATATTCTAGATATACATGGGTTTTGTCTTATTATGCTGGTTCTTCACAAACTTATTGCAACAATCCCTATACAACCTATCATTTTTTAACAATGCCTTAAACATCACATTGATAATGGTCCTACAGTTGTCATTCCAAACTGGTGTTGTTCAGACTTTCCCTTTTTATTTTCTGGGTTAAACTATTGTCCCATTGTGTCAGATTCTGACTTGGAATCCTGAGATTGACAGAAGGATGCCACCTTTCTCTTCAGAAGGACAGCACAGAGGGTGCCTTTTGTGTGATGTGGCTGTGCCGAGGCTTGCTGGCCCTGCGCAGAGCCTCATTGTGCATGACAGACTGGCCTTGCAGTAGCACTGACCATGCAGTCAGAACTGTCACGAAGTTGAGCAGCCTAATCAGAGTCACTGTTCTAAACAAGCTTCTGGACGGCCTTCCCCCAAATGGCTAAACCCTGTTCCTTTCCCACACGTCACTCACAAGAATACCCACATGGGAAAGAGATGAGAAAAACTGGGGACAAGCAAAAGCTTCAGGTCTGTGTGCCCACCTAAAGAACACAACATTTGACATCTGTCTGCAGGGAGCTGCTTCACCAGTACAGAGCTAAACTGCAGGTCTTGAGTAGAACAGCTTATCTTAAACACCACGTGCTCTGCTGTGACAGGAAGGTGAAGCCAGATTATTTCTTTTGAGGGGAATTGGAGGAACCAGTGTCCCTCATCTTATATTCAGGGTAGTTATGTTAAATACTTTTTAGTCTATTAAAGAGGGGAGTAGATAATTGAATTTCATAGAGATTGCTGTATGAGGTGAAAGAACAGCCATCTCCCTGCCCATATACTTTGGCTTATGGTTATGTGTACATGATGAAATGCAGATGGTCTGAAAAACAATATAAACCTATAAAATATTTTCAAAGCTGTGCTCCCTGACAGAGAGAAAAGTTTGATAATATAAGTGTACTGAATCCTTTTTAAATTGAAGGAGCTGGTTTGGTTCTGGATCTAAATAATTTTTATTAATTTTATAACCGATCTGTTAACTGAAACAGCCTGTCCCCAAAACACTCTGCTTATTCTTATAAGGCTACCTTTAGTGTTTCTGACATTGAATTCCTTATTCATTTCAAGTGGATGATTTACCTACAAAAAGCTTGGAAATGGGAAAGATGACACTGGAAATTGAGAGGTCTTGAGTTTGTCTCAAAACAGCAAATTTTGCCTCACATACTAGTTGCTACAGACCTGATTGATTTGAAGGATAAACGCAAATCTTTGTGCTTGATTTGCACACAGATAAATAGCAAGATTACCCAATTTCAGCTAGAAAGTAAAATATTTTTTATTGTTTGCCTCTTTTATATAACTTTGTAAAAAATGTAAAGCTAAAAAAACAGTACACAACTAGGAGGAATCAAGAAAACCAACATGCAGTCTGGTACACAGTCTGCAAAGTGGTAATAAGCATGTGGAGGTACAAGAACAGATCAGCACTGACAAGATGGTCTAATATGTGAAAAGATCAACGTTTCTTGGCCAGAACATCCACCTCCACAGGAGCAATGTATCTGTATCCAACAGAGTGAAGCAGGCTGAAGGGAAATTTTCATTTTTCTTGGGCTCCTTTGCTAAATAACTCTGGAAGTTACATCTTGACCAGGAGACCAAGTAGCATCGCATGTAATGGATCTCAGGAGTAAGTGCAAGACTGGAGGTATCATAAATCCATAGTTTCAATGGTATGTTTGTTTAATACTTGGCATTTCATTCTTAGCAGATAAGTTGCCTGGTAGCTGAGGAGAAGTACATTTGAAGTCTTGGGAGTTGCTTGTTTTCTCAGTCTCTCAGGAAACTTCCACCAAGTCTCCAATAATACCAGCTGCAATTCTGGTCTTTCAGTTACATACCATGTTTATGAAACTAAGTGAATTGATAGTAAAAACTTTAATAAATAGTTCCTACTTCTTTACTTAACATTAAAATAAAAATCACTGTTTATTTCTTATGATTTAAGTTATGTAAACAATTTTTGCTATTTGATAAGGATTAGTCTCCGAATTGTAATATTGCCTACCTTTCAAATGATATCTATTTAATAGTCTTGTACTTTAGAGGTTAAATATTTGGGGCAACATAAGGGGAATATTCTTATCAACAGCTCTGTGGTAGGAAAAGCTCCTCAGAGAACAGCTGTTGAAACCGGTGACCACAACATAACCCACTAGAGGTTATGCTTTAAACCACATTATGCATTAAATCATTTTCTTCCAAACAGAGAAATTATGAGCATCTCTTCCCCTTCACAAGCCCAGAATCTATGCATCTTGTTCCCGGAAGGATATCTACCGTATTTTGTAGATGCAGAAAAGTGTATTGACTTTTTTTGATGTTTTGTTCTCTTTTTTCTCCTACTGATGAGTCCTAAGCCTGTGCCCATATTAGAATTTTCCTGCCAAATTAAAGCCTGGGCTAAAGATATACCGTTTTATTATTTTTGTTAGCCTGGCTGATATGAATGGATTGCAGCAACAAACCATGTGAACTCAGTCCATTTCTCATAAGGAAGAAAAGTGGTAAGTTAGTCTATTAAGACTAACTTATAATGTTAATATAATAACAGAAAGACAATTATGAATGGATCAAGAAAAATTAAATAAAATGTTAAATTATTACAATGCAACCATTTATCATTCACCCAGGCATAATGTAAATATAGTGCTACTAATGCCCTACAATCCATTATTCCTGATGCTATTACATGCTGCTCTTAGGAGAAGAAAAAAAAATTTAATAGTGCACAGAAGTATCATTTGCATTAATTCATAGAGGAAGAAGCATGCAAAAAATGATTTATAAAAGAAGTCTGCTTTTGAAAATATTCCTGTGATGTGTTCTTTTAATATTTCCAGTGGCTTTTTTCATTCATTCATTCATTCATTCATTCATTCATTCATTCATTCATTCATTCATTCATTCACTCATTCACTCACTCACTCACTCACTCACTCACTCACTCACTCACTCACTCACTCACTCACTCACTCACTCACTCACTCACTCACTCTGGTTTGGTCTAATTTGAAGATAAGGAAACTGAGGGAGATCTTGTTGCTCTACGAGGCTTCCTGAATCAGAAAATGTGGAGAGGAGGTGCTGAGGTTTTCTCCCTGAGATCCAGTGACAGAACACATGGAAATTACACAAGCTGTGTGGGAAGGGCTCAGACATGGAGACTGGAAAGCATTTCTTTACCAAGAGAGTGGTAAGACACGAGAACAGGCCAATGCACCAAGGTTCCAGGTGCTCAAGATGTATCTCGACAGTGCCCTTAAGAATGTGCTTTAATGCCTGCACAGCCCTCAAGTGCTAAGGCAGTGGGACAAGGTGAGATTTGTAGGTTCCTTGGACCTGAAATATTCTGTTCTGTTCTAGGCTATGCTGTCCTTCATACACAAGTACATTTAATCAAAGTGAGTAAACCAGACAGGTCCACACACACACATGTAAATATAGAGAGGAAGTGTTGCATTATGGCTTGTGCCCTAGTGAGTAAAAATTGTAGCCACTGGTCTCACCAGACTGCACATTTACTGAAATACTGTGACAGTTTTTAACCAAGATTAAACTAAGTTTAATTGGCCTTTCTAGGCTTTGGATGAATCATAGCAGTAGCACTTTAAAGCAGAGGTTAGGGGCCTTTTTCTTTCCTTTGGGGTATCCAAACTATGTGATTCTTCCATTGATTTCATTGATTTCATGAAAAAATGATGAAAAATTAATGTAGCTATGTATTCCTATGGCATATTTGGCACCTAACAAGACTTTGACCTTTTCTGTTAAATTCGTTTTCATAAATAAATTGCAACTGAAATATACATATTTTTAGCTTTCAGATATGGAATAACATGAATACATGCAAAATCTCCTTATTCAAATTTCTGAAAGGTAGTGTGCTTCTGTCTGCATTATTTACCTGCCTGAAAGACCAAACTGCCTTAGAACCAGCACAGTTCACTTATTCTTGACAGTTTCCATTCACTTTCCACAATAACTAAAACATGGTTAACTGAAAAATAAAGGAAATGATCATGAAAGCTTGCTTATTCTAATTGGCATTTTAAAATTAAAAGAGAGCTATCTACTTACAGTGCCATAAAATGACATCAGCAGGCTGATGTAGAAATGAGGGTTTATAGCTGATGCATCAACCAACATCTTGGTGCACATTTTTTCCACCCAAGGAAAAGCATCTAAAAGAACTTGCTCTTAAAATAAAAAGCATTTGGCTTCCTATATCCAGCAAAAACATCACAGCTGAAAGAATAAGCTTTAGATATTACTTATCAGAAAGAATAATAAAATCCTAATATAAATTTCTTTCTTCAGGGATGCAGTCATGCACTGCAATGAACTTTCAAAATATTGGTTCTTAATGAAAAAGGATTAAGCATTCTTTGGGCCTTTCCTATAATTCCCACTGTAGAAAACAGAAGCAAAAGCCAGCATTTTCCTATGAATGAAAAGCTGATCAAGAAATTAGATAAAATCATGAAAGCAGAAAAGGAAATAAGGAAAAATAATTTACTAATCAATGTTCTAACTCAAATTTTATTTATTTTTCATGGAACTCAATTTCATCTTAATATTCTAAAACTTTCAGATATACAAATTAATGCAAGATTTTAAAAATTAAATATAAGTTGTGTATCTGTGGTCTTGTAGGGATATTACCCATTCACTCTTTTGAAAACTGTTGCTCAGTAATGGGAGTGTTTGTCACGGGTGAGGATTTCTTATACTTACTGAAACAATATTAAAGGTAGACTGTATACTGGGATTAAATTATGTAACATATGAAAGAATTTACAGGTAAAGGGAGCAGTTAATGACTGACAAGAGAACCTCAGCTATTTGTACCTGTTATTTATTCAAGAGATAAAAGCTTTAGAGAGATGTCCATGGTGCTTATTCTTTCTAGACAGATAAACAAAAGTTGTTTCAAAGCTATTAAATTGTTTATGCACACCATTTTGAGAAACATAAATAATCCAACTGTGGCAGCATCAAACTCCGAGACACAAGATTCCCTAATGCACCACATCCCCTTGGACAGAGAACTGGCATAGGGCTTAGAACTGACTGCAACTTAACGGCAAAATGAATGCTTCTTCACATGAAGCTATTTTAACTAACTAGCCTGACCACTGATATTACCACAGCTGTGGAGAAAATCCTTCAATCATTCTCTGCATTATTTCAGGTTTCATCTGTTCTATAAGTGCAACACAGTTGCTATTATAACTTACCAAACTAAACAAAACAAAGCAAACACCAGCTACAGAAATACTCAAATTTCAACTCTCAGTGTTCTTCTTTGGCATACATTTGGCTCTCACTACAAATCCATGTAAGGGCTCTCACTAGTTGAACAAATATCTAGGATTGGCACATTTATCCCTTCATCTTGATCTACCAAAAAAGGATTTGAAAGCTCTTGGGGTGGTGAGGGAAGACAGAGGGAAGTAGTGAATGCTCAAAAGATAAGATGTAAAAATCTTCATTTCTCTGGAAAACTAAAATAATCCTAAAAAAAATCAAATTAATCATAATATGAAACTTTTCTTCAGTTACAATCCTTAGTTTAAAAAAATGGAGGTTTTTCTTTAAAGAAAAAAAGAGCAATTTGTACATCAATCTATGAATCTTACTGTAGCTGAATAGTTTATTAAAAATAGTATTTCTTTAAGTACAAAAAAGCCCTTAAAACTTCCCCGGTGACAATTCTTCTGGCATTTTGTGCTACAATATTTTCTGGCGTCTGTCTCAGGCAAAAGTAGAAACAGAAAACCCCATACACGGAACAGAACAAAAATTATGCAGGACTGAACATTCAAAAATTACTAGTACATAATACAGCATTTTTGTTAAGTGTTTGGTACTCTTTGGAAACATACAAGATAGGCAATTTCTATGAAATTAATCCAGGTTGTATTCACACATCACTAAACAACAGAGAGTGGCAAATGTCAAACTGTGAAAACTGGGCCTTTCATCTTGTTTTTCTGAAAAAACCCTGATTCCTATTAAAGAATGCCAAGCACAAATAAAGATATGCTCTATTCAATTTAGTGAAATTTAAATTCATAAGATATTATTAAAATAAATTTTTTCTGCAGATGTCTAAACATTGAAGTCAAAGACATATATTGTTTCAGTTAGCCATGTAATTTTTATTTTCCTGATGAAAATCATAAATCTGTGTGAAAGAGCACTTTGCATTATTTTTTTGGAAATAAGTTCCATGCCAGAAAAATCTTAACTTTCATCATACTGTATGAAAGAAAGTATATTTTAATGCAATACCAACAAAAAGACCCAAACCAAAACAAAGCAAAAACCAGAATGCAGAGTTTATAGATTACCTACAGCTTTCAACTGCATTTCTTCTAAAGCTGACCATACAGTAGAATAATAGCAGTGGTTATTTTAGGAAAAAATACTGCATGTATTTTTTAATGACAAGTTTTGCATAATTTTTAAATTTCTCTTGCTTAGTAAATAGTAGTGGGTAAACAAGAGAAGCAAACATTCAGAATCCCTTTCTGTCCTTCCTAACAGCTCCAAAAAGCTAAAGTCTTCATTCAGTCCCTCTTCCATCAATGAGGTTCTGATCATTTATCTTCTCACAGTTTTGCACCTCTCTAACTGCATATAGTAATTAAGATTGCACACTTAACTGCTTTTTGTTGGCCACAAAATATAATTCAAAATGTCATACTTTCATGGAAAATAAATGAAATTGAATCTTCAGTGGTGAAACGGCAGGGGATTTAGTAAGGGCACTGACATTTTGGGTTTTCTTTTAGAGATTGTAATGAGACCAGTCAGTACTAAGGTTCTAGGAAACAGAAGTTCCATGATGGATAAATCTTTTAAGCACACTCTAAAGAAATGCAGAAGGGTTGTGTTGTGGTTATTGTGGCATGCACTTTTCTGAACTTGAGGCTTATTTAAGATGCTACTACAGCACTAACACTTGACCATATTAAATTCCTTTTTTATATGTGGTACTCCACTTTTAGAGGGAAAAGCATTCTGCTTAGAACTCCCAATGCTGTCCTCTCCACAAGGGCATGATCCTCTGTAAAACAGCCAGGAAACCAGGCATGGCTAGATTTTTATGCCGCACAAACCTAGGACCACAAAGAGGCAATCTCTCACTATTACTAAACACAAATATGAATTTAATCTTCCTATAAGCATAACTGATGGCACCAAAACAAACCCCAGCCCTTCCATCTTTATGCAACCTCTGCTGCTGAAATAGTATCTGTAGATACAGCCATAAAAATGTTGTAGTGTGATTAATAATACAACAGGAGAAAGGTTTTCATTGCTCCTCAAAACTTCAGCTCACATTCAGTGAAGGAGAGCAGTTGATAATGTGCACAGACTAATGAAGCATAGAAAATATCTTTGCTCATGAGATCCTGACAGCCTTAAATTTTAATCAACAATTACTTTCTTTGTGCCAATACGTTATTGCATTTTTCTTTGTGACAACACGAGCAGCTGAGGGAGCTGTGGTCCTTTAGCCTGAGGCAAAGACAGCTCAAGGGTGAGCTGTCACTATCTGACCTATCACTCTCTGCCTGAGAGGAAGTTGTAGCCAGACAGGGCTGCAGCCTCTTCTCCCAGACCACCAGTGACAGGCTGACAGGACATAGCCTCAGGCTGGACCAGGGAACATTCACGTGGGACATCAGGAGGAATTTCTTCACAGGAAGTGTTGCTAACCATTGGAACAGACTGCCCATGGATGGGGTGGAGTCACTGTCCCTGAAGGTGTCCAAGAAGGGATGGCGTGCGGCACTTAGTTCTTCTACAGTCTTGTTCACAAGGTGATCAGTCAAAGGCTGGACCTGAGGATCTCAGATGAATTTTGCAAATGAAAGGATTCTGTGATTCTGTGTGATTTACTTTACTGAATATATCATCAAGCAGAAGATGTCTCATTCATAATTTTGCTTTTTTGCATAAAAATATTACTTTCTTAAAAATTGTTTGTAAGCATCTTTCAAATATTTTCTCCTCTGGCAACTATTTTTCATAAAATTACTTTTTCAGTATAAGAGTTTACTAATATAACCATATGAATGATTTCAATATTTTTAGAGGGTCAAAAATTATATCTTCAGTGGACTAATCAGAGAATGGCTCAGATTGGAAGTAATCTTTGTAATTATCTGGTCCAACTCTTACCTAGGAATAGAACTAGCTTTCCTGTTAGAATAGGTTGTTCATCACCTTGCCCAGCTGAGATGTGAACATACCCAGGGGCAGAAATTCCTGTATTTCCTCTGCTAATCTGTTCCTGTGCTTAAACAATTCTTCTACACTTTCCCCCCCCCCATTCCTCCACAAAACAAAACTATTTTGTTTGATATTCTTTTGCTGCACTTTATGTCACTTGTCTCCTGTGTTTGCTCTGTACATGTCAGGGGAGTATGACTTTTGTCTGCTCTATAATGACTCATGATAAAGCTGTGTTCAGCTGAGGACAGGGTGTACCTCCCTGTCCTCAGCTTTTCCATTCTCACAATAACCAGATGCACCTTTCAAGCTGTTCCTGTACACCACATGCTACAGATCCCTTACAGGTCTGGTGCTGCTCTGCTGAACTCAGTTTCTAAGTATTCTTATAGTGGAGTGCTGCAAGTGCATCAGCATCCCACAAAGTCTCACACGTGTGAAGTGCTTTCACTCTCCATTATTTTCCTAAGAGAAAGACTCTTCCTGTCTTTAAGATCCAATCATTTTCCTTGTTGTGTTAGTTTAGCCAACAACCATAGATGGGATATCACCTGATGTTTCTTTCCTATGGTTGACTGTCTGCTATATCAGTGGGGTTGGAAAGGCAAGTTTCTGTACCTCACCTGAAATATCCTTATTCCTTTATTCAGTCCACCACAAACCACTTCAAAGCCTACCCAGACACAACACAATCCTTGTTCCTTTGCGAGATCAAGTGAATTTCTGACTATCTTGTTCATGTTCATTTACACATTTGGAAATTGATCCATGAACAAGATAGCTCTTTTCCATTTCTAAGTCTGATACCATCATCCCACTCCCATCCTCCTTAGAAAAACACTCACTGTGAAGGACAGAAGTGCATGACTCAACCTTGCCAGGCTGAGACTTGGCAGTCAATAGCTGAGCTTAAAGCCCCAACAATATATAATTAAATGGTAAATACTGTTCTTTAACTTTTCCTAAGAAATCTTAAAAAGCAAGGAGGTCATACCAATATAGATCACTTTTTTTTACAAAATGATAGCAGAGATACAGCAATACTATAATATTATCACATCTTAATCTTTGGTTCCTACCTTTGGGTATTAAAAGTGGTACAGATTTAGAGTTTCCATGTCATGGCACAATCTGTTTGTGTATGAAAAAAAATTTATATCTTCTGTAGCTAGCACTTTTGAAGCACAATTAAGACTAAACCAACCATACTATTACTATCTAAATTTTAAAAAAAAAAGTAATTTTTCTTATTGAAACCTCTAAAAGGGAAGAGTTCTAAAAATCAGCCTCTGCCAAAAATTCAGTGTTACTTTTACAATCTTTGGAAAAAAACCTGTTGGCAATGGGCATGTTGTCCTCTGCACAGCATGACTCCTCTTGATAGGTTTCTTCTATTATTTTGGTACATACATAATAATGGAAACTTCCTGATAAGGATCACGTGGTACAGAATACACAGGAATCTTCAGAAAAGAGAAAGAAATTACTGCTCCACTGAATGACCCAAGAAAGATGAATCTGTTTTATTTTTGCTGCCAAAGCTATTCATAATCCCTTTTTCTAAGAGCTGCATGAATCTCTCTGTTCTAAATCCTCTCCATTTCCATTCTATTTCCTTTCCCAGATCAGAAAATCATTGGCTGTGCATATTTCAGTGTGACAGAGCTGTTTTGTTTTCACATGTAGATCTATATTCAAATGCATTTAACTTGAGAGATGATTCAAGTTGACTCCATGGTTCAAAAACACAAGACATCCTTGGTAGGGGCGTGTACAGCCCAACCAAGTGAAGCTTTCCTCTGTGCATGCCGGCCCCAAAAAACATTTTGGCTTCTCATGAGCTGTTGCTTCCCTTAATTTTTAACTCGTGACTTAACTTGCAAGATCATTCTTCTGTTTGTAGACATAAATGAGTGACAAGATGCCACCCCTTTTCACACTGATGCTAGACTCCCAGCTGCATCCTTTGTGATGTTTGAGTCCGCATTAGACTCATTCACTGCTCCTCTCAGAGAGGCCTCAAGTAAAGCCCGCACTGTGCAGTGATAAATTTGCAGGGCAAGGCATGGAAGGGAATTACTAAAATGGTCAAATAGAAAGAAAAGCACTTTAAAAAAAATTACAACCCTTTTTTGGTTTTGTTTTTTATATTTTTTAGCAAAATATGCCTGAAACTGTAGAGCGTTGAATACCTAAATGTTATATACTGTTTTACTCAGCTTCCTTCTATAAAATGTTTTTCCATTAAAGAAAAAGAAATCAAACCCAAAATGGCAGCAGGTGATCCTGTTACATTAGAAAAGCTTTTCAAGTAGCTTTATTCTTAAACCTTGCCCTCAGATGTACCTGGTCTTTTCTTGCAAGGGACATAAAGAATTAAGATTTATCTGTCTGAATATAGTAACATCAGCATATGATAGCTGGAAGCTATTATTTCAATAATAATTTTCCTTTGGCAAGCATTAGGGACTTATTAACTTCAGGTATGTACATCCTTATTGCTTGCATTCCCTTTGTGCATTTATTGTGTAAATTACATGCTCATGAAATGGAATTTTAAAAGATGCACGAGTAAGATTCGAACACTACTGTGTTCAGTTACAGATAATTCATGCTGACCAACTAGAGGGCATTAATGCCATATGAATTTATTTATTTAGCTCTTGAAATACATTTTTCAAACCTTTGAACAATTAACAATTCTTGTAAGATATGAGCAATATAATCTGAATTTTGATATCTTATTCTAGAGAGGACATAGGTGATCATCGCAGATTAAATATACAGATATTCAGCAGTGTTGATACTAAAATCAAAATTTTTGGGATGAAGAACAGGTAAAAGACAACAGTTAGGCCAAACACCACAGTATATAGAATAGCTGCAGTAGAAAAATATTGACAGAATATTTTTCTGTCAATATTATGTAATAATTTTACTTGGAAAAGGTACCTTTAATTGGCTTAAAAGCATGACAGAAAGAAGGTGAACATTTTTCTCTTTGCAGCTAGCAAAAACAAAAACAAAACAAACAAAATAAACTTTATGGAGTTCAAAGTATGGGCAGAAAAACAGTATTTCATCAATTAACTCCTGCTTGTTGCACAGCTGTTTGTTTCCTGCAAATGTGAGGAAAATTGCATTTGCTTTACTAATGACAGAAGGGTGAGCCATCTGCACTTGCTGTGGAATATCAGATGTGAACAGGTGGTTGCTGTGAGAGACTGTGAATCTCCTAAACTCATACTGTAGCTTATGATGCAATTGCTTCTTCAAAGCTTTAGCCCAGTGTAGACTCTATCACATTTTTCACACAGTTTAAAGAACAATCTCTAAACACATTACAAATTCTGGTACATCAATAGCAAGAGGTAGAACAGAAAACTGTACTTCAAAACATCTTCTTGTTTATGCTCCTGTTATAAGGTCGGTTAATTTCTTTTCAAAGCAGAAATAATTGGGTTACATTTTAGCCTAGTCACTAGAAGTTTGAACATAAATTTATCAAGGGTAGAATTAAGGCAACACTTGAAATATCTAAATCTAATTGTGTTAGAATACGTATAGTTTGTGTGATACTTTAAAAAAACTCAAACATGCCCAACTCATGAATCACTTCAAGAAGACATATGATAATATGGTGAGCAGTCAGAAGCAATTTGTATCAGCTTTTGATGTCTTTTAATACAACAGAATTTTAAATGGGATATTCAAATGTTTGTGACTCCTATGTGCTATTATATGTTATCTGCTCAAAATTATGGTATTTACCAGTACTGGAGAAATAATTAATTTTTTAACATCACAGCAGTTATGACCAAAACCAGTTCAAAGGTTTTCAAACAGCTACATGCATCATAAATGCTTGGGCAGTTATTTTAGCTCTGCACAAAACCACTGGCTCCTGGCTCTGAGTAACCAAGGATGACAGAGCACGCCAGTATGCTGACCCTAACTAGTGCTCACTAGAGTGCCAGGAATAGCTCAGCACGGGACAGGAGACCAGTTTGGACTGATGCACTGTGCTTTGGAAACATTTCAGTGCCTGCTTCCCACTGTCTCATAGGCACAAGACAGAGCAGATCATCTGCTCCTACCTAAGGCTGATAATGAGCCAGTGCTAGGAAGCACAATTGGTTGTGCTTTGCCTGTGTTCTAGCCAGGATCTGTTACAGGGGTGAGTAATCACCAATTAAGATGCATGAGAACATTTATTCGTGCCTCTGCTCAGCATGAGCACTCACGATTGTCAGGCATCATCCATCCACTCCTGCTGGTAAGTGAAGTATGCCCAAGCAAACCAGAAAATACATGAATTTTTCTCTACTGGCTTCCATCCCCATCTTATTCCTTGTTCTGGTAGAACTGAAAATATTCCAAAGATTGTTCCAAAGGAACTTCATCTTCGGGCTGTTCCCGTACAGCTGGTACACAGAAGACCTTCAAATACCTCCTCTAGGCAAAACATAAGATATATCTGCTGAACTCCAGAGGGAGAGAGAAGGGTGGCAGACCTCAGAGAAAAGCCTCTGGGGTAAGGTTTCATACCATGCAGGGAGTTGGAGCCAGGAGACCAGAAGCAGTCAAGAGAAAATACAGACAAAAGTGCTGACAGAAGAAATAGGAGAATGAGAATGGTGTCTTCATCAGAGGCTGTCAGGTCTGAGGTAGAGACTGCCTGGGTTTATGTGGCGATCCTCCCAAGTTTTTGCACAGTAATTTGATTAACTGAGCTAGATTTGTAAAGCAGTACCCAATTGGCTTTTTTTACATCTTCTAAGTGAAAACTGAGCAGGTCTGTGGGCTCCTGTTTCTTGACACTCAGTGATTCAAGCTGCATGTGTTCTGCCCAGCTTGAGGAGCAGTGGTACAATAATATTCTAAAAGATATCTGAGAAGTATATTCTATCTGAGAATTGAAGCTATCCAGAGACAGTTTTTCGGGGAGATACATATTCACTTATGCCAGAAAAGATTTTTATTTTTTTTATAATATCAAAAACATTTATCTTATGACTCAAGGAACTAGTTTAAAATCCCCAAATTTGTAATCTTGTTTTTAGACTCAAATCTGTTACATTTAAACCAGAAGAAAGGGAGGTAAATCTGAACGAGTGAGATCTCTTTATTCTTCAGTGCAGATTAGAGTGTCCGCTGCCAGAGAAGCAGCTTAGAAGCAGCACTGAGCACCAGACATACAAATGTATGCATATTCTATTAAAAATATTTACATTCTACCAATTAATTAATGCTCTGTTATCACCAATGTCTGGGTAAAACATAATTATTACAAGTACCACTGGTTAAATTTAATAACTTATTTGCAGTTTTGAATGAAGAGATTCGCACTTTCTGTGAAGACAGGTACTTCAGCAACAGCAAAGCTGTCTTCACAAATGATACCAAGGAAGTTTAAATCCTTGGAGGTTTATACTGCTCCTAGAAGTAGTGCAAATATTAGGCCTCAGAGTTACTTCTGAAGCAGAAGCATGAGAGGCACAAGAAAAGAATAAATACTATAAATAAATTTTTCATAGGAGTTGAAATTAAAAAAAAAAAATCTCAATTTATGGAAAATTTGCATTTTTAAAGCAAATATGACAAAATAGATCTAAATCAAGATGAAATCTGCCTCTGCAAAGTGATAGCATCTCATATCTAAAATATCAAGATTTATTTTCCATATTTCTAATAACAATATAATGTAAAATTAATGGATATAATTTTATAATTGCTTTAAGAATTGAAAATAGCTCAGACTCTTTTTTTCCCCCAACAGTTAAAAGACTGAAAGGGAAAAAGCTGTGGGTCATAAGCATATTATTGTATCCTAGCAGAATCTTTTTGCACAGCTTCTCTACAGGGAGCTCTATTCCTTACAAATTAAACATAATTATTTTCATTATTTTAGATTTTCATCAGTGGATCAAAGTGGTGGTAAACTTTCACATATTCTCTTTTTTCACCTTAATATCGATCATATTTTCCTAATATGTCTCCATCAATTTCCCACTAAAAAAATTCCAGAAGAATCTTACTTGATTTTTCTAAAACCAGATCATTTGGGGTGTTTTTTTCAACTCTCAAGTTCATTTTTAAATAAGTCGACGTTTGATAACTCTGAACTCTTTTCAGAATGAATTTATGTTAATGAAGCAACAAATTCTGCTTTCTCAAAAGTTTTTTTGTATATGCCAGACCAATCAGAAAGAAATATTAATGAAGTCAAACATAGGGATACACATGATCATTTTTATTTGGAGGGAAACTCAACACCAATTTTGCAAGCTGCATTTTGCTATACAAATAATCAGATAACTGTGCTAAGTTGAGATGTTGCAAAGCAATTGTAAGTTTCATTGTGCACTATACAAAGAGTAATGTTCTTGGTACTTGAAAAATAAGAAACTTACATTTTATATACTCAGTTAGTTGTATCAATTTCAGATGAAAGAGATACTCCATAGCATGTATATTCAGAAAATTTTAAATTTATTAACTCAAGCATTTCGAATCAATGACTACTAAAATTTCAAAATTCAGCAACCTGTCTGTAGAAAATCTACAGACTTTTGACTGAAAACAAGGCCAGTTTGATAACACTATTCACAGAATTATAGAATAGTTTGGGTTGGAATGGATCATCTCGTTCCAGCCCTGCTGCCATGGGCAGGGACACCTTCCATTAGACCAGGATGCTCAGAACCCCATCCAGCCTGGCCTTAGAGTTCAGCAGGGATGGAGAGCTCTTCTTTTTCTGGAACTGAGTTCCAGTTTCTCTGGAATTGCTCTGCAAAGTCTAAATAGTTCAAGTGGAGATCACAGAGAGCTTGGACCCTAGCAATGTATCAGGCAAAAGAGTAGTGCGCAGTTAGTCTGAGGAGATTCAAAATGAAGGAATTTTTTTCAAGAGACTTAGGATAAATACACATGAAGATTAATTGGGAATTCTTAAGTAATTTATACTTGCCCCTCCAATACTAGCCTCTGCTTACCTTTTCAATAATAATATAAACTTATGAATGTTGGATATTTTATATGATAGAATAGTAGTATATTCATGCTTTGGGATGATCATTTATGTATAATTTAAGATGTTAGAAAGAAATTAGACCTTGATTCATATTAAGGAGTTGGATTTTATACTCATTGATTTTTTTTTGTATGAATATAAATTACTATGGTAAGAATAGTCAAGTTCAAGAGAAGCCTTCACCGATCTGACCTGGACATTGTTATGAATGCAGTAATTTAAATTAATCAGTTTTACTAAATTGATTCAAAAAATAGTAAGTGAAATAATAAGTAAAAAATAAATAACCGAACAACTTAATAGACATGCATGCAAGGGGTTAGACCAACAAAAAGTCTGCATCACTTTAAAAAAAATCTATTCAAATATAAATCTATTCAAAGCACAGACAGGAAAAACCTCACTAATGAAATAAATTTTAAAAAAATATTCTCTGTGGTCTTTTCCTAGAACTAGCTAATTAACCTAAAAGTGGTGCTGTTTTCATTGATGGAGAACCTGAAAAGCAATAACATCAGAGAATACCTACACTGCTGTTTGCTTGGGTGTTGCGTTTCAGAGCTTGCTCTGGGCTGCTGATCTTCGATGAGGACGCAGACCTCTGCTAAGGACCAGCACGGCAAGGCAATCTTTTCAGGCATTCCGCCATGAGGTGTAACAAGAAACACCTCAACGCAAATCACAAACTGTGGCATTGTGTTTTTAAAGATTTGTCATTATTATTTGTGTTAGTTGTTTTGTGTTAAGAAAATGGTTTGGTCCTTGGTTCCCCCCATGTTCTCCCCTCATGGTGGTTTGTCCCAGGTTGTTTGTTACTTTCCTTTCCCGCCACTTGCCTGCCCATCAAACCCAGTGATCCTTCCCTCCTCCCTCCCTGCCCTTACAAGTCCTCTCCCCTCCCAGTGGTGCCACCTACTCCCCTCGTCACTCACTGTAACCACCCCCCCTTTTGTTCGAGATTTTTCCATGTCAGTCATTCTTACTGTGCTGTATGATTTGCCCCTGGGGCTTTTCCCCTCCCATGTATTTGATCTTTATTGGTTCAAATATGTTGTTCGTTCCTCCCCTACCCTATTCTTATTGGTTATTCTGAGTCTCCCCCCCCTTCCACGCTCACTCCCTGTATCAGCTCCACCCCTCCCCCTCCCCCCCGAGACTGTCTCCTTTGTCACTTGCCTCTGGAACCATTGAGGAATAGAGCTTCCTTGACAGCCACACAAGTGTCCTCTCTTTTTCCTTTGCCTTGGACTCCTCGTGGTCTCCTCCTCGCCTGTGCCCCCTACACCACAGACGGCACCACCACCTGGGGTCCTCTAAGGGAACCTGGGGGTGGCAAATCTTGTGGCTTCCTCCAGCCAAGCTTGGGGAGCAGCTAGCCGGGACTGCTTTGCTCCCGTGGCTGCAGGGAAGAGCCACAACAAACGGCTGTTTCAAAGAGCCCTCATCGTTCAAGGCAAGTATTTCATAAGCTCGAGAACCCCAGGCAGTTAAAGATTTATTTTTACAAAGAGCAAATTGAATGGCTTGGAACAATTACCAGCCCTGTTGTCCAACGTGAGCCAGCAGAACCACTCGTAAAACTCCGCATCTTTCAAAACATTCCTTACGCGGCACTGCAAGCACCGAACTGTTAAAGCAACCCACTTCACAGGTTCGTCTAACTTTTCCAGCAAAAGCTACTCTCTTTCTTAACATCACCTAGGCTAAAGAATCAAAAAATTTAAGCACTCCAGGATGAGAAATATTTTGGCCTGCACCGTGAGCTTTACAAATATTTTTCACTTATCCACTCTAGTTTTAGTGAAATGTTGGAGCTCAGGTAGGTTAGAATGAACAGCAGAGCAAGAAGAACAAGCTCTGGTTTTGGAAGCATATAAGGATTCTCTGAAAAGTAGAAATAATAACTTTTACTTCTTAAAAAATAGTTTTTTGGGTTTTTGACTTGTCTGCCAGGTGGCAAATTTTAAACTTCTGTTATTTTTTTGCTTTGGTTTGTTTTTCAACAATCACTGAAGACTGCTAGATAATATATCTCATTGCAAGGGAAACAACCATTCAGAACTGAATGTCACCAATATAAATAAAAACTCTGCACAGACTAAATCCCAGAACAATAATGGAAGATTCTTGTAGAGTACAGCACTGTTTAACCACAAATTCTCTTAAGGAAATAATGAACTTTAAGTAATGATGGCCTTCAAAGTTTTTTTGTCTAGCACTCTTTTAATTGGGAGTTAGTTTAACAAGATAAACAGAAGAATAAAAAACTAATCCAAATAATTTCAGTGTAGGTTGAAATTAAAAGTTTCTATTTTTACTAAAAAAACCCCAAACATTTAAGCCTAAGGTACTGATCCTCATTGACCTCTGAAGCTGCTGCAAAGACTCCCTATCATTAAATTTAGTCGGGGTTTGAAACAGGCTTTTTCCACTGGCTTTTTTGTTTCTTTACCTGAAAGAAACACGATGAAGCATGGAATGTGTAATGTAGTTATAATGAAGTACAGCTAATGGGAGTCAATTTGTGTAAGAGAAACAGGATTGAAACTAGAAAGTGACAGAGAAAAAGCAATGCCATACACCTCATTTTGTGCTCCTTTTCTCTGCAAGCAGTAGCTTTTAGGTTGTTTTGTTTCTTTTATTTAATACCAGTGATATGTTTTCACTGCAGATGCAAACTGTGCTCAGTGCTTGCCTAATGACAAGTCTATAAAATGATATCACAGTTTGCATTTGCTTGCTGAGTTTTCTCCAATATCTCATGAGTGATAGTGCCAACCACCATTCCTAAGTCCAGTGCACACAGCAAAATCAAATATGTTTCAGTTTATCATTGCTTCTCCATTTGTCTGGTCTGTATACACAAAAATGTTTTTTGCTACATGGCACCTGTGAAATTTTCTCACTTTGCTGAGCTGATTAAACTTAACAAGCCATATAATGTTTGCTTCCCGTTCACTTTGAACTACAACACAGCACTTACTTCACAACAGGGAAAATATTTTTCTCTGTGCTCTCACTACTCCAACCATTACCACCTTGGTTATGCACCCCATGTTTAAAGCAAAAAGCAATTTTCATTATAGCAAAAGGACAAGAAGGAATATTGCTGTCAGATATTGCTATAAATTTCTCTCCTAATTCAAATGACCGTCAACTAAAATGTTCTGTCCTGCTGTCAGACACAATCAATATCTGGGAATAAAATCATGGAGTTTAAAGTATTATTTTTACCTTAAAATAGTCAGCACCAAAATAAGAAAGTACAGTAAAATATTTTTTTTTTTAAAGAAGCTGGAAAGTTTGTAGTAAAATATTACAAAGAGAAGGAAGCTTCATTGTTGTAGCACGGCATCCCCGGCCAAGTAATAATTAGCATTGACTCCATGAGTCCAGAAGGCTGATTAACAGCTTTATTAGACTATACCATTAGGAAACCCACCGCCCTTGCAGACAGTCTGATGCAGACAGACCAGATTAGTCAATTAATCAAAGCACCGTCACCATTGTCTAATTAGGAAACCACCCTTGGGTAAAAAAAATCTCCATAAAAAATTCCACATGTTGACAACGACAGATGCAGCAAGTGAAGATAAGAATTATCATTCTTTTCTGTGTTCTTCTCACAGCCTTCCCCAGCATGATACCTGGGAAAGTTGTGCCTGTTGCTCTCTGTGGCCAGAGAGCTGTGGCCACACTTGATAGGCAAGATGACGAAATGATGCTTGAATTTTTGAATGCAATATAAGCCACACCAAGTATTTGTGTGATTCTACACAAACAGCACCATCTTTTTGCATTGTAAAAAGTTCTGAGTGATGGTGTTTGTCTTCCCAAGTTGAAGTTAAAAATGGTGGAACACAGATTTCCTGGAGATGGCTAAACACCTGCTTGCTCATGGGAAGTATTGAATTAATTCCTTGTCTTACCTTCTTTTTCCTTTACCTACTGTATTGTCTTTAATGCAAGCCATGAGTTCTCTCACCTTTTACTTCTCTGACCGTCTCCCTCAGTCTACCAGGGGAGGGCAAGTCTGTGTGTTTCTTAGTTCTTAGCTTAAACCACAACAAAGGGAAAGATGCAGCATTGTTAAACTGAGTTAACCAAGACACCGGGAGGTATGCCTTGCACACCTACAGGGCAAATCCCACAAAAGATTCAAAAATGTATGCATCTGTTTTCTCTCATGGTGCTCTGCAATGTGTGACCTAAAGTCCCAATCTCAGCACCATTCATATCTTTTAAACTGTTTTACAGCTAATATTTTAACAATGGACACTTTTGCAGAAGTCAGGGCTCTCGGAGATGACATATGTGTAGATATAGATATAGATTATATAAATTACACAGATATTGATGATTCAAATATGTGTGCATGAATTTAAAACACTGTAGGAACATAGCTATGTGGTAGGGGAGGGCCTCAGGCAGCGTAAACCCAGAAGTTTTGGTTTTATCGTAGGCTTCAGGAAGATCCCCATTCCATGACCTTTGATGAAAATAAGAATTTTGATTTTGACTGTAATGCGGTTGCACCCAAAACTACTAGTTTATTTTAATAATTTCTCAATTAGTGAGAACAAATTGATAAAATTATAGAATCATTAAGATCAAAAGAGAGCTCCAAGATGATTGAGTCTAAACTTTGACTGAACCATCCTGTAAACTAGACCATGGCTATAAGTGCCACATCCAGTTTTTCCTTGGATGTTTCCGGAGATAGTGACCCCACCACATCTCTGGGCAGCCTGTTCCAATTCTTCTTTCTGATGTCCAACCTAAACCTTCTAAGCACACCTTGGAGCCATTTCCTCTTGTCCTGTCATGAGTTTCCTGAGAAAGGAGGCCCGGCCCAACTTTTCTACAGCTTCCTTTGAGGCAGCTGTGGACAGCAATGAAGTCATCTCTGAGCCTCCTTTTCTCCGAACACTCCCAGTCCTCAGCAACTCCCCACATGATGTATTCTCTAGACCCTTCCTAAGCTCCACTGCCCTTCTCTGGACTTATTCCATCACCCCCACTTCCTTCCTGAATTTAGGGGCCCAAAACTGGACACAGTACTTAAGGGGCGAGCTCATCAGGACCCAGTACAGGGGGACAACCACTGCCATGGCCCTGCTGGCCACACTATTGCTGACACAAGCCAGGATGCCACTGGTCTTCTTGGCCCCTGGGCACAGCTGGCTCACGTTCAGCCAGTTGCCCACCAGCACCCCCAGGTCCTTTTCTGCTGGGCAGCTTTCCAGTCATCCTGCCCTCGTCCCATAGTGCTGCTGGGGTTGTTGTGACCAAAATGCAGACCTGGCACTCTGCTTATTGAACCCCATCAAACTGGCCTCAGCCCATGGATCCAGCCTGTGCAGAACAAAGTTTCTGTCCAGATGAAATGTCTGTCTTTTAAAGGCTGTCTACAGAGCCTACTTCAAGTAAACACAGTTTACTTATGTTTTTAAATAACTGACTTTTTATGTGTTGCTGATTCTTTATTTCAAAATGCAGTGAGATTGTAAAACCATTCAAACAAATTCCAAAAAGCAAAATATAGTTATCTTCTGCCAAGCGAATTAGGAATGGGTTTAAGGGGTGAGAAAATAAGTTCTTTACAAGCATTTGAGTCATTAAGCTAATCATCTTTCATACTTAAGTGAACACATCTAAAAACAATATTAATTTCCTTGGGAAGTTCTCACTAATTTGCAGATTGTTTTTGCACAAAAGGCAACCAATGCTGCAAGTGGTAAATGTTCCTTAATATTACCCAACTGCAAGTAAAACTTTCATTAGGAACACGTGGTATAGGAAGTTATCATATGTACTACATATGATATATCATATGTACTACTAACTTTTTAAAAATAAAAATAGAGTTATTTAAACTGTCTCCTGCAGGAAAGTCCACATACTTTGATCAGTCCTCATCCTGGGTATCTTCCCCCAGTTTGGATACCAAGCATTATATTCTCTGGTGCAGAATATCCCTTTGGCCCATTTGTGTCATCTGTACCAGCTATGCTCCCTCACAAAAAAAAAAAAAGAGTCCTTGTTTTAGGATAAACATCACTTAACCAAAAAAAAAAAAAGCATCTTCTTGCTATCAGTATTATCCCCACTCTGATTCCAAAACACAGCACAGTGCTAGCTGCTGATAAAAAATTAACTTATCCCACTTGAAATCAAGAGAGTATGTCTAAATTTCCAACCACCTCCTCAAGCTAAATTGGTATCATATCTTCATAACAGTAATGAAAATGACATCTCTGTGATCAAGGAAGATGAAAATTTTAATAGCATAAACTGGTTAATTCACAATCAGGATCAAAGCCTAATTGCAGTACAAACTAAGGAGAAGGGCTTCAGAAACACAGAGAAAGGTGAACAAATGTGGCAGTAAAATGTAAGACAGGTGAGCTTATTATAACATCCATCTGGACAGTAGCAGAATTGGAAGCTGAAAAACTCACTAGTAGTTATACTGTCTGAAAACAGATTGGACAAATGAGATAGAAATGAAGAGGAGGAAGAAAAGAACAACAGTATTTTTGTCAGGTAAGAGAAATCACTAGAAGAGTTAAAACTCCTGTACAAATTGATTCAAAATGGAGGAACCCAAGAAAGATAACAAATCTTGCTATTTATAAGATCCTTTCCCATGCAATTTGAAGAAGTGTTTGCTTTTGTCTCAGCAGATCCTTCACAGATAGTACTTTAGATTAGGCAGTTCTCCAGTATAAGTCTGTAAAGATGCCAGATACACAAACAGTGTAATTTACCCTGTAAATTTTGCCATGCTTGCAATCCCAGGTGCACAAATAATTCGGGTTGCATTATGAGCCTGGGAGCACTCAACAAGATTCAAGATTCACAAACAGTGCAATTTATTGACTATTATGACTGAATAAGGTTCAGAAGTCGCTGCTGATAAATCCACTGATGTCAGCAAGCATAAGCAATTGTATTTCCACAGAATAATGTTAACCCAGTGTTCCTGTGGGAGGAGATGGTACAGCCCTTTGACTTTCCCAGGATACAAAGCAGAGTCTCCTCTGATCTTCCTCCACTCTTACTTTATATTCATATTGATTTTTTTGAGTGTAGGGAAAAGATGTCAGTTCATGTCATTTCATGGTCAGGTGGAGTTTGAGTGACATGTCAAACATACAAATGTTTTGCTTCATTAGCCTGCATGGGTGCTTGAAAAGGAAAATGTATTATCAAGTGGATGATACAAAGTCCAACCTTAAGTCACCATTTGGGTAATTCCTCCACCTTAATTTCTCTTACCTACCTTGTTTTAAACAGACCATGACCACAACACCTCCATGCTGCTCCGTTCTCTGTTTTATGCCTCTCTTAGAGCAATGCACCAAACTCAGTGTTCCTCATCGTAGTGTGTACACACAGTTTATCCCTGGTGAAATATTATTACCTGCAGAGGTGCTCCTCCATGCTGAGCTTTGTCTTCCCACAGCACATTTTTCCACAGCACTTCACAAGCTTTCAGCAAAACAGGGTGAAAAATAAAAATGAAGATGTTCAATACCTGTTCAGTATAGGCGTCTGAAAGAATTATTTTGTGAAAACTTTCCATTTGAAGTACATAAATTATGTTTTGCCTTTGTTAAACAAAACATAAATTAGATTGTATTTATCTTTTCTAGCTTCTCTACTAATTCACTGGTGTTTTGGAAAAGTGTCCTATGATTAAAACTTCATATTCCCAAAAATCACTATTCAAATCAGGAAAACCAAAGCCTATGAGACACAAACACTGACACAATAAAAATAGAATTCATGTCACTTGGTTGTCTTGGACAACCTTATTTTTAAATAAGAGAAAGCAGAAAACAGTTGACAGTGTGTCAGATATGACTGAAACCATACAGTATGTCTACTTTCAGTCTTTCTCTGCCCTTAGTTGAGGGATAAAATCTGATACACTAAATACATGTTCATCCCCGCACCTGCTGAATTGTGATTCAAGCAGATAGTAATTCCAGATTGTTCAACATTCCTGACGTGCTTTTTGGATCTGAAAGAAATCAGGAAATCTTACTAATGTAGAAGTCTCTCCTTTAGACGTCCTCTGATAAAGGTCAGCAGCATTCTTGTCTCTGGGGATGACCTGCAAAGTCTGATTTGCTGTTACATTGCCAGAGCAGTTTTATTTGTGTTATAGTGATGGATGCAGCTCTGCAAGATCAGTGAGGTCTTGAGCACATGTGACGTGCATGATGAAGCCAGTCATTTAGGACACTTCAAAATCAGCATGTTAAAGCAATAAATTCAATTTTTTATGTATATTCATGCTGGTTTTTTAAAGTATGGAATCTTCATCAGCTGTTCTTTTAATGTAAAGGTGTCACTGCAATCAAAGGCATTTGTCCTTTTTTAGTGCTCAGTGAGATAATTACAAATTCAATAAAAATTTAAAGGCAATTAACCTTTTTTCAAGGTGTACAAGCTCTTAGTAATCCTAAATAAGGACAAAATCATTGTTAAAGACCTAAATTCTATACTGTTATTATTCTAAAATGTCAGATGTTAGATAAAATGTCCAGAGATAAATCTCAGTCTTCTGGATTCTACAGGACTTCATGCTGGCAGCACATGCTAACAATTATTTTGTACTAATTAATTTGCTAACCAATATTTTGTACTTTTTACATGCTTGTTAGAAGCCATTTCCGAGGTCTTGTCTCAAGTATTCTTTGAAAATAAATAATCCTCCATGACATGACAGAAAATATTAAAACAAATAAATCCACATGATATTTCCTAATGTCATAACCAAAATGAAGCACATGGTTCTTCTGTTCTTTATAAAATATTGAAAAAATATTACACTAAAACTTAGAAAATAAAGAAAGCAGATTTTTCTTATGAAAGAAGAAAAGAAAAGTTTTTCTTTTGTTTCTGGGCACATCAGTCTCTTTCAGCTAGAAGTAGTTGTCTCACTCATTATAGTGTCAATTTTTAGGTTGAACGTTATTCTTGAAATATTTATACAGGCTAGACACTATCTCTTTTTCTATAATTTAATGAATTTGTTGGAATTTCCTAGTAAGAAGTCTTACCACTCTTTTTAAAAAATTATTTTAAAAATAATTTTTAAAATTATACTTTCCTAATCTCTTTAAAATATTTTGTTTTCCTTTGTGTATTACCAATGCTTTTATTAGCAACATAGTGGAAACTTTTAAAGTGAGATTTTACTTGAGGTCTTATCAGAGAAGAGAGAAAATTCAAAAATATTTCATGAGAGTTACTTATGAAAGAAGAGCAGGAGACCCATAATCAATTTAGTTATCCTTTTTATTCAATAAATAAATATTGAAATGTTTTAAATGAAAAAAAAAATAAGGACACAGCATTTCTAATAAATGTCTGGGATTTGTATATGTGCATGCTTACATCTGTGTATGCATGTGCTGTGCATGGATGTACACATTTGTGATTAAGGTAAAAGTGTTCCAGAAAAAGGAAAAACCTCTTCTTCAACCAGAATATTAATTAGAAATCAAGAAGTAGGGAACAAAAATGTACCAGCAAGCCACAGCTGGGATAAGTGGAGGTAAATGAGGATGAGCTCTATGAAAACAAAAAACTGCATGCATCAAAGGCCCACTGAAATTAAAACAGATTTCAGACAATTTGTTTTTAACTACAAAAATTAATAAATGGGAAAAAAAGGTTGAAAAACTTGCTGAAAGTACTCAGAATATTGACTCTATTTCACCACGATTTTTTTGTACAGACAGAACTGAACACTGACTACTCATGTTTTAAGCTGTTGAACCATCAGTGAGTAACAAATTGAAGGTGATACAACTGTGGTTAGCACAACACTGGATCCAGGTTAGCAAGCCCCAGGCTTGGCAGGGATCACCATCCTGAGACTCCTGGGCTGGATCATCTTGAAGTTCACTTGCTAACATGAAGGAAAGGACGTAGAATGGTAAACCACAGAAGGGATAGACTTGGAAGGGACCTCTCAAGGCCACCTGGCACAACCTTCTTTCAGTGAGCAGTGACACCTTCAGCTCAACCAAGATGTCACCAGTGACACGATGTCTGCACACTGGTTCACCCTTTCTCTTCTACAATCCAAGCCAATGAAAAGAACAGTAGCAACGAACCTACGACCAACAAAGAAAAACATTTACAGACAAATCTACTTGTCTTTGTAGGAGTCTGACTTAAAGTCTTTATGAATCACCAAGAGGGGCAGCTAGCACTGACTTCTCTCAATACAAACTGGCCTAAGACAAATGTATGACAGTTTTATTTTGCCACCTTATGTTTTGAATTGACATAAATTTTGCTGGCCAAGATAGCTGCTGCAGCAAAATTTTCAAGCTAGATTGTCAGAGATGACTAGGAGCAGACTGTGGAGTCCGGCTGTTTGTCTCTGTCCCCACACACGCTTAGGATGGTTCTGGCAGGCCGTGTCTCAAAAGATGAGTCTGGACTCCAGGGTTTTTCGGTCTTCAGAATTGTTTATTATATCTTATCTGTAAAGTCCCTTCTCTGCCCGACCGGGATCTGACCAGCACGGCAGCCAAAGGCACTCTGGCCACCCCTAAGGCGAGCACATCTTTTATAACTACGTATAACATATTTACCTTTTATCCCCAATACCTATCACCCTCGTCACCGGATGCACTCTGGTCCCAGACCAATCCCCAAGTGCCAACACCACAGCAGAAGATGGATGACAAGAAGAAGGAGGAAGAGTCTTGTGACCTGCCTTGTTTCCTCCATCTTGTCTCCATAACCCCCCTGTACAAAAATCCCAAAATCTGTGATTTACCCTATAACTACGTTTTCCCTTCACCTTTCACACCCGGGTAATTCCCACAGGTTCCATCTTCTCATACATTGGTGGCACATCCCTAGATGGATCAAAATCAAGCCACCAAGTGCTTTTGGCAACATTCCAAGACTCCCGAGCCCCCCAAGGGTTCTCTCGGTAGCTCTGGACATCAGGAGGGATGTTTTGGGTTCCCACAGCAGACAAATTTTACACAGGGAAATTCCATCAAGACTTCTTTTTTTATGCAAAATAAAGAAAGAAGTCTTACCCAATATGTGTGATCTATTCTCGCAGGAACAAAGTTTTAAATTTGAATATGCGTACGAACCACAGTGTAATTTACTTTATGAGATTCCTAAAACAAATATTTGAATATTATATATTAAAAAAATTACAAAAAGTTGAGATTCTGTCTTTTCAGAGGCATTCCGTAAACTGAAAGATTAATGAAGGAATTGACATTACACAAATTTTAAAGGGAATTTATTTGTCCACTAGCCCACATTCTGCTGCATAAAGCTGAGAATCAAGAAAAAAACACCGGCTCTCTAAATACTGCTATGAATAGTAAGTGCTGGAAATACTATTCTATGCAAGCAATTTTTCTGTAAGGGCAGAGATGTTCTCAGAGTACCAAAAGAATACATGACCATATTTTTTGAGAGTAATAAAATGGCTGCCATATGACTTAGTCTAAATCTAACATGTTCCCAGAGGCTATCAAACAAATGAGAAGACAAGCTTCCTGTCATAAAAGAATTTACCACTTTTTGAAGAGTTCAGCTAACTGAA
Organism: Serinus canaria; assembly: GCF_022539315.1. Lineage (NCBI taxonomy): Eukaryota > Metazoa > Chordata > Aves > Passeriformes > Fringillidae > Serinus > Serinus canaria. The sequence goes on along the minus strand of NC_066343.1, from coordinate 21,674,335 downwards.
GCCCCTCTTTGCAGGTGTTACACTGTTGAAACGGAATGTATTACTACTGTGTTTCATGTTGAAAGGAATGCAAACTAAGTACCAGAACAAACTCCTAGATAAACAGGCAGTTTTTCCCTTCTTTTATGTCTCTTAGCAGTGAACAGTCATTTTAATATTGTATTTGATTCGGGTCATATGCCTTTGAAATTTTATTTGCTTTCATTTTCCCCCTGGATGTTTTGTTTCATAAGGAGAAATTCAATCCATTATGGGTTCTGATGACTTGAGTTAGGATGCCAAAGAAAGAACCTCTCCTGCAATATATTATTTCATTTGGCAAGAGATCTTCTAGGTGATCTAGAAGAATGTGGTCTAACAGAGCAAATTCTGGATAGCCAAGTCAAGTTTACTGATTGCTTTTAATAAATGCAATAAATGTTTCAACAATAAATATAAAACAATAAATGCAAAGATATGAACACCAGGAAGCTGAAAGAATTGCTTAAACAAACTTTTCAAATGAGAAAAGTCATGTACTCCCCTACTTACAAATAAATCAGATAACTAGTAGAAAAGCATTTCAAATTGCTAAAATTCAGAATATCCTTGAAACAAAAATATGTAGGAGGGGGAAAAAAAAGACTTTGAATGTTTGAAAACTGAAGTAACTGGTTGGCTGTAACTACTGATGGGGGTCTCATGATCTAGTGTGAATAATTTTCTGTTTCAGCAGATATCTCACTGTGCTTCCTTTTTTTAATTTTTAATATGGTTTTTGAGATACTTAATGTAGAGCTGTATCTTTATTTGATACCTTGACTAGGACTGTAATTAGCACAATATAAAAGTAACTTGTTCTCCTCATGCTATGAGTTCACTATTCCTGGTACTGAGATACTGAGAAATAGCCATAAACTGTATTTCAAAATTATCCTATAGAACGTAGATTACTGTGTCTTGAAGGTTGTATGTCAAGGGTACCCATTAAATAGGGTCTTTCATGTGACTCCATCAAGAGGACATTTTGCACAATCAGATGTTTATTTTGATGCACTTTTTCAAAAAGAAAAGACAACTCTGAACAAACTGAAATTATTGGTGACATAATTACAGAGCTGTGTTAAGGGGTTTTTTTCCTAGACTATACTGAACAGATGGCATGCAGATTACAGAGCAGATTTTAGTGAAATGAGGTGGCTAATTATTTCACTGAAAACAGTACCTGCTTCCTAGAAAGCATAAAGTCTAAGTTAGGGTTCACTAGGAAGCTGGTCAATTTTATACAGCATTCCATTCCCAGGAATATGGTACCATTTCCACCCATGGTGATGTCATAAATATCTGTAAGCCTTTCAGAAATCTCAGGACACAACAAAAGTTGAAGTTGTGCATTGCCAAGTAGTTAAGACTCTAAATTTTTCAGAAACATGGGCCAATGCTACTTAGATTCCATACACTGACTTTTAAAACCAGCTAACATTACTGATGATGGATGAAGTTTGGCAAGCAGAAGATTCAATCTTGAGAAGTAATACTGACAGAAAACTATTCAAAATCAATAGGTGTATTCTGAAAGTTATGGTCCTACACTCTGTTAAGTTCTTAGCTTTTACTGCCCACATTACAAAAACAAGTGCTGGTGTTCTCCTTCATGGTAAGTTTTTCACGCGTTTTGCCAGGTTTGCCTTCTCTGTAAGGAAAGCACGGTACATTTTGAGACAGAGGTGCATTTTTGTATTCCAGCTCATGAGATTAAACCAGCTCTGTATTCACAAGCAGAATTTCCTGAAGGTCTGTCAAACCAGTGGTGTGGTGTTGCAGCAGGGGTGGCTACCAGGAGAGGATTCTCTCTCTTCAGACCAGAAGTGGTGCAATTTTGTACCCAGCAGCACCAGAGAGGCTCCAAGAAACCAGAGCGAGCAGCATGGTGGTGATCAGGGCTGGAGCACTGACCCTTTGAGGAGAGGCTGAAGAGTTTAGGGCTACAGCTGAATATACAGGTAGAAAAACCTGAGCTCTTGTATGCATTAATTTATGAGAGTTACACAGAATACTCAATATTGGGCCTAGCAGTTTAAAAGAAATTGGGAAAATGTCTTTCTGTGCATGCTTGAAAGATCACTAGAAAGCAATAAATTACTGAGGCCATTTAAAATTTTCCCATTTCTCAGCAGTTTAATGCGCCATATCTGTAATGATTGTATGACATCAGACACATTCTTTAGTTCTTTTTTTACATACACACTGATGTGTATTTAAAAAAAGAGATCCAGCTATTTCTTCCAAATTTGACTGTTTCGTCAATTCTCACTCAATTTAACTAATTTCAGTTCTATGGTTAAATAAGAAATTACAGCTGAAAAAATAAACAAGGGACAAAATTGCCTATTGCATTTTTTCCAGCTACCCTTTCTAAAATTTATCTTGTAATCCTTTTTGTTTTGAAGCAAATAAATCTATTGCCAAACCACTGAAGTAAAATAAATCCCAGTGAGCACATAGTGTTTGAAAGTGCATAAAATTTTTCTCCTCTCTTTCCTAGGCATACCTAGAGATGTAGTAACCACTTTATTGAAATGTAGTTAAAATGGTCCAACATAAGGTGCTTTTTCCAAATTTAAATTTTTGGCTACTCAAAATAATTTTATCCTCTATTTCTTCAAAATTTAGGGCAGAACTCCATTGTTTTTATGGATCATGTGGTGAAAGTTCAATTTTTGAAATAAAAACAGGAAGTAGGAAAAGCAAGTTTTACAAAGATCAGTTTGGGAAAGAAAAAGTAAGGGGGCCAGTAGTTACTAAAACTGACATAAAAATTAACACCAGTGTATTCCACAAAATTTCTGTAGATCTGTGGGTTTCCTACTAAATGTATCCCTAAAATCTGTCTTCTAAAACCATATCCTACACCAGGAACCAAGTTATACCTGCAAGTCTGCGTGAAAATGTACAGCAACAAAAATATTAACTATCAGAAAAATGTTTTCAGAAGTGCAGTCCTAATCAAAATTAGAACCTTACTACTTGTGACTCACTCTTCTTGAAGTCAGTAGGGTTATTTATGTGTTTAAAACCATACATAAACCTCTGTATTTTATTAGCCATAAGCTTTATTTTGTCAAGCTTCTTAAGACATTAATGACAGTAAATGAATGATAAGTAGGAAAAATATTAAATGCAAAAAATGCCACATATAAAAAAGATTAAAAAAGACAAAAGAAATGCAAATTCTATCACTATTTGGTACTTCAAAGGGCATTTCTTCCATTTGCCTCTCAAGCCTTCTCCAAGCCATTTTTTTCTCATAAATTTTAATTTAGGTCATCACAAAAGTTTCTAGACCCACTGGATTAGCACACTCAAACGAAAGATAAAATCTTAGGCAAAGATGCTAACAAGTAGATATCCAATAAATGCTTCACTTAATACAATTTTGAAAGAAAGTTGAGAACGTTATTAGGCTGCCTTCTCACCAGCTGCTGCTAAGGTCTGGCCTTCTGTCAGTGCTGGAATCAGACCTCTTAAAGACCTCAACAGGAACCTTGTGATTCACTGTGCTTATGTTCAAATCACACAGGGGACAATCAGCTGCAACAAGCAAACGTCTATCCAAGGCTGGATGTTTAAAACTTTCAAAATTCCTGGATCAGAGGAAAAAGGTCCTCCTTTTTCCCAAGATGTACAAAATGTTACACTGCAGAGGAAGAAATATTCCTCTATCATTGAGCACTTCTTCCTAACCCAGGGTGTCATATATTGACTGCAGTTGTCAACTAAAGATCATGCAGCCACTCCTGCACTGGCCTCCAGGAGGATTGGGGAGAGATCAGAAAAGTAAAAGTTCATTTTATTTAGCATGGAAGCATGAAAACATGGTTTTGTGTAGCCAGAGACCAGCTCAGGAGTCCTAAAGCTCTGATGGTATTACGATCTTGTTTGTTAAATCTGGTTTCCTTTTATGACAAGGTAATCCATCTCATCAATCAAGAGAAGAAGTTGCTTGATTTCAGCAAAGATTTTGATGCAGTCCCTCCCAGGATCCTCCTGAGTAAAACATCCATGGCACAGCTGGATAGACACGTCATGTGATGGTCGAGCAGCTGGCTCTCTGGTCAGGCACAAAGGGTGACATCAGTGGATGGGGTGACATCAGACAGGGGACCTCTCACTGGTGGGGCTCTGCAGGGCTCCATCCTCACCCCTGTGCTCTTCAGCATCTTCGTCATAAATTACTTGGACACAGGACTAGAAGGAACACTCACTAAGTTTTTCCAACACCATCAAACTGGCAAGAGCTGTTATCTCCCTTGAGGGATGGGACAACATACAATTATTAAAATCATACCTACTTAATTAGCTGGCACAATTGTTAAGCTGAGATACTCTCAGTAAAACACCTGTCTCACAAGGACATATTTAGCACCTTCTTTTTTAGGCACATTGAGGCATCTGTAGAACATGAGGACATCTTTTCTATTAATACTCAAATGAGCAAAAAATTTAATCAATCACATTATTTAAATGATTTAAATAACTAATAGTTAGTTGGTTTCATTCCTTTTTAAAGCAGAACAATTAATTCTTTCTTTCCTTTTATGGGATGTGGCCTAAAATCTATTAAACACCAGAGACACTCAAACACTTAAAACCAGGAAAACAGAAATTCCAAACAAAATAAAAGAAGGACTTTTCTAGAAATATCTGTGAGGAAACCAGAGAGACACAGCTTTGCAGGGGTTAATTACTAGTTGCTCAGACAGCTACACACTTCAGCTGAGCATATGAATATGAATTCCATCCCTGTTTTACCATCTAGATTATACATTGCTTGCAAAAATATCAAATAAAGTCAAATATCCCATGCAGAAAATTAATGTTCTGATTGAAAAACTGCTCTTCTGAAATGCAGTTTGATCTAAATTTTAATCTGAAGTGGCTTGCCTCCTCACAAAATCCTCCATTGAAATAATACATTCCAAAGTCTGGCTTATTGGTTCTTTAGAGCACAACTATTTAAGGCTGAAACAAATGCAATACTGAACCAGCATGTTGCGTTATGTTCCCATGTTAATTGTGTGGAAAGCAAAATCAAAAAAAAAACCAGCCAAAATCTGAGAAAACTAATAAAAAATTGATTTATAGGGGAAGTCCAGAGTTCACAGTATATGTAATTGTCATTACTTTTAGTCTAGTGTTTTCAAATTATTTCCTTTAATATCTCAAATTTAAATGAAAAAGCCCCATACTTGTAATAAATGTTTTCCCAAAATTCAGAGAGGCAGGGCGAGGCAAAAATCTAATTTCTAATAGAAAACATGAGCTAGAAGTTTAAAGTTTTAACAAGTTAGTACAGAGATGAAGACAATAAAAAGTCTAAGAAGAATAATGGCAAATTGACTCAAATTAGGTAATTATACATTGACTTAACTAATAAAGAAAATTATGGACTTCACAACAAACACATGAGTTTTTCAAAGAGCAAAATATTGACTGAAATCATATGTATCAAATTGAAGATTCTCTGAATTCTTTTGTTTTCTAATTCTCTAATTTTTTTGAGGATTTACCCTATGAAACCTTTAGAAGTTTGTAGTACTGCCAAATGTAAGATGGTCTGACTGCTGAGAGCTCATTTCTTTTCAAGAATATGGAGAAATGTGAACAGCTGCAAAAAGTAAAGCCTTTTGGTTATAACACAGGCAAATACTTTCAATTTTTTTTTAATTTTATGTGCATAGAAGACATGATGAATGTATCTGTTAAATACTGCTGAATAAAAGTGAATTCTATTGTTAGAAATATGCTTTTGCTGTTTTTACCTACCATGCTTATAACAGGTATGTATTCTGGGGATAACCTCAAGAACTTTATTCTGGAAAATTGTCATAGACTTCTCCAAAAAATGTAGGGCTAAAATTGAAATATGCATAAAAATAACACTGAATAATAAAACCTTCCCCAAATGAGTCAAAATCAGTAATATGAAATATTATATTAAAAAAAAAGAATAGATCTGAAAGAAATAATAAATATTTTAATATAAGTAATATCAGAAAAATATATAGTAGCCAGAAAATCCAGGAGTGTCATGCTTCGTTGTGGACAACTGCAAGCACAAAAGAATTTAAAAAAAAACCCAAACTCAACACATATTGATATTTAAATAAAATTTTGGGAGTTTTGCACAGCTTAGAAAGAGAAGGCTGAGAATCTGCTGATAAGCAGCTTTTCCTTCCAAAGGCTTATTATGCAGTGGATGATTTTGAATCATTAACACAGATATTTTGCTGTTGCAAAAACCAAGTAAGTTACTGAGTTGCTGTGATCACCTTGCTCTGAAATGCACTTCATTCAGAGTAATAACACTACACTTCAAGGTTTTACTGCAACTAAAATCCAGCATGAATTTTCTGAAATAAGTTGAGTCAGTATCAAGATTATTACAACAAGCAGTTACAGTCTAACAAAATTAACAAAGAAAGCTTGAATCAGCAATTGTGACCATGTAATCGGTTTCTTAAAGCTAAAAAACAGTGCCACAAATGACCCCAGGGTTTGGAAAAGATTTTTTCCTAACAGCATGAGCTATTTATTAGTCCTTATCTGTTTAGAGGGAAAGTAAAAAACAAAAACTTAAAAAGCAGTGTCAGATCAGGAAGTTCTAAGTTTCTCTTGGTTCTATTGCCCAAGGTACAAGTCTTACTGAAAATATGGTTAGAGTAATGCCTGAATCTAATGTTATGAACAGTTTAACTGCACATCTGCCAAGAATATAAGTTCTGGTCTCTACCATCATACCTTTAAGTTTCACACAGGGGTTTAAAGGACAGTTTATTAATTATAGAGTGCTGAAGACATAAATTACATAATTTAACATAGAATACAACTAGACAGGATGAGTACATCAGAGCCAAAATGAAATGCTGAAAGCACTCATTTAAAACACCCTAAGATACAGGCAGCTTTGCTCATATCATAACTAAATTTTCTGAGGGTAATAAGGAATCAATATATGTTAATCAGAAGTAACTAGATTGGTCAGTACAGACTTCCAAAAGCTGCTCTGCTTGCTGTAAATCAAGGACCTGATGAAACTTCAGGGACACATAGCAATTCCCTGCAAAAGAATTCTGAATACAAGCATGAAATCAAATAATATCTTAGTGAGATTACACATACAGAAAAAAATTTCCTAATTCATTTTGGAAAAGCTACATAAATCACCTTAAAAAGGGATAAAATGTTTTCATGTGCAAATATATGGGGAAAAAAGAGCCTAGAGGTGAAAGAGATACTCTGAGGTTCTTCACTTCAGTGAAACTGCCTCAGGTCATGGCTTCAATGCCTAGAAGAAATTACACAGACAAAATCCAATTTTTCTTCAGGAATTTTCAGAATTCATAACTTAAATATAAGAATAAATCTGAAAAATGCAATCCTTTATGAGCTTTGTCTCAGTAGAGCAATCAGTGTAATCAGTTTATGAAAAACCCTGTGAGAATGTCAGCATCAAATTTATGCTTTGAATTCTCTCAAGTGACACATGTTTATGCAACCTGACAAGTACCTGTGCTACCTCCTGCAGAATATTTTATTTTCCAGATTGTAGCTTCTTAATTTTTCATATATGGTAGCAATTACAGCATTCTATGCATTGAACTTTATTCTGGGGTTTGTTTTCTATATTTTTGACATGTAATTACCAAGTTAGTTTCTGCATGTTAGAAGGTAAAAATAGTGAGAAAAAAGTGAAAAGAAGAAATGAAAAGTCTGTTGCATGGTGTTATAAACTGTATAACACTGAGATATTTGTTTCATGTATTTCAAAAATTTTACCTAGAAAACAATGCTTTTGCATTTGAGAAATGCTGGTCTGTCAAATCCTGTAGTGTGGCATCACTGTGGAACTTCTAACTGCAGGAATCAGCAGATTTTCTCTTTGTCCAAGAGTATTCTGTAATATATCTAAAATATTAAAACATGGATTGTTTCGGTTTTGATTTTTTTTTTCTTGGACCATTTACTTAATTTTATTCTTTTGTGTTGTCCATCTTTTTTCTTTCACTGGCATGTGTTTTGTTACTTCTTATGTACTTAGAGTTTGGCATGTATTTTAACAATGTCTGCCATTATTTGTCAATTCTTGTGAGGTAAATTCCCAATAATTTTCTGTTTCTCCCTCTCTCTCTCTCTCTCTCTATATATATATATATTTCCATTATGTTATGCAAGATCACATACTAAATCAAAACTACATTCCAGGTTTATAAGCAATGTAAAACAGAAAATCTGTGACATGCGAAGTGAAATAATGTATAATACCCCTTTGATCTCTAAAATGTTGTAAAAATATTCAGTTATAAACACAGCTTCTGTATTAACTGCAACAATTTTGTGTTAATTAAAAACACTTGTATGCTTTTATACACAATCAAGTATAGAAATTTAACAGGTAATATCATCATTAAAAACTTGCAGAAGTGTAGTAGTCCTCTCTTTCTATTTTTCAACAGTTTTAGGTAGTTTCACAGGAAAGATTGAATAAGACTTAGAGTTCTGGGCTACAAGCACCTGATTGTAACTCAGCCCACTCCTAACACTCTCTTTCATGTTCATAGACTGAGGATCTATAAAGTAATTTTTTTAGAAATTCTTAAGTGACTTTGGATACCAAGTCTCATTTTCTAATGTTGCTTTGTACGTATAAACTCCTGCCTGAGGTAAAATTTTCTTCCACTCAGGTGCCAAATAAACACAAACAGATAATTTGATTGGATCACACCTGTTTCTTTAGCTAAAATCAGAATTTCTTGGTCCATTGTACTCTGTCTACTCAGACCAGACAAAAACTGAAGCTTTTCCTGATGCATTTTTTCTCTAGATATTTCCCAAATATATTAGACAAGAGATTTGGAAGTCACAAAATTTGAATATGCAAGATGTTCCATTAAAGTCCTTTTGTTGTTAATAATGTTATTTACGGGGAACAGTCATAAATGGGTTTCTCTGGGGAGAAAGGGAGTCCAAAGTTTTAAGACAAAACAGAAATTGGAGGTATTCAAAAATTAGCTACATTTTTTAGGTTGGCTAAAATTAACCTTATAAAATCATACCATTTTTAAATTTTGTTGTCACTGCAGGTCTATTGAAATATTTTTTATGAAGTCTGAAACAAAATGTTTAATTGTGTAAGAAAAGTATTTCATTTTGCTGGGGGTGAAACATGATGCCTTGGGTACTATAATTTTGTAGTAAACTGTAATTAATATAAATTCTTCATGGACACATGACAGAATAGAAATTTCTTTACATGAAGAGATTATTTAATGCCACAAAATTTATCCTCAAGAATCCTTCAAAATTGTTGAATTACATGTGAGTACATTCAGTCTGACCCGATGCAAAATAGAATGAAATTGGGATAAAAACAGGGGAGGGGAGGGAAATATAATGAGCGACTATTTCTGAAACTCTTCTCCAAAGAACATAATTGAAAATTATTTCTTCAACTGAAAATAGATTAATAAGTAAAAGACAAAAATTTTTTTAAACCACCACTTCAGTAGTGCACTGAGTGACTTTCACAGAATGTCTGGAAAAAACTAAGTCAAGACTTAAAGATATATGTCATCATATTAAAAAGTTCTTAAGTAAGTCTTATATTTCAGAGGAGTCACATGAGTGAGACAATAATTTCTTTGTTTTGTTTTTTTAAATTCTTCCTCCCATGTGAGACAACAAATGGTAGTAAAAATTCCTGAAATGCATCTTCCACCAATTATTGCTCCACTGAAGCACACCAAAGCATGCTCCTGACACCGCTGTTGTACCATTGCACCTTTGTCTATGTTCTTGTCGTGTACTGTTTCTGATGTAAGGAGGAAAGTTATCAGAAGTTTGTCTCTTGAATTATGTAATTCCTAATTCAGATTAATCTCTTTTTCATGTATGATTAAAATATTTACAATATTTTGAACCAAGAAGAAGAATTGGTTAATTTAGAATTTGTGATCATAATAAGCCGTTAAATTTCTTCTCTTTAATATCCCAGCAAGGTTTACAAAGAAGAAAATAATCTGCTGGAGATGGATATGCATAAGGTGCAAGTGTTTTTATTACCTTCAGGGAGTCAAGGTTTTTGCCCTAAACAGAAATTCAGCCCCTTTTGTCTTAGAATATTCCTCATCCAAATTTCCCTGCCACCTTACCTGATTGGTTGCATATGAAATTAACCATTGCAAATCATGAAATTATGTTAGCCAAAAAGTCTCAGAATATTAAGCCATCTGATCCCAAAAATGTAAATCAGGTGTGCAACAGTGTTTGGTTATTGGAATCCCATAGATCACTGAGTTAAGGATATTTTTCCAATAGAAAATTATTTAAAAAGAGATGTGAGAAATGCATCTGAGTCATCTTTGGTGAAGAATTATTAAAAAATTAAATTATTCATACCAAATTTTGAGTAACTTTTTTTCTCTCTTAGTCTCTCACTCTCTCTTTGAAAAACCAAATGTCAGAAGTGCCCAGAAAAAAACTTCAGTCATTCTAATGTGTTTAAGGTCCATGTAACTCAAAATGATAAACATGACACAAACTAATGCTCCAAATCAGCAAATTATTCCATAGCCATACAAAAATCTAAGCTTTAATCAGGAAAATTATTCTCCATGTATAATTCCAGCAATAAAATACTACCTAAATAATGGACTTCAAAAGATTTTTTTAAAGCATCCCTTGAATTAAATATTTGAAACATGCTTGGGGGTGTATATTTGGTGATCTGTTTTGGTCATCCAGTTCCAGAGTTCTAATCATATCAGACCTCTGCAATTTGAATACCTTCAAGAATAATAGCATTTAGTATAGTATTTATTATCTTTTTAGCTTCATGTACTTGGTTCTTCTGTAAGAACTGATCTAAATACTGTCTTTGCATCATATTATGCTAGAAGAATTCGGATTTATTGTTTCATAACATGACTTAAACAACACATTTAAATAATAATGTCTTTTTTCTAAGAATTTGATGAGTGACCTGAAAATAATTTGTCTAACATAACTTTTGAAGGTGCAATAGTCATTTATACAGAGAATGTACAATAATTTTCCTAATGAACTTTTGTTTACACACCACAGCTAACACGAGCTGTCTAAAATGTCTGATTTATAGACAGCAAGTGTAGCTGCAAGTAATATTATATTATCATGAGCTGTCACAAAAGTGGCATAAAGAATAACTGCAGAATGACCAAGAGAATAAAAATTCCAGATTCCACCTGCAGAGGGTCAGTAAGGTCCCGACTAAAGACAGTTTATCCAGGAGGTCTGGATCTCTCTCTCTCCAGGAAGTGCAAGATGGGTTTTACGCTTAGAGAAATTGCCACATGGAACAGCTTGCAAGTGAAGCTGAAGGGCATAAGAGCCTCTGAGAAGCAATGCCACAACAGTTTTTAGGTAATGGAAGAATAATCACACTCATTAGAAAATATCCCACAAAAGACACTTCCTGCACCACTTCCAGTGCTTCTTATTGTCCACAGATTTAGTTAAGAGAAATGAGGTATTATACCTTTCCCTTTAGTTCCAGATTCTTACAACTTTCCTTGCACAAATTCATTAGAAGAGATTTGTCACTTCACATCCACCTGTGGAAATTTCTTAAATTTCTTTTTATATATATGCAAATGCAGTCCATAAGGTATCTTTGGCTCTTTGATTTAGTAGTGTACAATAGGATGAAAGACTGCCATGTTACATATGTGTTGCAAGTCAAGAGCAGTGCAGGGCTGCATGTGTAAAACAAGAGCAGGGATATTTCTTTCAACTTCCAGTAGTCTTCCTACTTGTGTTGCCTTGAACTTTTCAAGTTTTTGAGTGAATATGAAGTAATATTTATTAAAAACATGATCTCCATGTGGAAACTTCCAGCAATACGTGGCAATTACATAGCAGGATTTCAGATGATCTTATATCATAAAATCATGTAGTGGTTTGGATTGGAAAGGATCTTAAAGACCACCTGGTTTCAACTCCTGTGCCAGACAGGGACCCCTTCCACAGCAGGCAGCTCAGACCTCCAGGCAATCTGGTCTTGAACATTTCCAGGGACACGTCACGTCACACACAGCTTCCTGGGTGGTCTGTTCCAGTGCCTCACCACTCTCACAGTAAAGAATTTCTCACTAAGATGTAGTCTAAATCTCCTGTCTTTCAGTTTAAAGCCATTTTCCCTTGCCCTGTCATTACATGCGCTTATAAAAATCTCTCCACATCTTCCTTGTAAATTACCCCCAGGTACTGGAAAGCTGCAATGTGGTGATCCCAAACCCTTCCCTGCTTCAGCTGAGCAGTGCTAATTCTCTCAGCCCAATTTCTTCATAGGAGAGGTGTTCCATCCCTCTGATAATTTTGGTGACCTCCTCTGGACTGCCTCCAAGAGGTGCCTTACTCTGCTAGGGACCTCTGAGCTGGATGCAGCACTGCAGGTGGGGTGTCACCAGGGCAGAGCAGAGCAGAGGGACAGGATCATCTCCCTTGCCCTGCTTTGGTTGCCCAGGACAGGTTTGGCTTTCTGAGCTGTGAGTGCCCATGGCTGGGTCATGTCCAGCATCTTATCCACCAGCACTCCCAAGTCCTTCCAGCAAGGCTGCTCTCAAATCCCTTCATCCCCAGCCTAGATTGATACTGGGAGCTGCCCTGACCCAGCTGCAGCGCCTCCACTTGGCCTTGTTGAACCTCATGAGTTTCTCACAGGCCCATTCCTCAAGCTTGGCCAGGTCCCTTGGATGGCATCCCATCCTTCCAGAGTGTCACTGCATTACTCAGCTTGGTATTATTGGCAGATTTGCTGAGGGTGCACATGATCTCTTCACAAATGTCATGAACATATTAAATAACAGCAGTCCCAATACAGAACTCTGAGGGACACCACTTGTTACTGGTGTCCTTTGGGACTCTGAGCCATTGTCCACCACCCTGTGTAGGTGATCATTCAATCAACTCTTTATCCACCCACAAGCCACTCATCTAATCCATCTCTCTCCAGTCTGGAGTGAAGGATGTTTTGGGGAACAATGTCTAAAGCTTTACAGAAGTCAGACAAAAGCCATCCCCCACCCTTCCACTGCTCACTTGCCACTCCCCTGAAGAATGCCATTAGGCTGTTCAGGCAGGACTTGCCCTTGGTGTGTGTGTGATGTTCAGATTTAAGAGATCCAGATATTAAATGCTGCCCAGGACTGAGTCTGTGGTGCACATGCAAGATGAATCAGGACATAGAACAGATTTCAGCTCTTGCAGGGCTACCATCAAATATAACTTCAAAGGCATTTCTGCTTTTTCTTTCTCTTTCTGTGCCAATCATTCACAATGCCTCCAGAGTCCGGCTTAGATGGGGAAAAAATTCTGACTCTGCTCTGTAGAGTCTGGGAAGAAAGCAGCTAGGAAGTAAGAGGATGCAAAAAGCTTTGTACATCTTAATAGTACTACCTCAGGATATCTCTTACAACCATATCCAAAATTATTTCAGCTTTTAGCCATCCCCTACTCGCCACAAAATTGTCCTGATCCTCACCAAGACTGAATTGCTGGAAACCAGTGTTCCTTAGCGTAGCCCTAGTTTTACTTTAATTTACATATGGTAAGACGCTACCAATAAGGGATTTTATAGATTAACTAGGATTTCGAGTTGTAGTACAAATCTCACCTTTTTAGCATTCATTAGAAAAAATTGTTTAAAATTTAAGATTTATACATGGATTTAAATCAGAAGAGTTAATAATAAAGATTAATATATAGGTACATTTAAAACCAACATGGTATATTTGTTTTTATGTGGTGAATAATAAGGTAAGAAATTTTTCTGAAATCCACAAGAATAATAAGCACTCTTTGAGGTTTTTTGCAATTTCTAATGAGCGTTTTTTTATGTGATTAGAATTAAAAGACTGTTTTTTGGTTCAAGCTAAATTTCTTTCATTTTTAGATGTAGGTTTCTATTATGTATGAGATGTACATTCAAGAGATTTTCAACAAGTAATCAACAGCTGCTGTGTTCTATAACTTGAGTCCATCATAAATTGACAAAGTAACAAAAAAATATACCCAGCAATATTAGTAGATGACAACCACCTGTCTGTTAAAAGTTAAAACTCTCTAATTTCTTTCTGGGAAGAAAAAAATCCTTCTACATATCAAAAAACAAGTCTACATTTCTTAGCACTTAGAAACATGGTTAAATTACTTATATCAGCCTAAGAACCTACTTTTCTCATTTAAATCCTCCCATACACTATTTTAAAATAATTTCTTCTTTGACTTTCTATAACATATCTGCAACATGTAACTGGGTTGCCAACTCAGAAACTGCACTAGATGATAGCAAAGACAGCAGGTATGGATATTATAGGGACAAATAAAAACTTATTTCTCCATCTCTATCTCCAGGCTGCCTGCAAATTATGGGCACTCTTGTGGTTGTTATTTAGTTATATAACTAGTCAGCAAAAGAAGCAAAATGAGAGCATCTTAAATACTTCTGAGCCATGTCTCATTAACTTGAACATTAAGGAGAAGTGAGAAGAGAGAAAGTAAGCACTTAAAAGGGGTATTTTTTTCTATCTCAGTATTCCCGTCTTTTGTACTTCAAGGTGTAATAGAGAAGTAACATCTTAATGACGACTGTTCTCACTCTTTTTTCTAGGAAATTGTGAATCAAGTACGAGAAAAGACAAGAGTTTAGAGTTCTAGCAGCCTAAGCTCTTGCGTCACTCTCACCATTAGGAAGAGGTGATTCACTGTTGTTTCACTCCTTTAATAGTATTTATAGTTTTTTGACATTTATTGTGATTAACAACCCTCATTCATATGTATTCTTACATCTGCTTGGAAAAATATTAAATATACATCTTTTTCATGTCAGTTCTGAAAAAAAATAAAAACCCATCTAAATATTATCTACACTTATTCCTACCGAATGCTGCGTGGTGTAAAAGAACCTTGGAAATAAATTAAAAGCTTTGTGTGTACTCTGGAGGATTGCTGCATCCTATTACTAATTTTTTCCTGATGACTTTGAAAGCTGCAAGATATAAGATAATAGAGTCTACTCAGTTGGTTATTTTGTAGATTTATTAGTCATTCTGTTTGATCAATGAGCTTTTTGCAGTTCTGAGAATTGCCTTTTTCTCTGTGAAAATTCTTGCTCTAGATTCTATTGTTCCAATGGAAATAAAGAAAACTCATTTATGGCCCTCCCTATGTTGGAGAAATTTGCAGGCGGGTCACTGTGATGTTTCTGTAAATGGAATTAAAAACACATTGCTGAGATTGCACAGAAGTATTTACCAGAATATTACTGTTTATAGACACTGTTCTAGATCCAATTTTTGCTCTTTAGTTTTGTGAAGACAAATACCTTGGATATCCCATAGAAAAGAAAAAAAATTCATTCACATAATTAGCTAGATTTGATTTTCTCAGCTTCCCTTCTGCATATTCTCTAAGACAGGTCCTTCCCTAAATACGGCATAACTTTTTGGTTGGTTCTGCTGAAGCACAGTTCACATTAATTCTTATTTTCTGATCCTAGGTTTCATTTCAATACATAACTAAGTTCTATAACTGCTTCCATTGAGCTCCACAGAACAATTATTAATGAAAGTTTCCAGATGAATTCTACAAAAACACACATGAAGGAATATTTTCACAAACTAGTACATGGAGATTCATTGCTTATTTACCATGACTCACCAAGGTGATGAAGACAATATAGGATATGTTAAAGGCATTTATCATTAAAATTATGTGTAGATAAGCTATGGTCATTGATAACACTGCAGAGAGCACTATGTGGCAAAAATCCAAGAGGCAATTATTCACCTGCTCTGCACGTCTGCTCTGCCCCTGAGCACATCCAAGAATCCTCATCACAGATGCTTCCAGGTTGCTCAGATTTCTCAATTCCTTCTGTTGGGATAAAAGAGAAGAGAGTAGTTACAGACTTTACTAAGATCATCTGGTTTGCCAGTATGACAGGTCTTGCTCAAAGTATGCACTGGGACAAAATTCTGTTTTTATCATTTATTAACAATAACTGTTTCGGAATTTAGTGGACATCCACAATATTGCACCATAAAGGTGACTATTTAGGTGCATAAATGTCAAATATTTCAGAAACTGTAAATTTTTCTTGGTTCGCAATACTATGGAAGCAGTTTTCTACTCACAAAGAAACTGAATTTGACTTCCTATCCTTTTTCTTCTAAAAGAAGATAAACTCAGTATCTTAGGCCAACTTTATTTGCAAATGATTTTGTATACAAATACTAATTATCCCTCTGGCAGATGGATGGTGGTTAGTCCTTAATTTGGAAATTAATTTTACTACATTAAATATTCACATTAGCATTTTCCCTCTTTCTCATTTCACAAGTTTTACTTAGCATTGAATAATTTTCACAAATTTGAATCTCCAAGGGTACCTGGACCTATTTAGCCACATTCTGCAATGCTTTCCTAATTACTTGGTGTGGTCATCTGTCAGCATTTATCAATGTATTTTTTTATTTCAAATAGATGAAGATATTTAAATGACATTTTTAAATAAACCTCAAGGACAAGTGATTCTGTTATTTCAAAGTGGCAGAACCCTCATTCACAAAAAAAAAAAAAAAACATGGTATCAGTATATCATAGACTTAAAGAAAGTGCTTATGTATGCGTTACAGGCAATTTATTGATTTTCAGCTAGCCTTTATAAGTAATTCATGAGCTCTGATTTCACTTGATTTTGTGTATGACTAATTCATGAAGCCAAATTTCATATTTCTTCTGGCATAACTTGAAGAAATACAACCAGTTTTAAAAGCTTTCCTGAAATAAAATGCAAGGAAATGTATTTTTTAATTTCATTTGCTTTGAGTTTTATCACCCAAGCAGAATGGAAAAAGAACTGTTAGATTCAAGTGATGCCCTACCAAATCATGCCAGCTCTTTCAAGAGATAGCTAACAACAGATCTCTCATACAACTTCGTAAGAATGTTCACATTCATAACGATATTATTTCTAGAAATTATCAACAAAAAATTATTAAAATCTGAAATAATTTTGATATGTCTTGAAAATGTAGTTACACTTATCATAACACAAACCAGCCCAAGTTTGCACGGAGGATGACACCATGGCACAGTAGACAGAACTTAAGATGTTCTCAGAAATCCATTTTTTCAAAAATTATGCAGTCCAATAACTCCATGGGTCACAGGAAGGAGCTCCTGCCAGGTCTCTGTGGCAGCTTGCTCTGAAGGTCCCCAGGGGGAAGGGCTTGTATGCTTATGCTGTCCCTGTGGGCTAAAGGCATACAGCATATTTATGGAATGTATTTAACACACAGAAATTGTAGGAGGACAAAAGAATTGAACCCTTGAATCTTCTCATGTTTTAGTACTCTTACTATCTCACTACAGAAGATCCTGGACATGCAATTTAAACAGAGGAAACAGAGCATACATTTTAGCAAAAAATTAAATATAATATTTTATTAAACCTTTAAATTAGGATATTTTCTGTGGAATAAATTTAAATTTTCCTTCCATTAATCTTAAAAAAAAAAAAAAGCCAGAATTTTAAGTTTTAAGATGAGGTCATTTTAGGAAATTAATAAAGGGCTTGACCTTCCTTAAGATCTCAGAACTTAAGGGAAAAGAATTGGAAAACAGTGCATACGTATCAGAGGCCATCCTTTGCTTCTGGTGTTGCTGGCAGATAGATGTTTCTGAGTTTTCATTGCTGGTGCTTTGGGAGCTAAAAAAACTCCACAATCTATTTATTAATTAATTATGTCCTACAGTTCTTAGTAGGGGATAACACAGTGAAGCTTGAAAAACCAGGAAGAAGGATGCTGAGACTCCTGGGATGCTCAGGAAAATTTTATAAATAAAATTTCTAAAAAAGGCTCTCAGAATTTCAAAGTAGGTGGCTAAAGTAGCTCTATTCACTGGCCTTCCTCTTCTATCTACCTCAAACACACTTTCACAGATTTACCCTTCTTTAAAAAAAGATTATAGAATTGATAAGATGCATATACTGCATTTTGATTCCAGAGACTGTATTTTAACATCCTATTATAAAAATGATAGAACTCTTTTGTTTCTCTTTTTTTAAATTTTAATTTCATGCTGGCATGCACTAGCATATCACTTGCTAAGTTGCTTTAGGAAATCTAGCCTTTAAATATCTGTTTAGGCAATGTGGGATAACAATAGGTGTCCCAAAATTCTGTTTCCAGTCTTAACTTTCTTAAAAGTTTCTCTTTCCTATATACAGAAATACTAAAAACACCTGTTTTTAATATAAGCTATAGAGCTCCCTTTTTACATCTGCTCATAATGTTCCCAGTATTTGCTGTTGTTTTGTAACTTTAAACTTATTCTTATTATTATGTAAAAATCCCTGTGATTTTATATTATCTACAATACAGTCAGTCAAGAAAACAGCTTTCAGATCTCTCTGAAGACAATCTAAACATATTCATATTCATGTCAACGTTCTGCCTTGACATTCTGGACAGTCATTTGTTGATTTCCATGCACAAATACTCAAAATTCTGGCATTTCAATGTCGAGAATGAGTTCTATATCTGTTCTTGCTCAGTATTTTCTATCTGTCTTCATTTGAGATAAATATATTTAAAATGGTGTCAGTTTGAGAAAGGTGTGCAAACTGGTGTGCTAAAATTGGTGAAGGCTACAATATCAACAGGTTTTATTGTCCATCAATACCTGCAGAACTTTCCAATAATGAGAATAAGAGGAAACATTTAAATTCAGTAAATGGAAAGCTCTAAAATTTATGACTATGTCATAAACTAGACTGATGGAATAGTAAAATAACATAAACTGAAACAGGACTAAATAAACCTTAAACATTTGTGGAAGCCAAACTTGAGCTTAAATGCAAAATACCCCACTATCTTTCAACAGATACAGTATATATTGAGGTGGAAGTGGAGACAACTTCAATATATAATGTATAAAAAATTTCTGCTTGATGTTAGAAAATAAAATGGAAGGTTACCCAAAGGCTGTCAAACACCTCATCAGCTCCAAATGCACACAAGCCTGATATGAGTAACATAAATGGAAAAACAAAAAAAAAGAAGATAAAAATTTAAAGTTTTAATTCCTAGAGTTAAAAAATAAAAGACAACACTGAAGCATCTATAGTAATTTTATTGTCTCATACATATATTAAACCCATCTATGTACACTGAAATATTTTTGTTAATTTCTACTATGGAAATATTAAGGTGCTTGTAATGTTCTGTCAAGATTATTTGCAAGTATACCTGCATAAATTTTGCAATATCTTAATTGACTTATAGTTATTGCGCAAAATGAAGGATCATTATTAAATGGGATTAAAAATCCCTCAGATTATGTGTCATTATGTTCACCACCTGATAGGCAGAGGTCTTCAGCTAGTCAAGCCTGTTTCATTCTTTTACATTACTCAAGAATGCTGATTCACCATAATAGAAAATTATACCTTTTGACTGATTTTCAGTTTTCACTGATTTTGAAATAATGTATTTCCTCAGTTCATTCATTTTTCATCCTCACCAACCAGTGTTCCCTCTTTATTAATGCATTAATCATCATTAATTGTAATAAAATTAATTATATTTTGTTTGCTTCTCTGAGAGTGAGGCTTCTGTGCCAAGTGTTGTAAGAAGCTAGACTACCTTCCATGCACTAATTAGTAATAAGTTTTTTCATGTAAGATTAAAAAATACGCATTGAAAAATCACACAAAGAAAATGCATGTGTGTGGTGGATTTGTCATTCCATTTGTTACAACACTAACTGGTGACACAATTTCAAAAATCTCCTTGATCTATTAAAAACAATATATGCTGCCATATATCTGTTCTGATAGCTTTATTTCTCACTCCAAGCAAAGTACTTAGCCTTTCACACTGAGTGAACTCAGCAAAAGCCACTAATCAGTCAGGTTCTAGGCATGCTTACCTTGTATTGCAAGGTAACACCTTGCATTGCAAATGCTATTTTTTAGTTGATGTTAGCTTTGTTTTAGTATTTCATCATTGAATATTAGATGCATCTCCAAAGATCACAACAAGCAGTCATGAGGTGAAGCAAGTGGATGCTTGCAGAGGCTGGCACGACATCACATTTTGATATCATGACATCTCTGTGATGTGTGCAATATGCTACACAACCACATTTTGGTTGAAGTCCAGCCAGCAAGTCAGGCCCATGCTGACAGAGATCATAAAAATATTGACAGTAAGCTTATGGCTCTCTGCTATTATTCCTGAAATCACACAGGGTGATTTCAGCAAGAGGCAAGAAGCAGATTTCTGTCCTGTGTCTGAGTGCTTGCAAACTTTAACACTTCCAATAGATGCCATCTCCTTCCCCAAGATCAGCAAAATGCTACACTACAGAGGAAGAAATGTTTGTCTGTCATAACACCTTTCCTAACCCATGCTGTGGAAATTTACCCCCAGTTATCAACTAAACCCTGTGCAGCCACCCAGTCACTACCCTCCAGGGAAAAAGTAGAGAATCATAGAAGTGAGAAAACTTGTGGATTGACATAAAGACAGTTAAATAGGGAAAGCAAAAGCCATGCAGAGAAGCAGAGCAAAGCAAGGAATCAATTAAATTCCTTCCTTCCTCCTTCCTTCCTTCCTTCCTTCCCTCCTTCCTTCCTTCTTCCTTCCTTCCTTCCTTCCTTCCTTCCTTCCTTCCTTCCTTCCTTCCTTCCTTCCTTCCTTCCTTCCTTCTCCTTCCTTCCTTCCTTCCTTCCTTCCTTCCTTCCTTCCTTCCTCCTTCCTTCCTCTCCTTCCTTCCTTCCTTCCTTCCTTCCTTCCTTCCTTCCTTCCTTCCTGTCCTTCCTTCCTTCCTCCTTCCTTCCTTCCTTCCTTCCTTCCTTCCCTTCCTTCCTTCCTTTCCTGTCCTTTCCTTCCTTCCTTCCTCCTTCCTTCCTTCCTTCTTCCTTCCTTCCTTCCTTCCTTCCTTCCCGCCCCTTCCTTCCTTCCTTCCTTCCGCCACTTCCTTCCTTCCTTCCTTCCTTCCGCCACTTCCTTCCTTCCTTCCTTCCGCCACTTCCTTCCTTCCTTCCTTCCTTCCTTCCGCCACGTTCCTTCCTTCCTTCCGCCTTCCTTCCTTCCTTCGCCTTCCTTCCTTCCCTTCCTTCCCCTTCCTTCCTGCACTTCCTTCCGCCACTTCCTTCCGCCACTTCCTTCCGCCACTTTCCTTCCGCCACTTCCTTCCGCCACTTCCTTCCGCCACTTCCTTCTCCTTCCGCCACTTCCTTCCTTCCGCCACTTCCTTCCTTCCGCCACTTCCTTCCTTCCTTCCGCCACTTCCTTCCTGCCACTTCCTTCCGCCTTCCTTCCTTCCTTCCCACTTCCTTCCTCCTTCCTTCCTTCCTTCCTTCCTTCCTTCCTTCCTTCCTTCCTTCCTTCCTTCCTTCCTCCTTCCTTCCTTCCTTCCTTCCTTCCTTCCTTCCTTCCTTCCTTCCTTCCTTCCTTCCTTCCTTCCTTCCTTCCTTCCTTCCCTTCCTTCCGCCACTTCCTTCCTTCCTTCCTTCCTTCCTTCCTTCCTTCCTTCCTTCCGCCACTTCCTTCCGCCACTTCCTTCCGCCACTTCCTTCCGCCACCTCTCCTTCCGCCACTTCCGCCACTTCCTTCCTTCCGCCACTTCCTTCCTTCCGCCACTTCCTTCCTTCCTTCCGCCACTTCCTTCCGCCACTTCCTTCCGCCCCTTCCTTCCGCCACTTTCCGCCACTTCCTTCCGCCACTTCCTTCCGCCACTTCCTTCCGCCACTTCCTTCCTTCCTTCCTTTTTCCCACTCTTTATGTTTTGAATGTGACATCACCTGGCCTGACATGTCCTTTGGGTCTGTGTCCTGGCTGTGCCCCCTCCCAGGCCCCTGTGCAGCCCCATCCTGCTCACCAGGGGGGTGGGTTGGGAAGCAGAAAATGCCTTGGCTCTGTGTAAGCACTGCTCAAAAATAACAAAAACACTCCTGAATTATTAACAGTGTTTCCAAATCCAAATGATCACAAATCCAAAACACAGAACTGTACTAGCAACTCTGAAAAAAATTCACTCTATCCCAGCCAAAATCAGAACAGCAAAAAGAGAGGGGAAAAAAAACCTTCAAAACATTATGCAAAAGTAATTCTGAAGTTTAGTGACAAAATAAGAGAATTTCTGTTATATTTTTATTTTAAAATCCCATAAATTATTTTGTATTTACTTATCTAAGTACACGTCACAGATTATTTTTAAGCCTGTTTAACACAGAGAGAATTAGAACTAACATATGAGAGCACAGCAGGATTGAAAATAAGCCCATGTGCTTGTGTGTCTAAAACAGAATTTAAATGCTAATTTTAGGTACCCAAAGAGATCCCAGCAAACTATAAAAAACTTTCTACATGGTCTTTGTGTTTGTGACTCATTCACTTGGCATGTCTGACCAAGGACATCCAAATCCTCCAAAAGGATTTGGAGCTTGAGTGACAGAATTTAAAATTTTGTGTATCTTCTAGTTTGCTGGCAAAGCAGACTTGGCAGCCATACCCACTGGAGGGGATCCTCAGGATACACATAATGCCAACTGGATATTCCTGAAGGTTGTAGGTACCTTAATGTTTCTGAAATTACCTTGAAGCACCTTGAAAATCGAACAGCTCTCTACCAAGTAGTTAAAGCCCAAACTTCATAAACTGCACATTTTTTTAAACCTTTCATGCTGCCTATTTTTATTTAACACTATTCCCTGCCTGTGTAGGCACCATTCCCATTCACCTTAAGTGATACTGGTGATACTGGTTGTCTAAGGGTTTGTCAAGGTTGTATTACATCCATTGTTACAGAGGTTTGAGGAACCAAATGTTAATGATTAGTGACTCAAAACAATCACTCTTCTGCAAAAGCAGCAGATGATCTACTGAAGATGTACCCAGCAACCACCAGGTGCAGAGGAGGTGAGCACTCATCCCCAGAGGCTACAAGCTGGGTTTGAGACAGATAAGGGAACAGGAGAACAACAAGCAGATCCCATGAGGTGGGATAGTGCTTTATATCCTGCCAATGTCCTCCTTTGCACAACTGGCTCATGTGTGAAAATTTGCCTCCAGGGAACAACCAGGACATTCATACACAGGCCTGTGGGTTTTCATCCCTTCTAACAGAGTAGAACTGTTCCACTACACCCATGTGAGAGGCAGCTGTCTTGTCATACGGGGGGTCATAAGCCATTAGAGGCTCATGAGGTGCTCCCAGACTCATTTCTGAGTGCCTTCCACCTGCACATGATCCACAGTGCAGGTGGAAGAGACCAGAGTGTGACACTCCCCTCTCAGAGGAAGTAACTGGGAAATCTCACGTAGAACTCAGTGTATATTATTAACCCACCAAACTCTGTGTTTCATGGGCCTCCCTTGCCCCCAGGGGGTCAGGACTGAAGCCATCACTTCAACCAGAGAGCCTCAAAATTGTAATAATTCTTTCTTTCTTCCTTTCTTTCTTCCTTCCTTTCTTTCTTCCTTTCTTCCTTTCTTCCTTCCTTTCTTTCTTTTATACTTCTTCTTAAGCATTTTTCATGCTTTTACATTGTATATTTCTACAGATAATAACCAAACCCACCACATACATATTTTCCATCACAACCAAATTGTTCTAAAATAAACCCTACACACACACACACACACACACACACACACAGAGACAGACAGAGAAACGCACGTGTGTGTGTTTGTCTGTGTGTTTGTTTGTTTGTTTGTTTATACTGAAAGAAGAACCTGAGTAACCCTCACCCTCAGGGGTGGGTTGTAACAAGAGGGAATTCTCTGGTACTGCCAGCCTGCTCTTTCCTTGATTGTAACATGTGCCTTCCTTGCCCATGCTGTACAGACATGTAAAATTATTTGCCTTAGTAAACTTCCTGCTCATCTCCCTTGGAGTGCAACAAGACTTTTACAAGATTTTATTCTTATCTATAGTAAATCCTGACTTCTCTGTCTATTTGTCTTTAATTAAAGCTCCCCCCCAGGACATTCTCCATTACTTGGTGATTTTTGGTGTCTGATTTATGAAATCAGATGTCAGATGCCAAGTGGAGCAACTCTGATATCCAAAGCATGTATTTAGGAAGAGGAGGCTATTGGACAACAGCAGCTACCTCCTTTATTTCATTGTAGAATTTATTGTAGAAGTGCTAAAACACTGCAAAATTCAATCACCAAGCAAAATTTTGGTCAGCTGGTATGTCATGATTTGGTGTTGTTTGAACTACATATTACATTCAAGAGCAAAGAATGTAACAGGTTGAAAAGCCCATTAAGCCCATGGAAGGCAAAACATCAAAAAATTATTTTCTTCAACTTCTGTGACAGATTTTAACTGCAATTTAAATTACCCATAATCAAATGAAGGAAAGCAAAACCGCATCAACATTTCTTAACCTCTCTGCTGTGCAATGAAATATTAGGTGAAATATCTCAAAATACCAAGTTGACACCTTTTTTTTTTAAATGAAAGTCTTTTCTTACTTTACGACAAACATATTGATGATGGGATCATGCCCTTTTTTCTTAGTAGGACAATTATGCTGCTTGATTGGACACATTTACCCTATTGCAGCATTCATTTTGCCACTGCCAGTCTTTGTGAAATTTTTCTAACATTCAGTCCATATTTTGTGATTAGGTCTACATTCATTATCTTTTCATTCTTTGACAGAGTGAACTTTCTACTGATATACAGCATTCACAGTTGAAATGCAGAATTTTGTGATCTATTTTAATCATCTGTCTTTTCACAATGTGAATAATTAGTATACATTTATTTTAAAATATATTGTGATCATATATATAAAGGGTTAACTTTTTGCCATTCCAGACTTCTGCTACCACGAGAATTTGTTTTTTAATTTTCAGTACTTGCTTGTATCTAGCTGAAAAGTTTACTCATACAGCCATGAGGAGTAGTTATCAGGTATCCCTATTTCAGGAACCATTATTTATATCATCCACTGCTTGCATAATTATTAGGAAGAAGGGATCAATATTTATACAGGCACATTAAGCAAAGTTAACTGAATGCAAGTCCCAATGACAAATTTAGTCTGCAGTAACCTTTCCTTCCAAGAAAAAACTAGTCAGAACAAAAAGTAAATATTTTCATACTCTATCGCTACTGACTTCTTCCCCTATGAGAATGTACTCTTAAAATATTAAGGGCATTAGTTTGCTGCATTTGAAGTCTTCAGATCATATTGTATGCAGGGAGAATTTAGAAAACACTGGCAGACAATCTCTGGCATGGTCTTAAATTCCCACCTAAAGCCCCATGAGGATTTGCAAGTCCATAGGCAGAGAAGGGCGACACCACCCAAAGAGCTTCATGGAAGGGATCTGGTGGTGCGTTCAGACCTGCTGGGTTAGTCACAGGACAGATTTACAACCACGGTGAAATACACACAGAAATTTTAAGACATAAAAATGAAGTCAGGAAATAAATTGCAGAGGAAAAGAGAAATTAAATATGGTATTAGATCTTTTACTGAGGCCACAGTTTGATTACTGAAGAGCCTGGCTATAAAAAGCCAAAATATTGACTAATCGACTAGTCAAAGAATTGACTACAAAGCCAAAAATCAACGACATAAATTACCAATCATGACATTATTAGTCGCCCTCCAGAGTTTTTTTACTCCAGTGGAATAAACTTAAAAGCGTGATTCAAAACAGACAATCACTTCTTATTACAGCTCAAAAATAAGGAACTTGTTGGTAAGTGCATACTGCCAAGTATGTGAGTAAAGACTGAGGTCAAAGATAATTCCAGTGTGACATCAATGATCAAGAAATATTGGCTGCCAGAGAAGCTATGTTAAGCAGTTATGTATACAATACTAGGTATAAAAATTATTACAGGATTGATGTAATGGCATCCTAGATATTAAAATAACATAGCTCGTAGTAATGGGATGGATTAGTGGCCTGTGTCAATACATTAAACACCATTGTTTTCCAGATGTTTCAGAATAAAAGAGTAAGACACACAGACACAGGGAAGGAGGAGTAACTGAAGTAGACTAGCACTGAAGCCAAATTGGAAATTCACTGGCAAAATCCTTCTCAATGCTTGCGCAAAACCAGAAGCACAAGAATTATTTCATCACGGTGATATCACCTATAAGCTCTTGCCATAAAGTCCTCTCAGATGAATCACTCAATTTTTGTGCAGGCATATTTCATGTGGGAACTTTAAACAATGAATTGTGTCCTATTTCCAGAAAGGTAAGCTAAAAAAAGTCAGTGAGGAGCAGCTCTGCTGTACTTAACATTCACATTCAGCTGAGGCCAAAACTGACAAAATGCAGGCATGCCTCTCATCCATGGTCTTTTTGGCAAGGAGATACCAGAGGCAAAACTTTGCATCTACAAAACTGTGCACCAGCCAAGTTGTCAGAAAGTGACTCAGGTTTGTTCCAAGTGACTTTCTATTGCCTCACAGTGAAGCAACTGTGTAAGAAAGCAGCATCATCCCAAATGTGTCTAGGCTGGGCAGATACCCTCATCAGAGTATAAATAAATACTTCCAGATTTGCAGAGACAAATGATGTAAAACACACCAAACTACATTTGTTTTTTCATTGACTTTGAAATGTTAACGAAAAAAATGACATATTTAAAGTCCATCAAAATTCTACAGTATGGTAGATTGACAGAATGGTTTGGGAGACAATCACATCAGAAACTTCTGTCACTTTACCATGATAACATTTATTTCTATTAGCATCTAATCATTAATTATCTGCTTTATACAGATACCTGTTTTGTAGAAGATATGTGTGAAATGAAACATGAATGACACAAATAGAGAGAAAAACACATATGCAATTTCACTGATAAGCAAACCCAGTTAAATGCACTATAAATATATTCATTTTCTGTATTTTAGTATAATTTATATTTTGGATCAATTTTGAGCATACATTTTTTGAACAAGAGTTATGATCTAGTGCTCTATCCCTTTTAGCCAATTCAGCCTAATTGAGAAAATGGTTCAGATCATATTTGGCTGCTTCAAAATTAATTTTATGAAATTCTAACCAGAACATTGTTTTGAATGGGGAACAGGAAGAACTACGTCTGTCAATATTTTAGTTCTCTTATTGTGAATTTTACACATACATTTAACATGGAATTTGGGTAAATTATACCAGTCTTTAAAACCTGTCCATACTTGCATGAAAGGTGAAAAAGTCTAAAAACATGTATGTTCCTGCTTCAAAGTAAAAATGAGTGGGGGAAAAAAATAAATCAGTAAAACCTATTATTTTTGGCTCAGGAAGACTCTGTGCATATTTTAACCGTAAACTTCTTACAATAAATTTTTAGCCTGGATCTTATGAAAAACAGGCTTATGCACTTAAGGTCTTTCTGTGTTCCTGTATAAATGTACTTCACCTTTGGGTCTCCTGATAAATCTAATCAAATTTAGCACTGTAAGAAAGCTATACATATAATTGCATTTCTACAAGATTACTGCAAAATTTATGGGTGCATAGACAGAAATCCTGTTAATAGGCTGGTGTGCTTATGAAGCCAGTCTCAGTCATACTTTTAAAAGTTTTGGCATTCAGTAGAAGTCCCCAGTGACTGGGAAAAAGTCACACATACCATTTTCAAAAGGAGTTGAAAAAGAGGAACCTGAGAGCTACTGACCAGTCTCAGTAGCTCAGTTGTGTGTCTGGTGCAACGACAAACCAGATCTTCGTGAGACTTATGTTGAAGAATATGGAATACAGGGAGGAAATCAGGGGCTGCAACAGGAAATTAACAATGGTAAATTGTGTCCACCTCGCCCAGCGATCTTCTGCAGCGGAGTAACTGCATCAGTTGAGGAGAGGAACCTATGTCATTTACTTCATCTTGCACAAGGCCCTTGATTATGGGTCTTCCATAGCTTTGTGGCCATATCTTGGAGAGATATGGGCTTTACAGACAGACTGTTAGAGGAATAAGGAACTGGCTGGATGACCACGTTCTGAGAGATAAGGTCAGTGGCTCAAAGTCCAAATGGAAACCAGTAGCAATTGCTGTCTCTCAAGAATGGGACAATTGCTATTTTATTTCTTCATCAGTGGCATACATAACAGGATCTAGATTTAGACTTAGTAGGATTTAGAGAGATGGAGAACCTCTTATATAAGGAAAGACTGAGAGAATGGGTTTTGCTCAGCCTGGAAAAAAGACTTTGGACTGACCTAATTGCATCCTTGCAGTACCTGAAGAGAACCTTCAGGAAAGACAGAGAGCACCTATTTACAAGGGCATATCAGGACATGGGAGAATGGATTAAAACTATAAAATAGTAGGTTTAGATTAGATATTAGGACAAAGTTCTTTGCTGTGTGAGTTGTGAGGCACTGGGACAGGTTGCCCAGAAAAATTGTGAATGCCCCATCCCTGGAAGTGTTCAAGGTTTAATTGGATGGTGCTCTGAGAAATTTGGTCTTGTGAAAGGTGTCCCTAACCATGGCAGCATGGTTGAAAACACAATTTTAAGGTTGTTTGCACCCAAACCATTCTGCAATTCCATGATCAAGTGCACTTTCCGTAAGCTTGAAGATGATGCCAAGCTGACTGGTGAGCTGACACACTGCAGGAAAGGGATGTCTCCCGGAGCATCCTGGGCAGGCCTGGGGAATGAGCCCATGTGTACCTCATGCAGTTCAACAAACCCAGTGAGAGATTCTGCACATGGATCTTGGGGAGGAATGTGGAGCAAATACAACAAGTAAATTGTTGGAAACTACAAGTTCTGGTAAGAAAAGTTCTCTGGCCAGACACCACTTTCTACAAGGTTTTTCCTTCTTTCTGTTGTTGTGGTCATTAGCCATTGATCCAAGATGTGCTCTGTCTTCTGTAGTTCAGATCTGAGCTCTACCAGTATTATCTCTATTTCCAAAAGAGGTTTTTTTACAAGAGCTGTCAGTACCAATATTCACACCTAATGTTTCCTGATAAAGAGAAAGACTTGGTATCTATTAGCCAATGAACAACAAAACACCTTTCAATAAATTCAACTTACTTCTGTTACATTAATATACTTCTTGCTTACCAGGTTTTATGATTAAAGGACTTGTTTAATTGTCCATAAAGATACCAGTTCAACCAACCAGTCAGTATTTACATTAAAATTTTCAAAAAGTGGAAAATGAAGGTCAACTACCTGCTAAATTGCACTGTGTTGCACAGAAATTAGTTGATCAAAAACTTGTGTTGGTATTCTTCTGCAATACAACTTCTGTACATCTTACATGTATGTGCTGAGATGTCCTACATAGTATGTACCATCATTTTTAATTGCTGTTATGTTTACACAAAACATCCAATTTGTCCTAGTTATTTTAGAAATTCTGACAAAATTAGTTAAATTAGTTTTGCATCAAATTGATGATGCAAAATTAATTTGAATCAGAGATTGCTAATAGTATTTAAACACCTACCTTCAGTTGGTATCAACAGCCATTAAGTTTCTAAATATCTTTGGGAATCTGTGCTTAAAGAGAGACATGTGTTTCCATTGCTTGAAAACATCCAGCCTAAAGTAAAAACAGTCTCTCAAGCTATTTCTGTGTTATGAATTCTGCTGAAAATATACTCAGAGGGGTAAGTAAAAATTTCATACCTATTTTTTTGAATGAGAAAATGTCTTATATCCACAAAATCAGTCTTTTGAGTACATTTGCTTTTTAAAGAAGAAGGGTCAGGAGAAAATAAGTTTTGGAATATCTTCTTTATGCATCTTTTTACACCTTAAACATGTTAGAAGCGTGGAAATAGTGCTTTACAGCAGCATTTCCTAAGAGGGCACATGTTCTTTGTGGAGGTTGATCTTCTATTTCTAAATCCATAGATATTTCTGCCAGTAAAGTCTGACCATTTCAATACCTCTTAGTCCTACTTTATTTTGATCTCTTGTCTGTGGACAGTGTTGTTTTGCCCTTCAAGGAACAGATCTAAACTCCATGGTTTTAGAACTACTTGAGATGCTCAGGTGGGATCTGACTCCCTCTGCAGGATCCTTTTTTCAAGACCTATTTTTAAAGACAATTAAAAGTGAAGAGTTATCATCAATGAAGACTTCAACATGATTTGTCAAGTTGAACTATTTCTTATTTGAAGAAATGAAGTATTTCTTATTTGAAGAAACTATTTTGAATTGCATATTACTAGTCTAAGTTAGTACTCCAACCTCTATGGTATGGTTTTCTACAGAAGTCTCAGGTGAATTTCAGGTAAAGTTTTAATGAAAATTGTTTAATTATTCATAAGTGCACAAAAGTCTGTATCATCATACCACCACAAAGATCAAAGGATGGAATTTCATGGATAAGCTGCCTTGCTTTGCCTAAATTTGAAGTGGCAGGATTGTTGTCTTTTTTAAGTGGTTTCGTGCAACTATACAGAAGCCATAATCATATTTATGCAACAAAGTTACTTTAGTTCTTCAATCCTTGAAAGATTGCCTCATTAATTAATTCATCAAGTCATTAATGTGTTCAGGTTAAATACATTCATTGCTTGGAAAGAAAATGATGGGTTTGGATTTTCAAATAACAAAAGCTCTTCCAGATGAAAGTTCCTTCAGGAAATTTTGGAAATGACAAAAGTTAACTGAACTTCCATTGCCTTATGATTTATTTAAATGTCTAATTGTATTATCAAATGACAGTGAGACTCTAATATTATAACTTTTTTTAATGCAACTTAAAATAGATGGGGTGCTGTCCTCAGAAGCAAACTGCATGCTACTTCTGGGTTGCATATAAAAGTGATGCTGCCCTAGCCTTCTGTAATTTTCACTGTGTAGTGAAACAAAGTCACCAAAAGCTTATGTAAATTCAAACTAAACTTCCATTCAGGCACATGCATCATCAGTAAAAAGAAACTAATGGTGAAGTCAACCAACTAGCTTATGGTTGCTGTGCTCCAAATCAACTGAGTAGCAAATTTTCCAAATTTTCTGCAGCTATTAAATGAAATCTCTTTTAATAGCTGCAGATTTGAGGTTTCAATACCTCTTTGTTCATAATTGCCACAGTATTAACAAAATTTGTTCCTGACACTTTGAAATAAAAGGGAGGAGAGAAACCCGGGGGGGGGGGGGGGTAAGGTGAAATTAGAAAATGTTTATAAGTAAAGAACTTAAGTGAGAGGAACAAAGAAAGAAGATAGAGTAACAGAAGCAGGGGAACTGGAGAGTGTGGGCACTCATGTAGTCAGGATGCACAACAGGAAATGTTGCACACTTAAATAGTGCAGTAAGTAAATATTCAGGTCTGCTCATATGCAGAAAACAGCCTCAGTAAAGTGGCTCTGCATGTTTATTCTGCTCAGGTCAGACTCCACCGCAGTGTTAAATCACAACCAATTCTCAGATCACTGTGAAACTTGACCCCCTCCACCCTTTCTGTGTCAGATGCCTTGAGTACTTCTGCCTTCAGCTAATGCTTTAGTAGAGCTTTAGAGCTAGAAGACCATGACCATTGACTTTACTACTCCGTGCTAGCTTTCAAGGCAGCAAGATGTCATGTAAAGACATCTTTAAAAAGAGTTCTGATTTCATATTATTTAGACCTATCAGAAGATGTAAAATGAAACTATTGCAGAATACCTTGTTTGATGAAAAGAAAGGAGCAGTTCTCTCACCCAACCCCTTGGACTCATTCCACTTCATCAGAAGTAAAATTATATTTTAAAAATTTCCTTGATGGTACTTAGTATCAAGAATGAAATTCCCATCCTCTGATTTGTGGTATTTAGGGGTGACACACACCCTCCACTTTTCAGATTAATAAACAGTGAAGAACATTATACTTCCACAACATCAGATATATAAGTTTATGAACGTTTTAAAAGACAAATTTTAATAATTCTTCAATGGACACACCAATCACACTCATGGTAATTTGATTTTGCTTTGTGACTGATGGACATTTTTAATAGAAGATGGAAAGAACCAACCTATTTATATTACTAATCTTCAACAGAAACACTTGGGAAAAAACTGTTAGGACCTGACATACTCAAAGCAGTGAATAATTCAGTTTTATCTCTTTGCAAAATACTAACTTACAGGTATCATCTGACATAAGAGGCACTTTTTATTTTTTATCAATTAATAAAAACGCTGTTAAATGAATATCTTCCTTTTTATGATTTTGGCATTTGCCAATTTTTTTCTCTAGGAATGGTTTCTTCTTTAAACAAAGTTAGTAATTATGTCCCATGTAAGCAGAAGAGCAGGAAATGCTGTTTCTTGTGCAGAGGAATGTGCTGTCATTTATCACTGATGGACTATTTGCTTGAGATTTTATTTCACTCTGCAGATGTCTATTTAGAAATATGTTCAAGTATTGCAGATATCACTAAAATGCTGAATGAGTAGGCTTCATATTTTCTCACAAAAAGAAATGACTGTTCTCATTTAGTGTCATAACACTGATTAATTTATTTTCTACACCCACATAATGGTTCCTATAGCCCCATGCTGCAGAACAAAACATTGACTATGACTCCACAAGAAGATCCAACAATAACAATTGAAACAAAATGCAACAATAAACAAAACAAGTAAAGCAGAGTGAAATAAAATGAACCAAACAAATCAAACTAAACCAACCAAAAACTAAATTTTAAAAGTTACTGATTTATCATTTTGGATTGTCTCTGTAACAAATATGTGCTATATAAACACACATACATACATGGTTGTTGCTTGATTAGAACTGAAACAAGGTAAAGTTTTAGAGAAAGGTATTAGCCACTTCAAAAGGCAGGATCTCTTGGTCTTTGGAGAAAGTTATTTCCTCTACCAATATGAGTATATTGTACGCCTATTCAGTTGCTGTAAATAGATCAAAAAATGCTTTAATGTATATGTGAAAATAAGCTGTCTCAGCCTTTAGTAGAAGAGCAGCCCAAAATGTATCCAAGAAAGTTAAATGTTGAAAGAAATGCTGACTTATTCTTTTTATTCAACCATCATCACTCCAAAACGGAAATACAACATCTCCAAGCCATACTTCACATAAACTAAGTGCAGGTTTCCACATTATCTCAGAAACATCTTGACAACTAATTCCTTGAAGAAAAAAAGATTTGAATATGAAATAGCCCATGAAAAAATTTATAGAAGTAGAAAAAGGGAATTCTATAGTCTGGTCTACAGAGCTAGAGACCTGGGATACCTTTATTGAGGAGGAACTTGATAGAAACCTAATACTCTATATGACTACAAACCTAAAAAAATAGTGAGTGACTTTTCCTATTAACAATGATGTTGCCATCAGTAGAAACCTGCCACAGGCCTTACACTAAATTTGCCACCAGCTAAATTTGTCCTCCCCACTCCTTGCTTGTTATCAACTTATCTTGAGAGCTTGGGCAACCTGTACCTTGGTACCAGATACATCTTCCTATGGCATGGAGTCCAGCATATAGTAGCAAAGGCATTGAAAATACCAATGAGATGGAAAATGGAGGCCCAAGGACAAGCTGCTGATTGTCACTGCTTCGTGTGAGAGAAATACACCCTTGTGAGTGAGGAAGCTGACCACACTAAACGGTATAAAGAAAAGAAGCAGAAGCTCCAGGCAAACACCCCCAAGAAGCTGGGGCTGTGAGAACATTGCAAACTTCCACAATCTTAGTACCTAAAGAACCCACCCCTCCCTCCCTCCCTCCCTCCCTCCCTCCCTCCCTCCCTCTCTTTCTCTCCCTCTCTCTCCCCCGCTCTGCCTGGTCCACACACTTTGGTTCTTTTCTTTGGAACGTTTCTTCACACGCAAGATGCAAGAGCACTTAAACCTGCTCAAAATTGTTCTGCTGCAATCTACAGCTGTTCATTGCAAACAACTTCCTTGGACAGGGTAACACCTCCACAGCTTGACCTACAGGTCTAGGCTGCTACAAGTTTTTATTTTGATTTAGTCAATGTCAACCCAAATTTAAATAATGCACACCTCTACATTTACCCAGCTTCCACAACATGCCAGTTTGTTTTCAAGCAACTTTGTCCACAGTACTTTTTTTTTCCAGCTGATTTTCAAGTCTGCTCTGTGTCTCTGTAATTGCCTGCAGAATTAGACACCATTCATCATGCGTAGCTAGTATTCCAAACCAGAGACAGCCAGCATTAATCTAGCAGCCCAATCCAGAAAACTCTAATTTCTCTGTTGAGTTTTAATTCCAGACTATCAGAAGATGTGAGGTCTTTCTACAGACCCTCAACTGCATGCACTCTGACCAGAACAGATAAATGTACTCCACAATTCTCTATCAATATTCATTTGCATTTAGTATGTATAATGCAATCTGCAGTTTTGCCTAATGCTTTTTTTGAAAAACCAGTTCACAGTGAGAAATACATAGTACATTTCAGAGTTAAAGCATTCTGTCTGTTACCTATTACAAAAAAATTTATGGACTCTCTACATTTTTACTGCCTCTAAGGCTGGTATTAATTACTGTCTCATGAGCAAAGAGGTAGAATTTAGGCATTCTCATTTTGTTCTTCACATTTTTAGACAGCTTGAACCATGCTGAAGTTTTTAATTGCTTTCCTGTTCAGGATATTTCCAGACTGTTTTACACCTGATATTCTATATTGCACAAAAATAGAGACTAGGCATTTTGATAGATTATGGCATTATCAGTTCTCTTCAGAGAATCTTTTCATACAACTGGGACAT
The DNA here is from genome assembly GCF_022539315.1 of Serinus canaria. Taxonomy (NCBI): domain Eukaryota; kingdom Metazoa; phylum Chordata; class Aves; order Passeriformes; family Fringillidae; genus Serinus; species Serinus canaria. The sequence continues at coordinate 21,639,540 of NC_066343.1, read as the reverse complement.
GATGAAAGAATTTAATTCATCCATGTTCACTACATTTTCAGTCATGGTTTTTTTTTTATGAATTTGAAAATTCAACATATTTGTCAAATCAGGCATAATGTTTTATTTGGTTAAATAGTTTTGTTTTTCATATAACCACTCATACTGAGAATGATACAGTTCAGTTTTGTCAGTAATCTGTCAGCAAGTTTGGCAAATATTCAATCCACCTCATACTTCACTTTCTCTTTACATATAGAGAATGACATTTATTTTATTTATCTGTGGAAAAAAATACTAATACAAAACCAACAGGGTTTTTTTAGTCATTACGGATGAGCATTAGAGACTTATATCCATAGGTGTTTATGAAACAAGGTAAGAATATGAATGCTTAAATATTAATATTTTAAAAAGTAACTAATTATAAATTTTTCATTTAGTGTACAGTAAAATAATATTTAGAAATATTACATTACTCTTTGGGTCTGTATAACTGCATCTACTCAAATTTACTTGTCCTTGGAGCACTTATAGTATATACTATAGGCATAATGTCTGTAGGTTCTATGCTTCTTTCCAAATGTATCCCCAGCACAAGAATATGTATTGTATTCAGACTACAATATATATGAACATATAGTTTGAACATATGAACATATAGTTTTAACCTGTATTGTCACAATTTTATATAACCAATAAAAAAATATTTTATTTAGTCTAAAAATAATCCATCTTATTCTTTGTGGCTCTTGGAAACACAACTTCTCCAGTTAGAAAATAGGTTTCTCTTTATGTGGTAAACTGAGAATAGTAACACAGGCTTTGTTCACATACATAATTTATGAAATAAACCTGCAAATCTCATATTAATCAGATCAATTTCAGAATGATTGACCAGTAGTTAGTCTGGCAATAAAGCCACAAGCAGTGAAAAATTGATCCGACCCCTCAGAGAGATGACACAGGTCCATGTCAGGGATTTAGATCCAGCAAAGTTTATATCTATATTGAACAATCTAAATTTCTATTTCCTGTAGGACTAAGGAGAATTCTGTCTTGCTCTTGCAGACAGAATGCTTATTAGTTGAAGCACAGAAAAATTAAATACTGTCACCTTCCCTCTGGTATTTCCTAAGATTTTCAATGCCACCAGGCAGCATGTTGGTACACAACTGCCAGAGGACAACAGGATCATGACAAGAATTTCATGAGAAGAATTCTATTTAAATTTAAATTCTATTTAAATACCACACCAGTATCACATTGCTTTTGAGCTATAGGCTATATATTCTACTTCCAGACAAAAACAAGATGACCCATCACTTTGTAGAATTTGGAACAAGATCAGCAAAATCATTCATATAATTGCATCAAAGAGAAAATTATACAAGTTCAAAGAGGAAATTATACAAGTAAACACAACTTACAACTAGAGAATGAGAAAATTAGTTTTGTTTCCATATTTTGGCAGATAGGAATTCCTTACAGGATGAAAAATAAACTATATCTTGCCAATTCCTATGCAAAATCATGTGCTAATAGATGGCAAATACACCCATGGAGTGGCAGACTTGCAGGAAACTGTATCTATAACCAACAGAGCAAAATATTTTGAGCTCAGTAGAGTAAGCACAGACAGATTCCCCTAATTCCTGTAGAACAATTTAGAAAAGACATCACCTTAAATTAGCAGCTCCAGTTAGTTTTATGCCTATTATTATTATCTTAATAAATTGTAAGTAATAAGATGTATGAATTTCTATGATAACCCACAGGTGAATGAAGAATAACATAGCACCATGGGGTTTTTGGAGACATTAAATAAACAAAGTATAAACAATGTAAAGGGAAGTGGGATGTGGACAGTTTTAGCTGGTGAGGTTAAAACATATCAATACCAAGTCAAATGCAGAAAAATAAAGTTTTATGTTAGAAAAGGGCCTATATGCCCAAAGTTTTGCATTATTTTTCTAGCTATAGCATATTCCTATTAAAAAGAAATTATATTTACTTACAAACATGGCCTCATAGTGCAAAGTGGTTCTTAAATGTATAGAGAAGTGAAATAAGGTTAATTTTTAATTAGGAAGAAAGATACAATATCTTTCTAATGGAATGTACAGAGGAAATGAATAGGGGAGGAACATTAGATCCTTCAGCACATCCAGACAGACACAGTGGGGAAGGGGGTGCTTGTGCTTCACTGAGCACTCTTGCTCCTGGATACTACCTGAAGCATACACAATGCAGGAAGACAGAACTTCTACAAGGACAGTCTATTCAAGTAAACAGGTGTTACAGAGAATGGGCATCTTTTCAAAGATGTGAAACTTTGAAAAATGCTTTTCTTGCTCTTCTCTCTCCTTCTGGGGCTGCTCCTTCTGTCACACTAGTTCATCTGTCCACTGAGCACATTTGACTTCCAAAAGAAAAATGATCAGTCAAGGTTAAACATAAAAAGCTGAGCTAGAGCCCCACTTATCAATTTAACCTGCCCAGTCAATCTGTAAAACAGACCCTCTGCTTCTGCTAAATTTTACTTTACTGTCCTGCACATCTTAACAAGCTCCATTTTGTTACCAACTGCCACTCTGGTTACCAAACTGACTCCCAACATCTCCAGGATTTGTATTGCTACTTATTTCAAATTATGTCCTAGTGAGAGGGGAATTGGCTTCTTTACAGCTGCAAGGACATTATGTGTTCTTCAGCTCAAAACTGTAGCAATAGAAAGCCCACATCACATCACAAAGTGTTGCAGCAAGTATTGTACTTGCTAATTTTCAATAGTAAACTAATTGAAAGTTAAGATTATAGAGTTAATAGATAATTTATTATAACTCAGATGTAGCTCTGGTAGTGAAAGTACTTGAGAAGAAATAAATAAAATGAAAAACATAGCTTCATACTTCGCTTGGTATTTTTTAATAGTCTGTGCGGTTTTCTTAAAACAAAATAACAATTTTTGCAGCTCATGACATATAGTAACAGGGTCTTGTGTTCTTATTGTATATGTTTACTTGAAATTTTACATTTTAGTATTTCAGTTGATTTGGTATGCAGTTTTTGGTTTCAAAAGCAAGGGTAAGTATGAATTTGTATTTTTTTTTAAAAAAGGCTTGCTATTTTCCTTTCTTACTGCAAAGGCAAATTATCCTTAGTAAAGCAAATTGCCTGCACATGGAGGACTTTCCTTGCCAAAGCGGTATTTAAAATGCACATATGGTTTTACATGATGCAGTGTAGGATCATGTTGAAATAAAGCTGGATCACAGCGTTAAATTCCAAAATTAGAGAGGATGTGTCAATATAATGCATGGGAAATCGTTCCAGGAACTCATATTTTTGTGTAAGAATAGAATCACAGAAATGTTCATATTGGAATGGACCTTCAGAGATCATCTCCTTCCAACCCTGCTGCCATGGGCATGGACACCTTCCAGCAGATGGCCTTGTTCCCAGCCCATCCAACCTGGCCTTGAACACTTCCAGTGATGGGTCAAACACAAATTCTCTGCTCATCCTAGAAACTCACAAGCATGGAATAGAGGGGAAGAATCCCACAGAAACATACTGAGTCACAGAATGGTTGGGGCTGAGAGAGGGCTCTAGAGATCATCTAGTCCAAGCCCCCGATAAAGCAGATTCACCTACAGCAGGTTGCACAGGATCATGCCCAGGTATGTTTTTGAATATCTCCAGAGAGAAGAGATATTCAAAAACATACCTGTTTGGTTACTTACAGAGTAAGCATAACAATACTGTCTAATACACAGTATTAGACAGTATTGTTAAAATACTGTCTAATACTGTGTATTAGTACCCAGTACTAATACCCCACAACCACTCTGAGCAGCCTGTTTCACTCTGTCACTCCTACAGTAAAGAATATTTTCCTCATATTCCTGTGTTTCAATTTGTGCCTACTGCTCTTTCTACTGTCACCATGTTTCACTGAGAAGAGTCTGCGTCTATGCTCATGGTATCTGTTTTTAAGATATTTCCATGCTTTCATGAGACCCCCTCTCAGCTGACTCTTCTCCAGGCTAATAGGCCCAGATCCCTCAGACTTCACTCACAAGAGAAATGCTCCAGTCTCATCTTTGTGCCCTCAGCTGCATCTTCTCAGTTGTTCCTTGTCTGTCTTGAATTACCAAGCCCAGAACTGGACCCATCACCTCCTTAGACCTGATCATGCTTCTTTTGATTCTGTTAAGGTATGATTGCCTTTCTGAGCTGTATCCAGATACTGCTGGATTATGTACAATTGTTTATCCACAGACTGGATGAAGACTTCATTCTCCAAATCCTTTTCTGTGGGGCTGCTCTCAGTCCATTCATCCCCCAGCCTGTTGTGATACTGGGGTACAGAACTTTGTTCTTGGCCTTGTTGGAGCTCATGAGGTTCCCCTGAGCCCACCCCTCAAGCCAGTCAGGTTCCTCTGGATGCCACCCCCTCCCCACAGTGTCAGCTGCACCACTTTACATCATCTTCAAACTTGCTGAGGGTGCTCTATGTCTTTCTGTCAGAGCCATTAGGATATTGAGCAGCAGGTGTGCCCATAAGGACCTTGGGAACATCACTCACCACTCTCCCCTCCGACACTGAGAAATTTACTGTTGTTTTTTGGACAGGACCATCCAGAAACTTCATCCAACACTCCCTCTATCAAACTCATACCTTTGCAATCTGGCAGTAAGAATTCTCTTGGTTTCACCATTGTCATGACATTTGTGGATACTCTCAAATCATTCAACAAATGTAAACTAAGTTGGATATCTTTACTACTGCAGGCATATCACCAAACGTAAAGCAATTTATTTCCTTCCCTAAATATTTTCCCTGAATATTTTGCTACATAGAATTAGCTGTGGATTGTCACGGGTACGTTGCAGGTAACAGCTAAGTATTGAAATCTAGCTCAGATAAGTCAAATTGTTGTAACCAAGTCATTGACACACCTATTAGAAAATATTTCAGAGGCTGAAATCCACTAAAATAACTTTCCCTGGGAAAGATAATATTTTCAAAAGGAACTTATTCTAGTATTTCTAGATTCTCTGTATTGCTTATTCATCATGCTACGTGTGAGGTGAAAATCAACATACACTGTGATACTTAGTTCTGTCCAATTATTCCACTCCCTTTTGCATCCTAGAATTTTGAGGCATTGTGGCTCTATTTTTGCATATATATTCTGAGTTCTGCCCCATAATTTTTGCAGCTGCAGAACCACACAGACGACCTACAAAAGAATCTTCCAAAGCAGCCAGGCTATGCACAGTTTATACATTATCAAATAACTAAAGCATTCACAGAGAATGGGGAACTCTTTAACTTAGATGCCAAAGTTCACTGACACAAAGAGGGAGACAGAAGGGTAAAAGGCAACATTTATTTTCCATGAACAGCAGAACAGATTTTGATTTCCATGCCTAAGTTTCTAGCCACTGTCAATAACATGAAGGTACTATACATTTTTACTTAATTTTTCTATGAGTAGCTTTTCTTCTTTTGCTGGTTCAATTATATTTTCCCAAATAATTTCTTGAACTGTTTTTAGTGCATGATTTACATGTATGTAATGAACCATGGATACAAAAATAAGTCCTTAGAGTCAGCAATTGCTGACTGAAAAACAGTCTCCCAATTACAGATACAAAAACAGAAACCACATTTTGGAAAAGGGAAGTGATTTAAGCAAGTATGTCTAAAAAACCAAGGTGTATTAGACAGTATTGTTATGCTTACTCTGTAAGCAACCAAAGTGATGTGGAAGAAAGAATATGGAAACTGTTCTACATAGAGCCTAGAGTTCTGTCAGAAAGATAAAAGCTTTAGCACAGAGAAGAAAGCAACTGTTTACTCAGTGATCAAGTGATCCATCTAATTGTTGAGGTCACGTGTTTTCAGCGCAGGGATTATTACCTAAAACCTTGAAAACACCAAATGACTTAAAGCTAACAGCTACTTATGTTTTATAATTTTTTATTTATAATAGCATTTTTGTTTATATTAGGCTGCATATATAATCACTCACAGATAAATAAAAACACAAAAAGTAAAGTAGGATTCATTTTGGCACTTCTGCTGTACAGCATTAAACCAGAAAAAAACTTCAGGGTTCCAAATTTGGGCCACAAGCACTCTCACATCACTAGTGTGACACCACAAACACAATCTTTCTTATGCCTGTAATGCTGCAGCATGAGCACCTTTTTTTTTTTTTTTTTTTTGCACCAAAATTTACTAACACTCTGACTTGGTAAATACTTTCTACATGGCAAGGTTAAGGAGATTTCATTCTGCTGTTTTCATCCTCCATGCCAATCCTTTTCATACTTACCTGCCACCAGGCCCACCGGCAGTTGAGTTGCTGTCAGAAGCCACTCAAGCAACCACAAGTCAAAACACTTTCCTGTGTAATTTTGGCAGTATAAAAATAATTGGGCCTAGATGAGAGGGTCACAAATATACACACTGTTGAGTGGTCCAGGAAGTAGTTTACTGACTAACTACTATCAAAGTTACAAAGTAATTTACAGCTGTGACCAATTCTCTATGCAACCTCTGCGAGGTAGACAGAAGTAAAAGATTCAAGTGGTTTTGCTGCAAAAACAGTCTTTCTAGTAGAATTATTTTCATTTGGCTTACTGATTGTCAATCCCTTGAGGAGAAAACTTTCCCTTAAAAAATTATGAACTTCAAGGAAATTCTTCCAGTTTTCAGCTCAAGGTTTTCAATTCTCCTTCAACAAAATTAACAAGTCAATCATACTGAAATAGCTCAATAGGGACTTGTATTTTAAAACATATAATTGAATGGATTCCTGAAAATCTCTGAACAAAAATACTACTTGCATTTTAAACTCTGACAAAACATAAGAAAAGAATTTTATAAAAAATTCTATGCACAGCCTTTTAAAATCCAAAACTATACTTGGAAAATCTGCAATAAAAAGATAAAAAGATATAAAACATTTGTTACACATTAAAAAAAAAAACAAACTAGTAAACAAAATTAAGAGAATACTTGAGTCTGAGACCTAATGTAGTCCCGAATTTTTAGAAAATCTATCTCCACATATTTTTATATTTTATTTGGTCTGTCTGGAATAGTAACTTCTCCCATAGCAGCCCTCACAGAGTGCTGCTGTGAATTTGTGACCAGAACCACGCTGATAACACATCAGTGTTTGAGGTCCTGCCAAACAATGCTCCCGTAGCATCAGGGCTCTTTTGTCACCCGCCACTCTTCAACTTCCTCAAGGCCTGTGTGTGGGGGATGAACAGGAATTTGGGAGAGAGCACAGCAGGACACCTGAACCAAACTGACCAAAGGGATGGTCAGTACCATATGGCATTTGCTGAGCCATAATACAGAGCCAAGGGAGTGAGGGACAGAACTTATTCTTTGTTTTATGAAGCAACTGCTATGCATTCTGGGACTCTACTTCCCAGGAAACGACTGGACTTCACCTGTTGATGTAGGGAATCAGTCTTTTTGCTTTGATTTGCTTCCATGTGCAGCTTTTGCTTTTCTTTCAACCACCTTTTGCTATTCTTTCACCTCAACACAGGACCATTTTGGCTTATTTTCATCGCTTTCCTGACAAAAGCAGGAGTGATAGAGTAGCTTCTTGTGCACCTGGAGGCTTGCCAAGGTCAGCCCAGTATATTTGTAATATATTTCCTGAATAATTTGTAAAAATAATTTCCTAAATCAAGTTCAACTAAGCTTCAAATGACCTGCCAGAAAGTATCAATGTTTAGACAGTAACCCAGGATAAACTGAACTTCTTATTCACAAGTACATGATTCCATAACTGATATATTACTCTAATTAATTTTTGTTCTTTCTGGAGATATCTAGTTATCATATATCTTTATCAACAAATTTTGTTGAAATTTTTCTGTACATTCAGGACAGTTACAAAAACACTGCCATCCAATGCAATGAAATCATCTATTAAGAAAGAAAGACATTGCAAGAAAAGCAATTGTAAGAAAAGCAATGCTACCAAAGTGCATATTTAAGCGAGGCAAGCAATTTGTATAAAGGAATAATTTTTGTGAGTGAAGTTTTATGAGTATTCTTCAGGCATCTGTGATTAAATGGCTTGATCATGTCAACCTTTATGGTTGAATTCTGATGTATATATTATTAACGTGTTGTGGGCTGCGATCTTTTCCTGTAATCAAATGAGTTTTTACAGATTAGATACCTCATATATTGACAACAACGCCTGAATCGAAAAGTTTTAAATGAAAGCTATTAATATTCTTTTAAACTCTCCCAAATGTTGTTAAACACAAAGATAAATGGTGTGTTTAATTTGATATAGGGCAAATTCTAATGTCATGGCTTCTTCTTGCATACTTTGGTGACATACAATTTAATATCCATTGGAAATAAAAGGATGTTTAATACTTTATAAATAGTCTGTTGGAAAATATTTTTCAAGAAAAGATGGCGTTCCATGAATACTCTCTTCAAGGTGTCACTTCTTGCTACAAAAAACTCCAGCATGAGAAAGCATTTGGTTTTGAGACCATCAGCAAGAACATGCAGTCATCTCACCCAAAGAGAATTGCAGTCTGGATGATTCATGAAGCAGTGCATCTGCATAAACTTGATTTTCCTATGCGAAAATGATGCACCATGACACTAATGAGACCCAGTTTTACAAAATTTAAGGTATCTTTAGAGGTTTCTTTAAATAATATTCCTTAAATAAAATTCACATTAAATGTTAAGACACATATTTTTCACACCAAACTACTGCAAAACTCCACTCATTTCTCCATACTTGTCATAAAAGAATAATTTTGAATACACAATTTTGGAAGAAGTATTCAAACTCCATAAAAATTCAAACAGACAGTAAATTACATAATTACACTTACTTTCAAGGTTTTCTTTCTAGGTTCAACAGCATTAAAAAATATGCCAGAAGAAACTCTGGGGAACAACTGAGAATCTTGTTCTTCTGGATCAACTTTTCGTAAGTTTCTTCATCAGGCTCTGATTTCATATTCCATACTTTGAATAATCTTACTTAGACATCTTCTTTCAGGGTATTTTCACTTTAAATGTCTGTGAAGGAATGCTAAAATATGTTTTTTAGGTAGTTTTCATTTGACAATGTGTGTCATAAAGGAGGCTGAAAGGGAGAAGTAGACATTCTTTTGCCATTTAACGGTGTTAGAAATAACTAATATACTGCTAATATTTACTGTGTACAGCTTAGAGTTTAAGTTCTTAGCATTATAGGGTATTGCTGGCATAACCAAATCTTACAGAATCCAGAATGTTCCTTGCTTTTTAGGAAAAACAATATGAACTGCATGGGACAAGACAGTAATTAATTAAACTGACAGATTGTAGCAAGAACTACAAGAAATAGTGTTCTCTCTTTAAAATCAGCCTGCAAAACCAAAAGTCATTTTTGGATGGCAGGGACAGTACAGCACACTACATTTGCATAAAAAAAAGATCTCTACACTTTATTTTGTCCCAAGGAAATCAAGTAGGACTTCAGCACCATATTAGAACATGCAAACCTTGAAGGCAGGGGAAAATGTGATGTCATGCGCTTGGTGGCAAAATACTACAGAGATTTCATGAAAATGTTAAATATACAGGAAACCAGCAGGACAGAGATGACACTAGGGAGATATCCAAAATCATTTTCTTATATGACATGGAGGAGTTGTCCACACTGCATAAGATATTAGAAATTTTCTGTATTCACAAAGTAACAAGTAATGAAATGGCAATATCTTTTAATTTAAAATGTATCTATGTGTTGGCAACAGCAATGCCATAAGAATTTTGCAAACAGTATCACAGTAATTCTCCAAAAATATTGGCCTTAATGATGATTTTGTACATGTTGTTAAGCAATGGCAATGATTTAAAATATTAGGCAAAACTTCATATCTACACTTCAGCTTGTAATAACTTATCTTCTGTATAGTAAGGGCTTTAAGTTAATAAAGTCTTCTGTAATCATTTACTCCAGGATAATTTATTCCATCTTAATTTACGATAACAGGAAATTCTGCTTGGTGCAAAGAGCAATTTTCATACCGGAGGAGTCTCCTGTGGCATGATGAGAGATTACATCAGTGCAGCACTGCTTCAGTAGGTAGAACCATCATAACTCTTTGTGTAGTTAAGAGCACATGCAAAAAGTAGCAGTAGGGAATGTGTCAAGCCAGTGAGAACCAAGATACCTAATTCATGTTGTAGATTTCGTCTAGCACATTAAAACTGATGCACCTTGTGGAACAAACTGTATTACCAACTGAAACACTTTTTTTTTTTTTTTTTTTTTTTTTTTAATTATTTTTTTAGGGTTGATGAATAAGCTGGAATTCAAAAAATGGAACCTAGACTCCATACTAATCAAAGTACAGTGGATCAAGAGAAGAGTAGAGGAGAATATTGTATTAAACTTTTCATTCATCTAGAGTAGCATATTCATCTGAACACATTCATGAGTTGATAGGATGAAAGTTTACTCATTCTATTTAAAGAAACAGATCCTGGGGACATACTTGTGCTATTTTACATGCAGACAAAACCTCAGTCATTTGACTTTTGAGCTAAAAGGGAGTTACGTGAGGCAAATACTTCAGAATAAAACCAGAGCTGGCAGTAACATAGATATCTGCACTGTATCGAAACAGGAATTATGGATATGCTTAAAGTGGATGTGGTGTCAAATGCACGTAAATATTACACACCTCAAATTTGTGTTTGCTGGCAAAATAAGGTGGAGAAATCTGTGTTGATAACAGGTGAGGTCTGACAGAGATTATCGATTCTCAGCTCACATAAGTGTGACATTTTGGAGGAAGAATCAGTGACCAGAAATATATTCTACAAGGGACTATGTTAATATATACTTGTGGGGGCATTCATCTGCCACGTTTTGTGCAAAATCATCCTGAATGACATTGTTGGATATTCATTCTAGAGGCAACAATACATTTTTTAAAGCTTATTCTGCAACGAAGACCTTTATGACATGACCTTTTAAACTTTTGACACCTAAGTACTGCATTCTGCTCCCTTCTATGAATGCCCAGAGTCTGAAGTCTCACTTCATAAATTAATGAAGCCAAAAGTGCTATTGAGGTTGTTGGCAGCTGCTCGGTTATTAAGCAATATTTCAGAGAGAAAGCCCATTATTTCTCAGAGTTGTGCAGTCTGGACTGGCCCAGTTAACTTGAGGATGTATGTTCCAACCCACAAAATTGCTAACTATTCCTAAGACTTTGTGGCAGTTTATCAATTAATGTCTTTATTAAATGCTGAGAGGGTGCTTTAAAAAAAATCCCACACCATAAATAATGAAATCTGCCACTCATACTTTAAACACATTTCCCTTGCCCAACCAGACACCAAATTTAATGGCTTTCAGAGTATATTCAAATATTTATAAACTTAGATTTTCAGACACAATCAAAGTTTAATATGGCAATGAGATTTTTTTACTTGATGATCAAGTTACATATATACAAGTTATATACAATTTTCTTTAAGTTTTCAGGTAGTATAACTTGAAAGAGAACTATTCCTCAAATTGTACAAAGGTAAACTTAAATTTTAACACAGGATCACTTACACTCACTATGTACTTGAAAATTTCTTTCAGTACTGATAGAGTAGTAGGAGTCTATAGTTTAATCCTCACCGAGAAGCTAACTCCTCCACTAGTTTCATGTTGGAAAATAGAGACGACTGGCCACTGAGTAGCACTTGCAACAGTGAAGGGTGAAAGAATTTCATCTAAATATTTCCAGTTTTGAATGTAGTCGTCTGCATGAAAATTATATCTGCCCCAGGATTCAATCTGTCTTGTCTGCTCCTGACCTGTCTACATTCTATTAAATGTAGAATGTTTTAGGAAGAACCGATAAATAAAAAAGTGAGGTGAAGAAATTGAGAGCTCTCCAAAATGCTGAAGAGTTTTCATGCCAGCTGTTTAGTGTAATTCCTCTAAGAGCTAGCTTTCTTTACTATCTTGCCACACTCAGTACTTCAGAGATCTTTATAAGCCATACATACTTTGGCCAAGAACAGGTTTCATTTCCAGCAGTGAAGGGCTAGTTTGTGTACCCCATGAGCTCTTCAGATAATGGAATTTTACAAAAAACCCTTTTCGCCCATATATCATGAATGAAATGCCTTTCATGGGCCATATATTTTGCCAGCACTTGAAGTGAATGTAAGAATGCTTCAGTAAAAGATGATGCACTGCCAGAAGCCCAGACTTCCACTTCTTCACTGTTCATTCCCCACTATTGCTCTCCACATCTGCTTGTGGAGGATATTGCAATGTCATGATGCAGCATAAATTTGAGGTGATTCCTGTTGGAGTGCTGCTGCAGACACAAAAAGAAAACGGTAGCTGAGAAACTCAGTCCACGTATTTCTGTCTAGATGTCTGCTGGTAAATGAGTTTGCTTGCCAAGAATCAGTGCTCCATGCAAGCAAATTGAATGAGCTAAAGAATGTGATGGGGAGGAAACTACTTAGTCTCAGGTGCTGTAAATTAAAGGGGTTCTGAGCCAATTTTGAGAGAAGTTATTTTAGGTACAGCAAGCTGTCTACCTCAGATGCTGAATAACCACCTATTTTCTTGAGGTGAAGCTTTGTTTTTGGATTTTATATGATGAAACTCTATCAAGGGGTATGGTATATATTATACAAGACAGCTACCTGGCTTCACACATCAGAGCAAATATGTTTCAAAGAAGCCTGCATTATTAATAATTTTTACCATAAAATGCAGCTTTCTGCTTGGATGTAAATTTTAAGATGGCACAAAGCCAGGACTCCAAATAATCCTTAGACATATTGTATTTAATTTTAAATTGTTCATGCTTTCATCCAGGATGCAAATAGACTTACTCTTGTCAAAGTTTAGCTCTGACCTGATGAAATTTAATCTGCCATATCTAAATCAAGTGTGCATTCACTTTTAAAGTCTTAGGATATTAGAGTAAATAGTTCAAACATCTTACAATACAGTAATAAAATAGCAAAAAGTTTCAAGTTAATGTTATATAAAAGTGAGACTTTCAGTCTAGAAACAATCACCACGGGTGATCTTTGTGGAATTTTCTTTGATAAATGGTAGACACTTACATTGATAACATAACTACAGTATGTTGATGCATTTAAGAACAAATTTCACACTCTCTGAACAGCCTAGAAAAATCACTTCGAAGCTCTTACACATTTGCCACTACTTAAATAACTGCATATTAATGGTTCTTCTATTATATCTATCTGTCATGTTGTCTTCTCAGAAAAGATTGAACATGTAATTCATATTACAACTCTATAAAATAATTATCCCTTCACTAAACCAGCTGTCTTGTCAAACTTAGAGAGGAATTTCAAAAGTCAGATCACTTTGAGAATAATTCATCAGTAATTTGAAAAATAAAAAAAGGAAAGAAGAATGACTGCCTTAACTTCAAAATTTAAATTGACTTTATGTTACTGGCCTGAGCATTCAGTTGTTTCATTTGCAGCATCCAAAACCAGAAAAGGTGAAGGGGAGCATATCTTGTAAATGACTTTCACTATCAACCTGCAAACTCAAGTGAAAACAGTGGAATTGGGTAAGAATGGATTTTAAATTTAGTCAAGAACTAAAAAGAAATTAAACACAGGACCAGAGAGTACTTTGAACATGGGTTTAACTCCTCAGTCAAATACATATTCTAAAGTCATCTCTCTAGTCTAGAATTTTTGATAGTCCCTCTTTTCTTGAGGCAAGCCTTGGCCACGATGTTTTGTAGCTTTTGATGTGATGCAACTCAACTGGGTGATATGGGACAAGCCCTGGCATCACACATCATTACAAATATGTGTCCAAGAAGCCTCACCATCAGAAAAATTGGAAAAATGCTTGGCCTAACTCTTTGGTCAAATTAATATTCTTTACTTATCTGATCTCTTTGCCTAGTGATTACAGGCAACCTTGAATTCTGTTTTGTCTGAGGACATCTTGTGAAGATAAAAGGCTGAACAGCAGTCAGTCAGTAATGATATCATTGAACAAGGTGGAGCTTCACAAAATCAAGAGACACTCTTCATTCATCTACGATTTCAAAGCCCCTTGAAGCAATTTGTTTTGCTTTATGCTAACCTCAGTAATTTGAAAAATGCTGTCCTAGATATCTTTTTCAATAATAAACAATTGTCACTACTGAATACACAAAAATACACACTTAAATCAGAGATTTATCTAACTTCAGTTCCTCTAAGGATGGCTGTACTATTCTCATTCCCTTAAAAAGAATTTTTTTAGGTTGAAGTTTAATAACAGTTGAATAAAAGAAAAAATTAGATATTATTTGAACTCAAAAGCTTGAATATTCCTCTGAATTAAAATCTTCAGACTCTCTACAAATACATGGATAAGCCAAAGTGTAAGTATTAACAGTTTCCTTGCTTCAGGCATCTTCCCAATTCTCTACAGATGGTACCTTAACTCTCACAAGTTATATTTTAGTGGAAGTTTCTTTCTGTTTTTTTGGGTTTTTTGCTAGTTTGCTGCTGCTTGAAATTCTCTTGGTCTTCACTGTATCTAACACCTGGAGATTTAAACATGAAATTGAAGTCAAGTTTCAGAAGTTCTCTTTCAGGTCTCCAGAGAATGAGTAACAGTTTATTTATTGTTTAGTACTGCCTGGGGGGTATGCCTGCTGTTTCCTGGTTCTCTTCTATGAATTTTTGTGAGTCAATACTAGAAAAATCCTCTTCTTATTTAAGAGATTTCAAATTTGTAATGGCAAACCCTAGGCCCATTTTAAAAAAGTCAGTGTCTAGAATAGTTCATATAATTAAACAGGAACAGAAATTTGGGCCAATAAGTAATAGTATATGAAGTATTGTCAGCCAAGGCAAATGTGCTTGGGAAATTTCAAAGGTCATCTACATATTTCAAGACTCTGTAATGAAGTAGGGCCTCAAGGAATTTGGGGTGGCAGCAGAGGATTTCCTATTGAGTCCCCCACAAGAAAGTCACAAAAATCATTTACAATTGCCAGAAGGGCATTCCCAAAATATGCAAAACAAGCTCTACGAAAAACACAAAGACCAGAAAAAGTAGAGCTTGCTCCAGCATTCTCTTCACATTTAAGGACTACAAGTTCTTCCTCACCTTCCATGGAGACAGGACACTGATTTTAATTTACCATAAGATACACGTTGCCACTCTGAGTAAAGGATTATAAGAAAACCTTTTTTTTTTTTTTTTTTAGAATACGTTTGAGTTTAGTAAATTTGAATCTTAAACATCATGTACATGCATGTGGCTTCTGTGCAGTGGTGGCATGTAAGAAGTGATCAATGCAGAGCTCTGGATGCAGCACAATACACTCTTTCAACTTCAGCACAGCTGCAGGACAAGAATGTTTTTCATTCATGGCACATTATCTACCTCTGCAAAGTTGTGACAAGATGAGAAAATGGAGGCCAAAATAAAAAAGGGAATGAGTACCTCCAAGCAAGTTATCAGAGACAAGAGAAAAACACTATTTATTGAGGATCTGAGAAAGGAAACAGCCTCTGTTCCTTAGCAAAACCTTCTAGAAACAGTGACTAATCTACAACCAAAGTTCTCAAAAAAAAAATCCTGAAAATGACTGAAAAAGCATTTTTACTTAGCATTCTTCCTAGAACATATTTTCATACAGAAATGATAGAACCAACATTGATATAACAGCTGATTTTTCAAGACAATCTTCATGTCTCTTAAATAGTAATGAGCTGCTAGGTTGTAAAAGACAAATCTAAAATACAAGATCTAAAATAAGATTGAAATCTAATAAAGCTAGAAATCAATTTCTTATGTTCAAAAGTTTTCACAATGATTTCTAGCAATATTTGCAATGATCTTTCCATTTCTTCCTATGAAAAAGCAAGTTTCAAGACTCATCACATTATTCAGTGTCTTGGTAAAATAATCAGAGAAAACAATTCACTCAAGAATTAATTCCTTATGAGTTTAACTTGCTAATTTCATCTAACAATTACATGTCAGAGACTGCTGTAACAGTGCCTGCAGTCAAGTGATCCTAACCACGATCATATTGCCTGTATTTTCCATTTTTTCTGAATCAAAGCAGAATCCAGATCATCAAGTATTTTTGTACACTAAATATCTTTGTCCCTGGGGATACCACCTGGGCAATCTCACAGTGTAAAAAATGTGTTCTATATGTCCAACCCAAACCTATTCTCCTTGGGTTTAAAGTAATTGCCTCTTGCCTGTCACTGCAGACATTGATAACATCAATAAAAAAATCCACTTTGTTTAACACAAGGCAGTAAAAAGGTCTTTCTGGAGCCTTCTATTCACTGGGCATTAAAAACCCCAAGCACCTAAGCCTGCCTTAATAGGTGGTTTTATGCCTCTAATGATTTTCAGGTCCCTCCTCTGGGCCTACTTCAACAGCTCCCTGTTTTTCTTGTTCTAGATGCACCAAAGATGCATTCAGCACTCCAGGAGGGATCTCACAAGAGCAGAGAAGGGGGGTAAAATCACCTCCTACAATCTGTGGGCCATACTTAATTTCTTTTCAGACCAGGGTATAAATGGATTCCACATTTGCCAGCCCATACACGTTTCCATGAAAGCACATGCCCCTGCACACCTGAGGTCACACTCTTTTTGCTGGTGCTGTTAATATCTTCCACTTCAGTCTGCTTATGACATTTCAGACATATTGTAAGCAGAATATTGTTCTGAAACCTCTTTGCTGCAATCTCCCAAAACACTGTCCAAGCAAAACATTGTAATTTTTAGGTCAGGTACACTTTAAATTGCAGAGATTTCTTTGCATCCTCAATTTCAGCAGCTCTAACTGCTGTGTTTGTGATAACCACCTTAGTTATCATTTTGGTCTTCTGTTGCTTTTACCCAGGCTATGTACTGAGTTAGAAATATTATTCTGGCACCAGACAATTCTGTCATGCCTGCTGTTCTCACATAGTGTTAAGAACAATGGAAAACATGCAATCTCATAAATTTAATGGTTTTCCTCCAAGGACTGACAGAAGGGCACTGAAATCCTGTATCTACAAACATTTCCCTTATACAAAGAAAAATAGAAATGAACCAAAGTTGAACTAAGCACTGAACCCATTTGATTACAATATTTACATGGTGCTTTGACATTCAAAAACTAATGTATTATTATGAATCAAGAAAAAAGGAAAAGCTTCAAAGTGGAACATTTCTTTTTGTGCTTATGGACTTAAAACCTACTTAACCTAGAGGTGAAAAGATTTCAATGTGTTTTCAGTTATTATTCTCCCTACACTTCAGGAACACCTCTCCCTCAGAAGTCTGTGGATTCGAATAGAAAGAGCTCTTTTATCAGAGAAATACGTTGAGGCTTTATCATAAGAAGCATATCAAATAAACACAGTTAGAGAAATAGGGGGAAAAAATGAAAAAAAACCCTTACCCAGCAGTCAGAATACCTGTCTGCTTTCAAAAATTCAAAGTCCATTATCTGTTTCCTAAGAGATTTCTCCACAGTTATGAATCTGTCCCTGACTGGTATGCTTATAAACATCTCATATACAACATCCTCAGGATTTCTTTACTCCCTAGTTACAGACAGTTCATGCTGAGCAGGCTGGCTATTTATTCCAAAGCTCCCTACACCATTTTAATGGCCAGTTGCTTTGATTTTAGCTTCCCCCTTTAAATTCCAGGCCCTGGGAACTTCTGAATTGCGTGCAAAGACATACTGCAAAACTCACAGATGATATGCACTAGCTGAGATGTCATTTGCTTCATGGAAACTAAAAAAATTAAACAATTAGAGCTCTGGTTTGATAGCTGAACTACCTGTTTTTCAAGTAGCACTTTTTTCTCACACTGTCCTCAATCCACTGATCTTTAATAAGAAGCCAGGCAATATTTTTTACCCCTAGTGTTCACAAAGAAAACCAAACCAAATCACTTGAGATGATAAATCTTAAGTATGAAACTTGATAGGACCTTTCACCACTAGTCTCAGACAACTCACTAAGCCTAAATATGACTTAGACTCAGACTATTCCCCTTACAAATGAATCCAGGTGTGCTAGGAAAGAAACCAGCAATTGGTGTTATTTTACAGGTGTTGGATCAGGGAAGTTTTCAGAAACATAGAGTAATCTAGAGAACACACCTAGCCATGACAGAGCCAAGAACTGGGTTGTCCTACTGTCATCAGGAAAAAAAAAATTCATGCCTCAGTAACCTTCCATCTTTTGGTGCCAGCTGGCCAAATAACACATCCCTATTTTATTTTTCTGATTAATTTCTTCATTGCTACAAAGGAGTTGTCCGCAGAAATGGAGTTAACTGAGAAAATATTACTAATTAAAAGTAAATTAGTGTTCTCACACAGTCCTTATCCCAAGGTTAATTATATCTGTCTCCTGAGGTTCTCTTTTAAGATTCAAAAAACCAGAAGAACTACAGTTAAATAATGCTACAAATGAACTGCAGAAATCTGAAACTTTACATTTAGATGGACAAAGAAAGAAAAAATCAGTCATTCATAACTATCAATTCTGCAGTTCATTAAGTTACATTTAGATCTGTAGTTAACACAAAATCCAAGGAACAGAGTCATTTCAAGTGCTTAAGTCCTAGTTCATATCAAATTTTCTGGTTTTAACAACACAACAGAGTTTAATTCCCACAGAAACAATCCTGAAAATCAACTGGGTGCAACTGTTGATACTCACCAGCTCTACTAGAAAGATTATCCCCACTTTTTCATGTGCAAAAGCCCAAGCTTCTGGTGCAACACTTCACAGGAACAGTACCTGCAAGACTTCATAGGTGCAGGTAGATGCAGTGTGTGCTACAGAAATATGGGCTGCCCTGAACCTGTGTCTGTGTAGAGCCACAAACTCTTCACTTCTGAGCTCTTGGGCCTTTACAGCATTGTATAATATAATATAAATTATTGCAGGTTTAAAATCAAATGTTAAAGCAGAAAGCTTGTTTAAGCATGTTCATTTATTTAGGATATGACCCCTGGTGAATTCAACAGAAAATAGTTGTCAAGCACCTTCTTTCTTTCTTTTTGGTATATTACAATTTGGAAGTACAGCTTGGAATGCCTTGCAGGTTCAATTTAATTACTGTAGCAGTGACCTTTTTATACTATTAACAAGTAATCCTTTGTTCTTCTAGACTAGATTGTTTATTACATTTTCTGCCCACAGCTTAAAGCACATTGATTCCCAATTACCAGTTTATAAAAGCCATCATTTTACTGCCAAGCCATCTTTGATGCATGACTTTTCCACCCACCCCCAAAGTGGGTTTAAAAGTAGACAGGTCAAAAGAAGTAATAACAAGATTAATTAAAAGTTACAGGAAAAAAAAGAAGAGATCGAAACAAAAATAAGTTACTGCAACAAGGTCTCTGTATACCTTCTATACTTATATTTTCAAAAGACTGTTTCTTACTGTAGAAGCTGTATTTTTATACTGAGGATACTACTTGTCAAGAATGAGACAAGAGAATTGAAGTCATATTAGAGTGGGATGACACTAGAGATACAGCGTTTGTAAAGATATTAAATGAGTATCATTGCTGTCCCAAAATGTAATAGCTTAATATTGCAGTGTAATATAAATTTACTGTTACAATTTCTAATTACAAGCTTTCTCCCCAGGTGCCATAAATTGTCCTGGAGGAGGAAGGCAGGCAGACCTTGGTTATGAGCTAAAAGGACCCTTTTAGGCCCTTTACATATCCTGTATCCCTTCACAGGTTTTTCCATAGGCATCCTTAAAATCCTTCAGCCATCAGGACAAGATTAGGATTGCCCAATAATATTGGCTTGGGTGTTATTATATGTTTAAGGAGTTTCAGAGCAAAGTGAGTTTACCAGAGCATCATAGATACCACCAGAATTTCCAGATCATATAGTACTTGGCATTTTTTATTACCCCTGCCCTCTTCTTGTGCTACAGTGGGGTGTTTTAGTATAACACCCCACTGTAGCACAAGAAGCAACAGTGCTGGAAAGAGCTCTTCCATGGCTTTCTCTTCACATTTATTGGCCTTTTCTTGAGCTACAACTTCTTAAAAAGCATCAGTGTTTTCCAAGTTGCATTTTGGCAGGGATTTTTTTGGGCTGTACATATCTGTCAACCATGGACTTTTTCATGAGGTTCCCAGTGTTTCTTGAATATTGACATGCATTTCCTAGTCATTTCCTAGTAATGCAATTATTACTTCTTCTTCCACAGTTTTTCCAAAATAATGCATTTAATTTCTAAGTTCAAACACCACTATCAATTGTTTCAGTATTTTTGTCTCAGATATTGTACAAAATTAATATCTTTATTTGTTGTTTACAGGAAGTTATGCACTCAGTTGCATTCTACATTACTAAATAATCCATAATCGTATTAGTGAATAAATAAATTTCCTTTGCCAATTAAAAAAAAGTATAAAATTGATGTTGAGCACAAAGATATCCCACAGTCCCAGAAGGATTTTCATAGGCTTGATGAATGGTTTCTGAAGACCTCAAGGTGTTCAACAAGAACAATTGCATGGTCCTGCATTAGTCAGGTCAATACTCAGTTTCAATACAGACTGCAGGGTGAACATGCTGAGAACAGCCCTACATGGAGATATTAGAGGCTGAAGAATTGGACATGAGCTAGCAATGTCTGCTTGCAGCCCAGAAAGACAATCATAGATGCACACAGGTCCATAAGAACTGATGAGATTCATCCCAGAGTCCTGAGGGAATTGGCTGAGGGTAGTGGCCAAAACACTCTCCATGATATTTGAAAAGCCATGGCAGCCAGGTGAAGTCCCAGATGAGTGATAAAAGGGAGATATTGTACCAGGCAAGGTCAGACCACCACAACCATTATCCCATTTCTACATATTTGGAAAAGTCCCCAGCTTGTTCTTCTAACTAGTCAAGAATACCAATGACTGACAAATTTACATCTTCTGTGCATATCTAGTGATATGCATTGAGGACAAAATGGTTTATCTGTCTTCCAGGAATTTTTGAATGAAGCCTTTAGTTCTGCCTATTTTCATTCCAAATACGTTTTTGGCATGCATAAACATGTTTATAGTACTGAGGTCCAATATATTTTTCTGGCATTACTGGTCAAGTGTTCCTTCGAGACAATATTTGACTCATTCAGCTCATTGGCTTAACAAGTTGGGTGTTAAACACCTCCTAAAAGAAGTGGTTGAGCATATATATACCAGCAACATACAAAGATATCTTTTACCCCAAAATGGTTATATATTTATCAACACAGAGGGTGAAACATAGGCTAGACAATTCAGTGGAAAGGCACAAATGACAAAAAACACAGGATGTTGTTGATGATACATTTATTTATGAAAATCTACCTAACTGTCTATAGACTTGCAAATATTGCTAAACTGCACAACAAGATCAATCATCACTTTTTTTATCTATCACATCTACATCTTTACCTTGGAATGATAGCTCATTTTCATTCTTATCCATTGCAATTCCAGCAGTAATCTTTGTTTGCACTGATAAAGATCAACTATGTAAAGTCATGGTTTTTGTTGAACAAAGTATATTAGCCACAGAACCTGCACAAATATCAAACTTGATTATCAGAACCATCCCTTGGTGGGTTTACTGAATATTTTCTTGGGAGCTGTACAAAGGCTTCAGGTGGAACAGCTAAAGGAGATCTTTTTAGTCTTGCCATCTGCCAATCATTCTCGCAGTCAAACTTTATTCCTGTGTGCCATTGGTATTGTATTTGCAGCACAGCTTAATGGGTAGCTCTCCTTTACTCTACTTCTTAGATCTAAGGCTGTACACAAGCTTGTTCTGTGAAATGAGCCCTTTCCTAAATATCATGACTTTTACCAAGTTTGTGAGAAAAGCCCTCTGCACATCACAGCAGTGAAATGTAGGTGAACTTTATATACCTATATGCAGCCAGGCTCCATCACAGAGGTTCTCAGAGCTTCTCAGACTCATTCCTTGGTGAGGGGTGGCAGCTCTCTCTGGCAGGATCCAGGAAGACCTGCAGCAACCCAAGAGAAGATTCTTACTGTTAGAAGAGCATCATATTGCAGCAAAATAATTTAGAACAAGCATTTTGTGGACTAATAGCAAATTCTGGTACTACAATGCACAGTTCTCAGCTGTCTGCCTCACCAGTTTATTGCTTGCCTGAAGTCACACTGGCACAGGGGAGCACATGTCTATGCCCAGCAGCTTCAGTTCAGCAGATAACAAGTGCAAAGGACAGCATGCTAGCTTGAACTGTGAAATACAGTCTGGGGACAGCACAAACTTGCAGCCAGGCTGTTTAAAAGCATAACCTACTAACTCACCTATTAAAAGAGCAGCAAACAAGTTATTGATAAGCTGTTCAGTTGCAACTGGAATAATGCAAACATTTGACCCAAAGAGATATACTGTTTCACTTTGTGACTGTAATCACATCTCAAAACACCTGAGATACTACCTTATCCTAAAGAACTAAATTGCCCTAAAAAGTATAAAGAAATGATGCGAGGGTCGATCTTTTACTTCATCTTATATGATATTATATTAGATTACTCATACCTTGAATGAAATTTAGAGCCATTTTGGAGTTGAAATTTAGATTATACCATATTCTAAGAACATTGATACATGTATAAACATTAGACATTAACCACAAAAAAAAACATATTCTGGCCAAGGGAGTGGACAAACTCGGGTTCATGAGCTTAATTGCAATGCAACACCAAATATGACTCAGGCCAGCCAACACTCTCTGATTCACAAAGAGAAGCAAAGAGAAAAAAGAGAGCAGCTACAGCTGGCCCACCCCTCCTCAACATCACAAGAGAAAAAGCAGCTAGTGTGTCTCTCCTTCACCATTTTCCACCCTGCAAGGCAGAAATGGCTTTATTATTGATATGTCAAGCTTCAACAGCTGCTGTGCCAGCACCTCAGCTTACAGTACTTGAGAGAAAAGCAGGAGGGAGAGCCGGAGGGGAAAGATAATCTCTGAAGCCACTTAATTTTCATTCATCTCACTGGAAAAAGAGCACTTATAGGAGTAATTTTAGTTTTCTGAACACCTTTCTACCTCTGCCTTCAAGCAGCCTTTTTTTTCCCCCCAAACTCAAAGCAGTATCTGACTTTCTTTGTTCAATTGTTCTGCACCTACTGCACCTTTTAGTTCATAGTTCTGTAATAAAGAATAAAGTTCTGAGGAGAAGCAAAGCCCTACAGCAGCAAAGCTGTACAGAACAGTCACCAACAAGTAGTTCACCAAGCCATCAAAGCACTATAAATTCTTGAGAAATCTGAGTAGCTTATGTTTCTACCCAAGTTTGCCCAGTAGTTATGAATCTAATTCAACTTCTTACTTAAGCAGCAGAGACCATGTTCTCTTTTTATGCTGGCTTTTAAGAATTTAATGAGATTTGATTAAGATACAGCTTCATCAACCAAAATATATTAATAACTACACCAAAATCAAGAACATTTCCAGTTCATCACACAGCACTTAATTGTTCTCATGCCTTCCCAGAGGATCATTTTTTCCCTTTCATTCTTTCCATCTGTTCATATGAGTGACTCATTCCCCCATCATCAAAAGAGGCTCACTTCTATACACATTAATCCAAAAATTTTATCCAAACCATCATTTCTTCTAAACAGAAGAGCAGCAGTAGAAAGATGCAATTTCCCCCATTTTAAGGCAATGTAAGAGCTTTACTTGCTATCACATTTTATTTCTCTGACTTCAAATTATAAACTATCCCTAGTCAAGAACCACCATAAGCATCTATTTCCCAAACCATATTCCTGAAGTGGGATGTAGCTTCCACAATCAATCTCATTTTATTTGGTCTGATATCTTTGAGGGCTGATGCATTCAACTCACTGTTTCACACTCCCAGGAGTTAACAATGGCCCTTCCAAAATCTGTCCCTGGGAGAGACTACATATGTATTCTGGAGTCACTGTGGCAAAAATCAACAGAATTAACAATAGAGCTGTCTAGTTGGGAATTTTTTAAAGACAAAAGAAGTGCTAATTTTACTGAACAAACTGTTTGACTGAAAAAGAATCAATTGTTACAAAGAGTTTACTAGATTAAGGACTCAAAATTATATTCATATTTTTAATTTATATACTATTATTATATAATGTATTAAATGTAATCTTTCAGAAAGCACAGCTTAAGAAAGGATATATATGCCAAAATTCCTACAACAGCTGCACCTCATTCAATGCAAGACAATTTTCTCAGCCAAAAAGGCTGAGTTCTATGACCATACTGCAGATCACCCTTTAGAGACTGCAGAAGAATTATGGAATGCAATGAATGGAGTCCCTAATCATGAGTTTCTCCAAAAGTTGGAGAATTATTGGAAAATAATTTGGAAAATAATTTACAAATTATTTTGAAAATTTTAAAATCCTGACATTCAAGAAAAAAATTATTGTAAAATCAAAGTAAATCATGGATCATATTTCAATGGATTGAGACACTGTGACCAGGTTGACAAATCATTCTGAGATGCAGACAAACAATACTCACTGACTTCAAGGATAAGTATATGCTTCAAAAACCTCTAAAACCAAACCTCTTATTTCTCAAGTAAAGACCTAATCCAGATTATTTGGGGCATTTGGGCTCTGAAAGCAGCTAGTCATTTTCCAATAAATAGTCACTAAGTCTTGGCACAGGTAGATGTCACAATCTCAAATATCATAGAATCATAGAATGGTTTTAGTTGGAAGGACCTCTGTCCAACCACCTTGTCCAACACACCTGCCATGGACAGGTATAATTTATATTACAATCTATAATTAAATATGATTTATCTAACTAATTTGACCTCTCTGCCAAACTAAAGGTAACATTAATGAGTAAAGAAGCAGATTTTATTCTTAAGATCTCTTCAAAATTGAAAAACCAGGGATTAGATCAAGAGCAAGGATCAGTCGTAACACAGAGAATAAAATATACCAGTTCATTTCAGTACTGGACAAAGTGCAAAAAATAGTGAATAAATAGATTTCTTATACAGAGTAGAGGCAAAATTAAAGAGGAAGAGCTGTCCACCTCAGTAATAACAAACCACGCTCTCTGCCTGTCTTGTAGAATATATACATTAGTAAATATCAATATTCGAATGCAAACACATTAAATTTTCCAGCTATCATATCTTTAGATTTTTTGCTGAGATCTAAGCAAAGTTTCAATGTTATACATGCATTGTGTACAAGTTTATCAATCAGAGCCTGGTCCTTAGAGGTGAGATCTGATCCACGGAGCTGTGGACAAAGCAAGGTAAAAGGAGTCTCATGTGTAAAAGGCTCAAAAGTCTTAAACACATTATTTCACAGACTTTTCCACTAACACAAAAATACAATAACACAGAAGTCATGTGACCTATTGTAACTGCAGTATACCACACTATTTATGTATATGTTTTTTATTTATTTATGTATACTCTTATAAATATACATACATACATACATACACACACACACACACACACACACATATATATATATATATATGTTGTCCAGATCAGATGTTATCCAGTTGTGCTGCCCTAGGTGTTCCATGTATTCTGAAATCCAATTCTGTTGGTGACATATTGGTGACAGGAGGTGAGAAAGGGTGAGAATAAAGTAGAATTCTGAGGCAAGGTAGTGTTTAGAATTAAATATATATATATATATATGTATATATATATATATATATATATATATATATATATATATATATATATATATATATATATCTATATATATAAAAGTATATATATTTATATATGTACATATTTATATACATATAAAGGCTTTTATATCTATAAAATGAACCAGGTCTGTCCTACAGTCTAAATTCAAGAGAGAAAAATAACATATTAAAAGATGATCAATATTTATTTAATAGGTTTTAATGAACAACTGTAAAAACAAAGCAAAAATATTTTAGAAAATCTAATGCATAGACTAATTAATCATTGGAGAATTGTCTTCTTTATTACAGTATTAAATAATATATCAAGACTAGGTATTTTTCCTCAGGTAAAGATTTAGGATATTTTAATGGATTATTTGCATTGAGAAAAAAAATCTAATTTATTCTATGAATAAAATCAGAAGACATTCAGCATGTTGAAGCAATAATTTTACAGTTTTTTAAGTAACTATATGTTTATCAGGATAAATTGCATTCATTTTTGGCCTTTAGTTTGCTTTCTGAAAGAGATCTCTTATTTGGAAATTTGAGGAAACAATATTTGTTTTCATGTACCCATCTAGTGAGTTGAAGCAAAGCACTTTCAGTCATTTAGCCTAATAGCCAGTTCTATTGGGTTTTTTTATAGTCAGGAGCTTCAAATGAAATAATAAAGAGGGTTTTTGTGTAGAAAAGCACATACTGCCTATGTGAGAACCATAAATACTGACTGTGTGAGGACCATAAAGAAAATGCCATTTAGTCAGAGACACACAAATTCTCATAACTTATTTTACGCTTTTTCACCTGGCCTTCAAAAAACATCTGAAACAAACCACAAAGATGTCTATGAAATTTCCAGAAAATATTTTTTTTCCCTTACTCACATATATAAATTGAAGGACTCTTTGGCACAAAACTAGCCAGTGTAGCATCATAATCCCTTTGCAGCTCTGTCTGCTCTGGAATAAAGCGAGAATTCAAGCACAGAGCAAATTGCCAGAGGGTGTTTCAGGATAATATCACAACATTCAGCTTGCATTTATCTGCAGAACTTTAGGATCATTACTTAACATTAACAAGCTCTTAAAAGCCATCGGGAGTCTTCTCTCTTCATAGAGAGGAAAGCCACAGGTTTTTTGTTTGAAAGCATTCTTGTGTTCACCACTCCCCTACATGAAGAACCCTTAACATTGGAGTAACATTACAGTCACAAGTATTTCCAAGATACTAAGCAGCTGTCCTTTGGACATAATTTTGGAAAAAAGTTTCTTCATCTCCTGGTTTAATTATAGAGTCATAATTTCATTGAGATACATGTACAATGTTACCCCCACTGAATCATTAAAAGCATGGTGAATGCTGTTTGTGTCATTAAATGTCTTCATACATGACAGGACTACAATAAGTATATTATCTCCAGAGAGTGTATATTTTTGATCAAAACCAAGTATTTTAAAAACAAATCATTACCATCTTACATTGAAAAAGAAAGATTATTTAAATCCTTTCTTAGCAGAAACCTAAGAATAAAACAATGTTTTATTGTTAACACATATTAAAACAATTTTATGAATAAAATTGTTTTATGAATAAAACAATTTTATTCATAAAAATGTTTTAATATGTGTTATCCAAAGCAGCATTCCACTGAGATTCTGGCTTTTTTTATCTTGCTAATTTGTATATTTCCATCCTTGGAAGAACTCATGAGAACCTTCTGATTCAAAATGTGAATTTTACCCATAGTACATGACAAAATGTAAATTAATAAATATGGGTCAAACCACAACTTTTAAAAAGTTCACTAGTTGGATAACAACTTTTACTGAAAAAACTTGAGACCATTTCTACAAGGTACCTGCCAAATAATTCTTACTGTTTGTTAAACTTGACTCTCCACTTGCTTTTTTTTTTTTTTTTTTTTTAATTTATTTTTAATTTGTTATTCTGGTATAAAGCAGATCATGATTTAACCAGATCTCACAACAGAAGTAAAAATTCTAAGAAAGTTATTTAAATTTGTCTTTAAATCAGAGCTGTGTTGCGGTGCGCGGCCACTTTCCAGTTATGTTATCTCCCCTGTTTTGTACTGTTTCTCCCCATTTTGTGATGTTCTCCCCAGTTTCAACCCCATATTCAGTTCGATGGTTCAGCCCTGGTTCCCCCTTTCCCCAGATAGTGTCCTCCCTGTCTGGGCACGCTGCCAAGCCCTTGTCTCCACCCCCGTTCCCCTGGCAACTGCCCCATTTGTTACATTTTCCTCCCCTCCCAGGCCCTGTCCATCTCCCGGGGCCCTGCCCATTCTTCCAGAGACTTCTCCCTTCCCCAGGGAGTGATTGGGCAGGTGCTCTGGGCCCCTCCCTAGTCTGTATATCATTTGTTGCCTCTGGTGTCACTTATGTTCAACACCCCTCGTCAGTTTTCCCTCATTGGTTCATGTAATGTATCGCTACCTATGTTCCACCCCCTTTATAAGTTGCTGTCACTGTCCCCCCCCTTGCCTTTACCCGGTTGGATTTCCCTTGGAGACAAATAAAGCCCTCCGAACTGCACCAACTGGGGGAAGGTCCTCTTCTCTCCACGCTTCCTCCGACCTTCGCTGCTCCTCAAGACGCTGCTCCAGCCTTGCCGAAGGCGCTGCCTGGACGCCTCTGGCTCGCCTGGGTAGTGCCCCCGCTGCTAGCTGCTGCAGTGCTCTCTGCTAGCCGGCGCTTCCTCCTCCCCACCGTGTGGGGAGTCGAGGGTCTTCGAAGCAGCAGTGCAGCAGAACTGCTTTTCCAAGTGCTCCAATAATCAGTGAAGATATCAGACAGAAGCCATCCCATGACTAGCTACCTATCAGTCATTTGTAAAACTTTGTTTAATGATTCTTCTTGAGATTTCAACTCTCTTCATGCACTCCTTCGTAACTCCCAGCTCCTACCACAGTCCACATTTGTAGCGGACAGAGGCTGCGTATTGCTCCTCTAAGACATTCACGGCAATCTTACACCAAACCACATGGCCATTGCTGAAATCTTTCCCACTTACTGAGATGTCTTTTCACAAGAAAATTTTGCTCTCAAATGAGTATCCAGTTCTTTACTCCAATTTCAACAATCGAGCTGATCTGTCAATTATTCTTTAAGTTAATATCAATGGGATTTTTCGAAACAGGCGCTTGCTTGAAAACACTTCTCTGTTTTCCGACAAATTGCGGTGTCATTAGAAACACAGCTGAGAGGACAGATTCTGTACCGTTTTCAATTCAAAATAAACATTGAAAATGATCACAAACTGATGGGCAATAGAGGGTAGAAATTTATTTTCTTTATGGAATTGTTCCTGAAGAAATTTGTTGTTTCTGTGTCAAAATTAGGAACTGAATTCCACTATAGTGAATCATCCAGATAATATGCAGTAATTTATCATTGACAGAAGACATTGCTGAAAAGGTTATATAGAAAGCCCTGAGCAAATAAAGGTAGCTGGTAAAGCTTAAATGAAATAAGAATCTCATTGTTGGAAAGGCTCAATAGATGGACAGGCAGTCAGGCACAACATCCACCACTTTGCAGATCTATTCTTCCAACCTATTCTAAAAGTAAAAATAAACTGACATGCACACACAGTACAAAATATTTTGAAAGATAATTTTTCATTTATGAAACTGTTAAAAATCTGCTTTGTGAGCTCTTTAGTTTTTTATTTAATGGTGGCCACTAGTGCATTAATGGCTATTAAACAAGGAAAAAAACCTGCATATTCATCACATGATGACATTCTCTTTCATTATGTGATTAAAATTCTTTTAATACAATAAAGACAGTTTACAATTTATGAGATGGCTTCCTAATATCAATTCTCTATAGAAATTTTTGTTCTAGTCTTCAAAAAGTCTTCACAGATCTTCAAAGCAATAGTTCTGCCAAAATATAGGTAAAACTGAATAAATTTCATCTTGAACTGCAGTGTTGCAGCCCAGGTCAAAGGCTCATGAGCTTTTCAAACCAGCACATGGCACCTCCTGCTTCTGTCACTCAGTCCCACTTCTTTTTCTTACACACCCAATTTTGTGACTAGATACTTAACTGGTACAGGTGAAAATGATTTTTTTTTTCATATGTAGTTGAATTCAAGAGGAAAAGTCAAAAAAATAACGTCCAGAGCATAACTGTGCTGTATTATGTGTTCATCCAGATTTTACATAAAATTTCAGTGTATTCTCCCAAACATACCAGTCGCTTCATTTAAACTCTTTTTAAACCAGAAAGCTTAAAACACAAAGTACAATAATTTAAAAATAGGGGTGTAAATGACTCTCAATTCCCAATAATATTCAAATTTAAAAAAACCATTCCTGATACTTCTCAGGTTTCTGGACCATGCTAATTCTCAGTATGTATCTAACGTAATAGACCAATTAAAAAGCCACTGCTTCAGTTTAATGAGGTTTTTAACAAAAGAAAAGTTTCCTACTTATCATATTTACATCTAATGGTATCCTATTTCGCAGTTCTTAACTGATAATGTTCTTAATGATACAAATACTTAATGTTCTTAACTGATACAAAATCTATATAACATATAAATAAATTTTATAAATTTAACTTTTTAAAGTACATTTTAGCACTCAGCAAAATAATTATGAAAATCTATATTTTTTTAATGTGATTCTTACAGGAAATAGAGGAACAAGTTACTAACTGTTCTGCATATGTCAATAGGAAAATCTGTTACTTTAATTCATTAGCACACTTTATCCACTTGTTAATTAAACAATGAAAAAAATAAAAATTAAATAAATAAAAATTAAATTATTATTTTTATTTAATTAATTAAATAAAAATTAAACATTTTTATTTTGACTTAATTTGTTGGCCTCCTAAGTGATGAAAATTTGCCTTCATAAAATTCTCTTTCCATCTATAGGAATAACTTCGTTCTTTATCACATTTGGGCCAGAAAGGCCTTGCTCAGGGTCAGCTGGAATCATATGAACTGATTCAAATCGATTTACAAGGATGTGTGCCTGAGAACAATTCCAAATATTTTCTTAACTGACTTAACTGTGATGTACCTGTTTGGAGGAGAGGAAGAATACCACATAGGGTATTCTGGGGATTCAGTAAATGTAAGGTTCAAAAAAGAAAAAAAAAGAGTAAAAGGCTGTTTATTCTACATTCAGTACAATTGCTGTGAGCAAAAGTTTTCAGGGGAATGCCAAATCTAAGCTACAATAGACAGCACTTCTTACTGAGGAAACTTGACAATCCCATTTTCAATGGTTACTTGTCTTTTCATAACAGTAAGGATAACAAAACTCCTAATGTATTTCATGTTATTAATTTTCAGAAATTCATTAATGTATACAATTTTAAATTTGCTGCTGTCCTGGGAACTTTTCTTCCTTCCTTATTTCTGCCCACTCAATGAACTCGAATATCCAAGTTAAAGGAGAGGACTATTTCATATCAAGGCTTTCAGGGGAGGAGAATGGTGATACACTGTCTCCATCTTATTAGAAACATCTTTAGGTCACCCAAAATGTTCAGTTGAAACACAAAGAGTCACAAAGAGTCCTGCAGAAAATCAGAGGCATTTTTTGCCAATCATGAGCTCATTATCTCCACTTGTAATTTAGAGGGATCAGTTATATTCCTCTGGAGGTAAGAAATGCTGTCTTGGACAGTCTTGGGTTTGTGAGAGACATTACACTTCTCATGAGAAATATTCTCTATATACAATATAGTTACAAATGTTAGAGGGTTAATATGGTCTTGAAATCCAGAGCACACCTTACATCTTTTACCAAATTAATCAAAAAAGTTGGTGCAACAAACCTGGACACGAGGAACTTGCCACTTGTCTTTCAAATGCCGGCAGAAAAAAATAGGACCAACTTACAAAAGTAAAGTACTTTTATTCCAAAAGTTCACAATGGAAGACAGGTTTGAGACAGAGTTACTGCAGACATTAACCAGTTTAACTATTAAGGCAGTCAATTATTTATTCTGCTTTATTAGGCTTTACAATAAAATATACAATGACTAAAAGTCAGTCTTGGTGAATTATCTGAAGTCAGACACCTAAATACTCAGGTTCTAGTCTCTTTGAAAATCTCTCTATCCGAAATCTTCCCGTAATAAGGTTAATTTGTTTTTTACTTTCCATGCAGTCTTACACTACACATAGTAGTGAGGAAGTTGCTACTGCTGGTGGAGAAATACTGTTTATAATTTAGTTAATAGTCTTCATTTTCCAGGCTGTCCATGTTTTTCAACTACCTAATGATTAGTCTTTGGGCCCAGGGAACAAGGTATACTCACAGAGGGGGAATGAAACCCCAAAACCACTGTAGAATCCTGAGAGATTCCTGCTGGCTGAAATGAAGGAATTGCGAGGAAATGCGGTTTCTTCCAGCCTACTCTGCTTCTAGCGAACTTTGGCCGCTTTTAAAGGAATGGGGAGAGGGGGAGAAAGAAAAGAGGTACGAGAGGGAGAAGGCAGAGAGCAGAGCAAGCATTTTGGTTTGTTCCGAGAAACGCTTCTGCTGGTTGTCACAGCAAAACCACATATACACTACAGACACCAGAAGTATGAGGTTCAAAAGAAAATAGTAGCACAATACAATATATATTTGGTGAAGGATTCAAATTCCTGGAAACAGCTCAAAAATTTTATTTGATCTCTCTTGCCAAAATGTTTTAAATACTGTTGGACATAATATGCTTAGGTAAAAGAAAACCTACATTAAGCAATGAAATCCTTACTTTAAATACACATATGTGCACTTTCCTACTAAAGAGCTTGGCCAGGTAAAATTCCACTCAGCTCCTTCACAAAGCCTTTTTATCTCAAAATAAAAAAAAAATTGAATATTTCCACAATCCTAATTTAGATTTTTTTTGTATGCAATTTTAATCTTCTGTATGACTTACAGAAGATCAGGATAAAACCCCAAGCCTGATCCCTTGTTTTTCCCATATGATTTTGCCACAACCTTCCTGGATCCTGAGGTCAGGCCTCTCATGGATCCTCTTTTGCCCACTGTGTGGGTGTGTGTCACAGCAGCCAACAGTGAGTCAGGACTGATGACAAATTATGGAGGGTGGCTTAGTGAGCCCTGCTGCCATCTCCCTTTGGATGAATCTCATTCACTCCCAGAGACTTCTGAATGTGTAAACAGCCCACCAGGTCACTACCTACCTCCTCCTGGGTTACAGGGGGTCCTTTCTGCTCCCAGTCCCTGTCTACCAACCAAGAGGACTGGCTGCCCTCATGATAACCCTTCCTACTCTTGAAGATTGAGACAAAGAAAGCGTTAAGTGCTTCAGCCTTTCCCTCTTCCTTGGTGACAGTGTTCTCTTCTGCATCCAGCAAAGAATGGAGAGTTTCCTTGGTCCTCCTGTTGTTGCTATTCTATTTATAAAAGCATCTTTTATTATCTTTCATTATCAGTGGACAAGTTGAATTCACTTTCCTTGACCGAACAACATCCTTGTACTATTCCTGAGCTGACGGCCCTTGTTCCAAAGTTCTGTCATGGTTTAGGAATAGCACTCCCCAGTTTAGTGTTCCCATTAAAACATCCCAGATCACTGGCTCACTCTTCCCCTCTCCTTGTGGTGAGATGGAAACAAGAACTGGAGGCACAAAAAGGTAAAGATCACGGGCTGAAATAACAGTTTACTGGGAGCAGCAATGAAATAACAACAGTGATAATAATTTTAAAACCAAAGTGTATGAGACAGACAAACAATTCACCTGAGTGTGCTCATTGTGTGGAAATTACTGTCACCCAACTGCACATACTGGCAAGCCAGAAGAAAGTCATGACCCCCCTAACATGATGTGAGGGGGTATGGAATAGCCCCTGGGTCCTGACCTTCCCCGTCCCTGCTGCTCCAAAAGTTAACCTTATTCTGGCCAGAACCAGGACAAGCCCAAAAGATCTCTTTTTGCCCCTGAGTTTGTGTGAAAGCTCCCTGTTCAGCCAGGCCAGCCTTCTTCCCCAGTGGCACTTCTTTTGGCACATGGGGACTCCTGTTCCTGGGTCTGTAGGATTTCCTTCTCAATGTCCAGCCTTTCTGGACCCCTTTGTTATCAAAGACTCTTTCTGAGACCTCTGTCTGAACCAATGTCCTGAAATCCAAGGAAGACCCCCTTCCTTACTTCATCAAGAATTGAAAACTCTATCATTTCATTACACTTACTTATATAAATGTAATTTGAATCCAAACCACTTAAAAATCTTTAGCTTTCTACTGCTTGATCTTGTTTTCAAGATTCAGCTTAGCAGTGCAGCAAACAGATCAGTAATAAATGAGACTATCAAATGGCAAGAAATTCAATTGCCTATTTCCCATAAAAAATACAGACTTCCAAACTGAGCATTAAAAGTCCAGAAATTGGAAAAGAACATAATATCAGAGGCAGAAGTCTAGCTCAAAAGTGCATTACTCAGAAAGATGAACATAACTGTACAAAACAACACATAAAAACATTATCATATTTATTAACAACTCTCAGAGCAATGCTGTTTTATTTAGATGACTGTCAAAACCACAAAGCAGTCATTTCCAATCAATGGTTTAGTTTACTTCTACATTGAATGAGTCAGCAGTTAATATTGTTGATACACAGAGATGCCTTTTCTGAGAGAAATTTATGACCAAAATTGCTTAGCCTGTATTATGAACATTTTTATCATTGTTGAATATTTTCATTGAGAGAAGGAAAGGCTTTTTTTAGGATGAGAAGGTTTAGAAACCTGCGTGTATATTTGAGAATGGGGAAAATAATGCATAAAGGCCTTAAAAATAGCAGCTAAGCAGCAGTACTATTGGATAAATATTTCCTTCTAAAGTTTGAGATTATTAGTACAATAATTTTGGTAGCACCAAAATAATTTGCAGGGCATTACACATTTATTAGAGGTCTCTGGGTTTCACACCCACAGATACACAAAAGCAGCAAGACAAAAGCAAAACAAGTCCCAGCGCTCCTGCACTGATCTTACCCTTTCAAAGGCCAACTGCTGATGGTCAGTGATGACCTGCTGTTTTGCAGCCACATCTAGATACTTGCCATGGCGAATTGGGTAGTCCGAGCTCAGACCATTCTCAGGTGCCCAAGCTCCTCTGAAGTGAAGCCAGGCACTGCTTATGAAACATTTTTATCTGTACAGAGCTTGGAGTCTGAAAGATTTATTTTTAAATACTCCCAAGTTTCCATCCTAGAAAAAAAAAAAAAGTTATATGGAAAGCATTTTACCTGGTTTCATTCTCTTAGTAACATATTTTCAAAAGCAACAGATAGAAAAGGAGAGCAATTAATTAATTTTTTTACATAAAAGGGACACAGAACCTCATATCTTTTACATAGATTGGCCAGAAACATGCGTCTTTGGAATGGGCTTGTATGAGAATTCATGAGTTTATTTTCTCTAACAGAGACAAGTGAATCTACCAGTGACTGAATACAGGTGTCCAAAGCACACAGAAATGAAAAGTTATACCAAACACAGCTAGGCACCCATAAAAAAAAGGGGGGGGAAATGTTAAGGAGAGGTTGGTTGGGGTGCAGAGCCTATTCCTAAGATGACACATGCATAGAGACACCTTTTCCTGTCAAGTGTCTTGTCCATGTCTTTATCCTTGCATGCTGCCTTTTAGCACCTGTTCTTCAGGGGACTGGAAACCAGAAGGGAAGAAGAAGAGGTGCTCCGAGGAGGGCCAAGTGTCAGTCAAACAGGTTGCCAGACTTCAGGCTGCTTTGCCAATAAGAGAAGAGATGTTGACTCTGGGGATTTCACAGCTTGGTGATGTTTTCTGTAAAGGATCATCTCCTGTAGGTAATTTTCCATTTACCACCACTTCATTTACTTGTTCAGTTTCCCGTCCTTATACTGGAAGAATAAAATTTTTTAAAAAAATTAAAGGGCAAATAATTAGACCTAGCAATAAGAAGATGTTATTGGAAAGTGATTAATGTTGAAGTGTAAAACATTATCACTTGATTGCAACTACAATAGATGAAATTAAACAGAGAGTTAGCAAAAGAATTAATTTGGCCATTCAGAACTGAACCTTGTGCTACTGAAATACTTGCAGTTATCCCCAGTCATGGAATAATAATTTTAATAAAAATTATTTTAACGTTCACAGAAGGAGGCTTGACATATGCAGAAAGTCAAGAGTCAATGTCAGCTATAACCATGAATAGAACTGTAATCTTCCTTCAAGTATTTGTCTAGGAAAGAAGAAATCACAGAGCCATAAGAGAACTTCAGTAATTTTCAAAGATTGGATTTATCCTAGCCATGTGTTCCAGGTGCATGGGTTCCTGAGTACTGCTAGGATTGTACTCATCTATTTGTTCATTCCTGCAAGAAAAACCTCTTGGTGCTGAGGCTGTATAAGTGAATTTTGGAAGTACCTAATAAGTGATGGCAACAGAGAGCTTAATTACTCAGATGTCTGAAGTACTGCAACACTGGAAATCAAACTGTTGTTAGTTTTGTGCTTGACCTTCTAATGGCT
The DNA here is from genome assembly GCF_022539315.1 of Serinus canaria. Lineage (NCBI taxonomy): Eukaryota > Metazoa > Chordata > Aves > Passeriformes > Fringillidae > Serinus > Serinus canaria. The sequence continues at coordinate 21,603,254 of NC_066343.1, read as the reverse complement.
TACTAAATATAGCCACGTTGCACATTGATTTTGGTATTCATGGGGTAGCAATAGAGACCACTGGAAGCACTGATGGATCTGCAGTATCCTCCTGTGCAGTGGCACCACAAGCAGGAGAAGCTGGCAGCTGTACCACAGCTGAGCTTCAAGTTTGAAGTCACTTGCTTTCTCCAGGAGAGCAGATGCAGCATGTTGTGGAATCAGCTGAGGCCCCTTTTTCACTCAGAGACAGACAAACTAGATAACAGTGTTGTGGAGAAATTGTATGGAGACTTCAACTGAATTCAAAAGCAAGGATTATGATTCAAAGTGCATATTATTGATGAAACATCACACATGAGGGGATTTGGCCACAACTGTGAGTGATACACAGTTGAATGGACTGTATAAAGCCAGTCTATGCCACAAGAGACTGAAAATAATAACATTACTTGCGGAGAAATTTGGAGGAATTAAGTAATGGTGCAAAATGGAAAAGTGACCCCTTTTTACCCAGCACTTGTGTTTTATGAATTGATAGAACAACTACCAGCCTAATCAGGAAGCAGTCACCAAGAAGCTATGGAAGAGAGTAGAGTTCAATCATGCTAATTATCCACATGAAAGTCAATACATTAAGGGTTAGACAAGAATTGGCTGGCTGGCATTTTGTCCAAAGGGAAAGTGATAAGAGTCAGTGAACTAAAAATGTAAGTGTATGGAGTGAAAATGTAATGTTCTGTAATTTGGGAAAAAAATTGGAAAGACTTTCATAACCCTTATAAGGTGAATTCTAAAGTTGGATCTTTGCTCATTTGCAAATCAATTAAACTCAAAGTAAATGTTAATTTGTCAGAAACATGACATGTCTAAAAAGAAAAGCAGAACACAGATGAACAAGTCCAGATGACTTACAGTCTGAATTATGATCTTGATTTCAATTGGAGACACATTTAAAAATTATTCTGTTCCTCTTCTATATTTTTATTGCCAGACAACAGAATAAAAGCTAGATATAAAATACCAAGGCATCAAATATTAAAAGTGATCATGGTTTGAAAATTTCTGGAAAAACAAAAACTTATGCCTAACTTTTATCTGGCCAGTAAAAGTAATACAGCTATTATTACAAGGTGAGATCTACCTATATTCTTATCATATGAATAGCATTCTTCTCAAAGAAGGAAGGAGTAGGTTTCAGAAAGAATAGATAAAAAGTTAAGAAGGAAGGGCAAGCAATGCATGGCTCTCCTTTGCTGTAAATTCTGGAGAGAATTTATATCAATAGCATGAATTAACAATAATATGCTGTGATTTCAACCCTCAAAATGATCAGAAGTCTTCCAGCAGGGACTTTTAATAAGCATTCAGACAATCCTTCCTCTCCTACACAAGGTTATTCATTTGAATTTGATTTATATTTATCATACATCCAGTGTCATATTAATGCGTAGAAAAACTGCAGTGTGGTAAACTGAATTTGACAGAGTTGAACTTAGCATAAAGGTACTTCCCTCACTAAAGTGCATTCTCACCCTTTCCACTTCGAAACCATGCCATTAAGGCCTTGGGTTTATGTGAGTAATCATTTCTACAAGGAAGTAAGAACAGACCACAACGACTGTTACCAGCTAAACTGAATTTCTGTGCCAGAAAACTCAAAGTTTATAGAAACCTCTAAGGATACATGCAGACTGATACTTCATAGAAGTACCAACCCGAAGTCAGAGTAAGTTGCATCTTTTAATATTGTACCTGCTACTTTTTCTCAGCAGTCTCACACCCATATCCCAGCAAACATTCTACCAAACCCCAGGACACCTTAACCCAGGTTACAGGCTAGATTTGGGCAGCAATCAAATATTGCAAGACGTGAGAGATTTTCAGCGTCCTGAGGTTTAGAGAGTGTAATTTTCATTAATTTCTTTCAGGAAGGAGAGTGCAAAGTGAAGCAAAGCTAAAAGAACATGGAAATAAACACTCTGATAGAAATGGCTGGATTCCAGATGGCACAGCGTTAGGATAAGCCTCACATTTATTATGTACATGAGTTATCTACTGCACAAAATAATTCATGTTTTGTACGCAACAGATGTTCTTCTTGATTGTTTTTGTTACTTTTCTGTAGTATAATTTCTACATTACAGAAATAATACAAAATACGCTTGCAGTGCATCTTTATCTAGGTCGTATTACTTCCTTATTGAACATACTCCTTTCCCAATTCTGAGTTTTAAAATGGAAGGCATTGTTTAGTGTGAGAGTTCCTTGACATAAAATAAAAAATCTGAGATATGGTTTTACATGTATTTTATAAGTTTCTCTCAGTTCTCAGAAATATGTGCCTTGCATAGATATTGGAGCTTAGAAAGCTGCCCAAAGCCAAAGTATTTCAGGGAGAATAGATGCTAATTTTAATGAAAGAATAAGAGAATACATAGTCATAAATCTAGTAAAACCACGTCCATTGTAGATAAACTTGTTTCAAGACACATAGTCTTGTTCACAAAGCAAATTCTGACAAAAGCATTCTTCCATGCCACTTTCAAATATGTGTTTGAGAACAAAAACATTGCTTGGTTAAGTGAATGAACCCTTTGGGGAATTTAGAAAATTTTACAAGAGACATGCTGCAGCAAAAGAACACCTGCATGATTATGTCTTCTGCGCAAACATACAAATTTAATGAGGCCACAGTTCCACTGCACACATGATTCTCCTAAAATTTCATTTTATCTAGTACTCCCACACCACCCACTTGAATTGGACCATTGATGTTCTGGCCAAAAAACTGATTTTGCCATATAATTTTATAACTTTAAAGAAAATTAGGCCTACTAAAATACAATCTTCACACCAGAAATTTTATAATGTAACTACACAGGGCAGCAACACTATGAAATGAGAGGAAATTAATTACTTCTAAAAAGAAGCAGAGATGACCCTGAAACCCAAGCCTTCTGAGCACTCTCATCTTTGGACTTATCCACTGGACTCTCTAAAATAATTTTAAGTACTAGGTCTTCCAATATTAAAGTGATACAATACAAGGAAAACCTTTTAAAACTCCAATGATAAGGCATTAATAAGACCCCATGTATCTATGCAATTTTAGATATTTCAATGCTTCCTTACAATGTTTTGTCTAGGTTGAATCATCAAATAAAAATTATGCTCCTGAAAAGCACAAATTGTCACAAGGGGATTTTATTGAGTGGGGGTTTTATTTTGGAGAGGATTTTTTGAAAATTTGTTCCTTGAGATAGTGTCTCTGTTATAAGCAGATAAAACTTTAGTGATATAGATAGGGTTTTCACTTTTAAATGAGAGATAAAGTACAACTAAATCTAATTCTAGGGAATTAAAAAGGATTCTTATGATATGTAACTGTGAGTGCCATGTTGTCTTTTAAAAATCTATCAGATCCATGCACGTACAGATGCATTTATCATCCAGACAAAGGAACCCTCTTCTCCTCATTGGCAAGACCCTAAATGGAGTATTTGTCTCTGGAGCCCTCAGCACAGGGAATACACAGACCTGTTGCAGCAGGCCCGGAGGAGGGCCATAAAAATAATTAGAGGGGTGAAACACCTCCATGGAGAGGGCAACAAATCTGGGATTGGCTAGCTTCTCATCAAGGGATGAGAAGGTTCCAGGGAGATCTTATTGTGGCCTTTCGTACGAGAGGATAGGGAGAAAGCTTTCAGGATCTATTGTGACAGGACAAGGGGTAATAGTTTTGAACTAAAGGAGGGAAGATGCAGACTGTATATAAGGAAGTGGGTTCTTTTACAATGAGGATGGTGAAATACTGGCACAGGTTGCCCAGAGAGGGGGTGGATGTCCCATCCCTGGAAATATTCACAGCCAGGTTGGACAGGCCAACCTGGTCAAGTTGAAAATGTCCCTGCTCACTGCAGGGGGGTTGGACCACACATCTAAAGATTCCTTCCAATTCAAACTATTCTATGGTTCAAAGATTTGGAGCTGCCATGAGCCAACAGAAAAATAAAGGTATCTGTGAAGAGAAAATAGATGTCAGTACATATTCTGTGTGTGTCTTTCAGTCTCCTGCTTACTGAAATTTTATGTATTGTTATGTCTCCTTAATTCCTTTTACTTAGAAAACAGCACATTTCAGAATTACAATGAGTCTAAGACTTCATGTATATGTAATTTAAGTCATGTCAGTTTGATTTATGTTTTTATGTCTCATTGATGTCAACTTGATTTATGTTTTTATACTTAGCTGATGCTTTGAGTATTTCTTTAATGTAATAGCTCTGAACGGCAGAAAAGAATCTCACTTAAAAGTTGCATTTTATTTCCCAAGCAGTTGTAAATACCTGTAAAATACCTCTGAATACCTGTATCTCACAGGTAAGCGAGATAGCAGCTTGCAGTCTGTGTCATAGTTGTACACTGGGCTCAAAAAAGGAATGATTCAACACTCTACTACCTTGCTCATGAGCCCCAAAATATTTATACAAAAAATTTTTGAGAGACTCATAAGCATTGTATGCAGGAATTGAGGTGGCATATCTATTTTTTTTTAATTCACTGTCAGCAAAATAAGAATGAAAATAATTTTTTGTAGTTCATGTGGTCTAACCTTGACTGCCATCCTAGGAGATACTAATTACATTCTCCTATTATGCTGACCATTTCATGGATAGACAAAATCAGTACTTTCATCACTCTCTTAAACCGCTATAGGAAGCAGGAAAAATTTCATAGAGCTCATATCTTGCCAGGATGAGGATCCTCATTTAGTATGTTCACACCACAGTCTTAAAAAAATATTTTCTGGTCCTGTAGACATTCTCTGTGTTTAATTCAGGCACAACTTTTGATTAGGATAACTTTTACACCTCTTAACCACTTTTGTGCTCCAAAGAAAGAGAAATATTTTTACTCCTTCGTATTAGGTGAGGGAAGAAAGTAGAATTATACCAGTGCAATATTAATTGGCATCAGATATTCTGTCTCTCAACATCTATGTTTCTTGTCCCTTTATTATAATCAGTCTCACCACTTTCATTTCACTGTTTCCAGAAACTTTAGAATATGTATGTATGTATATGGATTATAATGTCGCAGAAAAATTCTTTCAAGAATTCATTTGCCTTTTTTTCACTCGAGTGTTTGACATCATAAATACCATGTAATATTTTCACAAGGTTCTTTTGTTTGTTTTAGAGTTCACCAAGTAAAGACAAGAAGAGATAAAATATTCAAGTTTATTCCTGGTTTTCTGGACTAAAAAATGTACTTCATCATTAATATCTCCCTTACCCACAATCATTTGGTTTACTTCGAATTCAGGAGAAAGTTCTGCATATGTTCTCTTGAATAAAATGGGGTTGAGATGGGCTGGGACTGTTGACACTTATCTCACAACTCTTCCCTGACAGGCAAATACTGGAGTTTAGTTCTTTGTAGTTTAAACCAGATAGTCTGGTTTGCTTTTTTCATCTAGGCTTCTTTTGTCTCCTACCCTTATGCACATTGGAGGATAATTCCATTCCCTCTTTTCCTGGATTTCATAATACCAAAATCTGGTTGTGAAATAGTGAGTGAAAAAATTAGGTCTGTTTATGATTCTATGTTGTTATTCCCACAAACAAACATAAAACCCTGCTATATATCTATAATCTGCACACTTGCTCCATGGAGTGTTTTTCTATTTGTTTAAAAAGAGGAAGTTAACTTTTCACATTCATCGTCAGCATGTGCCAAGAATTCAACAGAACAAATAACATGCTTCAGTGACTCAGCATTGGCTGATGAACTCAAAAAAACCCAAGAGCATCCCTAAGCCAGAATTAGGGTTTGTAGTTAGCATGACATACACTCCTTCTTTTTTCTGTTTGGTACTGTTAAGGAATTTTGAGTATACAGAATTAAACTGAAGCAAGAACCCTTTATTGTGATGCATACAAGAAGGAAAAAAAAAAAAATATCATCATTGCTACCAATTTTACAAAACCAAGCAGTTTCTGGTATCACAACAGGTTACTTGGTACTGAAGAAAGGTAAATGAGGTAGGATTCTGAGTCTGCTGTCAAACAAGCAGAACAAGACATTACAGGTGCCTGACTTCATGTCCATACTGCTCACAATTTAAGAACAGTGTCTTTTAAAATTGTGGGAAGATCCATTGAGGGCTTTGTGTTTGTTTGGTTTTGTAAATATGCATTATAAAGCCTTCAGTCACAAATTACCATACCTATCATATAACACCTCAGAGGAAAGCTGATGAACTTAAAATTTAATTCCTGGTTTACTGGGCATTTGCCCTTGACATCTAGGCTATACAGATTTAAAGACCCTGAAGAAAGTTCATAAATAAAGCAGACAAGAAGTAGCACAGCACAGAGGGAGCATGAACTAAAGGAGACAAAGGAGAGGATAACAGAACTATCAGTCTGCTGTTTGTCTCGAAAAGTCTCATTTTTAAAGGTACTGAGCATTTTACAGCAATTAAAACTAATGGAAATTGTAATATTCAACACTTGCAGAGATAAATTACTCAACTGTCCCATAAATAAATGGAAGCTCTTGTTACCCATTTTAAGATGCCTTTAAAGTGCATTCAGCAACTAATATAGGTTTTCAAACCTGTTCCCTCAGTCACAGCTCTGTCTTTGCCAGCAATGCCTTGGAGTAGTTTCAGAGTTCAGTACTTCAACACTAGACACTGAGTAGCACATGAATTGTGCAATGAAATGCACAAGACCTCTGTCTAAAGGCAGTATTGTAATTTCCATGACAGTCCAGAAAAAATTACATTAACATAAAATGCATAAATCAAATGTAAACAGCCCAAAGGTAATTGCATATTTCTTTGCTGAAGGGCAATAACAGGAATATTCTACTTGCAGAGCCTCTAAGTTGCTGTGTTACTCTTTTATCTCCTGCTTCTAATATGTGCCTATACTGTAAACCAAATTTTAGATTAGAATTGTGGTTTTGAGGGCTATGCAGCCAAAATTTAATTTTAAACACCTTATTTTCTTTTGATGTATTCTAGCTTCTTACCAAAAGCTCCTAATGAAACACTAAAAGCTTAATTTTGATCAGTTGTTCCATGTTGTCCAAATTTTTATTTCACCATCCTAAACCTGAATGTTCAGAGAACTTAATCCTTATAAGAACTGTTTCTCTTAATTGTAATTTTTTTTTTCTTAATGGATTTTAGTAGGCCTTAGAATACAATGGTCAAAGTCGTTGTTTTGAAGACAGTATTTCATAATGCAAGCAAAGAAAGTATGTTAATCAAATGCTTGGCCTTCTCTGAAGCAGTACATGCAACATTCTTTAGTTTTACATTAAAAAAAATCCATGCGTGTCTTATTACTTGTTTTTCTCTTTTATCCTTTTCCTCTTTAAGGCTTCTTCAGCTTTTCTATCCCCTTCAACATTTCTCTTCTGATTCTGTATTCCCCAGCCACGCACATGCCCCCACAGTCACAGACATTGTTAAGGATTCACTCTTTTTACTCTTTTCCTCACATCTACCGAGCTATGGATATTATTCTTCACGTACAGCAAAACATTCTTGATCTCTTGCTACGTGCACAGAAGATCTCATAGTGGCTTGTCTTCCACAGGCAGCAACCTCTCCTCGTGCAAAAATGTACACATTTGTTTGCTCTCTTGCTTGCACATCAGTTCAAAGCAGTTCCCTTCCCTGGCACTGGTATGTGCAGAGCTCTATACACCCTGTCTTGACATTTTTCAAAGCAGTCAGAGTAGAATTTTTGTTCTTTACCCTGAACATAGCATTTCCTGAACGTGACAGCAGTTTTTAATCCATATTTAGCACTGAGTTTGTGGGTTTTAAAGCAGGAGTAGCCAAAAACTTTTACATTAGTTATTGCTGCTGTTTCCTATTTCTAAGGAATTTAATAATTATAAATATTTATATATATGAAAAACAGCAAGCAGAAGGAGCAAGATGGTTTAGCTAAAAGTTTCAAAAATGATCCAGTTGCCAGATTTCCCAGAACACTGGGGACTGATCACCACAATGTAGTTCTCACATGTAGGTGCTTCAATCCTTCTGAACAGCCAGAGTGTTTCACAGCCAAGACGCATTTTTCATAACATTTATTCCCAATCTGCATTCAAAAAAATACCTGCTGCTAAAAATTTAATTTGAGGATACAAGAGGCTATCAACAGCTCCAAAATCAGACCCCTGGGGAAAAAAACCCAATTGACTTAAACCTATTAATTAAATTACTAAAATATTTTAAATGCAGTTTAATTTCTGCATTTTTCTAATCCTATTTATTTCTACTTTTTAGAATAAATGTCAATAAATAATAATCCACTAATAGATTAGGTAGATTGAAAGAAATAAATAGAATTATAAAAAATTCTAAATGCAAATTTCTGACACACACTTACACATAAAGGTAGCAACAATTATTACCAAGGTCATTGGGCTTCCATGTTTATTTCTTGGTGTTTTTTAAGAAAGCAATGATCTATTAATTCCATCCTTCTTGTAACAGAGATATCTTTTTGGACATAGTCTATGACCTGGTTGTAGATTAAAAAAAAAACAACCAAACAACATTTTGAGGAGATTTACTTTGAAGTTTTGTAAACATTTTAAAGAGCAAACAAAAATCAGTTGAGAATACATTATAGCCACATACAAAAATCACAAGTTAGTGGTTTCTGTAGTAATAAAGTTCACTGAAAAAAATGCCTTAGAAAGTATCCTGTTCCTGGCCTATCAGCCTTAAACCACTAGAAGGAAATCTGCTCCCCACACACAAAGAAGCATGTCTGCAGTCTGCAGCTGGGAAAAAAAATTGTCTAACAAATTACAGGACATTTTCTAAAGACACACAGAGAAACTTTTAGAAACAATTCTACCAGCACAAAGCAAAGAAGCTCTTTATAACTTACAGCTCTGAGGAAACTGCTGTTTTTTTCATGATACTATATATTTATCCTGACAAATGGAGAAATGTTCAGCCTAAAGCAACTGGGAGAAAGGAGAGAAAGAAAACATCAGCCTTAACTTTTGAGTTCTTTCCTTAGTATCCACTGCTTAATCTGAGCTTCTGAAGTTCAGTTGAAAAAACAGCAGTCCCTTGGAGAAGCACCTAATCTGTTCATGATAGATCTCATAGAATTAATGTTTTTTAACAACTTATCTCTTAAAACTTAAGAGTAACATTTCAAAATCAAGCAAGTACATGCAATTTTACAAATTCAAGGACATTTGAAAGTAAATCTTCTAATTTTTCAGAGGAACAACTGAATGTATTCCACCACAGGTTGAAGGGAAATTTCCAGCAAAGGAGGAATAATGAAAATGAGAGACGAGTTGTCAATGCCGAACTTTTACAGCTTGCATGCGCTTTGCAAATTATCCCATGCAGCAAAGAATGAGCTCTGGAAAAAAAGCAGGGTGGTTCCACCTTGCATGGGAAGACCCTGGAAGTGACCAGAGGGACCAGCTGTGGGAGCTGAAGCTGAGGGACAGAACATATGTGTTCTCACCACACCCCAGTGAATGGAGTGGTGCAAGGCATGAGGCTGGGAACAAGCAGGCAAAGGATGAGTGCCTAAGCTGAAATCCATCTGCTGAGCAAAGCCAGGAGGAACCCAGGGAGGGTCCTTGCACTCTCTTCCCCCAGCCAAAGAGGCACAGGAAATCACAGAAGGTATTTTTTCAAATGGGTTAGTAATTTTCCTGAAAAGAAATTCCGGGAATAGGTCCAGAAGAATTTTTTGGGTTAATGGGTACATAAATGGAAAAACAGACAAAGTGAGAAAACAGGAGAAGAAATATTTGACATTTTATTTTCAAACCAATCTTAATTTATTTTTATTGTTATTAATTAATCTTTTCTACTTCCAGAGATTTCCTCAGACAGAGAAATGAGTGCTACATGAAAGAGGGCATAATCAACACATTAGCTGAAGAGGAGGCTTCGATCATGGAGTGAAGGTTAATTTCCTGGGTCAAGAGACCAAAATCCATGTCCACTCAAGAGACGCATTGCTCAAGAAGCTCCTTCCACTTTTCACTGTGTTACAACTAAACACATGTTCAGAAGTAAAAATCAAATAATTGTGGGTGCACATGCAAAAGATTAAGACACATGTATTTCTCCCAAGCTGGCACCAATTCAGCAGATGATGGACAGGTAGTCAGCAGATCCAATAAAAGAAAAATGAGAAAGGTATAAAAGCCATTAAGAGTATTGCAAGAGGAAACTTGTCAGGGTTTTAGACGGGGCACAATGCCAGTGCCTCCATGAAAACACATCCACCCTGGTGTCTACTGTGAGATGTTACCAGAAACAGAGCAAGCAAACTCCAACTTAGGAATAAAGGGGAAAAAAAAGCTTTATTAACACACACACACACACACAGAACAGAATGGAAATCTTTCAAACACATTTCTCCTCCCCCTCTCAACCCACATTACAACATACAATACAAACTCAGATCTTCCTTCAGTCCCCATCTCCCAGGTTTTAATTCTCAGTCCATTATCCTTCTTCAAACAATCAATTCATTCTATTAAAGAGGAAGGAGTCTTCTCCTTGTACCATTTCTTGACTAACCCCTTTCCATATTCCATGCTCTCACCATGGAAATGGACCAGAAGATTGCTTCTGGGGTTTCTCTTTTTAAGGATACTTTGGTCAGTTCCACAAAACGACAGTCTCTCCATTTTGGGATAACAAAATCCCCCCCATTTCCCCCGGGGCTAGGGCTTCACGATAGAGATCATCTTCCTATTCCTGATCTCTGCCCATCACCACTCTTCACTGTCTTTCTTGGATCCAAGCCATTGCTTTCCCCCCAAAACCGCAGTCTCTGTGTTACAATAGAAAGTTAGTCCGTCCACAGCCAAAAAAACTGCTCCTCCGTTTATCTCTTCCCAAGTAAATTCTTCTCATTATCTCCACTACTCCCTACTCACACAAACCTCTCATTTCACTTGTCCATTTCTTCTTGTTCTTATCTCTGTCCTCCGGGAGGATCAACGTTTGGAAGGTTTCCATCGTGAAGAAAAAAAAGTTAAAATCATCTCTAGGTGCTGGACTCTCCCTTCTCACTTTTGACCAACTTCCCAGGAGCTGCACGGCGCGTCTTATCTCTTTTCTCTCCTTTCTCTCTCTCTCTCTAGGAAGCGGGGGGAGGTGGGGGGGGGGGTGTCTGGAATTGCTCGGTGCTTCTCACTACTTCCACCCCTCCATCCTTTCACTTCCCCCCCTCCCCGGTCTCTCTCTCTCTCTCTCTCCAAGATCCAAGGCCTCCGGCCTACCTCACACCGCCTCGGGGCCTTTTTCCCCTCCCCCACCCGGCCTACAGCCAGAGGGGGAGAGAGAACTGACCCGAACCCTTTGCTCACCGAAAAGCCCAGAGAGTCGCTTCCTACCAGTTCTGCTTTTTATACCCTGTGTTCTCAGAGGCGGAACCATCTCCTCATTGGCCCAAACAGGTGCCAATATTCACACCTGAGCCCCCACTGGGCTAACCACTGTCTCCAAAAATAATAACCACTTCCTTTCAAACCAGGACAAAACTCCATTCCAGATGATGTTCATTCATCCTGTGGAAATCTGTAAACTCTTTTTCTAATTTCCAGCTTGAACAGGAAAGGAGCCTTTCAGCCAGCAGAGTTAACTATTGTCAACCTATGCATGCTGCTCGTTACAGGTTTATACATTTATAGCTCCTTGCTTACGATAAAATCAATTCTCACTGAGTAATTGACTCAGAATGATCATTAACAACAATCAACAGGAGAGATGTGTCGTGCAATACTGTAACAACAGCTCACCCCAGAGGCAAAGCATTGGCTCAAAGCTCATTATACCTCTTCCTTTAAAGTACATCAGACAAAGAAACTCTTCCAAACTAGGCATTTTAAAGTCTCTCATCAAAGGAGACATAAGTGAGGTAATAGTTCAATGGGATCATAACATTTAAAGCTTCTAATATCTTCCCAAGACACTTCACATAATGCAATCTTGTCATCATGTATGCTTCCACACTTGTTTTCATGGTCTGGTTTTGCTAGGACTTTTTGATTCATGTAAGGAAATTTGGAGCTTAGTTTTCTAGCTACTTTTCTTACAGATTGGGACCTGCAGCTGACCATATTGAAGCAAAAGGATTTGGCTTACTCCTGCTAAGGTCAATGGAAGATGCTTAAATGTCAAGAATTCATTTTCAAGACATTGCCCTGAAGGACAAAAAACTGACATAGCATGTAGATTGAAGGATTCAATCATTGCAGCTTCAATTTGAAATTCTGACAATTTTTACCCCCAAAAGTATTTGTTCTGTTTCTGTGAACATGAAGAACCATTCCCCTGAAGTTCATTAAATGAATTACAGCTGTTGCTGGAATAGAATAGAATAGAATAGAATAGAATAGAATAGAATAGAATAGAATAGAATAGAATAGAATAGAATAGAATAGAATAGAATAGAATAGAATAGAATAGAATAGAATAGAATAGAATAGAATAGAATAGAATAGAATAGAATAGTCCATCTGGAAGGGACCTACTAGAATAATCTAGTCCATCTACCTGGCAATTCCTGGGCTGACCAAAACTTAAAACAAATTATTGAGGACACTGTCCAAATGCATGTTAAACACAACTAGGCTTGGGCCATCAAACATGTCTCTAGGAACTGTGTTATAACTTTTGACTGCCTTCTTGGTAAAGAAATGTCCAGTCAAAATCTTCCCTGGTGCAGCTTTGAAATATTTCCACATATTCTATCATGGATACAAGGGAGGACACACCAGTGAAACATCAGCAAGTGACCTCATTAAGATGAAAAATAGCCCCCAATAGAAATAATAATTAGAATCGATCTAACAATCCTGCTTTACTATACAAGGAAAGTAATAAAAATATTTAAATAATTTCCTTATTACAATTTTAAATATATTTTCCCCACTCAAAAAAAAATTTAGTAGCTTGATTCAACTAGCCATGCAACCAACATAATTTTTTTAATTGGACAGCTGAATCAGATGACTTGTGCCAGGTCAATACCAATTCTTTATTCCGCAATTAATCTAAGCTGACTTATCTACCACATTAGTAAGGAGCTTGATTTCTAATGGATAGGTTTATTGCTGTGAATTTAGATCCTTCCATGACTGAAAGACTGCAGAGGAATAGCAAAAATCTCACATTTCTGCCCCAGAAGAACATTGAAATCTGTAGTTATCATAGAATTTTGAAATCTGAGTCTAAAAATATTAATGTTTTTCAGGAAAAAATTAAACTGGGGGGGGTGGGGGAAGATAGCTGTACACTAGTTCACTCTGTCACCCAGGTGTCCATGCTCTGGTACATCACCAGAAGGAGATGTACTTCCCTGAAACGTTCTCTGGCCTGTAAATTTGTCATACCAGGAGGTTTTACAGAAAGTCCTCATCTATTTCACTATATCCACTTCAGCAGTTTTACATTTTTACTTCTCCTATACTTCACTATACTTTATTAAAAGATTGTACTCAGATTTGCATTTTGCCTTCTATACTAAAGCCTTCTATAAGCTTAAGTGAGGGCATTTCCTCCCCAGTTTATAAGATTCTTTGGGGGGGTCAGTGTTTGACAACTACTGCTATTAGGTTAAATAAAATGTAAATCCATCAACATGTCTTTAGAAACAGGTAACTGGATATACAGTAGATGCTTAAATCTGAAAGGAAATGGTATTCTTAAAGCACTAAATTATTTGAAATGAACTGAAGCTTTTTGACACTAAGGTTTAATCTTCATTTCCAGAATCACAGAAAACAGTACCAAACTGCTGCCAGGACCAGTCAAGTCACTAAGCTGTACTAATGGGAAACAGTATTCTAAGTGGAGAAAAAAATATATGGAGAGTCTGCCCAGAAACTCACTTTTTCTAGATCTGCTTGCCTTCAATTTCACTTTGTCTCTCATTATAAAGAAAAATTAATGACAGGTGAAAGTGGAAATTCTTTTAAAAAGCTTCAAAGCCTTAAAACACAAAACAGTCTCAACTTAATTCAACACTATGCATCAAATTCAGGCCTAGAAACCACACATATTAACAAAGCTTTCACTAGATCCGAATCTGATATTTTGGACACATTTGCTTTTACATTAGACTATACACAGAGTCAGATGAATGCAGATGTTGCCTACAGCATAAATAAAGAAAATAGTTACTTACAGTTATCTATATTTATTATGATGTTTTGGGTTTGATTGCATGTGTCTTTTTTCATGTTTAGAAAATTTTCGTATTTAACCACTTTAGAGGTGTTAAATAAAAAGCTCATACAAAGAAACGCAGGTCCATATTCCATTTAAAATTCCTTGATGGACTGATGCTTCCATTGATTTTTAAATACCAATATTCCAAAGGCATCCAGGATCTAATATGGTGTCTTTATCTGAAGGAATTAAGAAATCTCAGACATGACATATTATCAGAAAAAAACTCTGAAAGAAGACAAGAACAGAAAAGTGAGTGTCTGGGACTATCAAACGTTGCTGTAGAATTATTACAATCCACCTGTGGATTATTACAAGACCTAGGATATGACCAGTTTTTTGCCACTATCATGTACTGACATGCCCTATATGGTATACAGGAAAAAGAATTTCAGAAAAACTGGCTATCATGTCTTCACTACAGAGAGATCTTTTCCCCAGTTACAAAATGGTGCTTCTCCATGGCACCTTGGGCCATTAATCATCTTTACATCTTTTCGGATAAGAAAGTGCTCCAGGATTTAAAAGAAACATTTTTAATATTTACTGTAGCTATTGGAAGTCACAAAACAGCTACAGAGATGAATGGAAATGAATGAGAATGAACATTTCATGAGAAACACCAGCAATAGATACTGACAAAAACTGGGCATAAGAATTTTTTTTCTCTGTCAGAAGAAAGATTTTTTTTTCTTATTCCTTCAGTTTAGAACAATTTTCCTTGAAAAATGAATGTCAGTAGTTTGTGTTAGTACACCATCTTGTGGATAAATCATCTAATTGGGTTTTGCTGCAACAAGCAGCAGAGAGTCCATGTGCTAGAAGCAACAGGATTACTTCTTGTTAATCCAATGCTTACAGTCACTGCAAATCTCCCTTTTGTATGCATCATGACTCCTTTCCAAATCTGCTTGTGAAGAGCTAAATCATTGAATATGAAAGAAGATGTACCTACATGAAGAAGGATTAGTTATTCTTAAACACTTTTCCTTATTCACCCTTAAAACTATGTTTGGAAGAAATCAAAAGTATTAAGCTCTTAGGTATGCTATACAATATATACAATAAAATATAGAAATATAGAATAATATATAATATATAATTATCTAATCCACTATAAATGTACCTTCATGGTCCATTTTGGGCACCTTTGGCCCCTTGGACCAGTCTTGTGTTCATTGGAAAGCAAATGCTAGCTTTGAAGTGCCTGTTGTACTTCAGTACCAAAATTCCTGTCCTTCTTCATTCTTTGCTGTTCTACTGATCATTAAATCCAAATGTCTTCTGTGATCTATGGCGCTTCCAAAGCATTATTCATAATGCTATCTATTTCAGATGACTGGGAAACAAAGAAATATAGACTAAGAAGGAAGCGTGGGAAAATTTCAGGATTTTCATATTCTTCATTTTTATACATTTATGGTTAATGATCCTATTCTTTGCCATTTAAAGTTACAGGCATTTGAAAATTATCTAATTTGATTTGATTTGATTTGCATTCCTCCAGGTTGATTTCCCTGGCAGGGACCACCCAGAAATATTGCAGAGAACATGAGCTATCCTAACTCACATGTGCCAAAATGGAGGTCTTGAGCTATTTCAATTCTGTATTGGATTAGTGCATCAAGATATGTGAATTTTCTTTCTACATGACAAATTTTCACAGTGAAGGCAGTGAATCAGTGGAACAGACCACTTTGAGAGAGTGTATAGTCAACACAAAGCTAGAATAGTGCAAAATCATTTTGAAATTATGTAAAGGTTACTATCAGCAATATAGGTGTTTGGAACAACTACAAAGACCAGAATAGTGCAGTGTATAGCTTATTGAACTTAATTTCAGTGTAATCTGCCTCTTCACTCTGCAGGGAAAAGCAAAGAACTTGAAAAAGTATTTCAGTGTCCCAGTGCTGTAATTACCTGCCATAAGCAATATATACACACTTCTTGAACAGGCCCATGAAACCTCTCTATTATAGTTCTGAAAGCAATTCACATGAAATATTAGAAATTACAATGGAAATAAGATCAATTGATCCATTTACCACCCATTAAAATTTGTGCAGAGGAAAAACCTTCTAAACAAATATTCTTCCAAAATGCTGTTCCAACAGCCCTATAGTTTATGTATTTTAGAGAGTTGCTTTCTTGGAACCCTTCCCTTGCATTCTCTGCTGTTGCTTCTGGCTAAAACAAAGATCGATCAAAACTGTAAACCAGAAGGCATAAAAAATCTTAAACAAAGAAGAATCAATACTTACAACTTCTATGTCCATAGATTTGTGCTGCTTGCTACATTTCATCTTCTACAAATACCAACAAATCAACTGATATTTATTATGTAAAAAATAACTGGATATTTGGTGATACAAGTGAATTGAGTCCAATGTGCTCTGCTGCTTTCAGTAATATTACAAAAAAGGTTTAGTAGGAATTTTTTTTCTTTCTTTCCCCTACAGAAAGGGAAAAGAATTATTTACTGTATTATTTTTCGAAGCCACATGGTTTGATGTTATATTTTCATAAGGTTAGATCAGATCTTTAATGAATATACTTAAAACACCAACAGAGAGGTAACACAAGGATTTTTTATCTGTTGATGATATCAAACTGGGCAAGGAATCAATCAGTACAATCAGTTGGATTGTTTTGGAAACCAGGAAAAACAAGTAAATAGACACATTATTATAGAGCTGAATGCATAATAATTGCAGTTCTTTCAAACAGGGATTAGAACCTAAGTGCACAGAAGTAAAGGCTATTCTGAAGTAAATAGTGGTTCTACAATGTTATTTAGTGCAGTTCAAATTGCCAGAAGTAGAAAGAAATGGCAGAAAACACAGAAAAGTGACTAGAGCCAATTAAACTGAATATATCTCCTTTATGACAATTTTTCATTCTGTGCTCTGATGCATACTTACTCAACAAACCTTAATGTAAAAAAAGGGTTGCTTCACAAAGTTACCAAACCTTGCTGGCCTTTTAATTCACCTCATTTCACAGTTAGAAGAAACTAAACTTGGGATGAAGTGTAAAAAGTCATGTTTCTCGAAAGACAGCAAAACACTTATAGCTCCTTCAGTTCGTTGGCCAAACAGAAATACAGACCAAACATTCAGATCAACATGTAATGACAATTTTTTTCCAGAGGAAAAAAAAGGTAAAATTTTATTTGAAAAAGCTCTTTCTACTTTCATTCCAGAATGAGACGTTTTCTGTTTTACTTTTCCTCTGTAATGGAAGAAAGAAGTGTAACAACTGATTAGTTTGCTATTACAGTTTCTAAAACTAGATCTCAAAATAAGAGTTAAAGTGGTTCACTTCAAAAATTTCCAAAGGGCATTCCAAAAATGACAATCATGCTTCTGTTTTGAATTTTCTGTAAATAGCTTAATTCTTTCACTCTATGCACACTCATAAGTGGACTTGTAGCATTTTCTGGTTTTGGTTTTCCCAAATGTTCCTTTGTAAAATCATCATAATCCCATTGTTGACAACTTTGCAGTTTGTGGACGCTTTTTGTTTGCATTGGCTCTTTCTGGGGCTGTCAAAGACTGCCCCAAATAGTCCTCTTTGGAGAAGAAGGGATAACTTTGCGCATTCTGAGTCAAGATTTATCTTCTTATCTATTTCCTGACTCTGTCTCCTAATGATGAATGGACTGTGCTGCCTCCAGCAGCTGGGCATGACCAGTCCTTTTCACAAATGCATCTGCAGCAAGGAAAGAAGACAGAGTCAGATGGGAAGAGTTCACAAGCTGGGGGGCAGCTGACATGTGAAAGTGCACTGACCTGTGACATTGTTCAGGGTCTGAAAGGAAAACAGGACTCTTTCTCCTCACTGTTCCTCTAATATCCAGATACATTAGTGGAATCACTAGCAAAATACACTGAAGGTGTCTTTACAGCTGCTCCACATTCAAACGATGAAGTACAGTGGAATCAGTTAACCCAAGGGATGGAGTCCATTCTCATTCTCCTACCAAATAACACTGATGTCCATGTGACGGTGTGCGACAGAATTTCTTTCTCCTTCTTTAATAATAAATTAGCAATCACAAATCAAGAGTTCAAGAACAAAGTATTTATCTGCAAAAGTTGTTTGACCTTATTATGACTTCATACTGATGGTTAATGTTTGCATTGGTAGTGCTTTTAGAATTAATAGTGTTATGGAGTGAAGATGATATAAAAACTAGGTTTTATTGATTTCATTTTCACATAAACTTAAAAGACTTTTAATGAACTAGCTAAGTAGGAAATTATTAAGGCTACCAATACTGTCCTGGAGGATTGGAGATGTGTCTTTCAATTTCCTGTGTATTGTTGTACAAATCCCCTCAAAAAAAAGTTATCAGGTATGATCTTTCTTTTGGCATGTGAATTGCTTGTTCTGAACTAAGAGTGGATGAACAGCTGCAAGTGAAAATTGTAGTAACTTCTTTAAAAAAATCTAAATCATGTCTAGTCATTTAAAATGGGGCACTGGGAAGGTCTATGCAATTTCTGACCTTCATGTGTGATGATGAGAAAACTGTAAATCATGTGTTTCTGAAATGGGAATGAAAGCTCAAATTCCTGTGGTGTTGGTTCATGTAATTGATGTTTGATATTATAGTCATAATCAATACAGAAAAGCCTCAGGAAATTAATTATTCTTCCTTCTGATACCTGCTGAACAACAAAGATAAAGTGCAATTTCAAATATTTGCTTTTTATGTGATCACCATCTGTCCTGTGTTCTGAGTGAACCAAAAACTGTGAAAGAGCATAGTATGGTACGACAGAACCAAGTCTCTCTCAAGACAAATGAACAGTAGGAGAGGGTTTCTACTGTGCTTTAACTTTGCCATTTTCTAGCTTCTGACATTATGACAGCAAATTGAATGTTTAATTTGCTGAAGAAGGGAAAAAGTCAGTAGACAAAGCAGTTATAAGACAATGCAGTAACATCTTAAGAACAATTAATCTCAATAAGCAAGAAATTGGGCAAAGGGGGTGAGAGTCCACCTGTGTGGGTGAACAGGGCACTTCTATCAAAATCCAAAGACACACAGAAGGTGGAATCACAGAAAAGTCACTTGGAATGAATATTGAGATGCTGTCAGATTATGAAGAAATGAGATGAGGAAAGCCAAGCTCCATCTGGGATTAAATTTGGTCAAGGATGTAAAAGACAGCAAGAAGGCCTTCAAATACATCAATAACAAAAGGAAAACTAAGGAGAATACTAAATGGAGCAGCACTCCTGGTGACAGAGGACGCAGAGAAGGCAGAGGTAGTGAATGGCTTCTTAGCACAGATTGCCACTGCCAAGGACAGCCCTCAGGAATTGCCCAGGAGACCAAGGAAGAATGGCTGATCTCCCAGAATGCTGGGAAGCCATTCAGAATGATCTCAACAGGCTGGAGAAGTGGGAATTTAGTAGAGGGCCCATATCCTATTCATAGAAAGATAGCATGGACACAGCCTTTGCTGAAAAATCTTATATAAAAAAAGTTTGTATAGGTACTAATATAGCCAGGAACACAGAGAAGTTTCTTCCTTACCTGAATCTGTGCAGACCAATTACAATCTAGAAAATGCAGTAGGAAATCCTTTTAAATACCCACTGAATGGATCTTATCCACTCACTGACTGCAGTTATAATAACTGCTCCCAGAATGCTTTTGAGACTACACAGTCAACAGAAACTGATAAATAATTTCTGGTTCAGGAAAACAATGAATAATGCATTACATTACCCTTTATAGGTGAGAATTTCTATGCCTTTACAGAAAATCTAAACAATTCCAAACATTTTACAGAGGATCTTATATAATCCACTTTTTTTAAACTCTTTCAGAAGAATGTAGCCCCAAAACCTTCTTTCATCCACGGCTTCCCATAATACAGCAAACTGGGAAGAGAGCCATTTCTTTATGGCTTCTCTCTATCCACAGTACTCAACAGCTACAGATATGGTTTCCATGAGGTAGGCATGAGAGGTAAAAATTTATTGCATACTTCTCTTTTCTGGAAATTTTCTTACAAAATGGAAGAGTAGGCTTTCAACAGCCTACTTTAACAAGGGTTCTGCTAGTCCCCAATTTTGTTTGATAGCAGTCTAAGAGCCTTAGTCCTATTGCACACACAGAAGTGAAACTGGCACTGCTACTTCATTCACTTAACTTTAAACTGTGCCTCTCTATCTCAATGTATCTTATCCATTGTCTGGAGAAAAGGGGAATATGGTAATGAATAGAATCCCCACTTTGTTTTATGCACCACAATACTGTAGTCTGCTTTTCTAGTGCCCTCTTCTTAAGAGTCTTTTAAATCCATATCACTAAGGTTTAAGTGGCATGGAGAGGCATGAGTGAGGTTTTTCCAACCACGTTAATCAATAGAGAAGATTCAATGTTTGTAGAATATCACTGAAATGATGGAATCAGCTTCTTACACATGTCAACAATGTGACAACAGCTGCTGCCACCAACTTCTGACAAGAAGCTAATGGTGAGGGAAGCTCTATGGCATCCAGCACAGGTTTGGTAGAGCTTTTTGTCATTTAAGAGAAAAAATGACAGTGCATGGAGGGAATTTAAAGTGCATAAGAGAGTTCAAAAACCACTTAAATAAATTGCCTTTATGGGAGCATGGCACAGCTTGTTTGAAAATAATTGTTTTTAATTTCTGCACAGCTGCAGTACACAATGCCACAAAGCATAGTGTTGGAAAAATGCAACATCTGCCCATCTGGAAACCACTGAGCAAAAGCCCTTAGAATGAAGGATTGGGACATGATAGGAAAAGATTTAACCTAACAGTATCCTGGACACCAAAACCATTATTTATCATTCAGATGATTGTTTGCTTTGCTAAAGCACAAAAACCAGGGGACATGTATTGATCAAAAACATTCAAATTTTGTCCATCGTGTACCACCTTGACCCAGATGAAAATTTGCTATGGTCAAGGAACAACGCTTACTAGCTGGAAAAATATTAAATATGTTGATGAATGTGCTTTGCTATGCATTCAATTTATCCATTTTGAAAAAAATAATTGGTTACTAGACCTATTTCTTTGTATTCTAGGCAGATCTTGCTCCTTATTTTTTCTTTGCTACCACAAGGTCTCTCATCATCACTGCTATTATTCCATTTTACCTTCTGCAACTAAGTATAAGCACTAAAACACTGTCACTAGCATTTTTAAAATATCCATAGGTCTGTTCATCACTAGGGACTTGCACCTTGGATTAACAGACCAAAACTAATGGGCTGAACACCTCACCAAGGTCACTTCAAAAGACAAAATCAGAAATTAATTGAGAAATATGAGAGGTTCTGATACAAAGAAGATCTTTTGAGCTTGGAGAAGAGATCAGTGTTGCATGAGAAAATTTAGTGAAGTCTCTTACAAGTGGGTATGGAAAAGAACATGTGAATAGAGACAATACAATGGGGACCTTTGATATTTTCTTAGTCATTTGCCAAAACATATATATCCTAAGTGATTCACTGTAAATTGATTCACCATATCCTAGTGGATTCCTTTTACAGATAATATGTTGTATAAACACCATGCAAAATTTCTCATATAAGATTCCTTCAAAACTCCCACCGCTAAACACAAACCGGTACTTTTTCAGGGTCTTAAAAACTATATTCTGAAAACATTCTGCAGGATTTTATTGTTCAGTCTGGTTCTCGTTTACTGCAGTGATTAATATTTCAACAAGTGATTCATGTTCAGTATTTTTTGCATCCTAAATGTATTCCATATAATCAGAAGGTTTCAAAGAAAATAATTTTATATTATACCTCAATGAAATTACCTCAGAAAGAAAAATAAATGCTTTGCATTTGTGGAAGCAAACTTACTCTTCTGTAATCTAGTGATTTAGAGAACTGGATCTACATAACCGATTTCTGGCTATTTTTTATTCATTTACAGGGTACTCATCAATGATCTGAGCAAAATAAAAAATCAGAATGCAGTTTTGCATAATCCAGTACACCCCAGTCTTCCCATTATGGCTGGTTATTTTATGTGTGTGTTTGAAATCAGCACACTAAGAAGAGCTCCGGAAGACAAAAAACATATTCATTTACCCCTTTTCCATGTTGAACCAGAGTTTTCTTGTTTCTAAGTTTTCATGTGCTTCATTGGGATTTAACATGCAAATTTTGTGGATTCTATGTAAAAAAGGAGCAAAACTGATAAATAAAACCTTTGTAAACGAGCATGAAACAATAAAAGCGATTACTTTAAAAAAATACTCAGTAAACAGCAGCAATATGGGCCCTCCTAACTGGTCAAATACTTCTCTTCCTCCTCTGGAGACCCTCAAAACACTGATCAGTCATTGAAGTGGTTGAAAAAAATTTGAACAAGCTTCTGTGTAGGGAAAAGGTTTCCTGAAAACTTACAGATCTTTCGTTTCCTGAAAACGTACAGAATCAAGTAGTTCTACTTCTTAGTAGGTACATGCATGTTTAAAAAATGCTGTTAAACAAATGCTGCCTGTCACAATTAAAAACCTCATATCCAAAAGTGGAATGAAGAAACAAAATTAGGTGCCCAGGAAAATGTATTAAAGTTACTTTTAAAAAAACAATTAATGAACAATACTGTGCAGTTTGACAAAGAGGATCAATGACAAAGAAAGAGGAAAAACCATCCATCCACCACGAATATTTGTATCTATTGTAGATACAATAGGAAATGTAGCTATGCTGGTAGAAGAATTAATGCAAATGAATTAATTTAATGTACAAACAAAATGCAAAGAATTAATTTAATGTAGAAAAATAAACAAGAATTTCAATTTACGGTGTGAACTCTGAGTTACAATGCCTTTGCAAAGAATTTATTCAGAAAAATAAAAAATAATAAACAGGAAACATCGTGTATCACACTTATGTGAAGTATTGAAAAGAGCTAACAAAGGTTTTGATGCCAGCACGATACGAACATGTCAGGACAGTCTGAAACACATAGCATGTAGTCTGAAATAAACAGACTGCAGTCTGATAGTCTAGACTAGTCTTGCGTGTGCACAGCTATCCACCTGGACTTCCCTGCGGGCTGCCTGCCTGGCCAGGTGTCAGCCCTGCCTCAGGATGGTGAACCCCATTCTGACCTGTGCCCACATTCCTCGGATTTGTGAGTCTTCTGCCCTGGTGGCTGCTGTCACACCCAAATCATCTGTCACACCATCTCATTTCAAATCTGCTGCCACACCATCTCATTTTCTGGCTCTGGTCTTGTTCAGTATGAGGCTGACGATGCCTCTCAGTTTACTGGTAAAAATAAACATATGGTCTTCTTGATGTTATGTATAAAGAGCTCATGCACTGAAATACTAATGTCTTCCTTTATAAAGTATGCACCTTCCTTACATCTCTCATAATTATGGTAATATTTCACCTTTCTAACACTTTGCTTGCTGGATAAAATAAGCAAAAGGAAAGGGAACCCAAAAGTTAGTAGGAATTATGGATCCTTTTTTCATTCATTATGTGAAGTGAATAGCCACAGAGGAAAAGAATCAATAAATCAAGACTGTAGGTAGAAAGGAGAGCATCTGAAAAAGTCAACAGCTCAAATCTGAAAACAGAGTTCATACAGAATGATACGCCTTTTATCTCTCACCCCTTATCAGAGAGGTGGGGATCAAAAAGTGAATCATATATACAATGCAAAATAGATTATATTGCAGAGAAGAGAAAGATGAAGCTAGTCGAACTGATACAGACTACACTGATTGCTCAGACATCTGAAGAAGATATTTAATTAATAACTTTATCTCCCTTCTTGATTGCAGAATCTACGAAGCTAATGATGATCACAGTAACTAAGAATTAAGGAAGAACTGCCTGAAAAACAGCTGATCTAAAAGATTACAGAGTCTTCTTTAGAAATCAGACAACAACAAAGAGCATCGATATGTGCTCCTCTTCTGCAGTGCAGAGAGGAGCAAACCCAGATCTGGAAAGTACCTAGATGCCGAGAATGGCACCTAAGTACCAGACTTAGGTACTGGAAATTAGGACAAAAATTCCAGAACTTCAGCTGCCTAATCTGTTAATTACAACCCACAGACAGGTGAATGCTGATTAAATAAAGAGTGGCAAGATCCCCAGAGAGAATAGCTAGGAAGGCTGTGGCTTCAAATGTGCATTGCATTTCAGTCCTCTGCAGACCAGCACGACAGGGTTTTTCCCAAGAAAACACAGAGGTGCCTTATAACAGGGCATTGATACAGGTGCTGATAATTACATACTTTAAACGAACATGGCTGCTATAGGAGGTGATTGCCTCAGGATGAATCTTGTTCAGCTCTTGGAAAAAACTGCTTAATGAGAAAGTTCAGGGCCTATGATGCTGTTTTGCAAAAGTCATCCAATGGAGAAATTTAAGACAAATGTCTCTCTTACGTCACTGGCTGACTCTCAGGGTGCATTTGCTCAGAAGGTTACAGGGCTTCAGACTTCCCTTGATTTGCAGCTGCAGATAGTACAGGCAGAGCAGGCACACAATGCTGGGCCATTTCACTTAAGAGGCCTCACAGCAAAATATTCAGTGTTGAAATGCATGTTCCACCATTTTTAGGTATTGTTACTCATTCCATTTCCATGCTTCTACTTAAATAAAAAATGATGGGTTTTCTGGGTGGAGAGGGTTTGTTTTATTTTTTTTATTGATGGGGGTTGCTACTCATCTTTGTATCCTTTCTTGACTGACCTCCATGACTTGACTGACTTCCATGACTTGACCTAAATTAAAGTCCAATCTAATTTACTACCTTAAAGAGACTGAAATCAGTTTTAAGGTCATATTACCTATAAGTAATAGATAGAGCACTTAACATCAGCAGTATGGAATACCAGATTGCAAATGGCTATGCCAGACAGAAATTTAAAACCTAACCTGAAGGAATACACAAAGACAAAACACTGGGGCTCACAGGTACATTTTTTTCTCTATGCTGATCCCTAAAAGACAGTGACTTCCCCACCACCATGGCCACTTCTGAATAAGTAGGAGTCTCTTCCTATCATATTTAAAATATCTGTGGAGAAACAATGCTAGATAAAGCAAAATGAGGCTACAAGTTATAATTTTCCATTAATGGAAAAGAATTTGAAAAGTTCAAATTTAGTCACCAGGAAACATTTCTAAATATGTTTAAGTAACTGGAAGTGCTGCCAACACTGGATTAGCGCTGAACCACATGCAATTCCTCATGCCATACACCAGAGAATATAGAATAAATAATTTATTTTTAATTTATTCTCATCACCAGAGAAGTGATGAGAATAAATTAAAATTTAATCTTTAATTTTTGACTGTCATTTTTAAGAACGCCCCTGTGCTCATACAGAACTCAAACAGAAGCCTTTTAACCTGGGGAAGCCAGATGCTATTTTCCATACAATGAAAAGAGGGAAAGTTTGGATCTACTCAGTGGTCATTAGTCTGCAGATTATTCATATTCAAATAAATACTAGTTTAGAGTTTTTTAATTGCAATTAATGACATAAATAGTTACATTTTCTGGAAAACTTCAGGAAATCCTCTTATCATTGTCCATTTGAAAAAAACTAGAAAGAAACACAACCTTATTCTCTCACCCCAGACAAACAGTGTTCTAATACTAATCAATGCTCATTTGTGGTATGCACCTCTCTAAGGTGCATCTTATTATGCAATAAAAAATCTTCCCTCACCAACATAAGAATAGGCATCAGAGGTTTTTCACACCTTAGTGGTCCCCCACCAACCAGATGACTGCTTCTACAGACACGATTTAAAATTCCATCAGCTTATAAAGGGGAAAATTACTGAAACAAAATACCTCTAATTTACCATACACAGTATGTTTTTGTGGTTCCTCTTATAAAAAACTAAGATTCTGGAAATTCTTACTCTGGGACAGACATAAACTCAGTAGTTCTAATGAAAGATTTTTTATTCTATCATTCTTCTATATCTTAGAAATATGTGAAACAACATTATTCATTGTTTCTCATCATTCAAAATGAAAGGATTAATATGTCCCTGTTCAAAACCAGCATGAGTTGGCACTGGTACAGTTCTCCTTAAATAAAAGAATAAAATAATGTTATGTACCAATTTATATGCCCCATATTAATCTTTTTGCAGCACTTGAAATGTTTAAAATTAAGAGCAGAAAGTATGACAGATAAAAAAGAAAGGTATGCTACAAAGACACTGAGACTCATTTTATTCTCATTTATACATATATGAAGAACAAGGGCAAAATGAGGGGAATTAATACCTGTATAAAAGTGGCAGAGGACAGGAGTTCAGCACACACGGATTTAAGGTAGTCTGATTCTTGGAGTACCAATGCACCACAGCAGAAGAGCACACAAAATTGTCTTTGACTGGTCTGGCACCTAAGCTGGAGGAGGATGGAACATCCCTGTCAGCTCTGTGAATGCTGGGCTGTTCCAGGCACAGCATGTACACAGGTGGGAAAAGAGGTTGCAGCACATGTGTAACACAAGCCTTCATTAGGGCTCTTAGGAAATTTATGTTTAGTTTCTAGAGAAAGCTGCTCTGTACACCCTGATACAGCCTAGTCATTTATGTGAATGGAAATGAGCCAATTCAGAGCCGAGGGCACTGGACAAATAAATTCTTTTCCATCTCCTATCATGTGTCAGAGGGAATTGCTACTGTGTAAACTGTCAGCTCAGATGCCCCCTCAGTGTTGTCTCTAAAAATGTGAGTAGAATACTTCATGATCAACTCTGTGCAACTACAGCAAAGCTGCTAAAGATCAAGGACATTCAAAGACAGTGGTGACATTTATCGAAAATTTTACATTTGATTAAAGAAGACAAAAATTGAGCTCGATTGGCACAACCAGAAGCACTAGATGCTAAATTATTCTGTATAAATCTGTGGTTCAGAAACACGAATTAGCTGATGCTTGAGGCAGTGAACTGTTGAAGTTTAAAGTGGAAAGTTCTGCCTATTCCTATTAACAAGAATTGAAGTATTTGTCAATTCCTCTCTCAAAGATTCCATATAAATCCATGCAATGACACCCAGCAGGATGCAGGTACTAAGTATTTAACTTCAACTTCTTCTGAAATATTCCATAACACATGCCAAGACTTTTCATAATTCTGAAATTCACTTTGAGATAATTAAAAATAGATAGGGATGTATAGGACAGTGAACTTCAGATTCAAGATAACCCCTATTTTGAATGTACTTTGTGGAGTTATAATTAGGACAAGACCCATCAAAATGCTGCAAATATTGCAGTGACAGAGCGATGGGGCATAACATGATCATACATCCCTTCTATCAGTACTAGTGTACTAGCAATACTTCTCGCACACAATGATTACCTGGGGTGAAGGAAGCAATTAAAATATAAAGTAATTTTTTTAAAACTTAATGTGTAAGGATGAACTTAAATTTTTAATGAATTATGACATCCATATACTTCTACAAAATATTGTCAGTGTTAAAAAGAAAAGATGATGTTTACCTGTTTTAATCATAAGAGTACCATGATGGTAATCTGCATTTGAGCCCACACTTTGTCCATTTATCTTTCTAAAATTATAAACTGAAGTTTTATTAATAATATTTGGCCTATCTTCTGAAGCATTAGTTCTTTAAACCACTTCTATATTGCAATATGAATTTCAATTTACTTAATTTCATCTCACTTAAGTCGTTTTAATTTTCGGAAGGTCTATTTTTCTTCAGATTTTTGGTCTAATTTCAAGTAAATCAATATCCAATTCAAGATTAAACAGGAGTTAGAGAAATAACAGAAAAAACCAATTGTATCTATAGGTTATACTACTGAGCTCATGCTACAGTTATTGTGGTTCTTCACAATAGGGATTACCTATTTGTTCTTCAAAAAACTCTTACAGGTTAATCTGGAAAGTAAATTTATAATCATTATAAATTTACTATATATACTATATATATTAAATTTATATACTATAAATATTTATATACTATATATTTATATACTATAAATTTATATACTATAAATCATTATAAATTTACTTACTCAAAGTTATTGAGCCATAACTTTGAAAGAGGTCAGAGAGTATTAGTACAGTACATTTTAAAGCTAAGAAGTCATCCATTCCCATTTTACAAGATCTATTCTCCTAAAGCATAAGGTCACAAAAATTTACTCCATTAGCATTTCTCTTTCTACATTTTAAATAATTAATCTCTTTGCTTTAGGAGTTCATAATATCAAGACATTAATCTCGAAGGATTCTGTCGCCCTGATTTTCTAATATTTTCTAAGCCTTCTGATGTTTACCTCCTTGTGGCGAACGTTCTCACACACTTTCTGTAGATAACACGTTGTTTTGCATTCCTTTATGGAGGAGGAGAAACTTGATGGACTGTTAGTTTGTCCAGTGGCATTGGAGAGGTGGCATTGTCACCCTCCAATCCACTGTCACTTTTGGAAAACTATAAATATTGGGGTCAGAGAATAAACTTCCTCTTTTGCTCTTCACCTCGGAGCAAGGTGTGCGTCTGGTTCTTTCGTGTCCGGTAGCGACAGGATTCGTTCATGGTCTTCATATTGATAAAAAGTGTAACTTTTAAGCTCTTAAGTGCAAATCTACAAAAATTACCATGCCCATTTTCTTCTCAAAATTGAGATATGAGCATAACTAACTATATTTGCAGTTTTCAGATCAAATGTTTAGAAACTTCAGTTCCTAAGGCTTACATGTAAATTTTTTTTTTTTTTTTTACATTAAAGTAAAAAGCAGAATTACAGTAGACATCAGGGAAGTTCTGGAATATATCACAGGCAAATTTTAAAAAACCACTCAAGCCTTACAAATAACAATACAGAAATGTCTCTATGCTTTTGCTAAATGCTCTGAAATACATTAATTAGTATCTCTTTCAAATGATGCTAAAACTTTCTATTAATAAACCATTCCAGAATCTCTTTATTAAAAATATTATCATAACTGAAGTTAATGAGGTTTTGATATATTTGAAAACTGTATTTCTCCCTTCTGTAACTCTTAAGCTTTCCTTATATCTGTCAAAACAGCTCGTGGACACAAAATCATTAAAAGCAACACAGTCAGAAAAACATTTTGCTTTACATTTTTCTTATCCTAAATCAAAATTGGGAAAACTATTTTAAGTTGAAGTATTGCAATAAGAAAAGTATCCTGATTATTTAAAGACTACCTTATGCAGAGAGTAGAAAACAATAGTGTTTTTATTTTATCCTTTTTCTAGATATTAATTGGCTAATTTTTATTTTGCTGTAAGAGATCTCACTGTTATTGTTCCTTTCTTATTAATAATAACAATAATAATAAGGAGGTTATTGAATACAGAAAAAGGAGAAAAAATTGCCCTAGACCAGATTATATACAGTGATGTGTCTACAGCAGGAAGACTTACAGGATTCTGCTTATAGTGAAATTAATGGCAAAAATTACGGATACTTCAGAGGGACCAAGTCTTTGAATAAAGTGGCACCAAACCTTTACAGTGTTTCTCAGGTTACACAAGAGAAATTATTTTAAAATAATTCATACTTAATGAAAGACTGCTGACAATTCATTTAGGCATAAATGTTTTTTGAAAAAATTACAGGTGTTACTTGAAGTAATGTTACAGAAAAGTAATGCCCCTACTAGCCATTTCCTGGCCAAGAAATCATTGTAACTGTGACATATTTACCATCAGCAAATGATTATTCATTTATTCTCCCACATGCATGAAATTACTTGAAGTTTCACTATTACGCTACTCTTCATTTATACCACTCTTTTCTGCCATTGTGCATATGTTCTATAACACTGTTTTTGAAGTCCTGACATTAGAAAACAATACCTTCAAGGTCTTCACACAATTATTTTAATAGTGCATACAGTTTGGAAATATGCTATTATCTTTGTTGCAGATCATTTGTAATAAGTGGATTTATCAAGTATATTTATAATGATCTCAAAATAAATATGTATGGCAACCAGCTGGCTCTTGTGAATTTACCATTACTTATTAGTGTAACACATGCCACGAATGACACCTTTGACACAAAGGACACAAGACACACAGGAGCTTAATATCCAGCTTTAGGTGTCACATGAAGTGTGGGAATAGCTAACAGTTCACCATAGACAAGAAAATTTACAAGAATTTGCTATCTTCTTACCCAAAAATAAGAAATTAAGTATGGTGTAGAATGCCCAATTAGAATGTACTTCACACTGCTAGAAAGTGGTTAAAACTGAGATTTCCTGAAAGGTGCTCAAGCCCACAGCAAAACTCAGATCACCAAATAGCTTTTGTAATCAGTACTGAGTGTTCATGTTCATTAGCTCATTAATTTGCAAACTGGACCTTCTATTCTATTCTATCACCTTTGCTGCCAACACTTAAGCTGTTTGAGATGATCTTTGGCCTAATTGATTCCTGCTTCTCTGAAATTGTTTGAATCCAGCTTGACAGTTGGATTTGAGAGTGATTTGCTGGGTAGAAGTGCCATGGCCATCGGGCTGCATAAACCCCAGTGGGCACATTAGACATAGCTTGGCTATTCCAAAGGATGGTATGTACGTGCAAAAAAGTTTCCAAGAGCCAGACTCCAGTACATTCCTTCTTCTGCTTAGTCACTCTTGTACAACACTTCTCTCACTGCTTCTGCAACACAGAGCAATGTGCTGAAAGCTGTACTCCACTTTCCAAGACACAAAAAGCTAGAATAAACATAATGAAATCAGTATTGGGCAGGATAAATGTCTGGAGTAAGGATAGTGAAGTTTAATGTAAAGAAGATTCCAAGATTCTGAGCTGAGAAAAGAAATGGCGACTACACTGAAAAAAAAGAAATCTGCAGTTAGAGTAGATCAGCAAATACTTGTTGATAATATAGAAGCTCTCCAGCCAGTCACTGAAATAACTTATTACACACATATTAAGCTATCTGAAGAATGTTGTTTAAAACCTCATCTGCAATTCTTACTCCAGAAAAATGTCTTAGTTTCTGACTTTTCTACCTTTTATACGCTGTTCTTCTAAAAATGTCAGTACTTGAGATGCAGACTCAAGGCCAGGTATTGCCCTGGAGAGGTAACTCAGCCACAGGGACTGACAGTGTCCAGATCCAGCAGACCAACTGAAGAAAATGTGATCAGCTGAAAATTGTGAACCTGAACCTGAACTTCTAACTCAAGATATCATTTGACATCCATTTTCATTGTTAAAACCTACTCAACCATTATACAGGCTTTTTCTAGGTCTACTTCTACTCCTTAAAATCATCTCGTTTTTGCCTCTGAATGTGATCAGATTTTGACTAATTTTTGAGCAGCACCACTTCAGTAGCTTCAGGGAAACTGAACTTCATTTACAAATGGTGGAGTTACATTAGAGTTAAACCAATGATTTTGACATTATTCTTGTCAATGCAAGCTTAATTTTTCAAAAAGCAGATTTTCCTCCCTATTTGCTGTCAGTAAGGGAACAACATCCCTTGACTTGATGTGACAGCACGGGCAGGAGTTGGAATTGTGATGAAGATGAAGCCATAAAAATACTCCCTTTGCAGCAAATAAAATATGAAGCAGAATCATATTACTACTTTCTGTCTATAAATCTATCTTTCCAAACTATCTTTCCACCAGATTTTTAAGAATCTCTGATGGCCACTTCTATCCTTGTGATACATGAATAGTTTTTGCTATGGCACTTTTAAAATTGGAGAGTGCTGATGCAGAGTTCTCAGGCTAATAAGTTCAGGATTTAGCATTTATGTTGGCTCTTTAAAGCAATATTTTATAACTTCTTGTAATTACAGGAAAGCCCTGAGGGGGCCTTCCTGGGTGATATATACAATATAAATATGAATATTGATTCACTCAGTCAATCAGCCAAACATTTTTTTATATAGTACATCTACCTTTCAGTGTTTATATTTGGTCACTGTAGATAAATAATGGAATTAGAACCATAAATAAAGACTCTGTGAACAAAGAATAGTTCTGACAGAAGACAGAGTAGGTAATTAACATGTACATGAGGGCAACTTATTAATAAGATAACTAGTATTCTAGCTTCTGTAGCAGCGCCCTCAATCATGCCAGGAACCAGATGCCAACCACATTCCCCAGAGGTCAGCTATTAATTCCTTGGCTAAGCAGCAATATAAGCAACATTACTTTAAACACGGGCTGCTTCTCCTCTACTCTTTAACTATCCCACAGTGCTAAAATTATAATGAGAAGAGATCTGGAGCTCTGCCAGACAGCCATTTCCAATCCAGCCAACTGGATGTTACTGCACAGAGATTTTTTTCCTTGCTATGCTTTTTATCAAATTGAGGTTAAATACACCCAGTTTCTTTAAAATCCTCCTTTCACTCCTGTAAGTATGTGTGGACTTCAAAGTGGCCTCCTGATTTGTAGATCTACAAATTGGAAAGAACATGTGCTGCCTGGTGCTAGTCCAGAAAAATATTAAAACGCATTCTTAACTTCATGTGTGATCTGATTCTCATTGAATTAAACATTAAGCCTCATCTTATTTTTGACAGTGTTAGCTAAGTTTGGAGTGAAATATGTGTATAAATGCTTTGCTAGATAAGTTATAGAGTTTTGCACTTCCAATATTGCCTTGACAAATAACTGACACTTAAAAAACCCCTGAATTAAAATTGTCAGTGGTATGTGCACCTGATGAAGTGAAATCTGGTTAAGTTCTGAATAATATAGTAAACAATGTAACAGTTAGTAAGAATAGAAGTTTACTGTTTTTCCAACTCTCAAAACAGTATTCATACTTACCAAAACACTGAGCTGGGTTGGCCCAGCTTGCTGGTAGGTAAGTCCTCACCTCATTCTTCACTCACTTAAACCTAGAGCAAGGAAAGGAAGATAATTGGAGGAACGTAAATGTGTTAAGACAATTTAAAAGCAAAGTAAGAAAACAAAGAGGTGAGAAAATGCTATGAAGAAAGTTAGCTCTTACCTTGATAACTTTCTTCTCCAAGTGACAGAGGAGTTAAAAAGAGAGGCATTACACTGGATTTTGTTCACACTAACAAGGAGAGGCTGGTGGGGATGTGAAGCACAAGGGCAGCCTTGGCTGCAGTGACCATGAAATGGAGTCCAAGATTTTTGGGGCAGCAAAAAGTGTGCACAGAAAGCTTGTTACCCTGATATTCAGGAGAATTGACTTGGCATCTTCAGGGATCTGTTTGGTAACACGCCTTGGGATAAAGCCTTGGAGGGAAGATTAGCCTAAGAAAGCTGGTTATTACTCAAGCATTTCTTCCTCCAAGCTCAAGAAGATGAAGAGGCAATCTTAATAAAATAAAAACTTAGGACATAAAAATAAGGATGGGTCAAACAGATAGGCCCAGGCTCTTCTCAATTTTAACATAACAAAGCAGTAGAGAAAAGTCTCTCCACTAGGTTATGTGGATGATTATTTTCAGATATGTTGCTAATAAAATATCTAAATATTGTCAATGCACTACACAGGATAAATAGGTCTAAAGAGATAAAATATCAAGAGATTGCCCTAGAAATGTGCAGGCTTTGGCCTTGCAGAATGCACAGCTGCAAAGCAGTACCATAAGTACCTATGGAACTACTTTAAGATTTTATCTCTGTAGGTAATCAGGATCTTAGCACTTTTACATATCCATTCAAAAGTGAGACTTTCCAGTGTTATGGCTGGATGCACCTGGCAGATATTCCTGGCTGGAGATGGGGGAGAAGGAAGTGGAGGAGTGAAGGGGATGGGGGCACATCCATCTGGAAGCTGCCTGTAACCCCACCAGACCGGTCGGCTCAGTTCCCAGCAGCTTTTTGTACTCTCTTGCTGGTCAGTGTGCACCAAAACCTGTGACATTAACTACAGCTCCTTCATCTCTGAAATGCTTCCATCATGAGATCATCCTGAGTCCTGTAATCCACACGTGGTACTCCTATGTTGTGGGAGTCCTAAATCATACTGCCCATTAGAGAAAATTGCAAGGAAGAGCAGGTGTGAGTGTGGGGAGAATGCAGGAGAAGGCATTTTGTCACCAACACACAATACTAAATAATTTTAGTCAAATATGAATCAATGCCTGACCACTAAATTGTTACTCAGTTTGGAAAGCCTTTATGGGATTCTTAAACAAAAGCTGAATGAATAATGGAGTTAATCTAGGGAAGTGGAACTCACTACATTTTTTCGAAGTGGCATTTACAGGGGTGAAAAGCCCATTTTTGTGTTTCTTTCCCCAGCATATTGAAATAAAAAGTACTCTTTGGAGAGGTCAATAACACTTAACTTGATTGAGTTAAATCAGTTTGATTTCTTATTTGATGGTTGCTCTTCACACCTTAAAAACTAAGCCAGTCCAGCTCTATCACAGCAGGCAGGATTTAAACTAACAGTTAAGGGAAGAGAGTATAAATATCTCTATATTTTCTATTCAAGCATACATATACTGAAAAGTACATAACTGCTGTGAGGCAAAGCTATTCCACAAAATATGTCACAGAGTTTCAGTATTAAAATACATTTTGATTCTTGTAAATTTATGTAAAAAATTGTTTACTTTACAAACAACATTTACATTTTTTATTTCACAAAAGTGTTACGATTCTGGAAACATTTTTGTTTACTTGTCAGAGCTGACCAACAAGTTACTATTCTCAATATCCCCACAGCATACAAATGCAGGCTCAGATATTGTCAAAACCAGCACTAATTTCCTGTGAACATGCGTGTTGTCTGTATTCGCTTTTGAAAAATGACATATATACATAACAAATGAGCATCATTACTAGCATCATAACTCTGCCAGGATGATTGAATACTGAATAATTTAGAAATATCAGGCATGAGTCTCATTTTAGTCTTCATTGCTAAGACCCAGTCTGCCCAAGATGTAGTTGCAAAGACTGTATAAACCACTTCCAATCTCTTAGAAAAAGTAACTCTCTTTACTCATGCATTGTTAGAGGAGAATGTCAACATTTCTAATTGCCATTTAGAACGACAAAAGGTGGTGGGAAATGTCACCACAGAAAAAAAATAGGCTTTCCCACTCTCATGTCTGCTATTTAAAGTATATAGAGACTTCAGAAATAATGAACACTCTTCAAGTAAGGCCAGGGGATGTTTAAGACATTCAAAGATATAGCCCAGCATTTCACAGGATGAAGCTGATGGCCACCACACTGTACGGGAAGAAGGCAGGCATGCCTCTTGAAAACTGTTTATGAACACTGACTCCAAATACCACATTATGCTTAGTCAGATCTGTCCACACTCCCTCTATTCTCCCTAAAATGCCTCACTCATCATCTCTGGCAACTTGCAATGATACAATTTAAGAGCTTGCCCATCCCATAGTTGTTCCCTGCCCTTGCACTTGGCCAGAGACAAAATTATGGACAGAATATGAGGGTCATTTTGGTGGGGAGGAAACACAAGATATCACCCTCCTTGTTGCCAATACCTGACATGGCTGTTGTGGGAGCAGCAGGTATGGAGTATGGAGTGTTAAACATTTCCCCCTTTTGCTTTGACCATGGTTATAGCCAAATTTATGTGCTCTGTATGGGGAAAAAAATGGCCATTGTTTACCATAAATCTGGAATACCCACATATTAAGAACATATATCCTAGGACATTCTGCTTTAAGGCATTATTCATGCTTCCTCGTTTCTGATACATAAAAATAAATTACACTGGAATTTGCCTTGTTCAATGTTTAGGAGAAATTTACCCATGTGTTAATGAAAAAGAATGATGTACTCTTTTCTAGTGAAATCCTTGCTTTAAAAAATGTGCTTAACAAATTTGTACACAACATTCATAAGTCAATATTCAGTCATGGTGGCTTATGGAAGAATTATCTGTTAAAACTCTTCAACAGCTATCAGAAACACCAGATTAAGGTGGCTTGACATGATACTTTTAGTGTAAATACAGAATTAAAGAGCTCTAGAGATTTAGTAGAAGGTATAAATCAGCTTTAAGAGATAATTGGAATCATTGAGCCCCCAAATGGAGGATGCTGGTTTTGTGAACGATTTTGGTATGCCAATTTATGAGGAACAAAATACAATAAAATTTCTCTATTCAGGCGGCACAAAGTTATGTCTTGATCTTGGATATTTGTTTAACAACTCCCATCTAGAGATCTGAATATTCCTGAAGCCACAGTCTTCATGCAGATGTAGTGATTTTGCCAGACTGGCACACTACAATGCCTAATTAGGTTCCAACCCAACAAAAATATTTATATACATAAACGTTGGATAGATAAGTATGGAAAAACCCATTACTCTCCACAAAGAGAAACATGTAGTTGAAGAATTGGTATTGTCTATCCAGAAGAACTGCCTTGGCCTGTTCCTTGCCAGCAAACACACTTATGGGTGGTGTTTATCTGTTGCTCATACTTTCAGTGTTTGCATAAAGCAGTAACCATGAAACACCACTTGTACAACATCCAAGTTGCACTCATGTAGCAGTTCCATCAGAGCTGGAAAAGAGAACAACGCCAGAATATAAACACAGTGTTACGATATGACAGACTTTTTGAGGAAATGTATACTCTCAGA
This sequence comes from Serinus canaria, assembly GCF_022539315.1. Lineage (NCBI taxonomy): Eukaryota > Metazoa > Chordata > Aves > Passeriformes > Fringillidae > Serinus > Serinus canaria. The sequence goes on along the minus strand of NC_066343.1, from coordinate 21,566,400 downwards.
AAACAAAGGGATAGGACTCTGCTCTCATACTAGGGATCACAGCTGTAATTCTATTAGTAAAATAGCATATCCATGATTCTGATAATCATACCAATTTAAAATGTTTACATTATCTCAAGGACTAAAAGCTTTTCCACTATTTTCATATATAAGTTAAAATTTGGGAACAAACTGTACTGCTCTGCAAGATGAGAGCAGACAAGGTGGATTCATTTTTAATTAATCTAAAGAGCAGAACTTTGAACTGAAGGCACTAGTTCCAGCAGCTGCTTACAAGATTTAAGAAAATTTGGCCCCAGTTATTTGGTTGATTTCTTATTTTAAATTATGGTATTATTGTAAAGGTAAAGTTAAAATGCAATTCTGTTCCGAAAAGAAAATATGTGTTATTTCATTATGTTTCCCCAAATGAAAACTACCACTTCATTCTTTCTAATTAACAGCACAAATAAAACTTACCTGAGATGTATCTAAAGGCAAAAGAGATTTGCTGCAAGGCAACCATTTTGCAACTGAAAGTTATTCACAACCTAAGAGGAACTACAAACTGATTTACATCACTTCTCTGTAATTTTCACTATTAATTTTTAACAAACATTAACACTATTTTGCTCCTTATTTCTGTAAGTAAAGAAACAAAGATTGGAACACAAACAGGTAATTAAAAAAGATCATTGCTTCATCAAAATTCTACTTTATTAAAAAAGCTAAGGGTACTCAAAATCCAGCAAATAATTATTTGTTCTTATGTGTGGAGTTTCACCAAATCAGTTACAAAGTTGCAACTTGTTATTTCACACAGGTTTATTCAGGGCAGGGTCCTGTACAATGCCCAATGGAAATTATGACTGAACATAAAAAAAGACCTTACATCACTTCACCAACCCTTGTCCCTTGGAATGGAGTGTGGAATGTGTGAACATGTGATAACCACAAACAGAAATATACTAGCCCGAATATCAGTAGAAATAACTTGCACTCCATATTCCTCCTTGAGATATACATCTAAATTCACACTTCTAATCAGTACAGTGATTTTAGCAATCTGACACATTAGGATGAAGTCCAAAATCACATGCCAGAACTACATGCAGTTAAATTGATCTCTGTATGGCAATATTGAACACGAGACTGTTGTCAACAGAAAAAATTGTGTACAGTTTCATGCCTCCATTATATCACTATATAAGAATCAAAGAGAGCCTCAGGGCTCACAGAAGGGCAGCATGTTTGCTTAACTGTGGTTTTGCTTCCACTATAATGTCATTATGATGCACTGAGTAAGAACTCAAACCCTTCCTTAAGCAAACCATGGGCCTTTTCTATGTCGAACTTATATAAACCTATAATTCAAGGAATGGCTTTGTTCAACTAGGTTATTCTAGAAATCCATATCTTCCAAAGTGCTAGGTGACAATGGGCTAGAGTTAATGCATGTACTTCATATTCTCTCAGGCTGCTCAGACTTTCACTTGTGGACCTTGGCTGCCCAAAGCAGTTAAGTAACTACTTTCAGAATCATGGTGTCACAATTAGGTCAGGTGCTAGAATATTGGATGAATAAGAAATTAATTGCAGTGGTTTTGTAGGAGAAAAACTCCACAATAAAGGTCAAAACATGCAAATGAGATGAATATCAATCATAACTTTGCAGAGATTTAAATGACCATTGCAGCACAAAATGTTATTACACTGTCACCCAATAGAATTCCTGTGACTGATAGGAAGTTAATTTTTATCTCCTGCCATGAACTATTAAAGCATTAGAATAAGATATGTAAGTAATAAAGAGACTGTTCAGCTTTATCAGTTTTGACAGCTAACCCCAGGAAACATTTGCTTTCACAATAGCTGGATGCTCTCATGTATTTTGTTTTTTATAATTTTTTATCCTAATCAGTTCCCCTTCAGCTGTCCCAATGGCTAATAAAGCTCAATATTATAGAGATTACTAACCACAATCTTTTTGGTCTCTCCTCTATTGTATCCAGCCTGCTATTGTTTGCTTTTAATGTCCTCAAAATCCAGGGGATTTGCAATATCAGTGATTAAAATTCTCATTGGTCTTCTCCTATAGCAATTTTACTGTCCCTTGTCTAGGTTATTATTACTTTACCTTTATTCCTTTACACTATAGAAAGTAACTGTCAAAATCTTCTTGCACACTTACGAACCACAAAACATCTCCCTTTTTAACCTGTTTATCAGCTTCTGAGTTCTTGTCATACAATTTCTGACAATTTTCTTCTTTTGTCATCCTCCTTGGTTTCTTTTACTGTTTGTTTTTCCCCAGGAACACTGTTCTGGGGAACAGAACAGTGTTCCTGGGAACAACATCTTACCAGTTCTTCAGTGTTACACCTTTGCCAGATTATGATTTCATGCTTTCCAACACAGGCCCCTAACACAAGCCATAATCTACTGAAAAATGCCACATCAGACAAATGGGTGCAGTAGTACATATAAGATCTACAATTTTTAGTGCATAAAAAGACTTTCTACTTGCAAGCCTGTAGAAATAAGGAATATGAGGTTTAACTGTACCTAACAAGGCACAAACTGGATAAGATCCCTTTACTGTGTGACGGCTGTAAGAAGTGAACAGTGAAGCATCAATCTGGAGAAGAGAAGGTTCAAGTTTTGAGAGGAGTGTTCAGTAAATACTCTTCCACAGCCTATACAATTTCCTCAAAAGTGATGGAAATAGAAATACCTATGATGTAATTCGAAGAATGTCTGACTTTCAACGAGATTACAGTCAGAGGAGACTCAGGTAAACCAGGAGGAATTGTTTGCTTTAGCAATGCTGTAGGATAAAGCCAAAAAAAAAAACCAAACACAAAACAAACTCACAAAATCTTTTCCCTTTAACCTAAAAAACGATCTGTTGAACTACATCATTCAAAATGCTTCTTTGATTTGTTCTGCCCTTGGAAGGCATCAAGAACTCCATCAGACTTCAAATAAGCATTAACATTGTTAGTAACAAGCATTTGAAAAGTTCAGGGAAAAAAAGCCACTGGGGACGCTTAGGGGGCATTCTGTGGGCTGGAAGAGGAGGCAAAACAAGGGCTACTGTTATTTCATTTTGCACTGAGGATTTTGTGAAAATGATTTTTTTTTTTTTTGCAAAGTGCATTATCTTTGCTTACCTCAACCAAGTCATTAAAATCATTCTGCACATCAGAAGTGTGCCAGACAAGAAGTCTGTGGTTCGAACACCTAGAGCAGTCAGTCTGTTCTTCTGTTCCTTATAAATTGAGTGCACATATCTATTTTCTACATTGCCGTTTTGAGTTATGTAGTTATTTCTCATAACTTGTAGAAATTACAAAACCCGTGAAACAAGCAACATATACTTTACTCGTGTTGACAAAATATCACTTACGGGCCCCTACAGAGATGTGCTAGCCATGATTATTTACTAAGGTCTTAGGTGAGATCTTCATGCTGATTTCATGTGCAGTGAGCTGTAAAGCAAAATTTAACACTTTGATGACTTTAATCAGCATTTTGTTCTGGACTTGGCAGTAGATATCCAAAGATTAAGATGTTTTTCTAACCCACCTTTTCTATCTGAACCTTTACTACTGCTAAAAACCAACAATGCATAAACTAATAAATATTCAGAAAAAATTAATTTGGCCCCTAATTCATGGTCTTTTACACAGAATGAACATTGGGCAAGTGGAAAATTTATTCAGTCTTATGCATTCCTAATTTATATTCTTGCTGTGATTCACTTCCTCTTACCATCCGAAATTAAATCACAGAATCCTAGGGACCACAGAGTGGTTTGGGTAAGAAGGGATCTAAATGATCATCTAGTTCCAACCTTGCCACCATGGGCAGGGCACACTTTCAAAGAGAGCATACTGCTCACAGCCCCACTCCAGCTGGCCTTGAACACTTCCGGGGTAGCACATCCATGACTGTTCTGAACAACCTGTTCCAGTGCCTCATGACCCTCACAGTAAAGAACTTCCAATATTCTTACACAAACTTTTTTTCAATTTGAAACCATTGCCCATTACGAAGTCATAGTAAACCAGCCTAAAATATTAATCTTGCATACATGCATTTTTAAAAAAAACCCCACCAGTTAGAAAAAATATACATGCCTTTAGTGTCATTATGTTATTCCACTTCATTTTTAATCCTGTATCACCCGTGTTTTATTACCCATTAAATTAGTATGGCTTACTCATAGCTTCCCTCTTGGGAAAGTTAGATTTCATACTGCAACCATTTAATTTTTTACTATCACTTTCATTTAAATTATATTTCACCTTAAATTGCTAATATCTTCTTCCCTTCTCTCATTTTCACTAAATAAAGGTAAATTGGCAATGCAATGCCATATCTTAATTTCTATATTTGTTCATTAATTTTAATCTATTTAATTTTTTTAGGTTTTGTTTTACTTTAAAATGTTTAATATTTTTCATGGTTCTTTTTATCTAGCAATTATTTTCTCAACTCAGTTTCAACATAAATGCAAATAGCTGATGTTCTGGAGTTTCTTTGCTCATTAGCTACTGAAGATTCTTCGCCACCTAACAGTCATTCCTTTTAGTTTTTCAAATCAAAGCAAGAAAACCTCATTTTAATGTAAATTAATGTTTGATGATGATTTGTTTATTAGGCTTGCTTTTTGCACTAGTCTTCTTATTTAATAAGAAAATAAAAAGAAACAAAATGAGTTAAAGTGTACAGGGAACAACTTGTGTATTAACCTTTTGTAGAAAGGTGTTCTTTAAAAGCACAGATTACATCCTCTACACAAAAACAAAAGTAAAGCAAATGGTGAATCTATCCCTCAGAAAAGATTGGCAATAAATCTCTTAGATTAGTCAGAACTGAGCAGCTTGAAATAAGCAAAAGCCAATAACTCATCCCCTGCTTGTGTACATCCCCATGCAGCCTGTTCAATCTAACAACTCAAGACTGAATGAATTTATATTCAAATTCACCACCCAGAATCAAAATATGAAATCACTAAGATACTACAATTATTTTTTAGAGAACCTAAAGGAATTTAAACTTTTTGTATAAATTGAATGTAGAGAGTTGGAAAAGACAGATATAGCAGCAGGGGAATTAAATTTTCCAGTACCCATGAGATCATAAGCTATTTTTAAGGAAATGTCTTACATGGATTACCAGCAGTGGTAATTAGCTAAAATTGACAAGGCACTCATTTTGACATATTATGACAGGGAAGAATTTGTATCACAGCTCTACTTTAGCACTTCAACATATTAGAATAAATTTGCCTCATGATCTCAAAAGGATATTAAAGGGTATTCCTCTCTTTTAATGTTTTGTAACTCTATCAGCTTTCCTAATGTATTACTATGAGTGTTTCTATGCTATCTGTACCATTAGAGGAGACTGGTGATAAAATATTGTTTACATCTATTAACCATACTGACTTGATGACTTTTATCTCAATGCACAGCTACATAGGAGTTTTTGCTGAAGCATGAAAGTCTTGCAGCATAATATCCTGGCTACCTTGAAATAACAGAAATCTTTGACACTTCAGAAGTACTTACTCCAGGTTTGGTGGTTTGGATTTATTATTATTTTGGGAATTAATGAAGTTTTGATCTTTTTGCTTTTTTAACATTGCTGCATTTTGATACATCTGAGAAAGGGCAAGAAAAAGAGTTTAGGATCTCTTTAAAGCTGATTTAATACTGTGCTTGCTTGAAGCTTTTAATGGCACATCATAAGAAAAAATAGATGCCTGCCTAAACTTTACACTAATGCCTCTTAGATGAAAGGAATTTTTGGCATGCAAAACAGCACAGCCAGACAGAATAAGAATAATTACAAAATCATGCTGCATTTCATTTTTTTAGCTGGTTTCTAAATAAAAAGGTGGTTTTCTAACTTTGATCATTATGTACTAGTGCAGAAGAAAGTGAGAAAAGTGGTTTTCCTTTCACCAGTAGTTGCAATCTTCACTAATGTAAACACTGTGGAAGCCTCAGATACAGATTCTATATGCTATTGTTCAAGAAATGGTTCAGTGTCCTCTGCTTATTTGGAAGTTCTCCAACACAAGCAATGTATAATCAAGTATTTAAGGAAATTATTACAACAACAAAAAAAAAAAAATTCTGCTTTTAAAAATTAGAACCTGAGGACCATGGATACATCTTTGTTCTATGCCAGATTTTTTTGATAATTCAACCGCTTTTTATGAAAATTACGACTTAAAAACCCTGACACATATAAAAACTGTAATTTGTCATTAGAAAGCTGTTACAGTATGTGACACTTAAGAGTTTATTTTGCATAAATGCAATAATCTAGCCCAACTAAAAGAGAATTGCTTCAATGGTACTTTATGTTTTCAATGAATGAACAGAAGGCAACCTCCTTTAGATACTCACTTGTCTTAATAATAAATCAAAAAGTCCAAGTTCTTTGAATAAAACCACTGCATTTGGCTAGCGTCAGCAATATGTTTTCACCCAGCTTCTACAGGGCTGCCAGTTAAACTCCTTCCAAAAGCTAGAAAAGCAGCTCTTCAACCAGAGGAAGGCTAGTAGAAATTCTAGGTGATAATGCTAAACCTATTTCCACAGCCTGACCTCACAAAAGTTGGGTTTGAAATGCAGATCTTATTATAAAATCACATTCTTTCCACATAATAAAAAATACTTAAGCAGGAAAAGTCTTCATTTGTGTTTCAGATCCTGGGTAAGAATTTTATAGTTTTAGTTAAAAGAAAATTTTAGGGTGACCTAATTGAGGTAATCCAGTGATGTCTTAAGTTTTAGCTCTCATATTTTTCAGATTCTGTACTGTATTAGTATATAACTCTGAGCTATATATAAAATGTTAGGAAGTTCTCTTCACAGTTTAGTTAGACAACACAATCCATTTCCACCCTGAAAACCAAGGTCACCATCACATCTTCAAGCCCAAGAAAGTATAAACAACAACAAATTGAGAGGAGCAAACTAGGAAGATGGGACTTCATAACCTGAGGCTGTAATTGGACAATTAATTCCAATATGGCTTTAAACTGACAGTAGGCTTAGATTAGACTTCAGAAAAAAAAAATTTCTGGTGAGAGTGGTGAGGCACTGGAACAGGTTGTCCAGAGAAGTTGTTCATGTCACATCCCTGGGAGTGTTCAAGGTCAGATTGGATGGGACTTTAGGCAGCTTGGTCTAGTTGAAGGTGTGCCTGCCCATGGCAGGGAGGGATGGAATTGTCTTTAACGTCTCCTTCAACCCAAGCCATTCTACAATTCCATGTGCAAAGCTGTCATACAACAGCCTGAGCTGAACCAATGACAGGGTTTGTGAAAATACTTCTAGTCTTCATTAAGCAGTAATAAAATTCAGAATTTCCAGATGTTAAGTTTTGTAACATTACACTTACAGCACTGAGCAAGGAATTTCCTGCACACATAACAGGAGGCTCAATTGCACATGCTGCTTGTTTAGAATCTGTGGTGTCTTTGATCACTTTTGATTCACAAGAGCTACTGAAACCTAAACTTTTGATGCAAGTTCTTATTAAAAGTGCTTTTAATATTTCTTCACCAGTGTTTTTCTCCTGATATTCATCCGGGAACACAGGATAAACATGTCAGCCCCCACATTACCTTCAGGAAATTCAGACTTAACAGGAAAAGTTTGAAGTAATGGATACCAAACAAATCCTTTTATTTCTTCCGCTGTGTATTAAGAAAACATCCAAAAATAGGAGACATGGTCTTAAAAAGGTCATCTGGTTAAGTCAAAGGAATTCAAGAATTTTGAGTCCTTTCCCTAGCTCTGTCTCAGGCTGTTAATACCTTGGGATGGTTTTTCGCATTTGAAAATGACGATAATAACTACCTAGAAGCCTCAAAAAGTATTTGTGGTGCTTTATTCTTCAGCACTATTAAGAGCAATGAAGTGTTTTTCATAAGGCAATGAAATACACAACATTATTCTTTTACATGGAGCAGACTATAAGAACTATGATTGGTCAGCATGACCAATTTTCCTTCCTGCTTCATGTCTGCAAGTATTTAAGTCTGATACCAGGGCCTCTATTTCCAACAATTTTTGAAGTATCACTTAAGTTCTCTGCTTCTCTGAGCAGAAATTGAGAAGGCCCTATATGCCATCCACAGCCTTTTCTCTATTTACGGAAGTAAAATAGGACTATTGACTACTAAAACCTTGTCTGCTATTGTTTTCAAACTATGCAGATGACTTAATATACAACTGGCATACCTCTCCACAAGGGAGTATTGTCTTGCTTCCAAGACAGAATTGTGACAACAAAGTTGCAAAGTATGAAGGTAATAAATCAATCCACATTTGAGAGTGAAACTAGGGAGATGTCATCTATGGAACTGACTGAATACCAGCTCAGAATTGAATTGTTGCCTGAAAACATAAGTTTCTAGTTTGTTCTAGTTTTAAAACATTTCCAGATTAAATAATTGATGAGAAAATTACGTCTATAAATGCTTCAAGATCAAAATTTGGAACAACTGGATCCTGTATGTAGGGAATGTGATCAGAGGGGAAAGGAAAGTCTGGCGTTCATTGATTTTTGTATGTTTATGGTTGACATGAGAAATTTTTTTCCATTCAGTGTAACTCCTCACAGTGCTTGTAATACAAACATATCCATGACAAAAATTTTATCTAGTCTTTACAAGTTCCTTATAATTTTAACTAGAAAGAACAGAACAGATGCTAGATCACTGTTTTCTACTGAAATATTTGTGTTCCTGAAGGCTCTTGGATACAAATTAAAAAGGAATTTACTAGAACTAGCACAGTTCTACATGTTTAGTTACTTAACTAATACTAATACTAAAGCTCATTGTGAATTTTCCACAGGAAAACTGTTTTCCTTATATAAAGTCAAAATCAAATATTTCTTTGTGAGTCTCTCTGACTCATATATCTTATAATGCACCAAAAGAAAACATCTTTTTGACACAAAAAAAGGTTAAGTATCATTTCCCAGGCCCTATACTGCACTATGGAATTTGTATGTCAGGCATCCATTTCAGCCAAGGCTCTTCTAATACCATGTCCCACAATCCAATGTGAACTTCTCTCTCTTTAACCTGGCTACATGATTGAAAAATTTGAATTCATCACAGAAGAAACTGGAAGGCAGAGAAGACCATAAAACACAGTCTTTTCTTCCCTTGTCAACTACTGGAACTCTATCATGAAATGCCACCATAACTAACCCACCAAAAAAAAAAAAAAAAAAAAAGGCAAAACAGATTTTAGCCTCTGTCAATCTCCCTTTACCATACTTTATAGCATTTTAACTCCTAGCAGATTTCACTTTCAGTGTTGAACCATGCTGCAAGTACACCAACTTTGCTATCACCTAAGTGCCTTCCAAGTGACAAAGAAATTTTGTCAGAGTTCCTTTTTGTTGCATCCCATGAGTCATTGCTAATGTGCTCTAGAAAAATTTCGGTTTCTCCGAATTCTAAGAAAACTTTTCCATCTTTTACAAAAATATCCCATACAATTTTATTCTCACAGCCCATATATATGTAATTGAATTTTCTGAAAATACTTGTCTACTTAAAAAAAAAGAAAATCCAAATGCGCTTCATATACACATTTCACTAAATTTCCTTCATGTGTTGTTAAAATGTCTCCACCAGACTTGTCTTGAAGTGGGATTTGGGTAGTACTGCAAATTTTTGTCCAGGGAAACCTGGACAAAAATTTGGCCAAACTCAAGCAGAGTGCAATGTTGTGATAGCTTGTAGTGGTGTGTCCCCTGCCCTGCTCAGGCCACACCATGACCTGAGAAATGTTCATTAGGCCTCAGCCTCGAGGAACAGCACCTGGGCTCAGCTTTTCTTGAGCTTATCAGAAAAACTGTTCCCAGGAACTGGTGCTGTCCAACGAGCTGCCAGTTTTCAACAAACAGTGTTGGAAATTTATTTTCCATGACTGAAAAACTGCCCAAGGGAAATTACACTTATTGAACAAAGTTACCTACCTGAATCACAGCCAGGATGAGAAATCATTATGACCAAGGCTCACTCTCTTGTAACCCTATAAACCATTGTCCAAAGTGAGACCCTTGGAGCTCTCCTGGACCACAGCAGCTGTCACCAGCTCTTCCCTCTGAGCACAGCCTCTCAGAGGCAGAGAACTCTCCAGCCTGCTGTAGGTGGAGGATCACTGAACAACAATGATGGTGATACATCCCCTCCTCCAGACTCAACCCTTTGCCTGCTGAGAAGATGCAAAAGCATCTGACACAAATACTTCACTGAAATGGAATTTTTTCAGAGGTGTATATCTGACCTCCACCCCTTGACATCTGTGTGCGTGCGAACATGAATATGCCACAGCGAATGTACTGGGAATGTTGTTCTCCTGGATTAAGTATTTTAGATTGGTAAGTAAGTTAGGCCTGTGAGTAACTGTGGTGCTATCATAAATTCTGTATGAATTGTTCAATTGTTTAATTTAAGCTATAGACTAACTTCTTTTAAGTTTAGGTTTAAACTTAAACTCAGGGGGCACCAGTCCTTCTTTATTCCTTTTTCCTTTTGACCCTTATACTTTCTAACCATTTTTTTTCCTCTCCTCCTCCTCCCTCAGCCCCCAAGCCTTGTCATAGGTAATTTTGGAGTTGACTTTGGTTGCAGATTGAATGGGTTTAGATTTTTGTTTGCTTTTTCTCTGTGTGCTTTAACCATCTAGTAAGTTGCAAGGTAAACCTGAGCAATGAACTTATTCAGCTTTAGCTTTTACACAAGCCCTGCTTTTGCAGTACCTTTGCCTATGATTCTTTAAGCAACCCTAAAACACACATTCACAACACAAGCCTCTGAAATATCTTGGATCTTCAAGGTAAGTGTTCTCAGAAGGACTACTGCCCACTGAGTCCTGATAAATTATTTTCCTTTGAAGGATGACTTAGTCCAGATCAATAGACTGGTAAATCTATTTGCAGACCACAATGTCTAAAACATCTTCTGGAGTCATGTATCAGCCTTTCTTGCTTCTTTTCTTCTGTCATAAAGTTGGCTGGAGTTTTTCCTGCGAGAAAAAACATAGAATAAGAGAGAGAGTATGTTCTTATGTCAGATGGTATAAAAAGAAAATACTGCAGAACATTGCTGCCTGACCAGAGTTTCAAGGGACCAGAAACTTTTCTTTTTCCTTTTGGCAGCTCTGTTTCACAGTGAGGCCCAGACAGGGCAGGAAAATAAAGGAGTACAGAAAGTTCAAATGAGAAACAGATGTTAGGAACGAGTCTTGAAACAATACTCAATGCCCCAACAGCCATTTGCTTCAGCTTCATTGCAGAATACCCCAGGAATATAGGAATATATAGGAATTAGAAATATAATAAGAATATATTATAACAACACATATATCAGTACAGTGATGGAGACTAATAATACCTCAGCTTTTAAAAGTAACCTCATTGAGTACAACGTATCTGAAAACAGCATTTAATATTTAAAAACTATTTATTAACTAGTTTTTTTTATTTTTTTACATAATGAAATTCTAACCTAACAATACAGAGCTTGGTAATACGATTTTTTTAAATATTAGACAACAAATTATTCTGAAATTAAATTCAAAGGGAAAAACATTAGAGAAGTGAGAGTTAGCAATGAAATGCTAACTTTCCAGCAGCTCCAGGGGGACCTTTTGTGACTATCATGGGGTTAGTACCTGTAGAGTAAGTATAATATCACAACATAAATAAATTTATGATCATGAAGACTAAACTGAAATCCTATTATATTTCAAAAGTTGCATTCCAGACTGACCTAAGTAAGGAAATTCATACACCACTTCTATGTACAGATGTACACAGAAAAGTCTCCAATGAGGACCTCAGAGCATGTACGGCAAGACTATGCTAAGGGTTTTGTAATCATGAAAAAGGTCTCTCTCTCAACATGAACATCTCTGCACATTGCATCTTCTGTCAAGTAGGCAAAAAAATTACCATTAAACAGTGTGAACTTTCAGAAAAATTAGTGTGAACTTTTAGAAAGCTGTCCCTTTTAGCAGTGAAAAGTCTTTCAATAACTCCAACAGTAGTTTTACTTTTCTTTCTTACAAATAAAAGAATATTGGCATCAATAGAACAAAAGTTAGGATGCACATGCTTATAAACACCTGGAAGGTTCCTTTAATCAGTGAACATTTTCTTCCCAAAAGTGCTTCTACGTGATTGTAGAAGACCGGTTATTTATGGATTAGTGAGCAAAATTTGTAAAAATAGCTGAAATTACATGATCAGATCTGACTGTTGAGTGATGTCTGAAGGCATTGCTTGGTGATATTAAAAGCTAAACTACTTTCATATCCACCTTAATTAGTAGTTGCATGACATAAAGTTACAAATATGATTACATTTTCACTCTTACTAGAGAAAGAAAACACCTCCTGTTCCCGTGCATGTGGTGCATCCCACCACCTGTTTTATGTCCCTAACTTTTTTCACAGATTATTATGTGGAATTGCACACACCACACAAATTACTTAAAATCTGCTCACCATAATTTAGCAAGTACTTGTGTGGACTTGTATTCATAAAACTGAAAGAATTTGGTCAGTATTACATTAAAATTTCTATAAACTATTTCCTCTCTCCTGACTCAAGCAAAATGAAAATCCATTTGGTTAACATATAACTAAAAGTATGCTACAAAATGCATGTGAACATTCATGCAAATAAATGTTAGTGGGTTTTGGACCTCCCAGTTATAATAGCCAACAACAACCTGAAAGATTTCCTCACTTACATGCATTATCCTGAACTGCATATAGGTTCCCTGCAAGCCAGATAAAGTAATATTTTGCAAGATTTGTACACTTCTTCATCTTTTAGACTATCAGAAGAAGTACTGACATCTTCTGCCAGAATAGTCATTCCTCAATTCACTGCATATGCACATAACACCTCCTGCCATTTAACTGAAAAACATAACAATTGAAGAGGTTTAGTTATAGAGGGTCTAAATGATCTGGTGTGGGGATAAATTTTATTAAAGTATTTACTAAAAAGTCCAGCAGTAGCCAACCCAGAGCTATCAAAAAACCCAAACTCCATTGGGTTAAACTTACTTATTTCAGAGATGTAAACCGTAAGAATAGAAGCTGGAATTCAGAAATTAAGAGAGAAGAGATTGTATGATTTACTTGAAACCCAACAGCTGAGTCTATTTCTATTTTATCCTTTACTATAGACACCAGAAAAGCTATTTCACAATAAAAGTCTACAACATAGAGAATACCATAACCTGAACTCTTGAGCTTGCTGTACTCACTTTTCCTGCAGCAAATCTCTATAACTTCAGAAGGCAAAGCAATTCATAGAAGATCTTAGAAGTTCATACACAAGATCTGTGAGAACCAACCAAGAGAACATACAATTCCTAATGCACAGTCAAATTTAAAATTAAGTTGCTATAACAGAGTCAAGGAAAATATTCAAATTACTGTAATATTAATGTCATTAACATTAATTATGCATGACTGTCAGTATCTTTTTGTCTATAAAGAACACACTTTCTTTCTCTAATATTTAGAATGCAGACAGAAACCTGCTGAAAATAATCTGAATTTTAGAAAATCAGAAAATGATAATTTGTCTCTTAGAAATTATTTTACAAGCATAATCCACCATATACAACCCAAATCAGGGTTCTCAGGTAGAGCACACATCTTATGAGTGAATCATCCAAAGCATCATACGTGGAAGAAATGGGGATTTTTACCCATTCAGACATCTTGTACAAAACCAGTACAGCTAAACAAAGACTGCAGAGAAACTTCTTTTAATAAAGAAGTCATAATTTATCAATAACTTTACCCCAAACTGTCAGAAAATAATAGAAAGAAAAGTGTAGGAGGAAAATTTTTCTTTTCTAGGTGTTCTTCCCAGTGTTGTTCAGCACAATGGGAAATTTGGTTTAAATGTAAGTGAAAAATTATTTAAATTTACAACCAGGTAATTTTGAACTTCTCCTTCAGGTTTCTGGTTTGACACCAGAGTACAAAAATAAATATTCAGAGAGTGCTTTTCAGGCTGTATTCCTCTTGTTGTACTTGTTCGTGGATGCCCACATATTACTTTAAGGACTATCTAAACATTCAAAAAGCAGTGTGGAAATTGGCTTCTGGTCTTTTTCACCAATTTTTCGTTTTAATGGGATCATAAAAGACCTCACCATCTCTGAAAGTATCTCCTTGTGGTAGTAGAAAAATCCCCACTGGTCAGATCATTATAACAATACTAACCCTGTGCCCAACCCAAACCCCTCAATTTGACTCTAATCTTTATTTTTGAGCTTTAATGACATACTTGAATTTAACTGATATAAAAAAGATATGGCTAAGTGGATGAATTATTTACCTGATCTGAAGCCAAACTTTTATGTGTGAAGCCTATGCACAAAGGTGCTTTTGCACTGCAAATTTCCAGTATGATTTCAGCCTAGATTTTCTGGTTCAGTTGGCTATGCTCAGCAAGGAATTTTTGTCAGTTTCGGACATCCAGCATCCCTGCAATTGGCTTTTTTGACCTTCACATAAATTTAAGCATCCTAATAGCCTGCTGCCAGCAACTGCAGAAAAGAATTCAGTGGCTAATGACTATTCTGACCTCTCTTTTTTCCCCAAGGAGCTCCCATATCAGGGCAAAAAGTAAAATCAGAATCCATTACTGAAGCAGCGAGAGTTCAGGAGAGGGCTCGACCCTCTCAGCCGCCCGGCAAGCACTCAGCACGCTGCTCGCAGCAGGGAGCACTCTCCTGGGCTCGGTTACCCTGGAGGGCGCCTAGGGAGACCTGCCCCACATTATAGCGGGCACAGCTCCCTGTAATGGACGGGACTCGCAGCAGCAACCCAGCAGTAGAAAAGAGAGAAAAAGAGTAGAAAATCCCAACTGAGGATTGTAGAAACTTTAAACTCTTGGGAAATCCTGGAGCTGAAGCCAGAGACCCCCGGCTTACACCAGGTTATAAAGGGCGCCGACAACATGGGTGGAGACAATGTCAGGACCAATAGGGAGAAAGAAAGGAGTGGTATCTGAGGGAATGACATAAGGGGAAAACCAATAGGAATGCTTAAAGGGCGGGGCCCCGGTCCCAGAGCCAATCACTCGACGCTCCGGCTAGAACTTTCTAGAGGGAGGGGAGGGAGCGCTGAGTGACAGGCAGGGCACCAGAGAGGAGTTTAAGGGAGGATACATTGGGACTTGGGAGGAGCAGGGGTGACAGGCAGGGAGGAGGAGGGCAGAGTGAGCCAGGCCTGAACCATATAAACTAAAAGGGGGGAAAACAGAACCAACCATCTACAACAGAGAGGGAAACAGAACAGTCCAACACAACACAACACATTACCACTAATTAACCCCTAGAAGTTGTGCAGAGAAGTCTTATGGAGGTTGAGTTATCAACTTTCTATCTGCCTTCCAAAACTACTGCATTGCACAAATCTCAGGTCTTTCACCTATCAACAAAATGAATGAGAAATCAGAACTACTGACATAACCTGTCCCTTGGAAACCAAAGCCTAAAATGTTGCTAATGCAATAGATAGGCCACAAAGCTAAAAGTATAAACCAAATTTATTTCCTTGCTTGATAGAAATTTGAGCAAGAATTTTGAGCGAACCAAGCCTAAGCAGTCTTAAAAGATGTTCTCAGCATATATTTTATGACAGTCCTTCTCTCTGAAATTTTTCCAGAGGTGGGTATTCATCATTAGACATCAAGAAATCAGATGACGAGAATCATTTCACAGAATTCCTTACTCATATATTCAGTTGAAAATTTCACTTTAAACAGGCTTCTTTCTGATTGAAACATCATGAATACATTTGTTACTTTCCAGGTATGATTCTATGAATAGAATAATTACAATCAGGTATTGATCAAGATATTATTAAGGGTTGCAGAGACTTTGTACATTCAACGGCAGAGAACTTGAAAAGTTCTCTGCGTAAATGCATTTCTTCATAAAATAACTGCTATTTATTCAGAGTAGTAATCACCCCAACTGCCTCTCCCTTATGAATATTCACTTCTGGTGAACATTTTCAAAAGAACTCACATAAAAAATTTACAAAACTAATAAACACCAAAAATATTGTGACTAAAACATTGCCTGACACTGCTGTCAACACCACTGAGAGTCTTCTATTGCAGCAGATGCAACAGAAAAGCCAGGTTATTCACTAAGCTCCTCTCCTGCTCTATTTGCTTTGAAAGAACCAAAATCTGTGAAGAGCTGTGTGTGTACTAACTCAGCCATGTAGAGGCTGCTGCAGTAGTCCTATGGAAACCCTTGTGAATGAATTCCTCTAAATTTCTCTCAGACATGCAAAAGAGTTTTCTATTTATTCTCTCATGCAGTATCAAAGTCACAGATCCACAACACTTATGCGTGCGCACACACACACAAATATCAAAGCCCTGAAAAAACCCTACTAATGTTTTATTGGCAAGCTTTAAAAATTTGCTAATGCTAAAAATATCAAGGAAAAAAGCAAAGAAGAAATTAGAATATTCTTCCTACAGTTATAATAAATTAAAATACAGAGGTTAACAAAATTGCTGGAGTGTTTATTACAAATGTCAATGAAATGCAAAAAAAATTAAAAATCCAAGCCAACAGACACAACTACTTTCCTATTCTGTTAGAAGTTATGCATCTAAGAAAGGCTTTTATTTCAGAAATGGAAGTTAGACCAAGTTGGAAACAAGAACAGATGTATACAATGCAGGCAATTTGAAAAAAGAGACAATAAGAAAAACCAGGAAGTCCCTGACAATCTGTATGGTGGAATCTCTATTCAGAATAGATTTCAGCAGACTGAAAAGGAGGCCAGATTTGGAGACTGTGAAGAAAACCATCACAGGTGTCTAATATATTTATGCAGTAACAACATTCTTGATTCTTCCATGTTCTAGCATATTACTCACTTGCTACAAAAAACAAACTCCACCTTCCTACAAAATCACACCAGGAAAAAAACAACCAACCAACCAAAAAAAAAAAAAAAAAAAAAACCATAAAAGAGGGAGTACTCTTTTGCTCAAATCATGCAAGTCTGCTGGCTAACATCTTTTCATCACTCTAGCAATATTCTTCTGACCAAAATACAAGATTCTACCCCAATGTGTTCCCTCAAGATATAACAAAGTTGCTCAAAAAACATAAAGAAGTGAGATATAAACATTGATCAGTTAGGAACGGCCTATTCTTCCCATCACTTGCCTGTTTCAATATAGAATAATAAACACCAAAAACTTACTTATACACTGGGTTTTTATATTACTATCAGTTTGCATCTGCTGCCTCTTGTCATATCAAGTAGGCACCACTACACATAGTTATATTCATCACATAATTATATTCATCACATAGTTATGTTTATTGCTAAGACCCCCCCTGAGCTTTTTCAAGGCTAAGCAGTCCCAGCTCTCTTGCATGCTCCTTGAAGATATGGTCCTGTAGTCATCCTCCACTTGACTTGATCCAGGATGTCCATGTATTTCTTGCACTGGGAAGCCTAGAGCTGGACTGACAGTTTCAGATGTGTCTCACACGTGACAGAGGGGAAGAAACACTACCCTCAACCTACCACCGGGCAATGTCATTCCTAATGTAACCCAGGAGACCTCCAGCCTTCTTTGCTATGACGGTGCATTTCTGGCTCATGGTCAACTAGTGCCCACCAGGACACAAAGGTGTTTTCCTGCCAAGTTGCTTTCCACCATGTCAGCCTCAAGCTTTCAGAATTCAGAAAATTATCTTGTTTTTAGTGATTTCATAGGAAACATTCAACAACAGCTTTGACATTGGAAAGACACCAGATTTTCTCCATCATTTTGCAGCTTGAAAGCTCAGTATGTTTAATCTTTGCCAAAGGATCATATGTTACATAAACTCTGGGTATATCACATAATGTACTCTCTTGCAATGACACGGAGTGCTTTTAAATGAAACACTTTTTACTGTTTGTGCGGGTTCAACAAACTTGTAAATTAAAAAGACTCATTAATTTTTCATCTGTATTTCTCAAGTACGCTTTTAAAAACCTTGAAATAAAATTCTGCTAATGGTGCCACAGTTACAGATTCATTAGTCAGAATCTTCACCACAGACTCTTACTCTCAAACTTGCATCATAAAATTATGTTTAGGTATTAACATTAGCTTTCTAAGACTAATTGTAAACTAGTTCTAAGCCAGGAACACACACACACAAAAAACCAAGAAAACACTTGTTGTGTTTGTGTATTGTCCAGCTTTAAAGCATAAAGTCTCCCAGCTTTTATGTTCCTATAAAATGTATAAAACGAAAATCAGACTGTTTCATAAACTACATATTGAAGACAAATTATTGAAAATTGTTCTAACTTTTTGCTCATTTTGATAAAAAAAATGATGAAGTTTTCCTTGAGAACTTGCTACTACAACTGACTGGACTCACATGCTTTTAAGTAGAACCTTCTTCTCTCAAGTTGCTACAATCTATCTTATATTAAATGTATCCTGAAATTGGCCAGTAATGTACTTTCCTATTCAAAGATATAACAGATGGTCAAGTGAAAATATATAAGGGTAGTGCTTGAAATGTATGTGAGATTGTAAAATGCATTATGCACCTCATATTGCAACACTTGCTCATGTTCTTGGCTACCCAAACCTCTTAGAACTTTCATTAGTTCTGTGATTATGCTCATAACCTAAGTGACAGCAGCAGTCTTAAAGTCAGAAGATAAGTGACAGAAAATTTGAGTGTTCCAAGAACTACTGAGTATAACTAATTACTTTAAGAAAACTTACAGTGCATTTCAAGCTTTTGTTACATTTTGCTGATTTTCATGGAGACAAAACATGAATCTTTTTCTAGAAAAAATCAGTTTACTTTAAGAATAGGATATAACGAAACAATGCCTTTAAAAAAAACTCAGGTTAAAATGCCACAATCCTTTGCGCATTCTGGTAAAAACAACTGTTAACTAGTAGCCTGAAAGAAATTCAGAGAACTTAACATTGTTAAAATTTGTTCTTGTATGTCTTTTATCTTTCTCATATATCAAAATTTTTATTATCAACACTGAACCATGATTCTCATTAATGACCACTTAACAGTACTGTGTAAACATACAATTTTCAAAGTAGTACTCTTTGTACTTTAATCATTTGATTTACCAAACTAAAGCTTTGTTTTAGAAGCAAGGAAGCTTCTGATCTATGGAGTTTGATGAGTGCTTTGGACTGGACTCCTGAGGGAAGAATCCTACCCAAATTCTGTTCAGCTTCAGACTTGACTCCTAGATCAGTTCCAAAAGGAAAAGAAAATAGAGAACAATCTTGATCAGTCAGGTTCCCACTGGAATATGCCCTGAGACTCAATTCCCCAGCTGATTTTGTCCGTGAACCTGATGAAACATGGCACTGACTCAAAGGCTTTTAATTACTCCAGGGGGCACTCAAGAATCCCCATGTTTTGTCTGGAGTAAATCACATCTGTTTATGCTTTCAGACTTAGGCAGACTGTAACTACCAGTTACTCTCCTTCTGTATTTCTGAGTTTTTCATCACACCTACAATGACAACCATGCTAAGTTTCATCCTATCTAAAAAAATTTTTAATTGAGACAGTTAGGTCAAGAATCTAGCCACCCTAGACTTCTGTTACCCTCAGCAAGATAAGCCTGAGATAAGCCTTAAATGCTCTCTGGAAGTATCCCTGTGTCTCACTCTGAAGGGAATGGAAGTAACAAATAATCCTGATTTGACTCCTGCCTGACATTCTGTTTAAAAGCCTAACACTGGGTGTGACAAACTTTGGCCTTCAGACTTTTCTACACAAAAAATTTATGCTGACCAAATCTAAACTCTGGAACAAAATAATCTCTGAATTGTCAGAGTAAAATTAAATGATGCTTTGCTTTACATTTTCACATTTTCATAAAATTATTCTATGGATATGAAATTCTCTTCCACTTTAGCCAAGAAGTTTCTACTCTATTTGTCTGGTCCTACATCATCATTAGTAGTAATGATTCCATGATACTCCTGACCCACTTACTAAAACTTTTGTACTAAAATTTTTCCTTTTCTTGCCCACTCATTCTCTGCAGCTTTTTCTTTGCTATACAGGCAGCAGACAGTCCCATTAATCCCATCAGTCACTCCAGTAATATCCCATACACCCCTTCCCCATCTATTTATAAGCTCCATCACTCACTTCCAAATTCCTTTTCAGGGACTTGGTACAAGGACTCATCCTACAGCTCTAACTGTAGACACCACAGATATGCACTCCCTGTGCATATTTTACTGAAAATTTGAACAACCTCGCTCTGTGAATGAGTCAGACCCACTTCATTCTCATCTTTCCCAGTACATCTCTTGTTTGAGAACCACGACAAAGACCCACTGTCCGTCTTTTGCTCATGGGAACTCTTCAGAGTGCTTCTGCAGTTTATTTTCAAGAGTTCCTCCTGCAAGGGATCAGAGAGAGATTGGTCTTTTGTCTTTTTCTCCACCTGAATCTTGTCTTTGAGTAGTCTTTTCAGCTATCATAAATTCAGCAGTCATCTCTGGACTCAAACATAGAGTTACTTTTTTCTACTCCAAACCCACCAACCAGGTTGTAACAATTTCTGGATATGGAATGTTTTGAGTTACCGATGACACTTTCATGTGAATTTTTTTTTTTTTTAATTTATAGTAATAATTCAGGAATCTAAAAGACATTAGGATCCCATTTTTTACTTAATACTTTACCTGTGTGTAATAAGAGAAAATTTTGGCCTCACACAACAAGCAAGTGAAATAGCCAGCTGAACTGGTGGAACTGCTTCTTAAAAAAGAAAAATGTAGGCTATAAGAATTATTAAATAATGCATTTATGATGGATTGTAGAAGAAAACAATGTGCTTTACACATTTAAACTTAATATCCCAGGTGGAAGTTCACCACAAAATCTTCTTTCTAAGCTCTGTTTTCATACACATCAAAATAATTATTAAATTCAGATTTTTTTTTTTAATTTAAATTCTCAAAGTTGAATGGATTCTAAGCAGGAATGAATTTCAATGTTAGTTCTGCTTTCTTATTAATAGAGGGATATGATCATTTATGATGTAAATATAGTGAGTTTCACCAAAGTGTGTGCTCTTATGTGTACATAAGGACAGTAACACATGAAGACTCATGTCTTTTGTGTGTATGAAGACTCAAAAGTGAAGAAAATAATAAGGAAAACACCTGCAATGCTAAGAACAAATGTTTCTATTCTGTCTTAGAAGTCAAAACAACTAATTTCATTGAACCTGTTCATAGAGGATGAAGGAATTTGTTACTGTATATTTTTTCAATAATTTCCCTATGTAAATAAAAATTCCTATCTTGGGGAAGAGGCTGGCATCATTTTCCCTTTGTCTCCTTACACGCAGTCAGCAGCAGGGGCTGCCATCTTGGGAAGGGGCAGTTCCCACCATTTTGGGAGTCTCCTTGTTCCCATGGGGCTCCTGAGATTTAGCAATTTTGTGTTAAGTGATTATTTACTAGTTGGTGTGGGGGTTTTTTGCTATTGCTGTTTTGCCTGTTGGTAACCGATATTTTTTAACTTATATCTACTAATACTTTTTCCTTGTAGGTGGAAAGGGGTTGGTTGAAATTAGGGGGAGGTAACTCATTTTAATGAGTGTCCATATCTTTAAATTGTCATGACGAAAAGAAAGGGAGCAAGCCCAGAACAGATGTCTTGGTATAAGTAAAAAGAAACTCCTCTGGCAAAAGTCAAAGCACAAGCTATAGGAAACACCAAGTTGCAGAAAACCTTCTGGTTTTGTTGTCCTCAGTGCCTAGTAATGTTAACTACTTCTTTCTACGAAGGCACTTCTTTCTATGAAACTTCTTAAAGTTTAAATTCAATTCACAAAACATAAAAGATTAATTGAAATTTCTAAAATTTACCTATTGTCATTTTCAACACAAAACAAACTTCATACGTATTTCATTACATCTGTACTGAGCATACAATCCAAGTGTCTGCAATAACCACGTATTGCAGAAACTATTCCAAAAATATAACTTTTATGCATGGCTTCTGGGATCAAGGCCAGTTGTAATTACAAGATGGTCTACACAGCTGCTACCCCATCACATGAACCTGGAGAGTGCCAAGATAAAGGGAAAGAAATAGGACACAGCTATAACCCCCTCTTTCTTGAAATAGTTTTTCATTTCAACTCCCCTGTATTGTTCTGCAACATCTTACATCCTCCAAATAGAAACATAGAATTGTACAATACCCTGAGTTGGAAGGGACCCATCAGGATCACTCAAGTCCAGCTCCTGGCCTTGCACAGAAAACCCCAAGAATCACTCCAAATACTTTAGAGCATTGTCCAAACACTTCTTGAGCTCTGTCAGGCTGGTGCTGTGACCACTTCCCTGGGGAGCGTGTTCAGCCACCCTCTGGATGAAAAACCCTTTTCTAATGCCCAGCCTAAACCTCTCCTGACACAATTTCAGGCCATTCCCTTGGCTCCTGTTACTGTCACCAGGGAGGAGAGATCAGTGTCTGCCCCTCCTCTTCCCCTCAGGAGGAAGTTGTACCTGCAGTGAGGTCTGCCTTCAGTCTCCTCTTCTCCAGGCTGAACAAACCAAGTGTCCTCAGCTGCTCCCTGTATGGCTTCACCATCTTCGTAGCCAATAAATATATGCTGCCCTGCAATGTGCAAACACAGACAGTTGTTCACAAAGGAGAGAAAATAGTTCAGAAAACTGCATTCCAACACCAAGGATATATGCCAAAATATTGGAGTGAAATACTGACACCACAGGAAGAAATGTCAGAATGAAGCATCAAAGTACAAAAGTGTTATATGGGGCAATGCCTCAAAGCATCCTGGCTGTGACAAGCTGACAAGAAAATCTTGACTTAGTCAAGATTTAAGTCAAAAATAGTATGACAAAGGGCCAACAAGGAAGCTATGAGGTACAAAGATTCTTAACTCTGGATGACCACTGAGGTTTAAAAAGGGAGAAAGAAATAAAGCACTTATTTTCAGCAATGACTAAGTCAGAAGAAAACAAAATTGTTGGATGAAGAAGGGCCAGAAGTGTGTCATTAGGGCCCTAACGACAAGAAACTTTCAAAGCAAGTTATTTCAGTGTTCAGAGGAAATGGAAAGGAAAATTGAAGTTATGACCCAATAGGCTACAGAGATGGAACAACTCTAATTGAATTCAACCAGTGCCAGCCTCAGTGAAGCTGGCACTGGTTGGATTCACAGAACCGCAGCTGGCTCCCTGCTCCTGCTTTTGTCTTTCTCTTTGCTAAGATGCACAACAGAACCTAAAACTGGCATATGTAAGGATTAGTTTTGCATGAAATACCAAGACAAAAGGAAGGAGCTCTTTCTTTTCCTTGGAAGATCTTTCCTTCTGGATTTTTTTTTTTTTGCATCCAATTTTACAGTCACTGCAAACAAACACAACCTAGATGTGAGATTATATCCACCAATTCTTAAACATGGTGTCTATCACATTCAGTACTAATCTATTCTCAGACAGAGTCAGATTCAGCTCCTCCTCGCACAGATCACTGTAGCTGCCTGACACTGGTGGTACTGCAAAGAAAAGTTCACTCTCTGATGGTTGGCTGACTTTTGCTAAACTGGATATAATAGTCCAAGTCAGAACTTTTGTGAAGCACCAGCTGGGGTAAACACCCCCCCATCTGCAGTGAGACTCAAAGCACTCTCAAAACAAAAATACACTTTAAATTAAATTCAGCTCCTGTTGGAACAAAATTCCTTTACTACAAAATGAAAGGATGATCTCAAAGTATTTTCAGCTGGCTCTTTACTGATCCAGATGACACCTAGACTGCTACTGAACATCCAGCACCACTTTCAGAAACATCCTAAATGGAACTCAAAAGTAACACTTTGAAAGGACTAGTTTGGGCTAACCTCATTTGCATGCAAAGCTTGATAAAAAGCACAGTCAAGGGTGATTTTGTTGCAGTTCACTCACAGGAGATGCCTAAGTACCAGTTAGAAATCAAATACTAAAATATAACAAGATCCAAATGCTAGGTCCTGCAGATAAAATGTATTACAGAGACAGCTGACAACAGCTGTATTTGTTTAAACATTCAGACTTCAAAGCAGAATTCTAGGCACAACAGTGCCATCCAGGGGCCAGCTAATTGCTGGTAAATTTCCTGAAACTTTTTTGGGGAGGTTTTTGGCTTGTTTTGTGTTATTTGCTTTTGGGGTTTTTTTGTTTCTTATAGAAACAAAATTTGGTTTGTTTAAAACAATTTCCCCAAGTAATTTCAAATATGACCTCTGTTCTTTTTGCATACTGCAGCAGATAAACAGGAATGTAAAAAAAAAAAAAAAAAATCAGAACATACTAAGCTTTGCTTACATTTAAGCACGGGTTTTGCAAAAGTTTCAATAGAAGAATATTTGTAGCAATTTAAATCAACAAATCCTTCTAGCACAAGAAAATGGCAATGATGAGGAAAGTTCTGATAAAACTTCGCCAAAATTTTCAGACTGAGACATCACTCAGTCCAAAACCCATGCTCAGCCACACTTCACCACGGCGATTTAAAATTAATTATGTACATAAAATTTTACACAACCAAAGCTTCAGGACGTATAGTTCCTACACAGCCCTAAATCTTCCTTCTGCACAAACGGAAAACTCAATCTGAAAATTCCGAGGCACTCTGAAAACGGATGCTGTTTTGTCATGGTGGGCAGGGGGCAAAGCCTAGAGTCACGGCAGCGGCCGCAGCTTGCTCTAGCAACGCGTTCCAACAGCAACACGGCGGGAAAAGCAAAAACCCCACAACATTTCTATTATAAAAAGTCGTGGCGGCAGAGGACACTTCAGTCTAAGGATTTACAAGCCTACACTGCCCGGATCACGCCAGCTAGCCAGCCGGTCGGCGAGGCCGGGCACAACGCCGCGCTGCAACGCTTCAGCTTTCACCCGAGCCGAGGCGACTTGCTTAGGCACGGCCTAGACGCCTCGGGTAGGCCGGGCTGCGGATCCGCCCCCTGAGCAGGCCGCCCCCTGAGCAGGCCGCCCCCTGAGCAGGCCGCCCCCTGAGCAGGCCGCCCCCACGCGTGAGCCCAGAGCGCAGCCCCAGTCAAGGCTCTTCGACCCCTGTTTGAACCCGGGCTCCGGGGCGGGGCGGGGCGGGGCGGGCGCGGCCCCTCGGCGCCTGCGCGGCCCCTCGGCGCCTGCGCGCGGTTTCGGTTCGTGCGGCGGCGTGCGGAGCGCTCGGAGCGGCCTGCGCGGATTGGCGGCGCCATGGCTGCCGTGCTGAACCTCAACAACGAGGTGAGACACCCGCGGCCTCAGGGAGCCGCCGGGAGCGGG
Source organism: Serinus canaria (assembly GCF_022539315.1). Lineage (NCBI taxonomy): Eukaryota > Metazoa > Chordata > Aves > Passeriformes > Fringillidae > Serinus > Serinus canaria. The sequence continues at coordinate 21,540,978 of NC_066343.1, read as the reverse complement.
CCGGGGGGGCTTGGGCCGGGGAAGGGCCGGGGCGGCGGGCGGCGGTCAGCGGCGGCGGACCGCCCTGCGAGCGAGCCGGCTTGGGGCCAACCCTCCCCGCAGCCGGCGTGGCGGCCTGGAGCCGTAGGGGAAACCGCAGGTGACTGCCGCCGCCCCTCGGCGTGGGGAAGCGCATCCCATCGTGCTGGAGCTCAGCTGTGATGAAAACAAACGTCTGTCGGGCGAAGTTAAGCTACTTATAAGGGGGGTGCCACGCGATTTCGACACGTGTGCCTCGGTGCGACGTCCTGTACCTGGGTGTCGTTTCATCAGGCCTGTCTTGCTATGTTTGTGTTCACCCTGAAGTTTTGCAGGTGATCTGGCGGACCCCCCAAAGCCCCAGCTGCCTGTCTCCTGGATGGCAAAGATATTGCCTTGTTCTTTTGGACATGGAGGGATTCAAAATGAAAAATTAATAGGCTACTGCTAATTTCTTTCTCTTCTTGGTGTCTCATGTTTATTTCAGTATATTTTTGTCTTCTTTATAGTGTGAATTCCGTTATGTGTGTATCACTTGTGATGGGTTTTGGTTACATATTTGCAAATCTTTGTGCACAGTAAGCCTGACACAACTAAAGTAACCTCATTTTAGGTGTTGTACCATCAGTTTAGAGTAGCTGGCAGTTCTGCTCAGCATGTGTGATATGAGCACCTGCGCTTAGCAGAGTGCACTTCCAGAATTCCTACATAACTAACAGCTTGATTACAGTTATCAGCAGAACAAAAATTACTTTATTTTAGGCATATGGTAACTTGGACAGGAGTTAATTTGCAAGTTGATTTCAAGAATTTAGTGAAGTGTAGCCTCTTTATCAGGAAAAGTGCATGATAGTGCATAAAATCAGGATGCTTACTCAGTAGTTTTTGGTTGTCGCTGTTAAGAAGTGTAATGTCAGAAATGAGTGATTTGACATTGAAACATACCTGTAAATCCCCAAGGAAAGAAGAGGGTATTTCATTCATTGTGGTAGTGTGGGCTTCTTGTGATTGATTCACATCTGGGTGATGTTTCATAGTCTTTCACCACAAAAGTGCTAAATAACCAGGGATGAAATTGGGAGCATTCTTTGGCTGAGAAGCTCTTCAGAGAAAGAGTACAGTAAGTTTCTGCACAAAACAATGGAAGATTTCAGTAAGGACACTAGGAATGTCATTTCATCTACTACTTCAAACATAACTTTCTCCTGAGAGGAAACTGAAAGTTCTGGAGGAGATAGCTTTTACCAGTTTCTACAAAAAGTAGACATGCTGAAATAATAGGTCCATCTGAGATGTAAGATAGGACAGAGACTGAAATCCTGGTTGCCATCTGTTCTAGAGGGAACAGAAGGTCAGTCTGGCTCAGAGTAGGATGAGACCTAGCGTGAGTAGAGTAAAAGGTGTTTTCCATTTCTATGCCTATGTCCTTTTGTAAGTGTCAGAGCTGTATTAATGACCGTGGTGTTTAGTTATAAAATGTGAAATAAATTATTTACCAATACCTAGATATTTCATATCTCTATAACATATACCCTCTGTGTATTTATTACAGAGATTTCCTTGTGAGAATGCATTTAAAGAGTAAGAATCATATCCTCTTCTAATAAAGATGAAATGGAGGAATTTTATTAGGACCATGTTTAAAGGAATAACTTTTGAAAATGCAGTCTATTAAATAATATTTCTTGTGTGTTCTTCCAGTTTGCTGAGGGAAAGCAAATTATGGAGCAGCTCTATTCTGTGCACCTTCAGCTTTCCACAATCAGACAGTACTAGGGATCATATGTTTTTTTCCCCGTTAGGCCATATACAGTAGGTATAATGGTATTTGTTGCAGAGACAACCTTGTCACCCTTGTGTAGCTGATAAACTTGTTTGTCTTTGCTGGATTTACAGGAATTTGCTATCTGAAGGGAGTCTACAAGAAAGCTGGAGAGAGACTTTTCTCTAAGGCATGTAGAAATAGTATAAGAGGGAATGGCTTTAAATTGAAAGAGAGTAGATTTAGATTGGATATTAGGAAGAAATTCTATGCTGTGAGGGTCGTGAGGAATTAGCGTGTTTTGAGCTGTGCATATGTGGATGCCCTATCTCTGGAGGTATTTAAGGCCAGGTTGGGTGCATTCCAAGCAACCTGGTCCAGTGGGAGGTGACTCTTCTCATTGCAGCAAGGTTGGAACCAGGTCACTTTCAACCCGAACTACTCTATGAAATTCTGTAATATTATATATTTCAGGTTTTAATTCTAGCAAAGTCTTCTGCTTTTAATAATGTAAAATACCATGACATGCCAAATGGTGGAATCTTAAGGAATTCTATGACAGATATCAAAAATTTTTTTACCAATTCACCTTTTGTTTACAGGAAGAGCAGGTATTCTTAAGGCCAATGTTTCTCAGTGAGATAAACTGGAGACCTTTATTTGACCTTATTTTAATTATTTACTGGTTTTGTTTGCTAACAAATAGTTATAAGTGTCAAAAAGCTTACTTGTTCTGCAGTGTCTGCTACATGAGGTGTATATGTGCTTTGAAACTAGAGGACATTTAATTGCATGATGATATAATGATGATGATTTAGAAAATGCTCTGGGGAAGTGAGACAAATAGTGGATTGTGATGTCTGTGTCCTTTCTGAGAGCTTTTGAACTCATTGGCTAATTTCAGAGAAATTGGAAAGGAATGGAGACCTCAAAAGTTGTTGGGCTTTAGGGTTTTTTAATTCTAATTTGCTGAAAGAATAATACCTCCATGGAGCAGTAGTCTCCCAACTGTTCTGATCTATGAGGAGCAAAGAATGAAAATGTTGTACTGTTTAGGTGACTGGATGAATGAGACATTTAAGGTAGCTGTACAATATTAAGGACCCAGGGTGAAAAGAGGAAGTTGCAATTATTGTGATGAGGTGATATAAGACAGAAAACAATAAGAAGTCAATCATATTCACAAATAATTAGTTAAGCCATTTCAATAATGTTTCTTTTAATGAAAAGCAGTGTAAGTGCTTCAAAACGTCACACTATTTCCATGTTAACAAGCAGGACTTGTCCCAAAAATTGTCAAAATGTTTTCTTTAGTTTTTTCTAATTGAATATATACCTAGACAATAACAATAAAGTAAGGTCTTGTCAGAACCCACAATCAGTAAGATCCAGTAATTTTAGGAAGCCATCTTGCTGTTGGTAAATAGCATGATACAGTTTCAGTGTGACTGCATGACTGAAAAATTGAGATTGAAAAGGGTTAAGAAACACAGATTTTTTTGTAATGTGGGCATCATATTACTGTATGGGATTGCTGCTTTTTGATTACTGCCCAGAGAACAATTGGGTGGGGGAAGGAGGGGGAGTGGGTGTAAAGGAAATAAAAACTAGAAAATTGACAAAGTGAAACAGTGAAGCCTAGAGTTTTTGGGAAAGAAGAAAATGCAGTATTTCTTTCCATTTTCTACTCATTGTGTTAGCTGAAACAAAGGAAAGCATAAGTCGTAGAATGAAAATTTCAGTTTTGCCATTCCATATTCGCTGTATATGATCTTACTTTTGAAGAGTTTGTCTGTATTAAGCCTAATGGTATTCTCCAATTGTGGTTACTCTTACAGGCATGCAGGCTGAAGGAAGAATTTTAAAAACCTCTTGCTGTCTTGAATATGTTTCCTATTTTTAAAAGCTTTCTAAGAAATTTCAGGTGTCTTGCCACAGAATGGCTTCCAAAGTTAAACTTTTCTGGAAACATTTGCTAGATGGCAGCACATCATCATTAAGTTTAAAGGGAGATAGCTCATGTTTAATGTGAAAAATTATCCTTGTTGATCAGCAGTACACAATAGTATGAAACAGAAGCTGTTGAATGGGAGCCCTACAGACTTCTAGGGTTTTTTTTTAGAACCTGTGTTTCTTAAATTGTTGCTCTGCTTTTACAGTCCTAATTTGCTATCAATATTGAATTATTGCAACAAATTCAGTTCTCTTTCTACCCTCTTTTCTGAATGGTATTCTGTTTGCAGCTACCTTGAGCTATACTGCAGAAAGCTCATGAAGGTAATGCAAATGAAGTCTGTATACAGACTTCATATAAAAATAAGTGTTCTTATTTGTATCTCCATGAGTGCTGTAATGGCTGAAGTTGAATATTAGTAAGGCAACATATATATAAAGCAAATTCTTAGAGTTGAGAGTCATTTCTGTCTGTGGGACATGTGAATCAAATTTTCTAAACATGATTTGATATCAAAACTTTGCTATCAAGTGAATTTTTATCTTAAATTTGCAATAATTAATCTTATGTTAACAAACTAGTTTTTCTCCGTATTTACAAAACTACAGGTTTTAGATAGTAAAAGCTGTTGTCTGCATAATGCTTGTCATCTACAGTAGAATTGTTCTTTTTCTTTCCTAAAAGGTAGGATCAAGATAAGACCATACCTTGAGAATGATATGTGTGCATATCATTCTCAAAATATGCACACATATTTTTTAGCCTGCTAAGCAAAGTCCAGAATTGAAATTGTTATGTGGGGAGCTTTGTAATAAAGCTCAAGGTGATACATTCCATTTATGTTATTTTGGGTCCCAGCACTTTGCGTTGTGATACTCTGCATGGCGACACTCAGCTCTTCTACTCTTTAGATTTAGGGCCAACATCCTGGCCTCAGATTTACCCAGGCAGCAGTTTAGGTAATGGCACATTTAGAAAGCAGTCTGGACATGGGAATTAAGAATTCAAATTGGTGTATTGCCAAGTCAGGTGTCAGTAGTGTGGCTGATAATGGAAAAAAATTAGGCAAAAAAGCCATGGGGAATAACCTTAACTTAGGGAGAAAGTGAAGCTTATACAGTCTCTGGAAGTCTGAAACTGCAGTCTTGAGTTTGAGCTGTTGCTTAATAATTGTACAGAACTATATCTGTAATTATTTGATCTTTTATCACAGTGCAGACAGAAGTAAATGTATATTTGGAGATGCTTGTATAAAGACTGAGTTGTCATGGTGTATCATGGGTAGGTGTTGGGTTTCTCCTTAGGAGTTCAGATGCAGCTAAGACAGAAAACAAAAAGGAAAGCGCTATTGAAATTGCATTTATACTTGTCTTTCTTCACAAGTTGAAGAAAATTCGAGTACATCCTTTTATAAGTAAATAACTTTTGGTCACCAAAGTTTCTGTATAGCACTAAAGAGAATGTGGTGTGAACATAATATCAGGAAAGATTAAGGAGAGGGAAATTTGAGCGGGTCATTCATTCTTCCTGAAGCTGAACTGATTTCTATAACCAGGAACTGACTCATGATTTTAGTAAGGTGCACTGAATATGAAAGATCTGAGTATTTACCTATGCTAGTCCTTTGGGTATTATGTATTTCTGGTTTTTATACAGTACGTCTAGCATGCCAGTATAATATTTTTGAATTGATAATAAAATTAACCTAAAGTTTTTTAGTCTTTGAATGGTTACCATTTTTGCAAGAAGCATTCTGTACAAAGTGAGTATTTATTTACAGTTACATAAGATTTTCCGTATTTTCAGCCTTCTTCAGCATTATGTATGACTTTCTTGTCACTCAGATGTGATATGCTTCTCTATGTTTTTATTGATTTAGGGTGATAAATTAGACATATAATTTAAAATCTTTATTCATGTTCTGGTTTTTTACTCACATTTTATTCTGTAGAAACCAAGAGAGTTTTTAACATTGAAGCGCCTTCAATGTTAAATATAAGGCTTTTTGTGGAGAGTTGCTTTGCAGCTCAGACAGATGATACGTGCCCCTGATGGAGTGTGATTCTCTGTGGTTTCACAAGCATTCTGGACTTGCTGCTTCTGAATCTGGGGCTTCTCCCTCACCCATTCCAGCCGCATGGTCTCGCCTCCAGCTACTGTGATCATGAGAAGTTTGTTGCTAGGGTAGTTTTCTGCTACAGGTTGATGGTAACAATCTTACCAGGGTCTTACAAGCCAGTGGAAGTGGGAGCCATGTGGGACTTGGGGTGGGCACACAGGTAGAGAGATGGACTATCCCACTGCAGTGAGTGAGCTGATTGGTTGGCTGATAGAGCTGTGCTGTATTTAATCTCATTTATGTGTTTCTCTGTAAGCAGTGGCTTTCTGTGGAATAAATGTAGAATTTAAGGAGGGTATTGAACCATAAAAATGTACAATAGGGTGATACATAATGTGCAGTTATGTTGTCTGGCAGGTGTTTTGTTGCAGAAGTTAAATGGTGGTCAAGGCTGTAAAGGCAGGAGAAATACAGAGTTTGAAGGAGAAGCCAAAGGAACCCTTTTATTTGTCTGATCTTGATAGCTTTACATAATGAGTTCCTAGGAGACTAGTTAAAAATCAGCTTTAAAGAGAATCTTAAAATTTCAGTGGTGTTTAGGTACACAGGTGCCTAGGATGCTCTGTGGTCAGAGTTGAAGCTGTGGCTGGATGCTGGCACTGCCAAGATCTGTTTATACCTGACAATTTGTGTTCTTAAATATTTCCTTGAACCTGGTCATACTGTCTCTTGTATGTCACTAAGTTTAAGTTTATTTTTTGGGAAATGTGACTAAGGGGGGAAAAAAATGGTCTCTTATCTGTTGCAAAAGAACAAGTTGCAGTCCGGTAATAAGTAGGGGAAAATGTAGTATTTGAGTTGTATTTCCAATAGTAATTAAGAAGTTAAGACTTGTTGCTCTCAAGGACTTGTTGAAGCATGATGCTTCAATGGGCTTTCTTTTAAAATGCTTTTTGCTATCCCTGGCAAATTGATGTGAGCATTCAAATTTTTATTGTATTAGATCCAAGGATCGAAATTGCTTCTATTGCCTAAGGTATGTTATGATATTTTAAAGTATATTCCTAAGCCTTCCTTACAGTGATGAAAAAGAATTTGAGATGGCAGCTTTCAGAATAACACTGACTGAGTGCTGTAGGCACTACTGTGTTTAAGGCAGTTTGGAGTACTGGGCAGTCCATCCAGTACAGTGATCCAGTGTCTCACCGAAATAAAGTAGCTACCCCCAAAGATCTATTTTTATGCTATCCCCTGGGCTGTGAGGTTATTGAGGAATCCCTTAGGGCAATTTCATATTTGTGTCTGGTCTCTTTATATAAAGGGGAAATGAGACTTGAGGTGAGGCATCTCACCAGTTACCTGGTGTTGGACTGTACTGTGAGATGTCTTAACTGCTCATAATTCAAAATACAGTCTTTTTCTTTAAGGCATGAAGCTGTCTTAGGGGGGAAAATTTTTAGTTTAATGGCTTAGTTGTTGTAAAACTTGCCAGTAATTGAGAAAGCTGATGTATAGGTTCCCTCAGTCTGAGGTGAGTTGGTTCCTGTGAATCACAGTGACCAGCAGAGTGCACTAATCACAAATATTAACAAATACTATTGCTGGGCTACTGTCTGGCAAAGGGTGGTTTTGTGGAGTATGGGGAGCCTGGTCATGTGTTTCACCAGTGGGAGCATTTCCGTAGGAAAAGTCCTTGACTGTGCTCCAAGGGCTGCTTATCCAACAATTAGCATAAAATACGTGAGCTCCCTGAAAGGAAAAACTGGAACTCAGAACTCTTAACTCCCGAGAAAATTCTTCATGCTGGTCTATAGACAAGTTCTCTTGCTATTTTCTCTGTGGTTTATGAGCTGTATTTCATCCAGCACCTATACAGTGTGCTGGCTGATCCCTTTTCTTGAAGTAGAAATATTTACTTACCCTAGATTCCTGTACCAGGTTTTGCAGTTCTGTTAAGTGCCCCAGCATCTAGACTGTTCCTCAGATGGTGGACACCAGTTCTTGTACTCTCCTGAGCTATTTGCCAGTACGGTTCACACATGTATCACAGCATCTCTGCCTCTTGGTCATCTTAACCTGGCTTGAAGTTCATGTGTGACCACTTCAAAATTATTCTCAAGGTAGAGTAGCTAGCACTCGGATACTTTTGAAAAAGTATGGGTGTCTAGGATGCTTTGTGGTCAAATTGAAGCTGTGGCTGACTGCTGGCACTGCCAAGATCTGTGTATCCCTGGCTCACACATGGTCTTAAATACTTCTTGAAGCTTGTTCTGCATTCTCTTAAATGTCACTAAAGTCAGTCTAAAGTCTTGGAAAGGCATATAAACAAGTTATGAGAACTGAGAAAAGATAAATTTCTGCACGATTCAAAACTAAATAGCTAATCTTTTCCATCAGTTCATTTCTTAGTATACTGGCAAATCACTGTGTTTTTTCTGTATATTACAAGTCTATGCAGAGTTGGAAAGCAAACACGGCTTTCTTTTTAAACTCTGGATTACTTGGCAGGAGTCATTTTAGCTGTATGGAAATGCATGTAAAAATTCTTGCATTAGTTTTGTTACTAATGAATAATTGTAGGAACAACAGTTTCTTAAAGAGGGAAAAGAAAGTTGTGCTGCATAGAGCTTGATTTGTGCTTTAAACAGTTCAAGTGTTAAATTGCTGACATTCTTTTACAGACCATGTAAATGTCCTAAGGAAAAAGTCTTTTGAAAGCTTATGAAATTTCCAAACTTTGTGAGATAAAATTCTGAGGAACTGTGGCTTTTTTTCCCCCTAGGAACTGTTCCAGCAGCTGTTTCTAAAGTTTCTAGAGTTGCCACATCATCGGTTTTACTAATATTAGCAGCAAATTCTGATCTGCTTGCTCTTCACACAGATTTTTTTTTCATCAGATTACTGAAGCAATTAACCATGGCTAACAAGGAAGTTTTTTACTGACAGTATTGTATATAGCCATTATTGGACTACTGTACTTGAGGACAGGAATGAAAACTTTTTCTTAGCTCAAGTGGTTTATATAAAGTGTGTGTGGTAGGCCACGTAGGCTAGTAAGATGCTCTCATAAAACAAAAACATCTGTGGTTCCTTGGTGTGGTAGTGTACAATAATGAAAAAAACATGCAAATGGTCATGGGAAACTTAGTAACTTTTACTTTAAGGGAACTGTGAGGTACTTGCAGTACACAGTGTAGTTTTTTTTTATTAAATGTAATTTATGGCTATATATGCCTGAATAAAACACAATTTAAAAGCAGTTCTTTTATAGTAAATGGGCATAATTGCTTACTGCTGTCCTTGCAGAGGTCTTTCAGCAGCCTTTACATTGCTGGGTCTGGAACTTGGTGCTAAATGAAGAAGGGAGCAAGGCTGAAATAGGTGTAGGAGGGAAGGTGTGGTGTTAGACTTTTTCATAATAGAATTTGGGGGCTTGGGGGGGGAGATGTTCCTGTAAGAGAATAGTAGCCAGTTGTGAATTCATTGCAATTCCTAATTGATACGCAATGATAAAATTCTTCTCAGTTTGTCTTGTGCTGCAGTAGTAAGAGCAATTAATGAAGTAATGTGGCCAACTGCTAAATTCAATGACTCTTTTGAACGTCTTTTAAATCACGTAAAGGGATTTACAAGTCTTGTACTGATTTTTTCTGAAAAAAAATACCATTATGTTATTTCCTTTGCAAAGAGGGGTCACAGTGATATCTGTTTATTCATATGGCATTTAATATCTAATGAAACTGTGCATAGAAAAATAAGCTGAGGTGGATTGCTCTCTTCATCTACCTAAAAGGAGGTTGTAGTGAGGTGGGGATTGGTCTCTTTTCCCAAGTAACAGGACATGAGGAAATGGCATCAAGTTGTGCTAGTTTGGCTATTAGGGAAGATTTCTTCACCTAAAGGGTTGTCAAGCACTGCAACAGCATGCTCAGGGTAATGGCTGAGTCATGCCTGGAAGTATTTAAAAGTGTGTAGATGTGGCACTTAGGGACATGGTTCAGTGGTTGGCTTGGCAGTATTTGGTTTATGGCTAGACTTTGTCTTAAAGGTGTTTTTCAATGTAAATGATTTTGTGAATTCTCTTTGCTGTTTAATGAGGACACATATGAGAAAACATAAGGTCATGTACAGGTACATTAATATAGCAAGAGATGAGCAGATAAAAGCTGTTTGCACGAGAGGCTGGTAAGGACTGTTCTGAATGGCAACTGGTTCAAAGGAATGAATGGTGGATTTCATCCAGAGGCAGGTGTCACTGAAGAAATGCTGCAGAGGTTGTGAATAGCACATACGTTACATGGATAATATAGGAGTTCCAAATAGTATAAAACAAAAGGGCGGTTAAGGTGCTTGCTTGCTGGAAGGAAAGGGAGGGAGGAAGGGAGGAAGGGAGGAAGGGAGGAAGGGAGGAAGGGAGGAAGGGAGGAAGGGAGGAAGGGAGGAAGGGAGGAAGGAAGGAAGGAAGGAAGGAAGGAAGGAAGGAAGGAAGGAAGGAAGGAAGGAAGGAAGGAAGGAAGGAAGGAAGGAAGGGGCGGAAGGAAGTGGCGGAAGGAAGGAAGTGGCGGAAGGAAGGAAGGAGCTTCAAAGTATTTGAATATTAGACCAGACGAAAATGATGGGTGGGTCGAAAATGATGGGTGGGTGATGGGGTGTGTTGAACAAGAAGAAATAGGTTGATGAGTGAGGAGAGCTTATAAGGATGGGAAAAGGGAAATGAGGTAAGAAGCACCTAGAGATAGAAGAAAAAGGTAGCAAGCTTCAGTAGAAGGAAATCTTCCAACAGAACCAGCACTTGGTGTGAAAGAAAAGTTGTCAGTGGCTGGACAATGTACATACTATTGGGCAGACAGGTGAGAGTACTTTTCTGTCACAATAAAGGTTTTGCAAGAGCCTTTAAGCATTGCTCCTAGTTGTTAGTAAGTATTACTGGGATAGTTGTGTACAAATCTGTTGTACATTTGGCATCTTGGCAACTGATGGAGAACAATTTGTGGAAAGGTATTTAAATTAATGAATAGATGTCAGACATCTGGCAGGGGTATTTTAAGCGCTTTATTTCTTCTACTTTTCATACTTCTCCTTTTCCCCAGTTTCTATTGATGTCATGAAGAAACTTCTAGGAAGAAAGGAGATTATTAGATTTTTCACATTTTTTTTTAAACACTGACTTTCCCATGTGTTCGTGTTTTTGAAGAACTCTCATCTTGAAATTGTCTTCTTTTTTAAACTGCTTGGAGGGAATAAGGAACACTAACTGGTGTAACAAGTTTTTTCTCCATTCCCATGAGCAAGAATTCTTACCATCTGTCCAAAAAGATTGAAGAGTAGCTTATATAGTAGTGCTACTTAATTTTTTTTTTTTTTTGGCATAAATCTATAACTACTGACTGAGAGAAAGTTCCCACAAAAATATAAGTCATAAAGACATAATTGCAGAAAGGGATGAGCAGTTTTTCTGTGAGAAGTAGGATAGTATTTCGGAGTTTGTCAGGCCAGTAATACTGCAACATGTTTGAAGCCAATGGAAGTTTACCTCATGTTCTGGTGATGTTCATAGTCTTTGATTGAATATTCACTCTGTTAGGAAGTTAAAGTCAGAAAGATCTGTGATGCAAATTTGGATTTCCCTTATATGAGGTTTTTATCAGAGTGTGTTTCTTGAGACCATAGCTTTTGCTGGTTGCTGGCATACCCTAGGTCTGAACAGGAGTTGATTGTACTTACTTGTACTCACTGGATGCATTTTGATACTTGCTTTTTATATGCATGTCAGGTGTCTGTGCTAGGGGCACCATAAGACAGATGAAAAGTTAGAGTTGATAGTCTCTTAGTAAAAGGAGTTTCACACTTCTTCAAAGAAATTTGGGGTTGGTAACATTTTTTGAATAAGGAGACAGACTTTTTTTTAAGAAAGGCAAAAGTACCAAATACTTTGAAAGTCATAAACCACAAACACATCTTTTCTGATTTCCCTATTTTCTTGTTCTCTTTTCTTTTTTTAACAAAGGAATTTTTCCTTTAAAAATGTGGATACTAAATCCTTATTTGTTTCTCAATAGCTTTTTTTCCCAGGTGTAAGAAGAAAGTGGTCATGATTTTTTTGTTTTTATTATTCTTAATTCTTTTTTCCTCCTGGAACTCAACTCACTCATTTTTATGTGATCATTGTTTTAGATTTAACATCATTCTGTGCTTTTCTTATCATGCTGTGTCATTCCATGACATACCACTCTACTTCCTTCCTGCGTGAAGTTTTTTGTTATGGTCTTGTGATGCTACTTTTAGAGATGATTTCTTTGTCTTTCAAAATGTTATACATGTCATATCAGAACATCAGACAAGAAAGCACAGTCTTGAAAGTTACACCTTAGAGAGGAGAAACTTTTATTGTTATTTTAAAATATACTTGCAGGACTGAAATTTCTTCAGGCTGTGAGGAGAACGTAATTGGGAGACCTGTTTATCCCTCCAAAAGGTGGCAATACTGGTGGTGAAAATTAGCTGTAACTGTTGCAAGATGTAACTCTAGGCGTGGCTTGCTTCTATCCAGAACATGGACTTCTGCATGAGCAGCAGTAGTTGTTCGCTCTTCCTTTTGTTGACAGTTGATCATCCCTATTTTTAATGGGAATTTTCACATACCTAAATAGCCTTCCTGCCTTTTTCTAGTACTTATGCCATAATGCAGACTAAATGTATATCTATGGCTAATCTAAAAATTGTGGTACTTAACTAGTTTTTTTATCATTCAGATTTAGGGAGAAATGGAAAATTATTTAGTAGGTATTTCTCCAACTTCATCACTCCTCTCCTGCTGCTGTTTTGTTTCATTTCATGAACTTGAAGCCATTTTTCCTTAATTATTACTTTATGCCAGCATAATAATAACAACTATATAGTGACATTGTAATACAAATTTTGAAATTAATGAGTGTTACTATAAAATGAGTATTTGTGTTGAATGAGAGATGATAATAATGCATTCTCCTGATACTATTAAGATACAAATATTTGTCAAATATTGTGATGCTGTAACATTGTTCAGGCTTCCCATTCTTTTCCTGGCCTCTTGGTGTGTGAGACTAGTGCAAGCTGAGGGCAGTTGAAATAACTATATTGCTCATGAGCTGTCTTGCATAGAAGAAGCTCTTCTCCTATGCCATTCATCAAGGCCTCTGTGTTCTGATTTCCCTTGAAGTTTGAATCATGACATTAAACAATCAGTACAAACAATGTGATAAAAATAAAATGTATTGTGTGTGTAAGCTGAGAACCAATGATGCCTGGCATGTTACAGCTTTCAGTCCAGTGTTCTATAAAACTTCATATAGTATAGATCATGAGTTATTCCTCTGTCTCTTTTTAGTTTTCATTGTGTTATCCTTGGGGTTTGTTGTTTGTTATGCTTTTGGAGTGTTCTCAGTAACTGCAGTTATGGCCTATGTTTCCTGCCTGTTTGGACAGTCAGGAGAGGATGTTCTGTGGTTGGTTCAGAGTCACATGTTATGTTGAATGAGTTTGCATGTACTGTTCTCAGCCAAAACGGAAAAGACTTGAATTCTGCGTTCTTCCATGCTGGTCACGCTGATGTTAGTTTACAGCTCTACATGGCTATCAGTTTTCACAAAACATGTAGGAGCTGTGATTATTGGTCAATGTTGATTTCAGTTTAATAAGCCCAAAAGTTACCAGAGATGGATACTGACAGACAAGCAGTGTGCTGACAAACCTAATTTTCTCAGAAATCATGCTAACAAGTATAATTCCCGAATACACAGTTTTGATATACCGTTCTTTCTGAATGGCTGGGAAAAGTTGCAACATATTAGCACTCAAGACTTGAAGTTTTTTTGTGGTGACTTAGGAGGCCATACTGCCATTTATACTAGCATCTCTTAATCTCAAGCCAAAGCACCACACCACCAAACATGCCTTCAAATTAATACTGGAATCACTGTGATTGAATTTTGTATTTGTTAGGGGGAAAGGTTCTTATCCAGTTTTGACACAATTTTCTTTTTGTGATGGCAGTTCAGCTCTACAGGTGTGGATCATGTTTGTGACCTATATAATTAATGTAAAAAATTACATAGATAATTTGTGAGTCATTGTAGTCAAGCTGTGGTGTCATGCTTCAGTTCATGCAAGTAATGTGGAGATTCATAATGTTGCCTTGTGATCAGCACTCTTTTCCAGCTGCTTTTAAAAGGTTCACTATTTGAAGAGGGGCAGAAGTCCTCTTACTATTTATTCATGTGTGTTCACCCTCGTAATTCTTATGTCACTACTGCAGCTTCTGCTGTTACTGTCTTTCTGTAAATTCAGAGCTTAAGGATGCATGAAATTCACGTGTGAGCTCTAGCTAGAGCTCTGGTCTGATTAAGAAGTCCTAGACATCAAAGTCCATTCAGTTGAACTTGTCTATATTGAATGCCTTGATCTCATCCTCCTTCAATATTCCATGGAAATATTTTTAGCAGAGTGGTAGCTGGAGGTTTTTAAACTTGCTGATCAATTAAATACAGTTTAAAAGTACCTTCAGGTAGTCCTCTGTTTTAGAAAACGTGTATAGTTTCTACTTCCATGTGGGCAAAGTGATATATCTAATATAGCATTTTGAGGCTAGTTTATAACAGTTATTTCTTATCTGGACGTTTACAACTACTGATGTGTATTTAGGGTTTAGAAATGTGTCTAGCCGTCTCATGATCCTGGTTTGGACTTGAATGCTTTCTGAAGTACAGCATAGAGTCTGACTCCATCCAGTGAGACACTGACTTTGAAGCAGCAAATCCATTAAATTTTGGTCTTTGGCAATGATCAAGTAATTCTAGGCTAGCCTTACTCCTTCCCAACTATCTTAGATACTTGGAAATGCTTTTCAAAACCTTTAGATGAAAATGATCTTTTCTAGCATTTCCAAGTACTCACTGTGGTTTCCACTTGGAGAAGTTACGTTAGAACTGACAACTGTTCTCCATGCAGGAGGAAATACAGTGCTATAAAGAATAAAGAAACTGATATTTCAGTGCTTCAGTTGTGAAAATACAAAGAAAGCAGCATGGGCAGACTGTGGAGGAAGGGTTTGACAGTAACTCACATGAGATGTGTATTACTTTTCCTGTGAGGAAGGTGGAAATTCACCCAAGTGGGTGGTGTGCTTTTATTCATTCATCCTTAGCAGATCCTTTAGGAAACCTGACAGGGTGAGTACCCAGAGGCCTGAGAAGCTGTAGGTGTTTTGGTTTCTGGATGCTCTAGCCAGCAGTGGCACTTCTTTCAGCTTTGGGCAGCAGAGTGAAATAGTTTAATCCAGAAGAATTTACCTCATGTTTCAAGAATTTCTGTATGTTCTGATAGTTGTATTGGAATAGAATTTAATCCACTTGATTCAAACCTGTTCTCATGTAGCTGCAGATGGCAAAGGCAAGATTAACATGACAGTGGTATTGATGTTGGCACAAACAGTAACTGAAAAACTGTGTTACTTAGCACTTCCTATGTTGAGATTTGATCGTTATATTAAATGAAGAGATAGCTCATTTATTGTAGTCTGATTTGTTGTGGTCCATATCTGTCTTCTGTGTGTTCTAACTTTGCTCTTTTGTGCTGGAACTAGGTAACATTTATGTGACCATAAGGGAAAACAGTTTAGGAAACGGATCTGGCTGAAAATTCACCCTGTTTTGTTTTTTTATATATATTCTTTTTTGCAGTATATATCTGTATAAAACTGTTCCGGAACTGAGCAGTGATACTGCTCACAGGTGTGTTTGTGTTGTTTCTTGCTGCCTTTGCCACCCTACTTATATGTGTTTTTATAATGAAATGTATGAAGCTGTATTAAGTCTTTCTGCCTAGTTCCACATATTTTGACATGTATAAAATATATACTGTAATACAAGGATTCTTTTTGTAAAAAAAGAAAAAAAGAAAACTTGGCAATTGCTAGCTTTTCCTAAGACTCTAAAAATGATTAGATGTTTCAAGCTGGCATTCCAGATATTAGAGAGAAATATTTGAAATGAAGTTCCAGAAACATTTTTTCATTTAGCTTATTCACTCAAAAGATTATGTACTATTGTTAGTTCTGGCTAATTTGTGATCCAACTGCAGGTGTTTCAAATTTTAAAACTCTGTGTTGCCAAGTAGCACCAAAAATTAACATTGAGAATACACTGTTACCATGGTAACTTCTTTGTTAGAAGACTGTCAAGTAACTATAAAGTGAAACCAGTGCTTTTGATGTGTCCTGAAATAAGGAAGAGAAAGAAGATCAGTGAGAACTGAAACTTTACTGAGTTCCAGTAAAGTAAAAAACATGGGTTTTTTTGCAGGTATTGGAGAGACCTTGAATATCTGTCTTTAACTTTTCACTTGCCTTTTATTATTTGATTTGGGGTTTTTAAAGCTGGATTTCTTGCTTTGACACTTGTTAATGTGTAATTTAAGCAATTTGTAAAAATTTGTAGAAAAGGCCACTTTACAAAACACAAGTGGTTTTGGTGTATTTTTAATGACTTCTTCCCCTTCTACTTTAGCAGCACTGTTTAAACTTGACAGAGTTCAAAAGTAAATCTTTTACTGCAGTAAAATCTGAAAGCTATTGTGTACCTACAGGCATATATAAATAATTTTTTCCTTTTGCTTTGAGCCATTTTGATTCCAGTAGATCAGGCTCTCATTTCAACCTTCTAGAGTTCTCTTGGCATGAGGGGAATGTATTAGGGATCAAGTACATCCTGTACCTGCAATTTCATCTTTTTCCTGTCATTCATTCACTAGACCCTGGTAAATGGTAGTTTGTCAATTGCAATATGATAGGCTATATTTAAAATAGACCCTTCCTGGGACAGAATTAATGGCCTTGGTTCTTGATGTTTTCTCCTTGTTATCCACTCTCACATGTGACCCTCATGTCAAATAAATCCTGTTAGCCTGGAGACTACAGAAGAAACTGAAGTGGAAAAGCAAGAACTGCCGTCTTTTTTTCCAGGCATCAAGTCATAGAAAAGATATTAGAGACCTTATATTGCACCTTATATTGAATTTAGATGTATCTATGTAAAATTACAGAACACTGCTTTAGGAACATTGTCTTCAAATTGTAAAAGTATTTTTGCAGTTGTGTCTGCAAAATTGTCTTGTTGAAGACAGTTTTCATAGATATCATACCATGTTGAGGGATTGGCTGGAGGCCTCTGTTTAATGAGTGTGTGTTTGTTCAACATTATGGATATTTCACAATGTTATTAACTCTTATAATAAGGGTTTTTTTCACTAGATGAGGTTACATGCAGTGTCCTTCCTTGAAGAGAACAGAATGATTTGTCTTTTCTGGTTACTTGTACCAGAACTAGGACTAGACTGTTGCTGGCATAAAGCAGAAGTGGATGAAGAAATTCTGGTCTGTCTAGTGCTGGTTGTTTAAGGATTTAATATTTTAAGTGCATTATTGGGTCAGGACCAAAGTATTCAGTACCTCGTGGACTGAAGCCCAAGAACAGTTGTATATGCTTCAGACTGCTCCAAAGAAAAGGACATGTCCATTAGTTTATTGGCTTTCATGCATTTGGATAGCTGGGGCTAACTGTATAAGTTAACTTCTATTAAATTTAGTTAAAAAGAATTTAAGATATTCGAGGTCCTTCAGATATTTTCATATACAGTATTAGATTTTGTATGTGGTAATACAAAAAGCGTTTCCTTCACAGTTGTTCCAGTATTTCAGTGTTGTTTGAATAAAATACATTCAAACAAGTCATTGGTAGAAACATATTAGTGCTTCTCTCAATCCGTTGAATTTTTTTGTTTTGAATAATGGTTTGGTTTTGGGATATTTTTTTTGTCAAGTACCGTTGATACCATAGTTCAGAGTAGACACGTACCTTTCTTGATACATCTACATATCTTTAGTCACACTTTCCTTTTTTGTTTTTCTAACTGGCTGAACACTAGCTTAGTTTGGAGTCATGTTGCTTGTATAGACCTCAAAACAAGTTCAAGAAGTGGCCAAGTATAACATTTTATTCTAATGTAATGCTTGTTTGAGAACTTTGCTGCTGTTGTTTTAAAAATGTGAAGGCAAATATCTTTGGCTAGTCATGTGAATTTGAATGTGTAATTGTACCTACACTGTCATTTTATCCACATTCCTTAGTGTTTTTCTTGCCATCCCTAATATGAGGATGGTTTTGTAGTAATACAGACTTTCAGAACTAGCCTTCTTGATGTTTTATCTAAAAATACCTTACATTTCTCTAAAAGAAACTTGAAAACTTTCAAATAAGTTTTTTTGGAACAGATTAATTATGTGGGAGGCTCTTAAAATAACTTCCTCTTCTATTGTACATGTGTTTTGTCTTATATTATGTACAAGAACAGCGCCCCATTAATCTAAAAGGGATCATGTCTGTGATCAGAAGCTCTTTCCTAACACTGTCTAACACTGATTTAAGAACTGATTCAGCCCTTCCAAGACTTTTGTTAGTGAAAATTAATTTGAACTACAAGTGAAATGCCAGTGTCAAAATGGAACTTCCAGTGTTCATGGAAAAACCCTAGAGAAGACTAAGAGATCAAAGGTGTAATTAAGTAATGCTGTGTCAGTTTCTTTCTGGGCATGAGAAGGGCTTGGACATGCTGGAGATTGGAAAGGTCTGATTGAACTTCCACACAAAAAGACATATCTCAGGAATGGCTTTTAACCCTTTGGAGCCAGGTATAACCTAAAATAGAACGCCATGTAGGTGAAGCTATTAGTTTCTCTCTTTCTTGCCTGTGCATTCTGGGTTAAATGCAGTTCTTGTGATGTCTTTAAACACACGCTTGTTCTTTATTGTTTGGTAGAAATCACCCTCTGTGCCTTTGGACTGTGTGAGTGGTACCCATACATTAAAGCTGGGGCTGTTTTCATTGCCAGATGAGTACTGGGAGCATTGTGCCAAGTGTCACATTAATGTAGGCTGTGCTGAAGCCAGCAATTCCTGTTACAGTCTTCCTCAGAAATGTGCTCTCCTTGGAAAAGGTGACTTGCAGGAGAGTTTCTAGTTCTTGTCTGGCTTGTCATCTGCTGATCCCATGCTGTGCTCTTTGTTTGCCCTTTCTTGAAAGGGCAGCAGCAGCTACCATCTGCCTATGGCTTGAGATGGTTTGTGTGCTGCTGGTTGGGACATGTCAATGCTTTGTGGCAGTGCTTACTGCAGGTGAAAAGCTGTTGGGTTGATGGAGTACCATGAGTCATGGAATTTTTTTGACTTCATCTTTGTTTAGCATTAGTAGTAATATTTATACATTTTGTATTTGTTTTATGAAAGGGCATAGTGCTAAATGGATGATTTTTGTTTATAACCATAGCTTTTGAAATATGCTTATGTGCATTCTATATGTTACTACCTAGACTTGTTTCCAAAAATGAGTTAATTTCTTTTATGTTTTCTTTAAATTTGATAATTGGTATATAGTCTATATCTACTATTGCTTTGATATTATCTATTATTAATAATGTGTGAACACAGACATTTGGTAGCATTCATGAGGAGGTGTAGTTTAATGGTCTCATAAATAGTATTTACCAACAAAATAAAGAACTGTCTTCAACAGAGGAAAACATCTCTTGTTCTTTGTTCAAAATAATCCTTGAAGTGGTTATTTCCACACACAATTGCAGACTTCCTTAATTTCCAGGAATCCTAGATCCTATTGATAGAAGAAATTGTTTGGTTTCTGTTTTGTTTGTTTATAATTATTCTTTAGTGCTTACTGTCACTGCTGAGTACATTAAAATCCTTATTGCCTAGTCTTAAAGCATAAAGTCTGATCTTGACTTAGACTGCAGCCTTTTTATGTTTCAGTGCAAAGATGTCCCCTTTTCTTACTGTCTTTTCTTAAACTTTTTATAAAAAGTACCTTATTATGAATAAATATTTGTTATTATTTTTTGAAAGTCGTGACTATTCGTGGTGGGTTTTTTTTGGTTTGGTTTGGCTTAGTTTGTTTTTTTTTTCCCTACTGATGGCAAAGTTGCCTCTCTCACTTTGTAATGCAAGAGACCAGGGCCTGCCCTGGTGGTCTAAGCCCCATTGCTTCAGGCACACTGTAAATCTGAAGCTAAACTTTTTTGATTTCTTTCCCAAAGAGCTGACTGCTTTCTTGAGAACGTTATGAGTACTTCCAAGAACAGAGTTGATGCATACTGTCCCGTGTGAAAAAAGTGACTGGATTACATAAATTGATACTCTTAGTCTGCCAAGGAGCGAATACCTTCCCTCATTCCTGCTGTCATGTCTATACAGTCTTCACTGGCTGGCAGCAGAGGAGGCTGAAGTTTGGCTCTTGTAGGCCCCAGAAACATGCTGTGTGTGCATTAATATTTCTATTAAAAAATACCTGACAAAACATTTTTGGGAGAAAGTTAAATATACTTCATGTTTGCATACGCAGTAACTAATATGTAAAGTATGAGTTACTTTAATTGCAGTATGTTTCTAGCTTGTGGATGTTTTTAGTGGTTGTTAAAAAAAATAGAGAGTAAAAAATCCCAACCTCCAAACTACCTCCCCTACCCAGATGTTCTAAGAAGGCTTACCCAGTTTTCCTCTGACATTCCAAACGTTCCACTGAATGTACCAGTATGTATGTATCGTATTAAGAGGTGTTCAGACAGAAGCTCCATTTTTATTCTTTCTTCCTTTTAGAAGATGATGTACTCTAGGGACCTATGATAATCTCATTCAATGTTTTATAAAGAAAGGAATATCTGAATGCCTTGATGGCAAATGGTGATGTTATGGGTTTCTTCCTTAACATGTTAAAGTCTCAAGCAGTGCTGCTGTGTAGCAGAAACTTGGCACTTGGTGTTTTTTGGCATGTGATTTCTGCTGTTAACTGAAGTAGAAATGCTTTTGTGGGTAGATCTGTGTGTACAGTTACTTTTACTAGGGTAACTAAGGTAAGTACTGACCTTTGCTGTTACAATTTTTGGAACAGGATACCACATTTAGGTCAGTTATTTTTATCCCAAAAGTCTGCTTCACCTTTTTATTTCTCATGGTGCAAGTGACTAATGCTGCCCCCTATACAGTTCCCCTCCCCTGCTTCTCAGAGGAGCACTGCTTCCCATGTTCCTTTGCTTGCCTGCCAGAGGCAAGGCTGACAATCAGACATGCTCCCTAGAAATTGTTTTGCTCAGATTCAGCCTTCAGTTAAGCTACTGGTGAATACCATGCAGGGCTTAACAACTTGATTGAATCAGTGCACTAAGCTACAAACATAATCAGTTATGAAAAGTATGTGTTCTGCTTTCCTTTTGTTTTTTTTAAGTGTGATCTTCGTGGTCTCTGCACAAGGTGTATATGTACTAGCTAGACTCCCCATCACAGGTGTGAAGTACTGCTCTGTGAGCTTTGAAGATTTTTCTTTTTGGTTTTTTTTTTTGTTCAAGCCTGATGTAGGTTTATAGTACTTAATATTATTGACCTTACTAGGTCGTGGTGTCATCATCAGTATGTCATTTTGATGTTATCGCTGAAAAATTAGAATAGAAATCTGATGTAAAGAACTTTATTGAGAAGGAGGTGCCAACTTCATTTTGAAGCTTATCCCACTGGATAAATTTAAGATAAATTTGTTTTTTGTCAGGGAGATTGATTTTTGTTGTTGTTGTTGTTGCTGTTGCTTTTTTGGTTTTTTGGTTTAGTATTTCATGTTATTCTAAGCTTAACTGTTAAATACAAAATTTTAGTAGATATAGTAAGATATATATGTATAAATTAGGGGGAAGTTGAATTGTAAAAATAAAGGATCACTGTTGACTCCCTCTATCTGAAACGTTCATCATTAGACAGTATCTGGGCATAAGGTTTTCCATTATGGAATTTAATTGCAAAAGATTGGAAAGATTTCTTTGTTCTTCCTATCTGTCTAATAATAATAATAAAAAGAATTCTTTCTTTGTTATTGGAGTGAGAATTAAGACCAAAACATCATTGCCAAATTTTCTTTAAAACTGCCTGCTTTAAATTTGAGAACAGAGTAGTGGCTAGGATGGCAGGTTGAGACAGACTGCAACAAGTTAGAAATCACTTGGACTTCTGTTTTCAACAAGAATGAATTCAAATGTATAACAAGAATTTAATATCTCAAATTCTGTTCCATAATAAATAATGTTAATTTTTGAAAGTCTTTCCTTAACACTTGAAGATGTTTAATAATTAAAATGCTTTTATGTACTATGCACCAATGGACTTAATGTACTGCTGGTTTTTCTCTGGGACAAAAATAAGTGGAGTGAAGGCAAAAGGTGAGACATTTCAAATACCTAGCTCAGTCTAGCTCTAAGAATAATATTAAAGTATGGCTAGTTAGGAATGTCTTGTCTTCTGCTTAGACCTCAGACACATTTTTAGACTGTTGGTTATTCTTCCTCTGATGTTTAGGAAGCAGTTTGATTTTAATGGAACTCTGTATTAATTTGAAATGAGATTTGGTTAGCAGGGAAATGCACTCTATTTTCAAAATATTTCTATTTGTTGAACTAATTTCTAAAATTTAGGTCAATGTAATGAATGTATTATGTATGGAACATAATCAAGGAAAACAGTTTATAATGTCTTCCATATTTCTCACAGGTTGTGAAGATGAGAAAAGATGTGAAGAAGGCCAGAGTCCTCACTATTCGCAGACTAACCAGACACATCGGGAAATTAAAATCGAAAAAGTCAGTTTTAAATAATAGTGGTTTTTCCTGGTTTATAAATAAGGCACTATTTTAATTGTTTTCACAAAAATGGAAAATGGGAGAAAAAATGTACTACATTTAAAACTTAAGGCACTAAAACACATATTTGTCTTATTTTAACATAATTTTAGACTAAAAATACTAACTAAAAGGTGTTTCATAAAGCTGAATTGAGATTACTTTTTTAATGGGATTTAGTGTATTGGAAGGTAACCTGAATCAGTTACAGAACCTTTTACAGCACATCTGAAAGTGTCAGATTTCGTCTTTTAGGTTATTCTGCTGTTGAATTTAGGTTTCACCAAGTTTTCTCACTATAGTTGTCTTCTGGATTGTGTAGCAAAAAATACTTAATTTGCATAGGTATTCATGTCATACTTGATTTTTAGTAATTACTATTAATTAATTCTTATATGAACAGCTTAAACAATGTATTGTAGATTATGTTTTTAAAGATTACTGACCTGAAATAACTTAGCACATGTCTTAGAAATGGTGTAAGATACATCTCCTACTGTGTTCACAGTGTAAATTGAGGATACTCACAATTTTAGCAAGTTGTCCAAAATAAGAAGTAATCCAATGAACTTCCATATTTAAATACTAGAGATCTTAGAATAAAATTACATTTGAGACACTGGTGTCACCTCTTCTTGATATGATTTGTGGTTTTGTATTTTCTGATACAGTAACATTTGTTTTTCACATTGTTCTGCTAAATCCTCAGTGTTTTTTCTGCTGTACAGTACAGCAAAAGCTTTAGGCTATGTTCAGCTCTTTGCTAAAATGTTCATTTGCCAATAAGGGATTGTGTTTTTGCACCATCTCCTGATTTTCTTTTTTATTTTGCTACTTAGTCTTGCAAGAGAGGAAATAAAGTAACTAAACTGAGATTTTTTAAAATAATGATGGACTTCACTTGCAGGGGTTCAGAAGACTTGAAACTAAAGAACCAAAAAAGAGTTGAGAGATTAATAGAAGAAATCCATGCCATGAAGGTAAGGCCATGTTTAGATAATTCAGTATCAGAGTTTAAGTTATATATATTTTAAGTTCTCTGTTTTCTGCAACTGCATTACTGAAACTAAGTATTTTCAGAGTAAGCTTGAACGTGAACACAGCTAGCAAATTGTGAGTATTTGCATTTGTTGAGGTGTTAAACAATTTGAGTCTTAAGTGCTCCAATGAATTTGCTTAGCAGTGTGTGTTGTTGAAAGTTTTTACTGTAACAGTTAAAGCACAGAATTTGAAGTTCTTGTGCTGCTCAGGAGTATGGGGAGGCATTTTGTGTGTCTAACAGTACAGTATCCTCATTGTCTGTCCTGCAAGCTCTAAATATCATGCCATTTGTATTTGGTTCTGTAATAATTTCAAATTGTAGCTGTAAGGGACTGGTTACACTAGAGTCAGATCTTTTTTTGGCGGTCAGCCTTGCTGTTCATTGATACAGTATTTGTATCTTATATGTTATGACATCAAGAAAATGCTTCAGAAAGTTTATAACTTCATAATGATTTGTGCTAATCTCTCAATTTTAGTTGATTCTACATAAAATTGTGTGGTGAAATGAGTTCTGAATTCCAATCATAGACTTGCACGCAAGTCATGTATAGGTGGTGACAAATGTTTTCTCACAATATGGCTGGTTTTGATTGTTTCCTTGACAAGCATAGTTGATAACTTTAGTGATTATATCTTTACACTACTCTTGTGTGCTACTCTGGGGGCACACAATATTGTTGCTAGTTTTTAACATTTCTCTCTTTCTTTTCTCAACCTTACAGAGATTTTAGTCTTCAAAAAAGGTTAATAGCCTAGGAAGGGCTTCATTGACCAATTTAGATGTGCTTTGTGCCAAATTGATCAAGTAGAATCAGAGGGATTTTTAGCTTAATACTTCCAGGAAGAGTCTTCATAAACCAGCAAAAGGGAAAAAAAAACAGGCAGCACTGCTCAATTACCATGACAGTAATATTGAGGCACTCTGCATTGCCATCTGACTGACTTACCTTCAGTCTTAAACTTGGTCTTGTATTTGCTCCTTTTTCTCTCTCTGTTTTTTTTTCTAATTTTTTTAAATTGTTTATTAATGCCAAGTGTGTGTGTCTCACTTTCTAAGAAAATGATGAAGTGATCAGGTGTGCTGGAGCACTGAGCTCAGAAGCCCATATTTTTTAATGGGGCTTTTGTGAGTTTGAGAGGGTTTCACTGCAGGATTTGTTCTGCACACATTTACTGGGAGTCTTTGTTTTGTCCACATTGTGGTTTTGCTGTCAGGATCAACTCATGCCAACATCTTAAAGCCTGCTTGCACTCAGGACTGTATTGGCCAAGTACATTCAAGTGTTGCTTCAGTTGGCACGAACACGTACAGGGCTTGTAAGTGGTAGCTTTAAGAATGGCTGTTAGGGAAGGATAGATTTCTAGTCTAGAAAGCTGAAGGCAAGTTTTGCTCTGAAATAGTTTATAGAAAGGGAGGAGTCCTCAAAGTAAGCAGCTGAGAAGGAAGAACTCTCCCACTTCTTGGGCAGATGCACTTGGTTATTTGAAAAGTAGTGCTGCAGGTTGAAATTAGTGAATGTGCTTGATTATCTGAAATTTTAAGAGCTGTAGGTTCACTTTATTGTTAAAAACAATGCACTGTTATATTAATATTTAATAGAAAAAAGTTTTGTTTACTTGGAGGTTTTTTAGACTTCAAAAATGCACAAGTTGACACTTACTAGCTCTATAGTATATTTATTTCTTAAATGAAAGAAAAACTCCTGTTTCTTATGAATTACTGCCTAAAAGGCACTAGTTGTTAACATACTTTTTCAGCCTCTTGATTTCTGCACTAACAGAGATTTTTAGAGTTTACATAGAAACATTCCTCATTCAGCATGGAAGAAGTAAAAAAGAGAGCATTCACACAAACTGGTAATGTTACTTCAGATGACTGGAAGATTTTATATTGATGAAATCTCACTCCCACCAACCTTTTGTCTTAAGTTATTGATTATAAGATTCATAAAAACCACCTTCACATAACTTAAATTATGAATTTAAGAATTTAAAGGAAAGATTGGATACAATAGAAATTGAAAATTATCTATAAAGTTGCAGTTTAGAGCAACTAAGGCTTGAGTTCTGCTAGATTATTTTAACAGTTTTAGTGTGTGGATCTCAAACACATGCCAGAGGAAATTCAAAATCCTTTCAAAATTGATGGATTGTGTGGTGGATATAGCAATTTTTCATGTTCTGTTAACATCAAGAAGTTGTCCATTAACTTCTCCTTATGTGTTTTATGCAAGAAAAAATGCCTCTTCTCTCTTAGTGAATGATTAGTCTTGAGGAGCTGCAAACTGCAAAGAGCAGTTCAGTGGAAAAGGCAAAAAATCCAACAAAATAATTACCAGCCAAAGTGGTTTGGAGCCAGAAAGTGGATGTTGCACCAGAATTTGATAGTGTGTGTATTTTTGGGATAAATGATTTATTAAAGTGGTAACTTACAACTTCTAGGAATTCTTTAATGGTTGAAGGCCTGAAGGCTTTCTGTAGGTTGAAGAAAATAAGACAATTTTTTCCCAAGTTTCTTCCAGTTGCCAAAGTTGTGGTTTGACACTGGCTAAGCACCAGGCACCCACGAGAAAAACTATTCAGTCAAGGGTGGTAATGGAATTGGAAATTTGGTGGGGGGAGGAGGAAGAAATTTGGAAGGTTTTCATCCTGTGTTCTGTGTGTTTTTCTGTGTAGTTTTAGGTTAATAAAATTCTTTTTTTTCTTTCAATCTTAAGTTGGAGCCTGCTCTGCTCTGTCCCTGATCACATCTCACAGTTAATACCAGGGAAAGAGGTATTGTCATGGGGGCATTGGCATTGCGCCAGGCTCCAACGATGACAATGATATTGCGAGATGTTGCTATATCATGTTTGGAGGATGCCCATTTAGAAAATATGGGCAAAAAGGCAATTTGCAGTGCTTGAAGGAAAAATGCTTTCCATTTGTCAGGAATGAGCAGCAGTTGGTTTCAGCCATTTTCACGTGTCTTGGAAAGGTATGTTCTCTGTCCTGAAAACTGTCACTGGAGAAACAGATTAGTTAATACAATGAGGGGTTTTAGTACGCTTAAACTACAGTATTTATTACAGAATAGTGAATGTAGTACAAGAGATTGTCTTGGTTTTAGACTGGGCACAATGCCAGTGCCTCCATGAAAACACATCCACGTAGTGTCTACTGTGAGATGTGACCAGAAACAGAGCAAGCAAACACCAATTTAGGAATAAAAGGAAAAAAAACTTTATTAACACACACACACACACACACACACACACAAAGAACAGAATGGAAATCTTTCAAACACATTTCTCCTCCCCCTCTCAACCCACATTACAACATACAATACCAACTCAAATCTTCCTTCAGTCCCCATCTCCCAGGTTTTAATTCTCAGTCCATTATCCTTCTTCAAACAATCAATACATTCTATTAAAGAGGAAGGAGTCTTCTCCTTGTGCCATTTCTTGACTAACCCCTTTCCATATTCCATGCTCTCACCATGGAAATGGACCAGAAGATTGCTTTTGGGGTTTCTCTTTTTAAGGATACTTTGGTCAGTTCCACAAAACGACAGTCTCTCCATTTTGGGATAACAAAATCCCCCCCATTTCCCCCGGGGCTAGGGCTTCACGACAGAAATCCTCTCATTTCTGATTTCTGCCCACCACTACTCTTCACTGCCTTTCTTGGGTCTGAGCCATTGCTTTCCCCCCAAAACCGCAGTCTCTGTGTTACAATAGAAAGTTAGCCCATCCACAGACGAAAAAAAACTGCTCCTCCGTTTATCTCTTCCCAAGTAAATTCTTCTCATTAACTCCACTACTCCCTACTCACACAAACCTCTCATTTCACTTGTCCATTTCTTCTTGTTCTTATCTCTGTCCTCCGGGAGGATCAACGTTTGGAAGGTTTCCATCGTGAAGGAAAAAAAGTTAAAATCATCTCTAGGTGCCGGACTCTCTTCTCACTCTTGGCCGACTTCCAGGAGCTGCCCAGCGCGTCTTATCTCTTTCTCTCTCTCTCTTCTCTCTCTCTCTCTCTCTAGCGCGGTGCTGGGGGGGGGGGATCTTGCTCTCTTCTCTTCACTACTTCCACCCCTCCATCCTTTCACTTCCCTCCCCGTCTCTCTCTCTCTCTCTCTCCAAGATCCAAGGCCTCCGGCCTAGCTCACGGCGCCTCGTGGCCTTTTCCCCTCCCCCACCCGGCCTACAGCCGGAGGGGGAGAGAGAACTGACCTGATCCCTTTGCTGACCGACAAGCAAGAGAGTGTCACTTCCTGGGAGTTCTACCTTTATACCCTGTGTTCTCAGAGGCGGAACCATCTCCTCATTGGTCCAAACAGGTGCCAATATTCACACCTGAGCCCCCACTGGGCTAACCACTGTCTCCAAAAAAAAAACCACTTCCTTTCAAACCAGGACAGAGATACAGGAAAAAATAAAAACATTATTTTCTTAGTTTTATATTCTAGCAAGATGTTAACAGAAGTAGACTTAAATGTGAACTTCATTACTATGGTTTTGAAAACCAAATTATTTTATAGAAGTAGAACCTCAGTTTGAAGGCTGTTTTTCAAGGACACACTCAATGTCCTTGGAACAACAGTCATTCCATTTCCTGAAAGTAATAGGTGTGGAATAGTGCTGAGGTTGAGGACAGGGCTGGGTAGCTGATAATTTTTGTAGCAGGTCAGCTTAGGGAACTTGGTAGGTCTTTCTTCTAGTATGGCTTTTTTTGCATGGAATTTTTATATCCTAAAATACCAGTCTTTTTTGTAGATCTGTCATTTTCATCCAGCAGTACTGTGTTCTTTCTTGATTAATGGTTTCATCTTCTTTAACCTGGCTTTCAGTTAACATCACACTGTAAAATTGTCTTAAGTCACAGTGGAAACAAAGGCACATTTTGCTTTTTCTTTCTCCTGGCATGTGTTTCCAACAGTCTTGCATATTTTCTTTTAAAATAGATAGCAAACATTCATCCTAATGTTGTAGAATCTTTAATCTTTAAA
The DNA here is from genome assembly GCF_022539315.1 of Serinus canaria. Taxonomy (NCBI): domain Eukaryota; kingdom Metazoa; phylum Chordata; class Aves; order Passeriformes; family Fringillidae; genus Serinus; species Serinus canaria. The sequence continues at coordinate 21,512,392 of NC_066343.1, read as the reverse complement.
AGTTTTTGTAAGAGTAATGGGAATTGCATAAACTTCAGTGTAGTCATCCTAGGAGCAGTTCTTGATGTTTCTCAACAAAAGGCAGAGGCAGGAGTGGTTCAGCTCCCACGATGGTGTGGGCCAGATGCCACTTGTAGATGATTTCAGGGAAGGAAGAAGGGGTAGTGCCTAAAGTTATTCAGCCCTCCTTCAATGGAGCAGCCCAGATCTTTGGTTTGGTGCAGGCATCTGGCTTTCTATCTATGCATGATGCATTCTTTGATAGTAATGCAGGAAGCGTGGGACTTTGAATGGCAGGTATATCCACATGTGCGTTGGTCAGCATAGATGTGTGAGGCGTCAGGCACTATTAGGAAACACAAAAGTGTTCTGCTTGTGCTCTTAACAGCACATTCTACTTTGCTAGTGGCAGCTCAAGGCTGTTCTGGACAACATATGCCTTACTAGGGAGTTTTACTTTTGTTAAACAAACTGCGTACTAATTCAGTGGCTATCTAAAATTATGTTGAGGTAGAAGTAAAAGCTCTCCCAAGTAGGGAATACAATGTAAAGACCACTTAACATAATGGAGAAGAAGGCGGTATGGATAAACAATGCCCGAACACAAATAGGAGGTCTACCAAAGGTAGACAAGAACAGCCAGCTGCCGGGGCGATAATTAGTCGCCAGCCAGGCGACGACGACAACGGGGGCGCAACAGATCCCCCTCGCAAGCTCCTCTGCAAATCCCAGCAGTGGTTCAGCCCAGGAACAAAAGGCTGCCGGGCGGGAGCGGCGGGGAGCGGGGCTTCGCGCCAGGGGAGCCCCGCGCCCTCTCCTGGCAGGTAGCGCTGCCTGCCCGCCTGCCGCTGGCAGCCGCCGGCGCTGCTGGCAGCCGCGCCGAATGCCGCGGATAGTAACTCAAAACCCCCGGCACTTCCAGCCAGTGCAGGGCTGCTTGGAAGTATGTTAACCCTCAAGTCAGATGCGGTTGTTATTTTAATGTTAGGAAAGCACTGTGGAACAAAGTGTGTCAGTACAATGATATTGCAGATTGCATTACAGTGCGAGGGAACACTGACATTCAGAACCAGAAAACAAAAGGGATGTTTGAAGAAAAAGGAATATTCAAATAATGACAATTTTTGGCATCATGCTTGCTGTGGTTCTAAGCTTGTTTTACTTCTCTTTTTTGTCATTTTTATATGCTTGTAATTGTAGTTTACTTTCATAATACCTTCTACTTCTGAAATTGTCTCAAGATTGCAGACTTGCTAATTGCTTTCTGTATGCTGTGGTGAAAATAGTGACTGTGCTCTGAATGTGACTACTGAATCAGATGTGAACCTCCAAAATGAAACAATTCGTTTAATCTAATTGACAGAATAAAATGCCAAGTTCACAGTGTTCATCTCAGTAGACTGATGTAATTGCTGGCATTTGACTTGCATACCTCTTGAAACATTAAATTAGTTTATAAACGTGGCAGAAAAGAGTGGCCTATACTTGCCAAATAAAGTTTGGGTATTTTACAAAAGCTCAAGCAATTAGCCATGTTAAGTGTTCTTTTTGGGAAGTTGTTTTATTCATTTTGTTTTGTTATTAAAGCATGAATAAGTAGTCTTTCCCTCAGCTGCTTGTTCTGCTTTTAGAAGAGGTTATGCAGCATAGAAGAATGATGGTATTTAGCTTGAGGAAAGTAACCATTTGTGCAAAACTGTGTTTATAAGAATATGGTGTCAGTTGGTTAGATGTGTATTTTTGTAACTTTAATTTTCCAGAAAACAACAAACCCAGAAAACTATAAAATTTTGTATTGTGAAACTTACTAGATGAAAATTCACAGGTTGACACTGAATTTCACTTGGATCTAAACTGAGACAGCAGTACTGTAGACATTTGGTAATGTTTAAAACTGGTGCCAGCAAAAACCTGACACCAGTATAGTTTACAAAAAGAACAATTGCTAGACAAGTTCCCCTTGAAGTACATTCTTAAATTCCCAATGATTAACTGTGATTTTGGAGGGGTTTTTTGTTTGGTTTTTTTTTTTTTTTTTTTGACAGGTTAGGAATAGTTAATTTGCATCAAAATCAATTGTCCTTTGTTCCTCTAAAGTAAGGTGATTCCTAAGCTTCTGGTTTTTTTGGGAAGTTGTATTCTGGTAATTTCCTCTAGTGATGTCTTTGGTTTTGGTATTTTAAAATATGAATTAAATTTTACCATTTTTTTCTTAATCTGTTTTGTAGTATTTCTCTCCCAAGTTGTTATTAACCCAACAAGATTGAAAATTAACGATTTCAAGATTTTTTTTTTTATTTTGAGATGTCTTATATTAAAATCAGAGACCAGTTAAAGCAACATAAAATTCAATACAGCTTTTGAAAATTTTAGGTAGTAGATAAAACATGCAAAGTCATTAAAAATACATTAAATGTATTTGATCCATACATCAGGAAAATTAGAAACTGTAGAACCACTTCTTCCTATGCTTTTCTTCCTCTTTGTAATACAGATCTTAGATAAGTTATTAATTAAAAACTATGTCATTACTTTCGAACATCGTAATAAGCTTAAACCCAAGTGATACAGGGAAATATATTTAAATTATAATTAATTAACCTGTCTCTCCAATTGGAGAGAAAATGTCTTCATTTCTACTGGATAAAGCTTCTGTTTTCAGTATATAGTGATACAGAAACAAGTCATCCAGTGAGGTCACTGGCAAAAGCTGTGTTGGCTATACTGGTGAAACAAATTTAAAAAATTGATGGAATATTTTTTCTTACTGTGCTCTTGCTTTGCTGTAGTTGTCTGTCCTTTATTACACGGGTATGTACAGTAAAACTTGACTTCCACAGAAAGCTACATATATATATATATATATATATATATATATTTTTTTTTTTTTTAGGACATTTATCAGACTTGCTGCATTAACTGTAAGCTTAGCAAAGGCAAACTTCTTGAAATTATTTATTAAAAGAGTATGTTGCTTCTGAATATGTGCAAACTTCTGAAATGGTATTTATTCAAGTACTATTAGATTTCCATTTGAGATCTGTTAGTATATATATGTCTTTGATAGTGAGAAGCTTCCACAACATGCAGAGCGTTGCTAGTTGGAAAGACATTCCCACCCCAATTGTAATGTGGCATCTAATTTTCTTGGAATAAAGAGTACATTAGTAATATGCTGATTTGTTTTGTTTATATTAATTTTGAGTGCACATATGCCTCAGCAGTCTTTACTTCGTCACTGTATTACATTACTTTAGATAAGAAGGTCTTCCCAAACACATGCACCCCACAGTGGTTACTGTCTTTTATGGTCTCTTAACCACACAGTAGAGTCCTGTGTTTTTTAAGGAGATTTACATGGTAGTACCACTTAGATTTTGTGTTCTTCTGTAATTTGAAAAGCAAGAACTTATACCAGTGAGTCACCAAAGAAATCCTGAATATAGCTCCCAGAAATAGATTCCTTTATATTTTATACTGAAAGGTGAAGGCTCTGGCATAAATGTACACAAACATTGAAAATCCTAAATGTTGTCTTGCCAGGAGGAATGGCAAGTCTAACTGAATGAGGCAGAGAGATCTTTAACCTTAGTATGGGTATACTAGGTATAACTTGTCTTTTATTTATTTTCCTAAGAACTTTTGTAGATGTTTCTGTCTTTTTCAAGATTTAAAAATAAATGGGTCTAATGGCATTTTATTTAAATCCAGCATTAACTGTTTCTTAGTAGGCACAGCAAGGCCCTATACCTCCTATGTGGTATGAGTGCATTGTGGTAACAGAGGGGAGCTGAAGTGCTGAAGTTCCCCAGCACATTCCATGCCCTGAGCCCCAAGTGTGGTTCACCCATGAACTCCAAGAACAAGTCCTCATTTCAGCTGCATGGGCCAGCGAGTCAGCTGATGCTTTCAGGATGGGTGAGTGCAGGTTTTTTCCCAATGACAGTTAAAAAAAGGAACTAGCAGGAAAGTTTTTAGCATGGAGATGCATAGGTATTTACTAGATTCATGAAGGATTATAGTATTCTCTACCAGTGACTTGGCAGTCTTCATAAATTTCTGGACATCATTCAGCTTCAGACCTGTGACAGAGCACCATCCTGGACTTCCTGTCAAATTAATCAACCTCTCATGAGACTGTTACTGGCCCCCACTGAATTCTTACCTGTGGATTGAAAACCTCAGTCCTTCTCAGCAGGAAACTCCCAGTAGATTCGTAGTGCTTTCACATCCACAGATGTTGCTCGCTGCAAAAGGAGGCAGTGGTGGGTCTTTTTAGAAGTGCTTTAGAAATTCAAAGAATGCAACATCTTAATGATTATCCAGTCTGTTTCTTTGCACCAAGTAAAATAAATTAAACAATTGCACCATTTGGGCATTCTCACGTTGTCTTTCAGCTGGAAGGATAAATTTTTACTGAGAACTGTCACAGTCAGCGAAGCAGGAAATCATTAAAACAAAAGTGAGTTCTCAGGTGAAAAATGCTTTACTGTAGAAGCTGCAGTTGCAAACAAGTAGCAAGTACAGTGTTCTGAGTTTACCTATCATCAGAGTACAGTTAGGGAAATTTGGGACAAATCAGCAGGCCTCGCTGGAAGGATTTTATGGAATTTACAGGTATTGGATAAAGATGAGTGACCTGGATTGCCTGGATTCCATTGAGGAAAAAACTAAAGCCAAATGGAAGATGAAATTTCCAGAGCCAAGGCTACAGTCTCTTTGTCTAGGATCCGACTTCTCTTCTTCTGTGTGATATTACCAAGAAAGATACTGCCTCCCATTTTATTCCTGTTTTAAATGTTGTAGTTAAAAAATGAGAGCAAGTACTAAAGATGCTTAGAGTCTTTACACATCTTTAAACTTTTGTTCTGTAGATGAAGTTCAGGATATCTAATTAATCATAAGAGAGCTTGAGATGTGTTTTACTAATAGTTTATAAACACTGGCAGTAAGTCAGGCATTTGCTTGAAATTGCTTTGCTTTGTCTGTGATAAAATTACTTAGAGACAGAGGGATTTTAAAATAAAGCAGGTAAGTCAGTGTAGCACTGATTTGTTTAATAAACTTGCTAACAAGCTTAAGCCACACTTAACTAGACAATAACTAGACACTATAAATAGTTATATTTTACTTACCAGATCAATTTTTTTTCGTTCTGTTATTAATTTTATCCAAATTTTTATTCTGGTAGTACTTTTCATCTTTGTTGTACATCTAGTAAAATGGGGACTTAAGGAGATAAAGGTTTGGGATTTATTTATTTTCTTTTTTTGTATAGGCAGAGTGCCATTTACTTTGGTGTGGTGGTCCACTAATGTGACTTAGAATGGAAATTCTTGTGTGTGTATTTAGGTCACAGCTACTGACAAGGGATTTGGATTTATAAACTGCTAGGGAAAGAAGGTATTCTTTTTCTTCATAATCAGTTTGATAATAATCAGTTACAGCATTGCATTTCTGGAAAACATGCCTTTGTAACTTAAAAAAAATTGTGCTTTTATAATGGATTTAGTGTCTTTTTGGAAGCTGGATAAGCTTTCAGATGAGACATGGCTGATTTATTTCTCTACTTTGAAGATATCCCATATTTGTGTATTTTCACAATGGTAATACTTACCATAAGTCTTAAGACTACTTTTGTTCTGAATGACTAAAATACTGAACTTCTGAAGACTTAGGGGAGCAAATTGGTTATGAAAAGAAGACATATAGGACTTAAATTGTAGGGGGAAAAAGCTAAAGATGTGTACTGGAATTTTTTCTCTTATACCTTTCTCCTCTCTAAGCAACCAAGAAAAATTACAAAGTAGCTAAATCAGACTAAATGGTTATGTTTTAAAAGCTGAAAGTGCATTAAATGGGTAGCAAACTATAGCTGAGATTTCACCAGAAATATGACTTTTGGTAAACATGTTCTGTTTCTGTTTCTATATACCTTGATTCTGTTACTTACTTTTTGTAGAATTTTTAGCATTTATAATTAAAATTGTCTTTTCATGTGGAAAGATTTAAAACTTGCACAGCTAAAAAAATATGAAAAAATAATGATGAGAAGTAGTGGATTTTATTATAAAGGTAAACAAAAAATACTAGTCAAAACAAAATTGAAATCGTGTCTTTTTAATAGTCTGAGGACTCTTAAATTGCTTCCACAGGGCACTGGCAGCCTAGGGTTTTTTCCTGAGTAATCTAAAACTGCCTGAGACAGCATAGCTGAGAATACATTTTGTGTGAAAAATCTTGCATTTTTGAGATTTGTTGAAGCCTTGTTTGACAGTAATTTTTTTTGGTTTTGCTGTCTTCCAGAGGCTATTCAATAAATTACATTTCCATGCCTGTTAGGTTAGAACCTCTATCTTTCTCAGTATCACTTGGATAAAGTATCATCTGAGCAGCCACTATCAATATAAGCATGAAATCTTATTTTCACATACCATTTACACTTGACATACTTCTCTTCAATATAGTCTTGTCTTTCTGTGTAAGACAGTTATAGTTTATTTAAAAAAAAAAAAAAGCTCCCAACATTTCTGTTCTAAGTTTCTGTAAGTGCGTGGGGTGAACTTGCTGCCTCCTGTACTCTGTTCAGAGGTGATTGCCTGCCCCACAATCTACCCCTTCCGGTACCCCAGTGCTCACTTTTCCCAGCCCAGGCCAGCCTTTGCCCACCCGTAGTTACTTTTTCCATAAATTTGGTGTTTCACTGTAACTGTAACAATGTTGGCTTCATGTGCTATTCAGTTACCTTAGTACCTTGCAAGATGTCTGCCCTGAAGTCTGCCCCGTATTCCACTTTTCCATGTTGTGTAACTCTGCCGTGATGGTCTGTGCAGCCACTCTGCAGCTTCTTGCATTGTCTGTCACGTCCAGCAGTTTTCATATGTCCAGTAGTTTTTCACACCCTGTTTATTCATCTTAATCTCAGGCCAAGGCCTGGTCATTGCCTGCAGCCAGGATCCAGCTGGCTGACAGGTCAGTTCTCCTGACAGTGTTCCAGTGCCCACTGGAGCAGCTGCCTGGGTACTGAATGACTGGAGGAGCAGCAGTCCCCAAACTGTTGGAGAAATTGAGTCAGGCTGGTCCTACTGCTGCCCTGCCTTTGCCACCTCTTCCCAGTGTCATCTTGACATTTTTTTCTTTTCTTACCTGTATGTAATTTCACCTCTTTGCCCCCTGCCCGCAAGTGCTGTTAGGACTAGGTGCCAGCTGCTGAGGCTGTGGGGGAAGCAGCAGGAGTCAGGGCAGAAGTGTAGGTGCCCCAAGCCTGTGGTGTCAGCAGCAGTGCGTGGGGGTCTCAGCTCCAGGCACCGAGGCAGTAGCAGTATATGCACTGCTGGGGAGGACAGGCAGAGTGTGTTCTTCATGCATCTGTAGGTGGGGCTGGGGTGAGTGAGGCTCTTGGCACATCTGGACTGGGCTGCTGGTCACAGCAGCCCAGTCCAGTAGCATGTGCCCATGCTACTGCTGATGGGACAGGCAGACTGTCTAATATTCATGTGCTTTGACCCCCACATGTATGTCTCTCTGGCATGTGCAGTTCACTAGCAAACCTCAAATGGGAGTAGCACTGTGTGGGAGAGGGACTTTTTACAAGAGCTTGTAGTAATAAGACATGGGGTAATAGCTTTAGACTGAGATAGGTTAGGTTTGAATATTAAGAAATTCCTTATTGTGGGGGTGTGGAGGTGCTGGCACATGTTACCCAAGGCTGTGGATACCCCATCCCTGGGAATGTTCAAGGCCAGGTTAGGCGGAGCCCTTAGCAACCTTGTCTAGCGGAAGAGTGCCCATGGTGGGGATTGGAACTACAGGAGCTTTAAGGCCCCTTCTAACCATTCTGTGGTTCTGTGATCTGGGAAGGGGTATCAGGTGGCCAGAGAGCCTTGCTGGTGCCTGTAAGGTGAGTGTGTGTATCTACCTGCTGGTGACTTGCCGCCAGCCAGCAAATGAGAGGCCCACGAGAGGGGCACAAGGGCTATGGCTCAGGCTGAGGGGTGTTTGATGGACAGAAGGATATGCTTTGCTGATACTGAGGGATCCACAAGTCCTCATGTGTTTGGGCATTTTGAGGGGCTGGAAGGTGGCATGCTCTCAGTAGTGAACTTTCAGTCCTGATCAAAAAAGAAGGAAGAGGTCTTGGCTTGCTCTGCTGAAGTTCATGTGAGTCCTGAGAGTGCTACATACTGCAAAGCTGAGCTTCACTATTGGTTGAACCTGTCAATAAGAAAGCAAGTGCTACATCTGTGAACCTGGGACAGATGCCTCTATATCTCTGGACTCATTGGGTTGGGCTCCAGCATCAGGGCAGGAGGAATCCCTGGACTGGCCTCAGAGATGCTGGAGGGGGCATCCATTATATCATCCCTTAGCACAATCAGAAAGAGGGTTCCATGATGGATATTCAACACTAAGATTTTCCTTGTGAGTCAGGTGCATCTCAAAGTTGAGAAAACAGTACTGAGAAAAATACCACTATTTCCTTTTTCTGTTTTATTGTCCATTGCTGACCATTAATAGAGACAGAATAAACATGTATTTATTACAGTAACTTGATTCATGTGACTGTGTTTACAAAACCAAACAATATTCTTCTATGGAAGAATATTTAAGTCAAAAATGCTTGGTTTGCCTTAAGCGTAGGAGAACTGAAGGAGATTATTTATAAAGTTGGGGATTTAAGCCTGAGCGGAAGGTTCTTGGCTTCATTTTGTATCCTAGGCATTTTAGTGTGGCTTTAATGACTTCACATTCCAAAGTGTAATTAATTCTCCAGTATTATTCATGATTCTGCAGTGTCTTGGGAATTCTGCAGTATTGTCATATCAAAATTAAACTTCTGACACTCATGGAGGGATCACTGACGTTTGTCTGCCTCTGCCCTGAACCTTGTTAAATCCTAAGGAATCAGGAAATAGGCAGTTTTATTTGGGATAAAGATCATAGGAATTATCTTTTTTTGTGTTTTGTTCCTTTTTTATAAACCAACAGCTTGATTTAATGAATAATATTGAATTACAGAGCTTCATTTGTAACAGTGTGACAGTAAGCGTGTCACTTAACCATGTCACAATAAGCTCCTATGTGACAGTAAGCATGTCACTTAACCAACGTGTCCTACTTTCACCATCTGTGAAACACTTTGGAAAGTCATGGAAAACTGAATCATAGGTCTTTTCCATCTCTGTTAGGTCACCCAACTGTTCATCTGCCAGTAGAATATTGTTTCCTACATCCACCAGTGTTTTTCCAGTGTGGATCCTGTCCTCTAAGCGATTTGGCTTCCTCTAGTACCTTTGGAAGATGATTTTGCAGAGTTCTAGATCTCATTGTCAGGAAGCTCTTCTGACATTCACAAAAAGATATTTTTGTTGTTGTTGTTGTTAATTTAACTGAGTTCTGTTACTTTTTTCCCATTAGCAGATAATTGTTTACAGTTTTAAGTCATATGCAATTCATGATAAATAAATAGATAAATTGCAAGTGTCTGTAAAGTATCTTATCTATACAGTATAGAGAAGAAAAACATAAGATTTTGAGATGCAAGGTAATACCTTTTATAAAAAGGTAAGCTACTCAGTTTTTCCTGAAATTATATCTATGGAAGTGTACAGACTGCTCCAGATGTACAACAGAAAAGGAATAGAATATGGAACTTAACCATGGAGTTAAAATGAAGATATTGGAATAGGTTTCAAGAATGCTTAAGCAGGGAAAGAAATTAACAAATACAGTATAGTTGTTGAACATGAAAGCAATCAGAAGAACTAAATTACTTTGTAGAGAATTTTAACTTTTCAAAATGAGTGGATGTTATTGGGGTCTGGCATAAGAATAGCTAAACTGCTTTTGAATGGCTGTCTGGGAAACAACTGGTATGTAACATGACTTTTTGTTGCACTGCCCTAGGAGGAAAATAATGTTAAATTAATTCATTTGATGAGGTTAATAGAGCATTTTGTAATACAACCTACATAAAGCATGTGTCTTAAAATAGCAAAAAATCTGTCATGGGGGCATGTTTCATTAAATATTCAGCTTTTAACAAAATCCACTTGTCCAGGATTTTCATTCCTCTATTTCAGCTGCCAATGCAAATGCTTAAATCCAGGAATGCAAACTGCATGTTCAGTCAGTCTCTTTAGAAAAAAGATAGTATTTTTTTCATCTTAGTTTAATTTTCATTGTCTTTAACTTATATATTAATGCACATTGATAAGATGTAACTTCATCAGAAGAGAAGTCAGGATTTAGGCCTTCCAAAGTTTATTTGTAGTACAACAATTTGGGCAATTGAAATATTTCTGCTAATAAAACCACCCATTCTACATACTTTGCTTTTGAAAAATCCCTTTTTCCTTCAGCACTAGTATATACAGTCAGATTAGGTATAAGGTAGTGTTTTGAAAAGGTCAGTCAGTATAAATGTAGTGTTTACATACACACCAAAAAAATTCGCCACATAATGAACTGGTTTTCTTCCTTTAAGAGATTAGAGAGGTGCTATGATTAGAATGTTTATAAGGAAGGTGAACCTTAGAAAGACTTCATATAGTCTGATCATAAGAAGAATAAACTTATCTTTCATCTACAGGAAATAAAACCAGATGAAGTTACCAGACTTGCTCTTAGGACAGAAGTTAATTTTGAAAGTGTCTGCAAAAAGGTAAGACTTGCTGGTTTTTGTTTTCCTTCCCCTGCTTCTCTGAGTGTGAAAAGGTGCAAGTACATGGATTTGACACAATGTGTTCTGTTTGTTGTGTTGTATCTTCGTTGGAGATCTTCTGTTTCTGAGGAAGTTTATCCATTGGGACATATCTACAGAAAAATGAATAGCTATCTATTAGCTGGGTGGGCTAGTCCATAGTAATTAGAACAGAATACCAGGAATAATAGTAGTTATTTCCTAGTCTTTATAAATAGATTTGTTCTGTTTTTATAGTATATATGCATGAAATAGTATAAAGTCAATTAGTATAAGTTCATTTTCAATTAGTATAAATAATCCTAAATAAGCTTTCAGCAGCAGTTGGGAAAAGGTTCTCAGTACTTTTAAATGCAGTGAGAAGTTTCCATGTGTAAACAAAACAGGACAAACATTAGCTTGAAATAAAGCTGGAATTCTAACACCCCTGTGTCTTAGTCGTTTCAATGTAATGTTTCTCTGGAAACCTGCTGATGGTACAGTATCAAATATTGACAGCCTAACTAGGGATGTCCTAAGAGATTAAATGAAGACATAGAAGATACTCACAGAAAGTATCTTTGAGTAGTTCGAAGATATTGTTTGAAATAAGCGGCTGAGGCTGAGAGCATCCCTCTTTTAAAGAGCATGTTACATTTTTGACGTGAGAAAGCAATTCTGAGTTTAAAAATGTCAATGCATGACGTTTTATGGGGTTTTTTCACTTTATCCTTAATTCCTATGGGTGGCCCACTGAGGAAGGCTGAAACTTCAAATGTTTGTTGTACACAGGGTGAGTTTTAACGTAGAATTGGGTCATTTACTCCTGTAAATGACCCAATGGCATCATTAATTTGTAATATAACTCTGCTGTTGCATATTACAGTCATGTGATGTAATTCAGTTATTAGCATAGTGTGCAGCAAGTTTTTCAATGTTTTATGTCAGCAAAATCAAGTTAATAGGAAAATATCATAGGAATTCGGTATTCCTGGAGAAGTGTTTGGGTAGAAGCATCCTAAATGTTTTTCCTTCTCGTAGTGATAGAAGAGAGTAAGGAAAAGGTCACAGGTACACTGGCATGAAGCTAAAAAGCATTCTTCTTTTAAATTTATTTGACCAGGATTTTCCAGTGTGAAGATGAGGTAGTCAGAAACTGGTTACTCTGATATTAGAATCAGGGCAGACACAAAGATTTTGAATGTGTGAGGACACATGGAGAGGGATTTCGTTCTTGAAGAGAGATGCTAAATTCTGTGACATTTTGTCACTTAACCATAGGAGATTCTTCTGCCAAGATTTCAAATTCATCAGGCTTATGCTGATTTCATAAAGTGAAGGAGCACCAAAATGAAATTATTGATGCTATTTTTTAAAGGCGTTTGTAGGTTCACAGTTGGAATTTTATTTTCTAAGGTGGCAATTTTATTGAAAAGAATGCTAAAAGAATTTAATTAATCTTATTTTTTATGTATTTTTATATATTCATATATTCATAGTCATGACTGATGGTGTACTTCTCATATTTATTTAAAGTCTTAAAATAGGCTTTAATTTAGCTTTAATTCTTGAAAATGTATATTGCATGGAGTTGTTTCAGGGTTTTGATCTGTGGTTTTTTCTGTTACTTTCTGCTGGTGTCCCTGTTTTTCAGGGAATGGAAGTCTGTTAATCTCACAGTTTTTAGTGGATGGAACTTACATTTCAAATAAAGCTGATGAAAAAATGCTCATCCTTTTTTAAATCCGTAGAGAGTTTTAACCTCCTTGCAGTAGAAGAATATTTACAATATATATCATAACTTTTCTTGTTGCTTTTGATTGACCATAACATATCTCCAACTAAAGAAGACATCCCTTCTGTGCTTAAACAGAAGTTAATTCTCCAGTATTTTGTTTCTTATTTTCCCACAGTTAGTCATTAAACATACAATTAAAAAATTTTGATTCTCTATCCTTAGCAATATTTGGTAGTCTCGTGAAATACAGACCACACTGTTTACCTTTTCATTATCTTGAGTTTCATAATATTTGAAGGAAAACATCCTGTGGCTGTTTTCATTTTCAGAATGGGTTTGTTTTCATTGACAAAAGGCAATCTGCTTTTAATTCACTGTGGAATGCTGAATATTAGTTTTGCGTAGTGGTCATGTAGTCAGGATACTTTTTAATTGCTTCTGCTCACTGAGCTTTTATGTTCCATTACTGTTTCCCAAACTTTTTCAGAATAAGTTATGCATACTTTTTTGTTTAAAAAGAGTTTGCACATATTTCCATCAAGTACAATGAAATTGTGCTAAGTGTTTAGCAGGTGGCAGTTTACTGTGAGTTCCTGTGATTAAGATTTTAATATGGCTGTATTGATAATAAGCAGATCAGATTTATCAAGTTGCAGGGGGTGTTGGCAAGAGTCACCAGTCCCATGACACAAGACTTTTTATAAAAGCATTATAAGAATCAGTAGATAAACAATTCTTTGTATATGTCTGCTGAAGTATTTTTAATCAATTTGAATATTGCTGCAGCTAGTACCATTGTTACCAACAGGTGATAAATCCTATTGTAAAAATTGTAATTAAATGTTACCATGCAACTTTGATTAGGCTTTATATTGTTGGTTCTAGTTACAGCTGTTGAAGAACAGGTCCTGTATTTTGTAGGTTTTCTCCAAGTCCTTGTGCACTTTTTGTACCAAGTTGTGCATTGTCTGTCACAAATATATTTGACAAACATTAGTAAAATTAGAAAAACATGTCATAGAGCTCATATTTTAAACTCAGATTTGCAGCTGTGGTGGCATTTTGAACTGTTGCACACAGCATATATTCCTGCAGTGTATTGGTGGCTTGATCATCAGTGTTGTGCTCCAGGACACTGAAGTTATAAATTGGAAGCTAATCCTAATAATGTTGTTCATTACAAGCAAAAAACTGAATTGAGCACTGGCAAAGTCTTAAGTGTTACCTTCAACTTCTTGCTAACAGAGATTTAGGGTAATTCAGATAGGTGAAGGTAGGCTGGATAAATAAGCTAATATGAATTAATGTTTTTCCAGTATTACAAAATTGTGTTTATAATCTGGGCTGTTTATTCAGGAAAAGAGGATGTTGGTCCACCTGCCAACACCTTCATCATAAGCACAGTTGGTTTTGTTGCCTTTGCTAACAGATGTTGACTAACTTACTGTAGCATCTCATTTAGCTTTTCTTCCACTAAGTCTTTGGTGTATAGAACATAAGGAAGAAATCCCTGCGTTTTAAACACTTGAGAATGACAGAATTCCAGCATAATGGAACTGTGCTTACAAGCAGTGATATGTCATCTTGCCTTTAGTCAAAATACATCTTAATTTTTCTAAAGAATACACACTGTATGTGTTTCAAAATGCAGCAACAGTATCCAATCCCTGGGAGCAGGGTTGAAACAACTATTGTATTTTACTTTGGGTGAATAGAGTACGCATATACATTATGATCTGAGGTTGGCACATCGCTTCTGACTTACAGAAAAAGCATTCACAGATCATAAATACCACCTAATTTTTTTGCCTCCAGATGCAATCTTCACATAACTGTGGGAGCATAATATTCCCTTGTTTTACACTGATCTTTAATCTGTGGTCCTTGAGAAGAATGCTACCTTTTCCTATTAAGTCTTGTATTGCACCCATTGCTCAAATCCTGTTGTGTTTGAATCATACAGATGCTTTTCTGCACAGCAAGTATTGAGTATGTTATAATCCTCAGAGCTTTTCTGGGGCCACATTCTTCTGAATCTGAAGATTACTGAAAAGCTTGCCACAGTTTCTAAATATGTTTAAAAAATTTTTGTAGGCCAGAAATGTAAGTCATTAGTAGCTTTTTGAAGCGCCTTTTTTTGGTTTTTTTCCCTAATTTAAGGTCTGGCAAGCTTGTTTTGGATTGCTTCATGTACAGGAACCAACTTTGTCTTGTTTGGAATTTAAAAGGAATTCAAAGGCTTTAGAAATTGGATCTCAGGCAGCTCATGAAAAGGCATAGAGAGACATGCCAGGATTTAACTGAGCAACTGGGTAAACAGTGTGAGTTTGGTCATTTAAAATCTAAGCTGCCTGATGAGGACAACTTGGCTTAACATGATTTTGGAGGGTTGACATTAGTGCTGTGTGGCTTCTGGTGCAGATATTTTTAACAGATGCCTAAAGATATAGTACTGTTAGAAGTTCTGGGGTGAGTGCATTCAGTATCTCTGGCACTTTACCTATATGGCTTAAATGAACTTGGGATGGGGAACCAACCAAAATACTAAGAGTAATATGAAAGGGTTTTCTTTGATTTATCAAACAGGACTTTGACTTATTCACATGTGAGAAGAACATTTCTGTTTCACGTCCCAAACTTCTTGAATTCACTCAATCTCTAGTGTGGGGCTAAGGAAGTTCTTGGGCAAAAAGGAGATGAGAAAGAGATTAGAAAGGTGTTTCTGCCCAGGACAGACAGGAAGAAGAATGACAGAGTTATAGGGCTAAATATGTATCAACTTTATTTCTTTCAAAAGTGTGTTTCAAGCACATAATCAAAATAGCATTTGTCAGATTCATGTCCTTTTTAAATTGTGCGGGTGACGGCCTGAGATCAGTCTATCAATTCACAGCCTCTCTGTCATTAGTAAACAAAGAAAGAGCAAGGGTGGAATAGTCACAATACTAGTTTTGTTCTTATTTTTAGATTTACATTGAAAATGTTTTTCACACCAACAGTATGTGAAAGGCAGTTTATGAAAGGCTGCTAGCTTTGAGGCTTTAATTAACAGTGAGTAATTAATTGGCATACCAGGTGTCCCAGAATAACTCACCAGATGGATACAAGACATCATTCTTGCTAAAGGAATATACGAGACTTTGTTCTAATAAATACACTTATTTACTAAGGAAATTTCAAACTTAATACTCCTCACACTTTTGAACTTTGTGGCAGGATAAGAAAGATCTAATTTCTGAATCAAGTACGGTTTTTGATTAGAGGAACAGTCATGTCTGTATTTCCTGATTTTGAAAAATAGAAATGTTTCTCTCTCATCTGATAATTCTAAATGTATGTTTGTGATCCTTTCCTTAATTTATTTTAAAAATATACTTCCTAGCTGAGAATGTCTAAACAAGCCCTCTGCATGTACTATAGATTTAATCTGAGGAAATCTACTAAATGATAAAAAAGGCCCCTGAAAATGGTCTTCTGCGTTTTAACTGGAGACTTGCTGTTAGCTTTAAAGGCTTTGGATAAGACACAGATAGTTCCTGTCTTTTGTTTAGTGTTCCACCTCCTCCCTTCTCCTTCCCCAGCCCTCCTGAAGAATTCTACTCATGACACAAACATAGTAATTAGTCTAGATGTTATTATTGATGTAAAACTTCTGTTTATGTTGCTAGTGCCTTTATTAGTAGATTCTTATGTACATGGATTTTTAACATTGCCTATGGAAATATTTTGTTTGCAGTACATAAACCATAGGGACAAGACTATTGTATGAATCAATTTTCTTTGTAATACTGATATGATAGTCCATAAGCGTTGTATAATATGCTTATCATTAATACATTACAGTTTTGTGGTTTGATTTTTGGCTATGCAGGGGCAAATGGCTGGTGGTTTTAGGGAACACATAGAAAACTTGATTCTCGTTTTTATCTAAATTTTGGTTGTTACAATCTGATAATTTAATAACCTACCTGGATTTCATAGATAATCTCCATCTCACTCTCTGCCCCCTTCCCTATAAGTATTAAGTATTGGAAACATTGTTATCTTATTTCCTTCTGCTCCAGAAGGAATGTATTGCCTTGCTAGGTGCATGGCTTCTATTCTCCAACGAAGTCTTTATAGACTTTTTTATTCTTTATAGAATAGAAGTTGAAAATAGTAAAATAATAATAGTCAAATTATTTTCCTACATGTTAAAATGTTACCTTCCCATTTTATTCCAGTATGAAACTGTCCCTGTTTAGGGCAAATTTGGGAGAGAATCCCCAAAAAGGGCTTCTCCAAAAGCAAACCCACACAGCCCCCTCCCCCAACTGGTTCGGGAAGATTTCCTCGGAGAGAGGTGGAAAGAACCTGTTTATTTGACAAGCACAGCACACACAATGAACAATACCGGATGACACCACTCTTCCACTGCTGTGAGAAAGATGACAAATTCAGAAAGTCTCTCCTGGGGGTTTGCTCTGTTATCAGTCCCTCCGGCGCTGAGGCAGCTGCTGCAGTCACAAGGTGTAAACTCTCTCTCCGTGTTCTAAATCCCAGTCCGGAGCAGTCAGCAGGTCCAGCGGGGTGGGGGGAACAGTCCAGAAAGGAATTTGGACTGTTTATCTAAAGTAACTAATGAGAAGGGGGGAAAAAAAGCAAGAGCAAGCAAAGCAGAAGCGAAGCAGAAGCAAGAGCGAAAGCAAAAAGCAGGGCAAAAAGCAAAAAAGCCGCCACATGCACTGGTGCTATCTGTATGTCCCGCCGAGTGGCTGATAAGAGGCCCAAAACAAAACTCTCACTCTGCCAGTCTTAAAGGCACAGAACATAATATCCAGCATAAATTACATACACACGGATGGGGATAACAGTCACCCTAGGACATTCCACCCCTTATCCCCATATCGTCAAACAATTTCATTCTCACCCCACAATCAGGTCTCCCTGAGGTACACAAAGTGTTGTTTCATCTCTCTGCATCACCCACCATGTGCATCCTGGTCCCTGAGCAAAGACAACCCCACGGATGGGTTTGTCCGTACTTGAGGCAGAATTGATCCACACTGTCCTCCCTAACAAACCTTTGACATGTACCACTGGGACTTTATCTCCATCTATTATATTCAGGGACTCAGACTGGGCAGGACCTGCTCGGTTAGTGGAACCTCGAGTGTTAACTAACCAGGTAGCCTTTGCTAAGTGCTGCTCCCAGTTTTTGAAGGATCCTCCACCCAGGGCTTTCAGCTGGGTTTTTAGTAGCCCATTGTACCTCTCTACCTTCCATGCAGCTGGTGCATGGTAGGGGATATGGTACACCCACTCAATGCCGTGTTCCCTAGCCCAGGTGTTGATAAGGCTGTTCTTGAAATGAGTCCCATTGTCTGACTCAATCCTCTAAGGGGTACCATGCCTCCAAAGGACCTGCTTTTCAAGGCCTGGGATGGTGTTACAGGCAGTGGCATGAGACACAGGGTAGGTTTCCAACCATCCAGTGGTGGCTTCTACCATGGTCAGCACGTGGCGCTTGCCTTGGCGTGTCTGGGGCAGTATGATGTAGTCAATCTGCCAGGCCTCCCCTTACCTGTACTTGGACCACCGCCCACCATACCACAGGGGCTTCACTCGCTTGGCCTGTTTGATGGCAGCACACATCTCACAGTCATGGATAACCTGAGAAATACTGTCCATGGTTAGATCCACCCCTCGGTCTTGTGCCCACTTATAGGTGGCATCCCTGCCCTGATGGCCTGAGGCATCATGGGCCCACTGAGCTAGGAATAACTCTCCCTTGTGTTCCCAATCCAGGTCTATCTTTGACACCCCTATCTTTGCAGCCCAGTCTACTTGCTCATTGTGTTGGTGCTCCTCATTGGCTCTACTCTTGGGGACATGGGCGTCTACATAGTGGACCTTCACAGGTAGCTTCCCTACCCTAGCTGTGATGTCTTTCCACTCATCAGCAGCCCAAATTGGTTTTCCCCTATGCTGCCAATTGGCCTCTCTCCACCTCTCTAGCCATCCCCACAGAGCATTAGCTACCATCCATGAATCAGTGTAAAGGTAGAGCCTTGGCCATTTCTCTCTCTCAGCAATGTCCAGGGCCAGCTGAACAGCTTTGAGTTCAGCAAGTTGGCTCAATCCACCTTCTCCTTCGGTAGCTTGAGCGACCTGTCATGTGGGGCTCCATACGGCTGCTTTCCACTTCTGGTTCATCCCTACAATGCAACAGGAACCGTCTGTGAAAAAAGCGTAGCGTGTTTCCTCTGGTGGAAGCTGGTTATATGGAGGGGCCTCTTCAGCCCATGTTACTGGTTCTGGTTCTTCATCTGTGACACCAAAATTCTCACCTTCGGGCCAAGTTGTAATCACCTCCAAAATCTCAGGGCGATTCAGTTTACCTATACGGGCGCGCTGAGTGATAAGGGCAATCCACTTGCTCCATGTAGTGTCAGTGGCATGATGAGATGAAGGAACCTTGCCTTTGAAAATTTACCCCAGCACCAGCAGGCGGGGTGCCAGGAGGAGTTGTGCTTCCGTGCCAGTCACCTCTGAGGCAGCTTGGACTCCTTCATAGGCAGCCAAGATTTCTTTCTCCGTTGGAGTATAATTGGCTTCAGAGCCTCTGTAGCTTCGACTCCAAAATCCTAGTGGCCGACCCCGAGTCTCCCCAGGCACCTTCTGCCAAAGGCTCCAGGACAAGCCATGGTTCCTGGCTGCAGAGTAGAGCGTGTTCTTCACATCTGGTCCTGTCCTGACCGGACCAAGGGCTACTGCATGAGCAATCTCCTACTTGATCTGGGCAAAAGCTTGTTGCTCAGGGCCCCAGTGGAAATTGTTCTTCTTGCGGGTGACCAGGTAAAGAGGGCTCACGATCTGACTGTACTCGGGAATGTGCATTCTCCAAAAGCGTATGGCACCTAGGAAAGCTTGCGTTTCCTTCTTATTGGTTGGTGGGGACGTAGCTGTGATCTTGTTAACGACATCTGTAAGGATCTGACGCCGTCCGTCCTGCCACTTCACTCCTAGGAACTGAATCTCACGAGCTGGTCCCTTTACTTTGCTCTTTTTAATGGCGAAACCACTCCCAGGAGGATTTGGATTATTTTCTTCCCTTTCTCAAACACTTCTGCAGCTGTGTTCCCCCACACAATGATGTCATCAATATACTGGAGGTGTTCTGGAGCTTCACCCTTTTCCAGTGTGGTCCGGATCAGTCCATGGCAGATGGTGGGACTGTGCTTCCACTCTTGGGGCAGTCGGTTCCAGGTATACTGCACTCCCCTCCAGGTGAAAGCAAACTGAGGCCTGCATTCTGCTGCCAGAGGAATGGAGAAAAATGCATTGGCAATGTCAATAGTGGCATACCACTTTGCTGCCTTGGACTCTAGCTCGTACTGAAGCTCTAATATGTCTGGCACAGCAGCATTCAGCGGTGGCGTCACTTCATTCAATGCACGGTAGTCCACCGTCAATCTCCATTCCCCCTCAGATTTACGCACAGGCCAAATGGGGTTGTTGAAGGGTGAGTGGGTCTTGATGACCACCCCTTGGCTCTCTGGCTCTCGGATCATCTTATGGATGGGGATCACAGCATCTCGAGTGGTTCTATACTGCCGTCGATGCGCTGTGGAAATGGCAATTGGCACCTGTTGCTCTTCTCCCTTCAGAAGTCCTACTGCAGATGGATTTTCGGACAGTCCAGGCAAAGTGTTCAATTGCTGGATGCCCTCAGTCACTACAGCTGCTATCCCAAATGCCCACCTGAGTCCTTTTGGGTCCTTGAAATACCCACTTTGAAGGTAATCTATGCCCAAAATACATGGGGCCTCGGGGCCAGTCACAATAGGGTGTTTCTTCCACTCATTTCCCGTCAGGCTCACATCCGCTTCCACCAAGGTGAAATCCTGGGATCCCCCTGTCACGCCGACAATAGAAACAGACTCTGTCCCCACATGTCTCGATGGGATTAATATACATTGTGTGCCAGTGTCAACCAAAGCTTTGTATTCTTGTGGTTCAGATGTGCCAGGCCAACGAATCCACACAGTCCAAAAAACACGATTTTCCCTAGCCTCTACCTGGCTAGAGGCAAGGCCCCTCTAAGCCTGGTCATCCTTCTTTCCCTGGGCATATGTCTTGGATGTTCCTTCAAGGGGATCAGACATATCATCATCATATCTGGCAGTTCGGCTACGGGCAACTGGAGCTGCTTCCCTCTTGGTGGAACTCCCTCTCTGAGTCCTGCCTTCCTTCAATTCACGTACCCGTCGTGCCAGAGCAGCAGTAGATTTCCCATCCCATCTCCACATGTTTTCTTCACAATCACTCAGGAAGAACCACAGCTCAGCTCGTGGGGTGTACCTTCTCTCTCCATCTGGAGAACATCTGTATTGGGTACCAGAACCTCTGATCTGTACTGCTGAGATTTGGAGGTCTTCTTTAATCTCCTCTCTGAGCTTCTTGTGATTCTCCTCTATCTTATCCTCTAACTTCTGCAGACGTGTTTCCACTGCTGCGATCCTGGCATGTGTTGGGCCATGCACAGCGTCTGCATATGCTCGGAGCTTCTTCGCCATATCCAGCACGGTCTCATCCCTCTCATCCCGCTTCATTATGGCTAAGGCAGAAGCATATTCATGTGGCCCGAGTTGTACAAGTTTCCGCCACATCACAGACGTGCATGGTACCAAGTCTGGGTTCCTAGTTGTTACGTCATCTGAGAAGATAATCTCTGCCACTGCCATTTCTCTCAAGCGTTGGATCCCTTGCTCTATGGTTTTCCATTGGGTCTGCTGCATATAAAGATCATCTGCACGCAGATATCTTTGTGCAACACTGTCCAAGACCCGTGCTCAGAGGCTGTGAGGATTAACCCCCCTCATCATTCCTTGGTCGATAACAGGATCATGTGACAGGGATCCCAAATGCCTGGCTTCAGTGCCATCCAGAATTGTGGCCTCGCCTGCAGCATCCCAGAGACAGACTAACCAACTAATTATGGATTCATCGGGTCGCCGGGTGTAATCCTTCCTTAGGCCACAGAGGTCCTTCAGGGAAAAGGACTCCATATTGGCTTCTGGTCTGGCACCTGCTGCTTTGACTTCTGATTTTACATCAGGAGGCACTGAGGGTCCTTCTCCTGCATCATCCTCATCATCATCCACTGGTCGATTGGTCTTGCCTGTGCATTTCCCGCTTCTAGTGCTAGTAGCAACAGCCATTGGTTTAGCTGCTGGCTTAGGCTCACATGCAGTGCGTGAGCCTGGTTTGCTGGCTAGGACTATAGCTGCTGTTTGTCTCCCTGCCCCCCTGCCTCTGTCTGCTGGCCAACCGTATCTAGCAACGTGCGATAAGCATATGCCAAGGCCCAGCTCACTGCAATGATCTTTTTCTCTTTAGGGTCATCCTGGTACTTCTCTTTCAGATATTTCCCCACCTCAACTGGGTTCTGAATTTGTTCATGGGGAAAGTCCCAGACTATAGGGTCAGAGAATTCCTTCAGGATTTGGCCCATATTCTCCCATTTCCCACACCACTTAGGATTTTCCACACCTGGGTCTATTCCTGAGTCAGGGATCTCATCAGCCCGTCTAGAAATCTCAGCCCTCATTCTAGAGATGCAGCAGACTGTGTAGAGGAAGCTTACCAGACTGAATCCCAGAAAGATGGTCTCTTTAACATTCAGGGGAAACTGAACATTCTCCAATAGTGATGTAACAGATTCAGAGGAGAAGGAAAGCAAAGGCTGAAAAGCCTCACCCCCTGCTCTTCCTCTAACAATCTGGATGCATAACCATAGCCACGAACCATTCACACCTGGAGCAGACCCCAGCATGTTTATAAACTTCTTACAAGCTATTACTACCAAGCCCAGCAGGATAGCTATTCTGGTCACTACCCTTCTGCTGTAAAAGCTACGTATTAGGGACAATACAAGAGCTATTTCTGGATAAGAACATAAACCAAGGGACCATAGAGGTATTAAGATCTCAAAAAGCCTTAGGGACCAGAAATGCATGCAAGCCTTCACCCCAATAGACATTATGAATTCAAAAAGCATGGCTATTAACTGCTTTATACTGACACAGAATAATGGTAACCAAAATGCACTCAAAACAGGGTTTCTCCACTCTTTCTCGAGCCCCACACTCTGGGCGCCACAATTGTCCTGGTTTAGGGCAAATTTGGGAGAGAATCCCCAAAAAGGGCTTCTCCAAAAGCAAACCCACACGGCCCCTCCCCCAACTGGTTCGGGAAGAATTCCTCGGAGAGAAGTGGAAAGAACCTGTTTATTTGACAAGCACAGCACCCCCCAGCACACTCAATGAACAATACCGGATTACACCACTCTTCCACTACTCTGAGAAAGATGACAAATTCAGAAAGTCTCTCCTGGGGGTTGTTTGCTGTTATCAGTCCCTCCGGCGCTGAGGCAGCTGCTGCAGCCACAAGGTGTAAACTCTCTCTCCGGTGTTCTAAATCCCAGTCCAGAGCAGTCAGCAGGTCCAACGGGGTGGGGGGAACAGTCCAGAAAGGAATTTGGACTGTTTAGCTAAAGTAACTAATGAGAAGGGGGGAAAAAAGCAAGAGCAAGCAAAGCAGAAGCGAAGCAGAAGCAAGAGCGAAAGCAAAAAGCAGGGCAAAAAGCAAAAAAGCCGCAACATGCACTGGTGCTATCTGTATGTCCCGCCGAGTGGCTGATAAGAGGCCCAAAACAAAACTCTCACTCTGCCAGTCTTAAAGGCACAGAACATAATATCCAGCATAAATTACATACACACGAATGGGGATAACAGTCACCCTAGGACAGAAACAATAGATACTAATTTGCATATTAGGTGTCAGCTAGACTTTTCTGTCTTTAATAGATGCATCTGTCAACATGTTATATTTTTTGGAAATATGTTGCATTCATTTAATGTTACAATTTTCTGCATTACAGACTAAGATAATTGTCTTTATGCTGGGCATCAGTGTTACAGAGTTTGATTCTTTTTGTCCTTAGTATTTTTACTCAGTTTCAATGGAAGTTACACTAAATGTATGAAGCCACGGTTTCCTGAGAATTTTCCATGTCAAACACCATATGTTATTCTTAAACAGGAATGTCTGTGATCTTCTGAAGACCACTGATGAAATGAAGAATTTTGCATTTATTGATGAATATGACATTTAGATGTAAATACTTCCTCTGTGTAACTGATTGTTCTTTGTCTTCTTTTCCTGAAAGTTCCTCATCTTCCAAATTTGATCACTTGAACTCCAAGCTGTTTAGCATGGCCTTTATGTATACCAGGCTGTATTTTGGAGCCTAGAATCCATTTCTGTGGCTGCAACTGGAATTTTATGTCAGTATAAATGAAGTCTGCCAATTTTTGACAAATCTCTCTCCAGTCTTCTTTCCACCTACTTTGCTTTGCAATTGGCCATATGTCTGCTAGCCTAGCCAGTATCAATCCCTCCCCAGGCTTCCAGTGGGAGAGTACAGAGTTGTGCTGAGTTCTGTCCATGTCACTGCCACCTTACCCATCTTCTCTAGTTGCCCCTTCACATTCCGACCAGGCTGCCGTACACACTCCACTATAGTGCCGCTGCGAGAGCAAGGAGGTAGGCTAGACCAAAGCTAGCATCATCTTCAACATACAGAGTAGTAATTGCAATGAGCTCAGTTAAACCTCAACTTTGATTTTGTTCATTCTGGAAGGAGTCTTCTTCTAAGTTCAGTATCTAAATAAGCTGCTAGTAACTTTGGCAGTGTTTCACAGAGATATTGTGTATCTCTGACACAAAAGGGCTGTCTTCTTTCAGATTTTAAATTGCTAGTCCAAGAATCTTTCTACCACTCATTTGCAATCCTGTGAGGCTGTATTTCTTAATTTTGTTGCCTGGCTGAAAGTTCAAATTTGCTAAAGTACAGTCTTTTCCCTAGACTCAGAAGTGGTGTGATTGCCTTTGATTTTAATGTGCTCATTTCACTTATTTGATGTGCCAGACCAGAATGTGGGCAAGCATATCGCAGTTAGTAAAGCTCAAAGGAAGTTGGTTCACATTTTTGTGAGTGAGACTTGGCTTGGATCCCCAGGTAATTCAAACAAAATGAGGTTATAATGGATGAAAAGCAGGATGGGAAGAACAGTGCTGTTAGTCAGATATGCCTGTGGCAGTGGTGTTGTGATGCATGATGCTGCACATGTACATGGCTGTACTTCTTTAGTCACAGAAGGTTTTATGTTACAACACTCACAAAAGACAAGCAGTTCACAACTCTCATTCCTATTTTAAATGAGTATTTGAGTGATATGTGATCAGTATCTATTGGAATATGAGCTGTCACAGAAATTATAGAGGAGAATATTAGAAGTAGTCTAGTTTCTGTGCTTTCCTTGAAGAAAATACAGAAAATTTGCATAAAAAGAGGTTCTCAGGGTACTGTGGTTGATTTGGCAACTGTTTGGTTTGATTTGGGTTTTGTTGTTTTGGTGGGTTTTGAGTTTTTTGTTTGTTTGTTTGTTTGTTTTAACAAAGGAAGTCCAGGTTACTGATGGCCACAATCTTCTTCTCAAGATTGCCCAGACTTGCATACAATTCCTATGAGGCAGAATATCAGTGCCTAGATAAGTGTATGGTATAAAAATTAGACACTTAGATATTTGTAGTGTGTTTGGGGCCAGGAAAAGTTGACATGAAAGATGACCTGCAGCATAATCATTATTGCACTGGGCTCTCAGCATTAAAAATTTTAAAGGAAATAAAGGAATATTTAAAAGCACAGGGAAGGTTATATGCATGGAGGAACATCATACTAACAGTGATGTTACACACAGGGAGCATGTGGCTGCTTTTGAGGATGTCTCTTACAGGCCAGGGACAGAACAGCTTGATCCAACAAGTAACAAAGTTAAATCAGACTGACTCCAGTGACAGCTGATTGACACCTCCAATACTAAGGTACCGGGAAAGAGGGTTAATTATGAATGCTTCAGTATTAACCCTTGCACTGAAAACAATAATGGCAGGGAACTAGAATTCCTGACATGTAACATGATTACAGACAATATAGATGCCCTCCTTCCACCACTTCTTCAAGATACTTAATGCAATTTACAGGGATAATGGGATGTGATGTACACACATGAGAGTGGTACTTTTCTGTGAAGCACTGTAGTTTAACAGCTCAAAGGTATTACCAGGAAAAAAAAAAAAAGGCACTCAGAAATGTTTTGAGTGGAAGTTCCAACTGTAACAAAAGTTTGATACCACTTATGTATTACAGGCCCCAGAGAGAATGGTAATGGTGAACAGAAAATGTTCAAGGAGACTGAACATTGAAAACATTGAACATTGAAAATGTTCAAGGAGACTAGAGAAGCTACAACTTTAGGACAGATAATAAGAGTCAGTGTTTTCAGTTACTCTTAATCCTTTTGAACAGAAAGTCAGAATCTTTACATTGTATATTATTTATAGGCAAAGTAATCAGTTCGTAAATTTGATCCATATGAAGGAGTAGGATGATGGATTTGTGCAACCAAATGACAAAGGAAAATATTTCCTCTGTCTTGTCATCTATCTTAAAATCCTCTGGGAATAGATACTCATTGAGCAATTTCAACCAAGCTTCCTGTAGCTGGTTTTAAGAGATTTAACTTCCAGCAGGAAGGCTTTTTTCTGTTTTTGTGAATGTGAGAAATCAGTGAATCCTGGAGGGGAAAATGGCCATAGTTTATTATGTCTTGATCTTGCTTTGAGAAGCACAATAGAGTTGGGACTCTATGGTAGTATGCCAAGTGAATGCACTCCTGTCTAGAAGTAAAGTGCAAGGAGACCACATAAGGTAGTATTTACATGAGTTTAAACATTATTTTGGTTACTTGCTTAGAAAATTTTAAGTGTTAAGATGTCTTTAATGTTATATAAACAAGTGTGATTACTTATGTTAAAGACTAACAGTTCCATGTGCATTATTAACAAGGAAAAACTCTTTCTGTATATTGCTTTGTTGTGTGATTCAGAATTGCATTGCAAAATAAAAAAAAAATCTGACATTCCTGATATTTCTGAAAATGAAAACCAGCTGCTGGTTCTTATGCTCCTTTTATTTTTGCAAATGAAACTCTATCAGTTTTTCATTATATATATAATGTAAAAATACATTTTTCTGATTTCTTCCCATCTCTGCTATCCAGGTAAGTTTTTAAAATGTCCAACTAAGCACTAGGAAATTGATACTTAGAAAAATCAAAAAAGTAAAACAAAAGTTATGGAATTAAGCAGGCTCATTCAACTCATTAGGAAGCCCATCATCTGTTGCTAACACTGGAAAAGAAAAGAGCCACCATTGCCTGAAACTGTAGAAGATGTTCCTGAATTATTGGATTCACTTTAAAAAAATTCTCACATATTGGGGTGCCAATGAACATAGCTGCTAAGACCATCCATGTGAAAAGGTTTTAGCTTGGTAAAATGACAGCATAAGTTTATAGCACATTGCACCTCTCTGGCAATATTGGTAGGTAAGACAAAGTATTGGAACCTGGAGGTAACTAGTGACTTAATGGAAATATAACAACATTACGTTTATAGTGTTGATGATCTGTTTTCTCTTGGTTTTGGAATTCACTTAACTGCCAAGTGATTGGAGTTGCACCAGGGAAACAGCATGCAAGAGTTAGGTAATAAAAATGTAATAGCCTAGAAGATGCCCAAGGGCCTCTGAGCATAAAGGTTCTGTGTGTCATATAGTGAAATACCAGCTATAAAATGTGATCACCCAGGATTGCCATGTATTTTACATCATTCCCTGCTGATGTGCTCAAGTGATACCAGGGATTATGTGTGTATCTGTGTGTTTATCTTTAAAGTTGGTCTCGAATGCATTAAGTCAATAGACTTAATGATGGAAAATCTACATTTTGGTGCCAGAGAACTGGCATGTTTATCTCTGATGTTTTAATAGTTTTTCAGTGAACTGAACTTGTATTTCCATTGTCTTTTTCAGAAAAAGTCTGAAAGACATATATATATTATTAAAAAAATCTGGTTTCAATCATGCACACAAATTGCAATGTGGCATGCCAAGAAATGCTGTCTTGAGTAACATATTATAAGATGGCCTAACCCTGGTTAGTGTGTGCAGTACTTGTGAAGTCTTTTAAGTCATCTGTGCCTCCATTTCCCTCTCTCTTAGTTCCTTCAACGGTGCTTTGAACAGAAGTGCATCTCTCCAGAGAGTTTTATCTGAAGACATTTAACTTGACAATACTTTAATTATATGTAGGTGTGTTCCCTGGTAGTAATGCTTGCAATTGTAAAGGTCTGAGCAAGATTTGTCCACAGGGATAATTTTTTTTCCTTTATGCTATAAATTATCTGAAATATGCCTGATTAAAATGGCACTTCTTTTTGAAATGTTAGCTAGTTTTAAAGCATTACATCTGTTTTAAATTTTAAGAGCTCAACTACATCTACTTTCTCTGCTATAAACTTAAGTTCATATGTGCTTATACTTATGGTACAGTATCAGGCTGCAACTGAATAGTTATAGTTTGAGGTTTGAGCATCTGTTTTAAAGTAAAATATTTTAAGGGTATCTCAAGATTACATCCCTGATAGTTTGGTACACAGTTTTGTCAGCATATTGATGTCATAGGGAGAGTTGTGAATATATCAGTTCTGAAAGTTCTTTGATTCATCCAAGACAGAATATTTTGAACTTTTTGGTTCATTATAATAGTTTTAATAATACAGAGCTCATCCTTGTATCACCAATTTAGTTGCTACCATGAGCTCCACTCAGTCTTTGGACAAGCCCATGGTGCACAGCTTACTCATGGGAGTTCAGATGCATTCTCCTTAAAGTGAAGCCAGAGAATTCTGTTTACTGATTGTTTTACAGCACTGCCTAAATGTTGTTGGTCTCCTTTGTGTATCGACTCTCTTTTCTATAACAAAGAAGTATAAATAATCAATTTTTAATATTTTTCCAAAAAAAAATTTCATGTTTACTTTTTATATTACCTAGCTTTACTCTCTATTCAGACGATTGCCTGTTTTAATTTTTCAGACCCTCATTCAAGATGGCCAGTTAAAAGAAATGATCTCAACTTTACTTTTTTGTAAAAGTCAGTTGTGTTTTCAGATCTGATATATAATTGGCGTCCAACTAATTTGTTTATGATGTTTTTCTCCAAATTTTCATTTTCTTTTTCTAAGTCTGTGTGAATTTTGTGGCAAAGAACTTTCTCTTTGTCACAGCTACTGCCTGTTATCCAGGAGGTATTTTGTTTCTATTCCCCCTGAAGTACATATTTTCTTTCAGGGTTTCTATTTAATCTTAGTTTGCTTTACCATTTAATCTCTCAATGTGATTGTCTCTTGGCTTTTTGAGATGGAATGTTTGCTTGGTTTTCTTATGTGGTGTTTGGGTAGGTTTTTTTAGTGCCATCTATGCTCTCCCCCAAAATTGTTTATGCAGTTTGGCATGGTGCATATATTTTATAGCAATACTGTGCCCAAACAGTTCAAATGTCAAAAAAATATGAAAGGCATATAGTTTATAGAAAACTATATATTAAAATAAGCCAAAACCATGTAGAGTTTACACTTATACTTTATGTGTTTGATTTTACATTTGTATAAGTTAGAACTGCATGTATTTTATCCTGGTCAATTGTCCTGGATGTACAATTTAAATTATTTAATTTTTTTAGACTCTGACTTAGGGAGCACTCCCTTCACATCTGTTTTCCACTTGGAATTTGTACATAGTTTTCTATAGCATAAAATAATGTTCAGCATTCTCCGAGGTTTTCTTAAAGGCCAGCAGTGGTTTCAGTGTTCATATGAATTAGACCATCACAACTCAGGGAGGAGTTGTCACAGAGCTCACTTTATGTCCTCTTTCATAACCTTAAGAAGTTGTTTGTTTGGTTTTTTAATGTGCACATTGTTTGTGTGGGATGCCAAATTGAGATGATTATAGACACCTAGCCTCACTAGCCTTGTACTTGGGCAGGTCTGGGGTTTATGCCAAGCTCTGCTGTAGATCTCTCTGATAGTTTGGGATGAAAGACTCCACTTTTCTTTGACCATTTCCAAATCTGAAAAATAAGCATTTACATCACACTTCTTTGCCTGGCTAAGTTAATTGTGACAGGTTAGTCCAAAGAAACTTTATTGACTCTTTTATACTCATATTAAATATGGTCATCTGACATTTGCAGAGTGCTAGGCTTTTTAAAGAGCCTGTTGTGAACATCTTAAAATGTTTAGATAGTAGGTACTTTTTATCATGCATGTAGTGAAGAACAGCAAATAATATTTTTGTTTGAATCGATGACCTATTTGGACCTTCCTATTTAAAAGAAGAGGAGGAATGATAGAAACATCAGACTTCTCTTTAGACAAGCCAAAAAACAAGACAAGACGAACTTAATGTGGAAAGGAATGTGAATCTAAGTGACCAAATCTATTGGAAAAGGGTAGCTTTGGTCCAGACATTCAAATAAAATTACAGCAATGTAAGTACCTTGATAGTATTTAGAAGCATCTCATGCTGTTTCCTGGTGCTGGATTCAAGAGTCTGTGGTAGGCAGTAATGAGTTGGGTTGGTGCTGCTGCTGGCAGCCCAAGCTCAGATAGATTTTCCAGACTTCTGCCTTCTACTGTGTGCAGTTTTACATATAAGCAAAAAGATTGTGCATACTGCCAAGTACCCCATGTCTTCAGTTTCATAATGTTCTTCATAATGTTTTGTGCTGGGTTTGCATGGCAAGACTTTGGTAAGTGGGTTGGCTATAGGGGTGTATTCTGTGAGATGGGACCAGAAGCTTGCCCTGTGTCTAATGGAGCCAATGCCATCCATCTCCAGGATGGACCCACCACTGGCCAAGGCTGAGCCCTTCAGCGATCGTGGCAGCACCTCTGGGATAACAGAGTTAAAAAGGAATGGGGGCGGGCGGGAATGCACAGGAGCAACTGCAGCCAGGGAACAGAGGAGTGAGAATAAGTGGAAGAAAGAAGGGAAGGAGGTGCTTCAGACACTGGAGCTGAGGAAGGAGCAGCAGAGACCATATGTGAACTGACCCAAGGCCCCCCATTACTTGTCTCCCTGTGCCACTGGGGTGGAGGAGGTAGAGAAAAGGCAAGTGAAATTGAACCTGGGAAGAAGGGAGGAGTGGAGGGAAGGTGTTTAAGATTTAGCTTTTAGATGTCACTACCCTATTCTTATTTGATTGGCAATAAATTATTACTTCCCCAAGCTGAGTCTGTTTTGCCCATTGTGGTACTTGGTTAGTGATATCTCCCTGTCCACATCTTGACCCATGAGTCCTTCATTGTATTTTCTCTTCCTTGTTCTGCTGAGAAGGGGAATGATAAAAACAGCTTCACTGGGCACCTGGCGTCCAGCCAAGGTTGACCCACCATGGCTTTCAAGATAAATAAAGTAAATATCCAGATACTTTCATGGCTGAATTACCATGATAAAAGAAAACAATGTAAATTAATATAAATTGTGGCAAGCATTGAAAAGAATAATAAACAAATTTTCTTCTGTATCTTGGTGTTTTGTAAGAAGTTGCTCAGTTTTAATTTTGTAGTTCTTTCACAGAACATTGTCTTGATGAGTTTTTGCAAAGGTTTTAGATCTGTTAAGACATTTTTTTATCTTCAAAAGGAAATTTTTCATCAGCCTGTTTTAAAAATTGTATATTGTCCAATTAAAAAAAAAATCTACTGAAACTTGGACAATTTCCTGAGATCCATAACGAATTTATTTCTTTAAAAACTTCTCACCTGTCATGCTATCAAGCTTTTATAATTGCTACTTTATAATACCTGTGCAATCGTTTTGAAAATACTTAAAGCTTGAGTGAAATCAAAGTAGTAGATTCTTATAAAAATGAGAAGTTTTGGCAGATGATGAATAAATAATTTGTCATCATTAATGTGAGAGACAGTCAACTGCCAGCCCCTTGCTGTCAGGAGCTGAGACGTCAATGCTGCCATGAGTGATACCGTTTACTAGTTGCTTCCCATGCAAAAATCTTCACCATGTCTAATGGCCACAGATCACATGCTGTATGCCTTACAGACATAAAGCAAGAGGGAGAACTAGCTGAGCTTCACAGTCAGAAAGTAACTTCTGTCAAGTCTTGTTCCAAAGTAGTATGAGGTCATGGTATAGACATGGGTGACAGCCATGATTTGGCACCTTCAGCCACCCTGTGACTTCACATTAATCACATCTGCTGTTCTGAAGGACAGCTGTAACTACTCAGAGTTTTGTAAAGAATGTGTGGATTAACAGGTGTTCTAGTTGTTTGGTTGCTTTGTGCTATGTTTTAATAGAGAGGTCTACTCCCAAGCTGCTAATAAAGGGTATTGCAATGACATCTTTTTTGGCCCAGAATTGGGTATTACCTTTTTTATGCTTACTCTAGTTAGTATTGACCCTTTTTTTTTTCCTTTATCTTACATTCAGGGTGTTGTTAACATTTGAAATTAAACTGTGTCACCGACATGTTTATGAAAAATCCTTTCCTTAGGATTTTTCCCCTCCTGAGAAGCTGAGAGGCCTCAGGAACAACTTGTAAACAATTCTTATCTGCTGCTGTGGAATGCAACAGGGGGAATCTGTGATTGGTCTCATCTGGCTGTTTCCAATTACGGGCCAATCACAGATCACCTGTCCAGATGGTCTCAGGCAGAGACAAGCCTTTGTTATTCCTTTTCTATTCTTAGCTTAGCCTTCTGATGAAATCCTTTCCTCTTTTCTTTTAGTATAGTTTTAATATATTATCTATCATAAAATAATAAATCAAGCTTCTGATACATGGAGTCAACTTTCTCGTCTCTTCCCTCGTCCTGGGACCCTTGTGGACAATACCACAAAACTGCACTTCTAGATAGTTTAAAAACTAGTATGATATTCCCCAAGGTTGGTTTCTGTGTCATGTTTTTTCCATGTACAGCTTACTTACCAGTGGGGTTTCTTACTGTCTCTCAATTTGAATGTAATTGTTTTAAAGAACTGACTAAATAATGAAAAATCAGAGCCACAAAGTATTACCAGTTTGGTAGCACTCTCACACAGGTGAAACTCTAGTTGTTGTCCTTATAGTAGTATATGCTTCTAATAACAGTATTGTTTCTGATGAGATCTGATGAGGCAGTTCTCTTTTGTGCAAAAGTGAGTTGAAGAACAGAATATTACCTCTTTCATATTATTGGTTATAACTATAGCAAAGAGGGTACAGACAAAAGTAGTCTTGGAACAGAAAGATGGTTCAGAATATAGCAATGGTCAAAAGTCTACATTTCATGTTCTCAGACTGATCACAGGTTTCTGCCCTTTAATTCATTCTGAAGCTCTACTGTCTCAGGCTTACTACCAAGGCATACCATACAGCTCCTGGAATCCCATCTGCCTTGAGACACTCACTTTCTCATTCTCACTTTATTTACCTGCATTGTATGAAACAAGTTCTATCCACACAGCTTCTGCCTGATGTTTACATCACACTGCTCCTTCTTTTTACCTTGTGGTGCCAGCTCTCAGAGCCATTCCAAGCTTCTGACCTGTTCCAGCACATCTCAGAACTTGCATTGTGAATCTGCTTTTATCTTCGCACATTGGTAGTCTCCATTCTCTTCACAGTCATTGCCACTTTTTACCAAGTTTGTCTCTCTTATGGTTTCTCTTATGGCTCTCTTATGGCTTACATGTGTGTTTGATAATAGATGTTTTTAGTATTATTTACAGAAATAATGCATTATTTACCAAGATAGAATTTTAGAGGAGACTGTCTTCAGGTGGTTTAACTGTAACCAACAGCAAGTGCCAAGCAAATGCTCACTCACTCCTGCACCAGCAGGATTAGGGAGAGAATTTGAAGGATAAAACGTAGAAAACTCACGGGCTAAGATAAAGACACTTTAATATAGAAAGCAAAAGCTGTGCACACTAGGAAAGCAAAACAAGGAATGAATGCAGTGCTTCCTATGCCAGGCAGGTCAGGTTTAGCTCTCTCCAGGAGAGCAGGGCCCTATCAGATGTGACAGTCATTTGGAAAAACAACCGCCATCACTCCAAATGTCCCCCCCATTCCTCCTTTTACCCCCCACTTCATGTACTTACCATGATGTTAGATGGTCTGGAAATCCCTTTGGTCAGTTTGGGTTACCTGTCCCGGCTGTGTCTCCTCCCAACCTCTCATGCACCCCCAACTTCCTTGCCAGTGTGGAAGTACAAACAGCGGAAGAGGCCTTGGCTCTGTGTAAGCCCTGTTCAACAATAACAAAAACATCTCTATGTTATCAACCCTGTGTTCAGCACAAATCTAAAACACAGCCCCATCCCAGGACCACTGTGAAGGAAATTCACAGCTCTATCCCAGCCTTAACCAGCACAGTAACTTAAAATTTCTCCCTGCAGAGTGTGACTATACACTGCTCAGTTGCTTTGTCCCCTTCCCAGTGCCTCAGTTGCACACTGAAGGAGGAAGAACATTCCTGTAGAAAGTACTAGCACATTCTTGCATAAAAAATAAGTAGTGCAAAATAATACAAGAAGTAGCAGAAGTATGTCAGAAAAAAGGTGTACAGTTTTCGTATCTAATTAACATCCAAGGGATGGGAAGGAGGGATAAAAGTGTTCTTGATTTTAAAGACAGTTGGCATTTCCTTTGTTGTTTTTCAGTATTGTCTATATTTCTAAAGCATTTTATATACTGGAAAATACTTGAGGGAAAATAAATTGATTGTTGGCTGTGCCAAAAAAACCCCAAAGCAAAGCAAAACTAAAAAACCCATACACAGAAAAATGAGAAATTTGAGGGAATGTGAATATCGTATTGTGTGTAGCTGGTAGCTATCAGTATAAGTAGTGTTTTTGAAGTATTTTGCTCTAAGGAAAAAAATGTGGTTATTCCATATGGATTGGCCTGTATATGCTTAAAACCTTTCTATAAATACTTGAATTAAAAGACACCAGATGTTGCACAGAAGCTGCTGCTGCTTTCTGAACGTCATGGTATATTCTTTCAAAACCCACAGGAAGTAGCTGAGGGAAAAAGTGTATTAATTAAGTTCAGAAATAGATTTTCCAGCTATAGGAAAATCTCCAAAGAAAATATCATATGATCTTCAGAAATGTGAGCTTTCTGTCCCAAGAATCTGGTGGCAGCATGCAGCACTGTCTCATGGGGATCAAAGTTCAGATTTCGAGTTTTTACAGCTAAACTAGCCTGGAAATAAGCCAGTCTGTGGCCCTTGGAATTGTACCCATCTTTTGACCTGTCCCCTCTGGCCAGTGTTCATAGTTCTATAGACAGTCTTCAGAAAGAACATTTTTTCAGTTTTTCTTGACCTGAAGAAATAATGTTGTAGTAGCAGAGACTTGAGGGGAAAGTACTAGAATTCCCAGATGCTCTACACTTCAAACTTGAAATATGGCTGACCACAGAGTATATTTTATAAGCTCTAAAACTGGCAAAAGAATTACAAAATGGGATTTGCTTTCCACTGGTTGAGGAAGAAGATTTATGACTGGCAAACCAATTAAATGTTTCTGCATTTAGAAGTACTGACTCTGGTTTATTTGTAGTGCCTTCTTTTGCTCTGTTTCCTTCAGAGCAAAGCACTGAGAGTCACTCTCTTGCACTAGCAGTCAGTGGGAATTGTCCCATCTGTCTTTAGGCACTGGCTATATAACTGTTTATAGTCACATGGTTCTGCTGGAAGAAAATGGACATGCAAACAAGTAACATTCACCACTGAGCAGTCTTACATGGATCACGTCAGCTGCTTTAAGCATGAATTGTTGATGTGTTGGGTATCATGGTGGTTTGACCCCAGCCAGCAGCTAAGCACCCAACAGCTGCTCAGTCATCCTACCCCTGTGGGATGGGGAGAGCATCCCAAGAACAGAAGTCAGAAAAACTTCTGTCTTAAAGACAGTTTGAGGAGGAAATCAAAGCTGTGTGTGCAAGAAAAGGAGAAAAAGGAATTTATTCACCCCTTCCCCTCACCAGACAGATGTTTAGCCACATCCCAGAGAATAGGGCTTCGCTTCACATAATGGTTACTTGGGAAGATAAATGTCATAACCACAAACATTTCCCCATACCTTTTTGTTACCTCAAGCTTTTATTGCTAAGCATGACTTGAAAAGGACTTGATATTATTTTGGTTCATGTGGATCAGCTGTACCAGGGGTGTTCCTTGCCTATGGTTGGGTCAGATCAAGCAACAGAGAAGGCCTTGATGCTGTGCAAGCACTGCCCAGCAGTAACTAAAACACTGATGTGTTACCAACTCTAAAATGTTTTAGTCACAAATCCAAAACACAGCACCATCTTGTCTACTATGAGGCATGTTAACTCCATCCCAGGAGAGAGCCAGTACCACTTCTACTCCTTGGTATTTACCAGATAACACCTGTGGCTTGGGCTCCATCTGCTGTGGTGGTTGCTTAGGACAGGAGAGGCAGCATGCTCTGTTGAGTTGATGGCACCAAAATCAGCTCAGGTTGGGTCACAGGGCACTTGTCTGGTTCTTTATGAATATCATCCTCTGTTGCAGTACCACTGGGAGGAAGAGAGAAAGGTATGTCTTTTGTAGGTCTTTTCCACTCTCTCCCAGAGAATTCTACTGCAGGCTCTAAGAAATCTTCCTGATAAAGCTGTGTTTTACAAATTTGTTGAACTTACTTCTCCTTCTTTCAAAAAAGAAGATAAGAAAAAAGGAAACAAACAAACAATCACACAGAAAAAAAAAACAGATGACAGAGCTGTCTTTGAAAAAGTCTTAGATACCCTTCATTTTGTTTTTCAAGCAGAGTGATGGCAAGAACCTGAAAATGAGAGCTTTTACAATGTCTCATACCTGTGATTTCCAGTATGTAAAAGAGAAAGTCATAATAGAAGCAATTCCTTCTTTTTTTTTTTTTTTTTTTTTAATTGAAGTAAGAATATTTCTTCTTTGAATCAGTTTGCTGAGTTCCAGTATTCTACCACGTCAAATTTAAGGTTATTTGTCTTTGTGGTCAAGTTAGACCTTGCCTTTCATTGGTTTACATGTATTCCTTCAATTTCTGCTATGTCATTTTGCCAGCTTTTATGGGATCAATACTGTAATTCTTGCAAGCTCTTGCATTCCTGCAAGCAGAATGCCTTCTACCGGTATGATGTTCTTTATTCAGTGAGTTCATTTATTTTCTGTGCTCTTGTATAAAATAGTAAATGTAAAATCAGTGAACGATGTGTCTGTTAGGCTTTAAAGAAAGCATAAATCATGTTATCCCTGTTCAGTACCTGAGAAATATCACGTGTTGTGCATCTGCTATGTTTCTGTCAATGTTTAGGCAGGCAGATTTTAATGCATGTAGAAGGATGGTAATACATGAAAAATAGAATACTTGTTAGTGCCATAAGCTTTCCTCTTGTTCAGTTCCTGGTGAGAATCATATTAGTATGCATTGTAGCATACTGACACAGACCTGTGTAAGCTGACTGTTCTGTTCACTTCATACCCTTGAATTTTTCTTGTGTAGCCAAACTGTACTGCAGCTGAGCGAGCCATGGCAAGACTTGCAACACACCCCACCCTGAAGCCCAGATTTGTTGAGCTTAAAGGTATGAAACATTTTATTGAATTTTTTATTTTATCTGTTGCTTACTGGTGTGTTACTTTGTTCATGTATATTTCTGACATGAACCAAAGTAAGAAACCCACAAAAACGAAAAGCTTCTGTAATTAGCCTAACTAGCTGCAGTGAGCTAAGTTACAAACTTCAAACCATTT
Organism: Serinus canaria; assembly: GCF_022539315.1. Lineage (NCBI taxonomy): Eukaryota > Metazoa > Chordata > Aves > Passeriformes > Fringillidae > Serinus > Serinus canaria. Next base: position 21,475,187 of record NC_066343.1, on the reverse strand, counting down.
ATATGGCTTTATATGTGACAGTATACAATATGACATTTATTTGATATAGGGTATTGAACAAACAGAGGTTATAATGGGAATTCTAAAAATCAAATAGATGTAATGGAGTGTTTCTAAATTAAATAGGAACATAAATGGATCATTACAACTGGATCTTCACAGGTACCTAAAAGGTTTTACAAATCACTTTCTTAATTTTCTGTGAAAACTGTCTTCAGAATCCTTAGGGTATGTTTCCTGGTTATTTAGGATTTCTCTTGAAACTGGAATTTTCCACCTAAAATTAATGTTAAAAAGGGTAAAGTCCGAGTAGTAAGGTCACAAAGTTACTTCATTAATAACAGCATATCAAATACCCATTTAGTTATATATGAACAAATTAATATCAGTTTGCAGTTTTACACACAGTATAAATGTGTGTACAAGTGTACACTAAGCGAGTATGATTATCAGTGCAGATTATTTTTTTTAAAGAGAAGTTCACAGTTTAACCCAAATTTCATAGTGTATTTATTGATAGTATTTTCAGGGTTTTTCCTTCACTTTTGTTGATACTGTATTCTAAGGTATCTCTTGTCCCATGTGTTTGGTAAATATTTCATAAGGACATTCAAAATATGCTCCATTCAACGCGTGTAAGTTGCAAAACTGTTTTATTATATAAAAATGGTTCATATGTACTTGCAACAAAATATTTTTCTGCCTCTTGTACAGCTGCTGTTAAAGCTTTTAAGGATGCAAGAAAGAACCCAGACAAAGCCACTCCTATGAAAAAGGATCAGTCAGAAGAACAGCCTAAATCATCACAACATTCCAATAACAACTTGGATGACCAAGCTTGTAAGCGGCCTCAAAAACAGCAAGGATGTGAACACAAAACAAAACCAGGCATGAAAGTAGAAAATGACAAAGAGGTTGAAGAGCTCTGTGAGAGTGAAAATGAGCAGAAAACTGTGGAAATGGAGAGAGCAAGTGCTCCAGAGGAGCCTCAGTTTCAGGCAGTACAAATGCAAACAGTTACTCAAAACAAAATAGGAAAGAAACTTGACTATCAAAAAAGGAAAGAAAATATGAGTATGAACAAATTAAATGCAATAAAAGAAATAATTGATGATAGTGACCAAGAGCATCCCAATGAAAAGGAATACTTTGATGATAGTACTGAGGAGAGGTTTTATAATGAGTCATCAGATTCTGACAGTGACAGCAATGATGATTTCTTCATTGGAAAAGTAAAAAAGAAGAAAAAAGTAGCAGCAGTTAATAATTTTTCTTCAACAAAAGAAAAGGGTGGTGTTCAGAAAAATGTAATGAAAACAGAAAAGAGCACAGTGTCTAGGGCAGCACAGGATTTAATCATGGAAGAGAGAAAGTCACAGGCGAAAGCAAGCAAGCTGGAGTCAGTGTTCTGCAGTTCTTTGTCTACCACCAATCAGAAATCTCAGAACAGAAGGTAAGCTTCTTCCCCATGCTATGTTCTCCATTCCTTCCCTCCTTCATGGCAATGGAAATATGATTTCTAGTTGCGATTTCTAGTAATCCTTTCTAAACAAAGAGAATTTCAGCCCATTAAACCTTAGAACATTTTCACAGAAACTACTCACTAGTCTTCTTAAGCTTTCTTGACAATATTTTATATTCACAGTAGCCCTGATTTATGATTCTTAACTAGATCTAAATGCAAATTCAAAAACTTCTGAATACTTCTCTTTCTACTTCTTTATTAGCATGGGTGGAGCAGTATTGAAGAAGCTTGCATGTTATGTTTGAAGTTATTCCATTAGTGATTTGGTGATAATGATTCTTTATTCACTGGTGTTTGTAATCTGACAATTTTATTGAAAAATCTTAATTTCTCTTTTTGTTTTTTAGAAATACTAAAGACCAGCCTCTCAAAAAGGAAAGAACAGGTATGTATTACTTAACCTGGTAAAATTAGGAGAGAAAAAGCATTTTGAATTTTTGTTGCCTCTGCAGTCTATTCATGATGGGATGTATTTGTTTCTTTTTGAGTTTGTGGCCCATATTTTAACATTTGTTGTTGAAATGGTCAAACAGTTCAGCTTTTATTTTAATCTGTGGATATTGTCTGCTATTTTCTGTTTTCTCATATTAGAAATACTTAACATAAGGTTTATACTGGAAAGTGCTTTTCTGTCTGTTGAGCAGTTAGCATTACTTGTAATATGTAACTAGTACGTTATCTCATAAGTAATTTCTTCACTAGCTCCTGAATATGGAATGTTTTATGCAGTTTATCTTCTGTGGTACCATTTTGGAGTTCATTGGACTAAGGATATAATTCCAGTCATATTGAGTTACATTGTGTAACAGTCATTGGTTTATTGTGAAGAAAAAAGTTTACACTGTGCTGAATGTTTGTCTACACAAATTTAGAGTGTAGTCAATATTAATAAATCTTATCTGCAGCCTACGGAGTGGCATTTTACCAGGGTGCAAGATGAAGAAATCTGGCTGTGAATATTCAGATGACTGTGTTCCTGATGTAGTTAATGTTTTGTTTTGTACTCATGCAGGTTTTCTTAAAAATGAAACAATGCTCAAGAAGAAGAAACCATTTGCAAAAGCTTCAGGGGATATTAAATGCAACAATAAGAAAGCACCTTTGGAGCAGCCTCTTCATCCTTCATGGGAAGCAAGCAGGCGACGCAGGGAGCAAACATCTCAAATTACAGCATTCCAGGGGAAAAAGATTAAATTTGATGACTAGAGTATATGTAAATGGAGGTTCTAAATAAATTTATTTTTGCAGCTGCTGTTTGAACATCTTTGTTATACTGTCCATATCCTTTGCAACCGACAAAATTGCAACTATTATTTACCATCATGGAATATCAAGATTGTTTCATCCATTGTTTATGCTGTCTGTTGATTAATGTAGTGGCCATTTGGTGCTGGTTCCTAAGTCCCATTATGTAGTGCCACTATTCATGAAATATACCCTAATGTGAATAAATGATTTTTAGGAACATAATTTGTGCCCTGTAGGAATAAAGGGTTGTGCCCTAATGTGAATAAAGGGCTTTTAGGAACATAATTTGTGCACTGTAGGAATAGGACAGATTCTTTGGGGGGGGTGGAAGGGGTTTTTTTGTACGTAGAAAAATGTACTTTTTATGAGAATTTGGTTGTCAAAAGAAAGGTTCTATATTGTGGCATCTCAGCTGAAACAAAGTAAAAGATTCTTAAACTTGAAGAGACTTCATAAATTCCTCAGTGTATTGGGTAGCTGGAAAAGTCAATCTGTTTTAAGCATAATATGAAAATTTCTGGAGAGAATAAAATATTGTGCTTTTAAATTGTGATCTCTGTCCTCTGATTATACTGCCAGTTTGAAGAAATGAAGAGGTGTCTTTAATACATTGTTCTGGTAGTTATGTCTGGATTCTTCAACATGTGTGTTGCACTTTCTGCAAAAATGTGTAAAAACTTTGTACACTAAGAAACATTTGACTTTTAAGTGCCAGTTTGACACTGGGAGTTCATCTGATTAGAATATGACCAAAAAAATCATTGAATACTTCTTCAGGTGCTTTTTCTACTATCTAATTGAAAGAAATTCTGAACATGTAATTAATCTTTAACAGTATTGTTTATTTAAAAATAGTTACCTTTCGTAATCAATTAATGAACTTTGTAAATGACTAGACTGTATTATTCATGTAGCATTTTGAGATGCCTGAGGAAAGCCCTGCATCACCCCAAAGGCCCATCTAACCTAGTATCTTTGAAAGTAGTCAAAAAGGGATGCTTTAAGGACAGAGGGAGCACGCAGTGATAGATCATGCAACATCCATCTCTTCAAGCTTCCAGTTTTACAGCTCGGCGACATCTTGTGATATTGTAGCTTATGGTGTTTAATAATCCTTGATTAATTTCCTTTCTTCAGATTTAAATCTCTGAATCCTGGCAGACTTGTAGAATATGTCATCCCTTAAGGTGTAGACAGCCTTCCTACGTATTGCAGTCTGAAAAAGCCTGGTCTTTCTCTGTGTCTCAGCCAAAGCCATCAGGTTCCTGGACTGCAAAATGTTGCCAGCAGTATGAGGATCCTTGCCCGGGACTAAGCACAGATAATGCTACATCATACACATCCCATCTTGTGTTAAGTTCTTGAAGACTAAACCTTCGAGTTGGTCTGTTCTGTATTAATATTTAGGCATGGTTTGCCTCACTTAGTTAGGCTTTTTTTCTATATACTGAGTAAATGCCAGTATATGTGATACTGTCTTTAATGGCATTGCCTCCCAGAGGAATGAGAAATTCAAACCACCTTTCATTTCAAAGTGGTTTTGTTGCTGGTTTTTTCACTGTAGCGTATGGAACAGCATTGAATGCCAAAAGTTTCAAAATAAAGCACAGAAACTTGCTTACTGTGGTTTTGTAGGGTTATATTTCACAGAAAAAGCCATGCATTTACCTGGTTTCTACAAACTTCAAGATTTTCAGATGCAAATGTTAATCTTTAAAGCTTTAGAAAAAATAAGTAAATAAATCCTAGATGAATGCCACAACAAACAAAGGTTTGCTATGTGACTTCTCTGCTTCCACTGTAAGGCAAGAGAAATGTCTTTTGGTAGGTGTCATCAGTTGTAACAGTTTTTCATGTTCTGCTTACCTTTCTTTTAGCAGATGAGTACCCTGTTTAAGGATCAAAAACTTAAAGATTGCAAATAGTTTGAAAAAAACCTCAAGACTTTAGGGAGACAATGTTCTAAAGTGGTTTTTTGTATGTGCTTAAAAGATCTAGGAGCACTGGTTTATCTTAGCATTAGAGCAAGTTTCTTAGTGCATTATTACAGCTGTAATTTGTGGCCACAGAATTCTCCCTGAAGGAAGCCTGACTTATCAAAACATCCCTTTTTTTTTTCCTTCAAAAATATTCTGAGCTTTTACTTTAAAGAAAAGAAAAAAGATAACATACACTGAACATGAATGAGAGAGATTAGGATGCTGGCATTGCTTCATATTTTAATGGATTACTGCTGGTGCATAGTGACTCACCTGGATCACAGCCTTAATACATTATACAAATGAGTAGTGATGGTGGAGACTTGATAATATCTTTTACGTGTAACTGGGCAATTTGTTTATGAACTGATAAACCCAGGGAACTTGCCTGGAGGTTGTTGATAAAGTTTAGAATGTTTTCTCTTCATTATAACAACATGCATTTTCAGCATATATGTGATTTTAACTTACATCATATCTGTGGCACTGTTTGGACAGAGACCTCTCACAAAGTACTAGCAATTTATTTTTGTAGTGACATGGGAAGTTATTTCTTTCTGTGATGATTAGATTTTATGTTGAGAGCTATGCTTTTCAGTTCAGTACCATACCACAGAAGAAATGTCTTTAGCCAGGTATGTACTGTTAGATACTACTAGGCTGCTTCAGGTGCACAATTTTCTCAGTTCAGGCTTACCAACAAATCAATATCCGATTTTTCAGTATCTTTTAAGATAGTCATCACTAGTTTAAATGTGATTGTTGGGGTTTTTTTAATAGCAAATGGGTGTATTATTGATGGGACCATTTTGTAGATTTCCAAACAGGCATAAATATTTATTTAATCAATTTTTATGGAATTGTTAGATGAGGAAAAATGGGGCTTGAATGAAAAATGAGTTCCAGCAATACTTTCTGGAGTGAAAGTGTTGAGCTGCTTTGTGAATGGTGGTAGATCTGCTGCTGTTAGATCATTTTGTGATACGAGGCAGGTGTTCTAATGTGAAAATGAGATCCCATAATGGGGGTAGAAGGTACGTGGGAACTAGGAGATGCTTTATTTTCAATAGATTTGAATATGCTTTCTGCAGTTATCATATGCCGTTTTTATTGCATTTTTGTGTTTGCACAGAAGCTGATCCACTCCAGCTTCTGTGCTCTAGAAATAGCACTTGGAGAAATTCTCAGTTTGAAGCTCTTAGCGCTAATAAGAAGTAGGATAGGGAATACTTTTCAAATAGCAAAACATTACACAAAGTGGGTTATATCTGAAATAATTCTACATTTATTTTATTAATTTTAAAAGATGTTACGTTGGCTTTGTCTCCATTTACGTGAAGCCAAGAGTGCCAATTAGCTGATATTTAAGTATTTGATGACTTCTTATTGGAACAAGTCTCCAACAAGATACTTTTTAAGTATTCAACTATTTAGACTCCCAAGTATCTTTTTAACTATTCTCATTTATAGTAGTCCCTCAGTGAAGGGACAAGAGATGCTTCACAACTCAGACTGTTTCATCAAGTTTAGCGTACAGATTGAAGAGGCAGGAGGACACTGGCTTGTACTCAGAGGATGTAAAATAACAGGATAAAATGTTTGGAGTAACTGCATGTTTAATCTTAGTTCTAGAGTACGCAGACTTCCTACCACATACTGCTCAAATCTTCTCTCTGTGAAAGCTTAGTTTTTGGAGCAGAAATTCTGAAAGTGCTTTTTAAGTTCCTGGTTTTAGCAAGACAGATATGGTAAGGAAATTGTGTTTCCAGATAAACCATATGCCTCCTCCTGTTAAGCCTTGACACATTAATCCTTTGTGTAGTGTGGGGAGTAGTTTATCATGCCTTGAATTTTTAATTTTTTTGTTTCTACCTTCTTGTCACATTTTTTCTGACCCCATGTCAGCAAGACAGAATTTTCTTCATTTTCATGTAGACATAACAACCTCAACTGAAGCCTTCTCACTGAGGGATGGATCTGGTCTCTGCAGTAAGTGTAATACTTCAACAAGTAGAACGCTTGAAACATTTTATTCAAGTCATTTTCACATAAACTTGCAACCATAATACGGGCAGGTAACACAAGAATATGAAAGTGCAGTGAAGAATACAAAGCTAGTGCCTGAATATTATAAATTAGAGCTCTTCAGATAAAGATGCAAAGTTACTGAAATTAAGACTCTTTGAAGAAAAGTGAAGGAAATGAAAAGTCTTCAAGAAAGTTGCAAAAATAAGTGGCATTTCACTGTATCTGTAGCATTTAGTTGCATAATAAAAGCCTCCCAATTACATACTCTTTGGTTTTAATTCAAGTTAAAAATCTTTCAGCACCTTTTAGGATTTGGAGGAAATGAAAATGCCTTTTTGGCATAAATGTGAGACACAGGATAAACCACCTTTCAATGTCTCATTTATGAAAACCACCCTGCTGGTTTTGAATGAGCAGACTGCAAACAATGCATGAATAACAATAGGAAGGTACATTTGATATGTGCATTCATGCTGGAGCAGAAAAAAAATAGAGTAGACTTTTCCTAACACAAAAACATCATCTACACAAATGTTTTGGTTCCATTGGTGACCAGTCTGTCATTTTTGTTACACTTTGGTCTAGAAATACACAAATACCAAATGTATTTCAGGATTAAAAAAAATACATAACAAACCCTTCCTCTAATGAGCCTGACATACATTATGTTCCTTTTGTGCAATTCTTAAGTAAAGATTTGAAGTGTGGAAGGTTATTGTTTCACACACATTTCTACATTCTGGCTTTTCAGAAGAAATTTGAGACTGCAAGACAGCAAATTCATAGTAGAAATCCCACAAAATTTAAATTGGTTTTGCCCCCACTGCAACCAATGTCAATACAAAGACATATTTTCAAAGATAAGGGAACAAGCTCGATGTCTGGTAAAATGGAATCCAAATATAATTTGCAGTAAAAATAAAACGTTTTTCCAAAACAGTTCTTAGAAATGCACATAATCCCAAAACCATATTCCAGTATGCAAAAAATAAGGTGTCAAATCTGCAGAGCCAAGATACTGAAAATATTGGTTTGCGCTCCCCTAGTTGGCACTACTTCTACACATGCTATGTAATAAACTCTTCTACTGCATTGTGATTTACTGTAGTTAGACAGGGCTGAAGTCACAATCCTTCATTTTTTTTAATCCTAAAATCCCTTGTTTTTCTGTTCATGTCTTAGGCAATTTTTGTGCTATTGTACACCAATGTCATGTCGCTTAACACACATTTCAAAACAAATACAATATTTTGCTACGGAAAAAAAAGCTACATTTTCGTAGCTCCAGTATCCCCAATATTCAAAGTTACAGCATTCAACACCTTTCCAAACGAGGCCATTCCCACTTGTTCCACCTGCACAGATGCTCAAGGCCCTCTGGCTTCTTGCTGACTTCAGTGGAGCTCTGCAAGTAGTTTGGGCACAGACGTGTGAGCAGGTGAGTGTGTCATGCCGAGGGGTACCTCCCTTCCTGCCGCTGCTCTGTCTCCAGTTAGTGCTCTCATTTCCCACACTCAGCCTCAGGCACCGTGAGATACAAGTACACCACCTCTTCCCAGGAAGCAGCCCATGCCCACAGCCTGGCTTCCATTCAGTAGCTTTTGTGTCCATTGCCCAAGCTGCTCTCAGGACTTTGACCCCAATTTTGACCTAAGTCAATAGAAAGGTGAATGCGCTTGCATCCCTTAACACCTCTTAAACCTAAGAACTCTTTGGGCTGAGATTTCAGAAGCCTAGACTTTAAACAGGCCCTCATTTTTGCAGACATAGGTAACAAAGGGTCTTCTCATAAATCAAGTTTACAAATTTTGTTTCTGTTCATTGCCCATACCGGTTACAGATTGCTTAAATGGATCTCGCAGCAAACAGAAACGGACCTGCAGGTATAAATTATATTATTCCACACCCTCTCTCTCTGGTGAGTAGTAATCTCAGGTTCCTTTTAAGTTCTGATTGTGCAAATTTGTAACCAAGTTATGATTAAGGTGGAAATAAACTTAAATAAAGCTGATCCATGAAAGATATTATGGTAATTCTTCAAACTTCCAAATTAAATCCATAGGGTTCTAATGCGTAAAATATTTCCAAATACTACCTGAAGTATTCTCAATAGTGAGACTAAAACCTCTCCATACTCCTCAGATTTTTAATTTTTTAACTATATTGAATAGCACATTTTTTTCCTTTTTTTTTTTTAATTTATTGAGCTTCCAATATTTCATTAGGTGTTTTGAACTGCTGACCAAATTACTGAACACCAATCAATATTTATAGGTCCCATTGCTCCAAAAGCAGATTCTTCATTTTACATGATCAGAATTCTTCTGAAAGAAAAAAAATAAAGCCAGATCCCCTTGTGATATGTCATTTCACAGTTTAAAACAAAAATCACAGCTACTGCAGTTTACAGCAGGGTGCACTGCAAAAGCAAAATAATTTGGGAATGGGAGGAGGAGTAGTACACCCAGCACCAGTTAAGCAGTTCAGCAAAAACATTTATTTGGGCTGGAAGTTTTTCCCCTTAACAATGTTGCATTTGGTTCCTGAACAGCCTAAAGTAGGATGTCAAATACACTGAACTTTGCTCTTCCTCTCTACATAGTATATTTTCCACTTTGTTATTTTGAATACTGAGATATACATTTTAAACTCAACTACAGTACTTAAGGGGGAAGCAGGTAGTAGGTTTTCTTCACAATAAAAATACTTTGTAAGAGATTCTGACCTACTTCTGTTTGTGGTGCCACCTGAGTTAATTGCCTTATTATTTATTAATTGCCTTGTATTATTTTGATGGTTAACCTGTTCAAATTGGATGTTTTTCACAGATGACCACATCAGGGACTCCTCATCATCTCCAAGAGCCCATTTCTTAACAGGTATTTTTTATCCACATTAAGTTTGCGGAACTTTTTTAAAAGTCCCACCTTGAAAAATTTCTTGAACATATAAAGGTGGCTAAGCTTTTTAATTCATTTTTACAGATGAAAGGTGTATTTCAAAACCCCATCTGTTTTTCACTTAAGAAAATGGAAAAACTTCTAATGTATTAAAAATGTAAACATAACTTTTCTTGCAGGGGTATAACTGATATATATAATATATATGTATTTCTCTGCTATATGTTAATATTCCTTGAAAACTGAACATACTTCTCTCTTTCGTATCAATGTGTCCTAGCAAGAATTTTTAATAGTACTGCATCGTCATTCTAATCTGATTTTCATTATGATCTTTTCTGAGATAGCTGACATAAGTACTTTCTCTTGAGTTTTATTTAATTCATTTTGCGTACATTTTTTTCTACGTTTTTAAATATGTTCAACTCATTCACCAGTAATATTCCCACTGACGTCTACTATCACGTAAACTCCAAATCTGAAGGAGCTAAGAAATGGTCCCATGTTTTTATGAATGAGTTAGATTATCAAAAATTAAAATATCTCTACATGCAGCACCAGTTTCGCACATTTCAATAGCAATACAAGTAATGCCAATTTAGATTCTTAAAATTCAGTTAAGTTTTGGTCGAGAAGCAGCAGAAGTGCTTCAAAGTCACATAAGTAGTGTGGGTGTATCTGTGTATGTTCTGTAGTTTTGTTTCTATAGTGTTGGCATCCTAGTGAAGTTTGTATAATGATACTTCAGTTCAAAACATCTGTCACCATCTCGTCCACTTCTTGCATCTTTCTCAGTATCTGTTGAAAGAGGAGAAATAATTTTATGCAGGTGAGCAGGCACACAGAGAAAGAGGAACTGCTGGACACCCACTTCTCAGCTTGAAAGCACAAGTCAGTAACAGACATTTTGTTTCCTAGCCCTGCATGAATATGTACCTGAGAGAGATATAATACAAATATATATATATATATATATATATGTATCTATACCTAGATACGCACACACACACACACACACACACACACACACACACACACACACACACACACACACACACATACATACACACACATACATACACACACATATATATGAGCCTGGAGAAGAGGAGAGGAGATCTTACCCCTTCCTACAAACCCCCAAGAGGAGGCAGTGGTGAGGTGTAGGTTGGTCCCTTCTCCCGCGTAACTAGTGAGACAGGATGAGAGGAAATGGCCTCAGAGGAGGTTTAGATGGAATATCAGGGGAAACTTCTTCACTTAAAGGGTTGTGAAGCATTAGAGCAGAATACCCAGGGAAGTGGTGAGGTTGCTATCCCTGGAAGTGCTCATAAGCGATATGAATATGGCACTTGAGAATATGGTTTAATGGTGAACGTGGTGTAGGTCTGAGGTTGATGGCTGGACTTCATTATCTAAAATGTCTTTTCTGACATTAACTATTCTATTATTCTATGTACTCAGTAACATTTTCAGAGGTAAGATGGAGAGATTAGAAGTTAAAAGCATGAAACATAAGTTTGGCTCATTTAACTACTGATTTCCTAACGCAAAGTGAGGAATGAATATTTTACAGGCTAACTAAGCAAGTCACATTAATTCAGTCTATCTGTTTCATTGATACTGTTATGGAAGACTCCACTGGTCATATGTTTTACTTTTCCTTTACTACTCTGGAATTTGTTTCATATGAATCTCTATACAATACTAATGCTCCTTATACAATCCAAATGAAGTCTCTTGAAAAATATTTCATATGAGCAACTTACACAGTGTTCTGAGAGCTGCTTACCTCAGTGTTACAAAAGACTGCTTTCTCTGTGTGTGTTTCACAGATACTAAGGTACAGTAGATCTACCATGAGGACATTTATTAAACAAATTTGCCTTTTTGGAGGAAAAAATGTAAAAAAGGCACAATTTTGGCATTGCTTAAACTTTTAAAGAGCAAAACTGTAAAGGAAGGATGTGTGAAAAAACTGTTTCAGGGAGAGAGGCTGCTCTGCTCTGCAAGTAACACATATGTGTGGGATTTTGCAGAATGCCTTAAAGAGCACTGCAGCTGCTCAGTTGTGTGTGGGCTCTGTAAAAGGGTACTGAATGATCCTAGAAAGGTCCTAATGCAAGTACAAAGGAAGGTGTGTGAGCCAGAGGTGGTTGTCTGGCAGACCAGACGGGAGCAACAGTTTTGGAAAGCGTTACATATTCCAACGGCATGAGCGCGAGAGCAAAATTCCCACCAATTTGAAAATTCCCACAAAACAAAATCCTGGCAGTGGGAAGAGTGGCAGAGAAGCCAGCAGTGGGGAGGCACTTACGGTGAAATGGTGCAGCCAGAGGCGTAGGCGTGATGGCCCGTGTAGCGGATGTCACAGCGGACGATGTTGTTGGAGTAATCGGATTCAGGCACCAGGTAGCTGGGGTTTACACTCACCTGGAGGGGAGAGAGCACACTGCTGTCTGCTGCCACACTTCAGCTGGGAACTTGCATGCCAGAGGTTGTATGCAAATGATTTGCTTCTTTAAACAGAAGAGGAAAAAAAAAAAAAAAATGCTCCTAAAAAACCCCAAACCTCCCCATTCCCAATACACTTACCTTCAGAATGTAATTTCCAGGCTTTACATCAGTAATATCAATCCACTGGCAATCTATGTCAGCATTGTAAGTGTCGTAGCAGCCAGGGCTCAGACCCTTAAGAATGAAGTTAAGATGGATGTGAAAAAACATGTATCTTTACAAACAGTGACATTCTAGACATTTGGGAAAGTTCACTCAGCTATCACAGTTCACTTTGAAAATTAACTTAGAAAAATTAATCTTATTTTTAGCTGGCATTTTCTTTGTGTGTCTAAACTAGAACAACTCCACTTTTATAGACTTTTATATCTGTAAATGTTGAGTGAATATCTTTTGAGGTCATGAGTACAGGCAGTCTTGATCACCATGTTGGATCCTCTCTCTACCCTTAGGAATGATGCAACTTTTAGCTATGGATGTGCCATCTTTGAATAGTAGGGTTAAGGGCTATTTTCACATTGAGCTTTGCAAAATAGTGACACAAGAATCCAAGGGAACTGAAAACGCAGCCTTTATTCCAGATGCATCTTTCTTGTTAGGAACATGAGTAAGAATCCCACATATGAATGTATTGGTGGTTCAAAGCTAGTGTCTTTAGCTGTGGCCAATACAGATTGCTCTAGGCAGAGCTGATCTGTTCTGGGAGCACACAGAGTGCAGAAAGCCCAAGTCCTGCTGGAATTCCCTCTTGACCCAGCTGGTGATCAGCTCAGACTCTTTCATGTTTGTGCCAAGTCTGAGGCTGGAGGAAAGTTTTACAGTCCAGTTACAAACCCCTGAAATATGGGCTTCCAGTGGAAATGCTGACACAGCCATGATTCTAGTGACACCAGTACTCAGCTGTAAAATATGTATGTTGCTTAGTTAGATGTCATAGTCTACAGAAGTAGAAAAGGTATTTATAAAACCTCTTCAAACCTCTGTGTATTGCAGATCATTCATTATAGTTAAAACTCAAATATGGACACGTCAGCCAGGGAAACATAGTCATTTCTCTGTGACAGAATAACTACTTTCTAGATTAAAAGCTGCAGGAAGAGGGATACAGGTTTATGCGTACGTATGGCCACACCGAGTTAAACCACAGATCCAGCAAAGCTCAGTGTCATGTCTCTGGCAGTGGTCAGCAGCAGATGCTTAATGAGTAAAGAGCATAAGGAATGGGATGTGTAATGTCAGGCAAATTCCTTCCACCGGGCATTTAACTGTATTTAAGGCACAGGGTACCATTAGATTTTCATGTTTAATAACATCTGTTGCTTTGTCTAAATTCTTCTTGAGCCCATGGAGATTACTGATCTCTGAAACATCCAATAGCAAGGAATTTAATACTTCATTCATGTGTCCAAAGAGCACTCCTCTCTGTTTTAAAGCTGTTGCCTGACAGGTCTTCAGCTCATATACTGACAGAAACATCAACTATTGTCTTTAAATATCAAAGATTTCCTCTTTCAACCCGCAACCAGTCAAGTTTTGGTCTTACTTCTGGTTTTCCAATTGGAATAGTCTATGAAATTTTTTAGCCATACTACACTGCTGATCAACCTTGTTCTGCTAGGGTTGTCTGGTTAGGATTTTTTAAGCTTTTCTTTAGCAGTTCTGAGAGGTGGTGATGCAATATGTAAGGCAGAAGTCTTGCCTTGGTCTGTCATAATGGTATGTTCCATTTTCCATGCTCCCCTAACAAGCCCTGGCACCTGGCTTTACATTGGTACGTGGCCCACCACAGCATCCACACAGGTGCTCTTCTCTTTAACAGCTTCCTGCTCTGCAGGCACAGAAAGTCCCCTGAGATTTCTGTGTCAGGCTGCCAGCCAGCAGCTGCAGGTGTTGGAGAAATACAGCCCTTTACAGCTTCACACTCCACAAGGGAGAAAATACCAGCTACAAACTCTGGGACCAGCCACAGTCTGGGGAGATGAACATTGAGGACAGCTTCTTTATGGGCTGTCTTGAGTGCCTCTTAGCAAGCCTGGCCAGTCCTACTGCCATGAGAACTTGTGGTGTGTTTTAATACACCTCAGTTACCAGTGGTGCTACACTAGTGAGTGTCACTGCCCTTTAACAGGAAACCCACAGTCAACAGCACGTGGGTGAATTACCCTCTCCAGGTTAGTATCCTGGCCTCCATAATGGGGAATTCCAGAAGCTAGTTAGGGCATCAGCTAATTTAGGGCATCAGGTGATTGACAGAAAAGTTATCCAAACACAAAGGTGTGGTGGTCTCCAAAGCAGCTCCCACCTGTGTGTGTGCTGTACATGCATACCGCCTGTAATATCCATAATCACAGGAAGTATCTTCAAGGCAGAAACTTGCTTTGTGTCCCTCAGCAACTTTTCTGTGTGAGCTTGCATCCAACAGGTCATAGTGGCTGAATTCATCCATGCTGTGGTAATGTCTGTTAAACCACAGATACATTATTAGAGATGGATCAGATCTTATCAATAACATGTTCACATATTCCTATTTGATCTACATCTCATTAAATCTGGACAAACTTTATTTACTACTCAAAACTCTACTCAAAACTTGCGTGTTAGTATATTTTTCTACTTCTGACCACCCAATTATTTTCATTACTCTCATTTTCAAGTACCACATGTCATCCTATAAATAAATAATAGGTTTTAATTTGTTATAGGAAAGATTCCATAGCAGCACTGTTTTTCCAAAATTTTGTTTCACCTCTTTTCCAACAACAATAGCAAATATTAAGTACTTCATATTTGAATTGAACATCTTATAAGTGCCTTTAACCAGAGGTTTGCTAGGAATGCTTACCTACATACCATAAATTCCATGGAAGTTTGCTACTTGCTAGCAAAACCCCAACAATTTGGCTTTACATTTCCATGGCCCTCAGACAGTATAGCACATTCATAACATTGGTGAAGACAAAATCTGCATAAAGAAATCAGCTTCTCTGTACTGGCAATGCAGATTTCATCCAATATCAGCTATTTTTACAGTCTGTACTTAATGCTGTCTCTATTTCAGAAGCGTGTCTGCTTTTGATTTGGGCAAAGTGATGCATTTTTCTTGCTTTCACACAAAGTGACTTCTAGCTCTTACTGTGGAATTTTAACACCTCTTATTCTTGTAATTTCACCCTTTCCAAAAGTGTGGGCAAAATAAACTTTTCTTCTCTACCTGCACCATATCTTTGCAGCATTTGGCTGCCATTACTTTTGAATGATTTCACCTCAAGAGGGATATGAGAGAGGCCTAATTAAACAAAACTCAAATGTGTTGGTGGGACAAAGCAGCACGGGAGCCTCACAAGCACATCCAGAACACTAAAACCGGTCCACAGATGATGATGATGACTAACACTGCGGTCTGATGGCTAGCCAGAGCAACTGGCAGCTGGGGCTCATTTCCAAATGAGTTTGCTTCACTGTTATGGAAATGATCACGAGAGCTTCATTTTTTTGTAGGCAACATATTTTCTGTCCAAGAACTGAATCAACATCAGAGACACTTTGCATCTGGACAGTGATAGCTGGGCTATTGTGGCACAGTAAGAAACTGTTCTTCTACAAATGGAAAACTCCAACTGCTCTCTACCCATTTCACCCACTTCTCAAGTTTGTAAGCATGAGGGTCGGGGGAATTTTTGTTATTGGTGGAGATTTTTTTTCAGGGATAGAGGTTAACTAAAGCATTTGTGGAGGCTTTTTTGTTAGGTTTGATTTAGTTTTAGCTTTTTTGATGCATGTAAGATTTATAAACTGATGAGTCTTTTTTGAAAGAATTTTTTCTAATGATACTGATTTTTCATTCAATAAAATGAAAAGCCTCTGAATCTAGAGGGAAATATTCCATTGGCTCAGAGGCTCTCAGACCAAACCCACATTGCCTACCATTTTTAAAAAAAGATTAAGTGACTTATCATTAAGTGCCATATCATTTATGTACCTGTAACAGCAGAGTTGTATTTAAAGGAAGGTGGAAGTAAGTATTTTGAATAATTGGTTCTAGTATTTTATAACTGCTTCTGCTGAGACGTAGCAAAAACTGGCACAAACCTGCAAACTCCTGCATATTTTTTCGGAGTTTTCTCAAAAGGTACAAGTTTGCAATGTTACCTGCTTGTTCCACTACATCAAAATATCATCTCACATATATATATATATATATATATATATATATATATATATATATATATAATATCATTGATAAGGGGATCAGTCAACCCAGTAGCTTTCCTTTTCCAAATTGATCAGACCATTCCTTGTGAAGAACTAGCTCATTAAGTACAGTTCAAAAAGTATGTGTCACAGTTTAAAATGAGGTGTTATTATAGGGAATATGCTAGTAAATGTACATTTTAGGGTTTCTATTTATTTTTACATGGTTGAGACTTTTATTCACTGAATACACTTAAATGTAAGTGGACTATATGTAAAATAAAAGGAGAAAGTGCTACTGTCAAATTGCATTTCAGACTTGTATTTGTATTTAATCTACACATTGTAAGAGTTTCATACATATGGATAACCTTTGTATCCATCTTCATTTCATGTGTCTGTGCAAAGTGTAATTATCACTAGCTACAAAGAGTAATTACCACAACGTAAAATTAATCCGGTTGTAAAAGGCTAAATTTTCCCCATGGTTTCTCTCTACTTCACTTTAGTTGTAGCAAATGTCGCCTTGTAAGTAACAATTGTTAGTGAAAAGCATAATTAGAAGATGCCATACTGAGCACTTCACTCACTGGTGACAGCTGTGCCACTCCCATGAGTAGCGGGGTCTGCTGGGCAGAAAATCCGATGTGCCTTGGTTTTTCACTCTCTGGGGGAATCTCAGGAGCACCCGATTGTCATAGTCTCTAACATCCGCTCGATAAGCTGAACTGCAATGATGCAAATCAAAGAAAACATAGAAAAAAGCCATAAGTACATGAAAGGAATACTTTGAAAAAATGTTTTATTTTGTCTCAGAAGTAACTGATAGCAGAGATCTTTTCAGGCTCCATAAGCCTCATGCATTGGAGATTCACAGAGGAATTCCATATGGTGTGGAAATTCCTGGTGTCAGACCAAGACCTGAGTAAAATTTAGACCTGGTTTTAATTCTATAAACTGAAGTTTGACCACTGACTGACTCGCTCTATGAAGAAGATCACTACTGAGCCGTAAAATAATTCTGGTACCAAAAACCATAATTTTATTAGTTGCTGTTCACCAAAATAACTCCCTGTGTATGCAAGATCGCACAACAAATGTTTGATTCTGTTGTAAAAAAACACAAAAAAAATAATGGGTATGTGAATCAGGCTGTGTTTTCCTATTCTACATAGCTATTATCTACACTCTTTTAAATACTGGAATATTTTAATCAGCTAATAGCCAGCACTTCAATGAGTCTTTATTGTGAAGCTAAGAAAAAAACCCAAACTGCTATGTCTTTTTTTTCTTTCCTGCAAGTGAAGAGCAGGCATGACCCTGAAACATAAATTTATGATGCTGATAAAATAATAAATTTGTTTTGCATGATAAGGTATCAAACAAGTTAAAATGGTTAAAACCAGCCATGTTGATTTCTTTCCAAACAAAACAGGAAAATCCTTCTTTGCCAACTGGACAAGACCTAACTTCATAACAAAGCTGTTATTTCAACCCCTTAAGAGACTCTGAAACACTTCTCAGAGGGATTTTAGTTCTAGGAGACGTTAAAAGGCATAGGCCCAGAAACAATTAGCTTATTATAATCTTAATAGTAAATTGTGCTGGTTAAGAATGGGGGTTTTGTTCTTTGGGTTTTGGGGTTTTTTTAAAGAAGTAACGTATGAGCTTGTGGGAGTAGAGGAGGGAGGTGAAAATCAACAGAATGAAGTTGTTTTCTAGGTGCCTCCATTTCACAAAATTCAGAAATGTTCAAGTGAGCCTGGCAATAAAAACATGTAATAAAACTTTCCACAGTGTGTAGGTTCTTCAGGAGATCTGCAGCTTGTCTCTCTAATGTGGCAGGACTGCTTTCTCTACCACCTGCCACAAACTTGGAAGAAGGTTACAAAGGGCTGTGTTTCTGTGAGCCCTTCAGCCTCACCCTTCTCCACTCTTCACCGCGTTCACAGGTGGAAACAGGAGCACAGAAACCCACAGCAAACGGGCAAATCTTGGGACAATGCCTACCTTGCCAAGCAGTTCTCCTCGGCAGCACATCTCAAATTATACATGGACATCCTCTGGACATACGTGGACGCCTGGATGTAATAGGGATCCGGGACTAAGTCAGGGAGACCTGCAGTTCATCAAACCAACCACATAACAGTAAGATCAACCCAGGACACGTTTGCAAATATTTGGCTACCATCCCAGTCGTTAGGAGCCGTCGTTTTGCTACGGACGCCGCTAACCTACTCTTCCCCTTTGCTCAGGCTTGTCCCAAACGCCCCACCGCAAACGACGCCCGGACCCCGCGGTGGGTTTATGGGCAGCTCGCCCCTCTCCGAGACGCGGGGACTGGGCTACCCGCAGTCCGGGCGCAGGGCGAACGCCTTCCCGGTCAAGTTTTGCCCCAAGCGAGGGCCAGGCAGGGCCGGCGGCCCCGGCAGCGCATCCCGCCGGGACCGGCGTGCGCGGAGCGAGCGGATCGCGCGGCGGGGCCGGGGCCGGGGCCGCCGGCCGGGGAGGGACGGGACGGGCGGAAAGGAGGGCTCTTACCGTACTGGAAGTAGCCGGTGCCATAGCCGGGTCTGTACCTGCTGCCCTGGCGGGGCCTCTCGTACGTGTCGTAGTAGTTGTAGTAGGGGTTATCGTCCGTGTACTTGTAGGGGTTGTAGGGGTCGTCTCCTACCATGACATCTTCCCGGCCGGGCCTGAAGCTGCCCAGCGGCGGCAGGCTGCCGGCCCCGGCGCTGCTCCCGTTGCCGTCGGCCCCGGTGCCGCCTGCGGGGCTGGGTCGCGGCGCCCCCGAGGAGGCGCTCCGGGCTGCGGAGGTGGCGGCCGCTGGGCTCCGCTGCGCGGCAGCGGCGCGACCCCCGGAGGAAGCCTGGTAGCCGGCCTGGAACCAGTGCCGAGCTCCGGAGCCCCCCCGGCTGCCGGCAGCGGGCTGGGGCTGGGGCTGCGGCGGGGGCTGCGCGACGGCGGCGCGGGCGGCGGCTCTCCGCGGCAGCACCGTGCCGTTGTTCCGCAGCAGCAGGATGGGGCTGCCCGCCGCCTCCGCCGCCTGCCTGCGCCGCGGGGGCTGGTACTGGGAGCCCAGGCTGAGCAGGCTGTACACCTGCCCGTTGTTCTCCCACTGGATCCGCTGCCTCCAGGCGGCGGGGGCCGGCGGGGGATCCCGGCGTGGCGGCTGCTGCTGGCAGCCGGCGGGCCAGAGGCAGCTCCAGTAGATGCACGCGTGAAGCTGGGCGATCAGGAGCCCCGGCGGCGCGAAACGCATCTTCTCCTCTTTCGTGGGCGCCGGCGGGTACAGAGACACGGGCGAAAACGGGAGGGAAGCGGTGGGGCGGGAGGGGGGGGGGCGAGAGAAGAGCGAGGGGCGCCTTTCCTGCTCGGGATGGAGCGGTGGGGCGGTGCGGGGAAGCCGAGGGGCGCGGGCTGAGCCTCTGGAAGGGTCGGGCGGGCAGCGGGGTCTCAGGCGCTGCAGCACCCGGGAGGTGCCATCGGGCAGGTCGGGCCGTCGGAAAGGAAACCCGGCCCGGGGGAGGCGGCGAGAGCGGCTTTTCTTCTCCCCGGTATTTATAGGCGAGGGTATGCGAATGGGAGCCGGAGCAAACAATCAGCCTCTCATCGTCCTCCGGCCCGCGCTGGTGTCTGGAGCGAGGGAAGGAGGAGGAGGAGGAGAGACCAGGGACTTTAAACTTGCTGGCACGCTCGCAAAGTTACACAAGCCCCGCTGGCTGGGCTGGCTGCACCCCCGCCATTTGTTCACGTAATGCGGCTGGAAACGTGCGGCCCTGACAGTTCCCCCCACGGCCGCCCCCCGCCCGCCCCGCGCGGGGGCGGCTCGGGGGGAACGGGGCGGCTCGGGCCGGCGCGGCGGCGGGGGCTCCCCATCCTCCCTGCATGCCTGCCTCCCTGCCTGCCTCCCTGCCTGCCCTGCCCTGCCTCCCTGCCTCCCCCCGCGCCCCGAGCCGCGCCGAGCCGTGCCGAGCCTGCGGCGCGCTCAGACACACGTAGGCTGCCAGAGTATGCCGTGGGGCAGCGCCAAAGTATGCAAAGGAAAAATGCTATTAGCTCATCAGCGCTGGAGAGACTAGAAACGGGGTGGCGGGGAGGGGGAAGGGGCCGCTGGCGAGAGAGGAAACATGTTTCTGGAAAATGTGCTGGCCGGCACATCCCCCGGGCAGGAGCAGCTGCTGGTGACCTTCGTCTCAGCGCTGAGTAACAGTCGGATCCCCTTGGTGACCTCTTAATTAGGAGAAAACCTTCATCAAATAAACTCTTGACTATTGACTTTTGGGTTTTGTGCATATGAGTCACACGAGAAATATATTGGCGATGCTCCTCGCAGAGTAAAAGTTTTCATTGAAAAGTGAAATTTCACATGGGAGAGGCTTAGTCCCATCACCAGAACAAATAAACCTAGTTTGGGTAGTGTCTCCCCAAAATCATGCTGGGGAAGAGGAGCAGGCTGCGGCCCGAAAGCCTCTCCCTTCTTTCATGCTTTTACAAGAGTTCATCAAGGCTGTGTTTTGATAAGTACAATCACCCAGTAAGTCAAATGAATTAAGGTCCATGGATTTCGGCCAAAATTTCTTTTGGGTGTATTTTTCCAAGAGTGTTTGCTTATGAATCCTTGCAAAGGAATTGAGAAGAATACACAAAAGTTCTCCTTCACCGAAAGTTTGGTGGTGAGAATATTTAAGTGAATCTTGCCAATGATGATCAGTCTGGGCTGGAGGTTTTCACCTCACTCAGGTAGATTCAAGGCACCCTAGGACCTCTGCCAGCTTCCCCAGATCAGGTTAACTGGTCACACATTACTGGCCAGGTGGATATTGTGACTGGATTTTGATGGTTTTGTACAGTTCTCCCATCATGTGTTGTGTTGTAGTTCATTTTAATTGCCTATGACTTTAAATGGTGCACACTTAATAAGAGAAAAACAGCAAAATGAGGTCCTGCATTTGTGGCTGTGATGGATGGTGAATGCTGATTTACACTGCTATAGAACTATTAGTTGCAGTGCTCATCCTTAAAGTACTTTCACCACCCTGAAATCAGTGGTGCCACCCTGCGTGTCCCCCTACGGACTGGGGGTCAGGGGCTGGCACTGAATGCTCGCCATGCCAGGCTTGCTGGCCATGCTCTCACCATAAAAATGGTCAGCCTGCAGAACACTGAGGAGCACAGGACACTTGTGCTCCAAAGACAGCAAAGCCTTCTCACCTGAGAACATATCCAGTAGCCAGGTGGGTGGTTGTTACCATTGCTAGCCAGCACCAGGATGGTGGGGAGCATCTACTGGACAGACCCCCATCCAGAACAGTAACTGGTGCCTTTCCACAAGGAGGCTGTGCTAGTTTGGGCAGTCTGCTGCAGAGGTGGCTTGGTTTGGGTTCTCTTAATCATCATATTTGCAGGCTGCTCATCCCCTATGATCTTTCTCATTGTGGCTTTGAAAATATTATTCTCTGTTTAAGGGTTTGCCTGGAACAATC
Organism: Serinus canaria; assembly: GCF_022539315.1. Classification (NCBI taxonomy): domain Eukaryota; kingdom Metazoa; phylum Chordata; class Aves; order Passeriformes; family Fringillidae; genus Serinus; species Serinus canaria. Next base: position 21,453,313 of record NC_066343.1, on the reverse strand, counting down.
AGTGACTAAAGCTGAGTAAAATGGAAAGGTTGAAGATAGGGAAAATGCAACACTGAAGGAATGAGATTTCTGTCTTTTTAATCTTCCTCTAAATCTTAGTAATGTTACAAACATCAGGTTGTTGCCCAATGTGTGATATTAGACAATGTTTCCACGCAGTGGGATTCCAGCCATTTTTATCTTATGCCTGATTAAGTTACTATTTTTCATGAAATTGGAGAAAGCATATTTGAGACTGGTATTCTCGCCCATCTATCAGCCATTCACACTGTTTGCCATTTTCTCCGTAGCACAAGTTTCATTTGTTAATTAATTTAGGGTTCATAAGGCCTGAAAGGCATTATTAGCATCACTAGAGAGTCATGTCCTTCCCTTAGCATTAGGTGCCCATGTCCATTTAACTACTTTCCCCTCCCCACAGGTTGCCCAGTTACACCAGGTTTTTACATCATGGGTCTGAAAAGACCATCAAAAAGCTCTGTGACCCGAGGTGTGGAGGTGAAAAAGACTCATAAGCAAGTAAGGTACTGTGACTGCCCAGAAAACTGTCAAGCAGTCTGATATTAAACTTTCTCATGAGGATGATACAGCTGCTTTGTAAAGTCCAGTTCTGATACTGATCACAGTTAATTTAGTTCAGCATTTGCTTACCCCTTTTTGGTCTGGAATAACTGATTTGCCTCGGTACTTCTTGCACTGGGGATTTGATTTCTGCCATCTGCAGAAATAAATACAGTGTATATCAACTGAGAAATAAAATCTTCCTTCACTAAAAAATGACAATAATTAAAGCAGATGTCAGCAAGTAATGGCAGTAATGTCTCAGAACCTGGTATCAAGAGGTAACTTACATTTAAATTTACATTTAATTGTAAGGTTGTAGCAATCCTCACTCAGATGTTACAAATGGAAAAATGTCTCCAATGGCATTAGTAGCATTTGGAGTTACCTTAATATGTACGCTACTGCTAAATTTCTAATTCATTTGTAAATCTTGAAAATGGAAAAATGTTAATCTGTTCACGACAAAAATACCCCAAACAGAAACAAAGCTATTTGAATTTGGCATGTCTTAATACATATCCTAAGACACATATTTTAAGGTCCTTTAATCTTACTATTTGATATGTGTATGAAAAAAGTATGATAGTTTAAAAAAGGGGAAGAAATTTTAATTATCAGTTTACATCAATCACATTATTTGTTACATTATTTATTTTTTTTTAATTTCAGCTCTGTATTATTGTTTGGATAATTTGTGTTCTTGTTTAGGCAAAAACTGGTATTCTTAGCTAGGGTCACACACATAAACCTTTACCATGAACTTTTTCTACCTGAGAAAAAGTTTTTTATTCAGTGTACTAATCTGATTTATGCTTAAATAGAAAAAGAACTTACTGTGATTCTTCAGTTTGCATAAACAATGAGTTGCAACTAGATTATTCAAATTTATCTTATGTTGTAGATCTTACTTATAATGCTTTCTATTACTTGCCATTTTTTGCATTCAAATATTAAAAGTTGTGTAATTTTGTTGCACACCAGAACACTGTGGATTTTTCTGAAGCATGTTTTACAGAAGGTCCAGGTATCTTTACTTAGGAAGTCACTTGTTAGTCCATTGGATTAAAAGGTTCTTAATTTTAATGAATTCCCCTTAATAATTGGAATTAGGATGTAAAGGTATTCTTTACAGTATGTGAACTGTATGAAACTAAGAGCACGGAGCACTTTCAGATTCAGGTCTGTAATGAGATATTTTTAACAAACCAACTTAATTAGAGACAAGGGTTATAGACTTTTTCTGACATCAGTAGTCTTTGGAGCAGACAGTTATTATTTTCACAAAAGTTAGTCTTACAGTTAAATTTAGCTACCCGTTGTATGTATGATTTTGAAGTCTCTAATCAGGCAACTTTCCACTACCATAAGTAAAATGCAAATGTAAATGTTCAGAATTTTTTTTTTTCTGCTCTTAACTTATAAAGGAACAAACAGATTTTTGTTGATTCAATGAACTTGTCAATTTGTTGAAAAAATAAAATTATTATAATTTTATTAGCAGGTAAGGTTCTCGATTCAAAATTAACAGCCAAAATGCCACCTGTCCCTTATCTAATATTTTGGGTTTATCTATCTGCATTACAACAGCAGTTTGTAGTTGCTTTGTTTTATGCACCATGGGGAGAACAGCTGAATTGCAAATACCTGCAAGTATTTGAAGTAAGTTAATTGCACTTGTCTATCTCTTCAGGACCTCGCAACTTGATCAGGAAAAGCAGCTACAGGACCTGAGACAGATGTTGCTCTTTTCTTGCATGGTAAGGCTGAAGACAAAGCCTTCTGATATCAGTGAATTTGTCAAATCACTGGTTTACGATGAGTTTTAATAGCAGTATTATTAAGCCTAGAGTATTGAAGTGTTGCTAAAGCTGAACATGAGTGGTTTCACGGGATGCAGTTACATGGTTTCTTTCTTGAAACCATGAATGTAGTTTTTAAAAGAGCATAGTGAATTAAACAAAAAGCCTTTCACTTCTTGAATTTATAATATGTTCCATCTCTATATTTTTTCTAACTTTCCTGTTTGCTTTCTGTCTTCCAAGATTTCTACAAAAGCGAGATTCTAAAAAATGTGAAATAAATAGATAAATATGCAGTTACTGTAAATTAATTCAGAAAGTCGAAAATCCACCAAAGCTTTTTCATTTCTTATACCATCAGCATCTGTAATGAAAGCTTCTCTACCTATTGTCTACATAGTATTCATTGCAATGGTATGTAAGTTGTCTGATTAAACATGCAAAGAAACAGAAGTCCAAGACACTCAAAGAAAAGATCTGTGCATAAACACCTGTGATAGGAACTAGAGTTAGCTTCATTTAACAAGGTCGATAAAATTCAGATTTGATTAGACAATGCATGGGTAAACTGTGCCTTACTGCTTGGGTAGTTCAGTATTGTCTCCACAAGCTGAACAGGTGCTAAAGGACTGCCCACCATTCAGGCTGAAGGACTGCCCACCTAATTTTATTGAAACTTATGTATACTGAGGAGAGATTACTGTGAAAAACAGACTGGCTGAACAGTTTGTGTACACATCTTTGCTGTGGCAGTGCTCCAAAACGAGTCTTTCCTTATGCATATTTTGCACAAAAGCAAGAAAACCCATCTAGTAAGCCTAAGCTGAGGAAGGCTTGAGAGAATAATTAGTTTTGAATCAAGACATTCACCAGGTTGAGATTATGTATGAAAGGAGAGAAATTGAGAGCTTTCCAAACCTTTCATTTTCTTTCCATCTTCAGCAGGGGATGAGTGCCTGTAAATCATTAACAAAGAGGAACACTGCCCAATAATGTAAGAACAGAACATGTCAATGGAAATTCTGGAACATGATTTTACTGTGCATCTCACTGAAAACTCTCCTAAATATCTGGATGTGATTTTTTTTTAATAGCATCTTTGTCTTTATAACCATCCCCAAATTTTCATGGCCATCACAGAGACAGGTGACTATATTTGTGGAACTTCAATGCCTGATGGAAAAATGCCAGAGAAAATGCCTATTTCAAATCCCAAGGTTAATTTTAAAAATTGACGTTAGGAAAAAAAAGGGTGCTATACTGGCAAGGCTCAATTAAAACATTGTTCAGTATTGCCCTTCATAATGTGAATGCATAAAAAGTGGGACAGTGATGATGGTAAATAAAGAACTGGTAGAGGAACTCCTATGGCTAGGATTTTACTTGTCTTCTTTGTTTTCACTGGAGAATTTGTTTACACAGTAAAATCAAGTAACCCCCCTGTGCCTTTGCATTAGAGAGAATGTTTAGAGGTATCAAGGACATTACAAATAGAGTTTGCAGTTTGCATTCAAAAAGAAATGAGGGTAGAATAGAAACAGCTGAATGGTCCAACCTCTCCACAGTGAGATCTGCTTCTTGCAGGACACAGGATCCTGACAAAGGTCTTCTGGTAAGGGAGGCAAGTTCCAACTTGTGAGTGGTATTAGCCAAGCTCCTATATAAAAACAGTATTGTTTAGGTATCTATCCCTCCTGAATATCTACAGCATGTACACTATCTGTACATGATGTCAAAATGGAAATACCTGATGGGGGAAGGATGTTTCTAAAACAACACATTTGCAACTCAGTCTTGGTTCCTAGCATGGTATTGGCAAGCAAATGTTTGATATTATTAACACCTATTTCTATTTTGCTTATCAGACAGCTGTGTTACATAAAAATGTTTTCCTGGATAACCTGTCAAGGCCATGTGGATGACAGGGAGCTAATTAGAGGCAGCCAGCATGGCTTCACCAAGGGCAAAATCCAAAGAGCTGCCATCAACAGCTCGGTGTCCAAATGGTAATCGATAACAAAGGGTGCCCCTCAAAGGTCCATATTTAGGCAAGTAGTGCTCAATATCTTTATTAATGACAAAAGCCGTGGGATTGAAGGCATACTGAAAAAGTTTTCTGAGTAGTGTAATTTTCTTTGGTGGAGAGAAGGGGTACAGTGTGCACTTCCAGCTCAGAAAGCCAACAGGATCCTGGGCAATTCTGTTCCTCTGCTCTGTTGTACTCAGATCCCACCTGGAGTACTGTGTCCACTTCTGGGGTCATCAGCACAAGAAAGACTAAGACCTATTGGAGCACATCCAGAGGAGGAACACAAAAATGATCAGAGGGCTGGAGGACTTGCTTTTGAATACAGGCTGAGAGCATTGTGGTTGCTCACCCCAGAGAACAGAAGGCTTCAGGGAGACAATCTAGCAGCCTATTAGTCTATACAGATGGCTTGTAATGAAGATGGAGGGAGGCTTCTTACTGAGGCCTGTGCTGACAGAACAAGGAGGAATATTTTTAAACTGAAAGCAGGTAGGTATAGGTTAGATACAAAGAAGAATTTTTTTTATGCTGCTTGTGGTGAGACATGGAAAGAGGCTGCCCAGAGAAGCTTTGGATGCTCCATCGCTGGAAGCATTCAAGGCCAGATTGGATGAGCTTGGAGCAACCTGGTCTAGTGAAGGTGTCCCTGCCATATCAGGACAGTTGAAACTCGATGATCTTTGAAGGTCCCCTCCAATCCAAACCATTATATGAGTCTGTGAAAATAGACATATTTCTAATCCTGAAACAAATCAGCATACATTCAGCAGTAGAGATATGCCAGTTTGCCTAAAGTGATGGTCTGGACTGGTGAGCATTTCTTGGCTTCTGAGCGTTTCTTTGTCTAGGCATAACTAATTAATCTATTTCAGGAAGATTGAAATAAGTAGTATCTAATTGAATAAGTCTTGGAAAAAATGGACTTTATTTATTTACCTTCCTTATAAGATGAAGAGAACACTAAAACTATTGAGAAATTGTTTGTTGTTCAGATTCTCATCCTATCAAGTACATGATCTTGGTTCTGTTATCTTTCCTCTTTGCTACTCTGGTTTTTTTCCAATTAATATGTCCCTTTTTCCCCAGGGCAGGGAACACAGCTTCCTATGTGTCAGCTCAGTGATGCTCACAGTAGGGCACTGAGTTTGACTATTACTTTTGGCCTCTGCTACAATATGAAGAGCAGTCCTGAATACAGAATGCTTCATTGAACAAATGCAATATTTAGAACATGTGAAAACCCTCATGCAGCTGTGTGTGTTATTGAACACAGCTGACACTCAGCAATTCTGACTCAAATAAAACACCCATGGTGGTTTTCTCTTTGGTCTAAATTTCATCATAATATTTTGTCTTACATACCAATATTATGAACTCTTTTACTATTCTGCTTCATGGTAGATACTTTTTGAAATACATTCCTAATCTAATCCCTGTTTTCATCCACACATGATTATCAGATTTAGCTTTAGATATTCTCAGTGACTGGGGAAATTTTTTGAAGTAAAACATTAAGTCATGCAGTTAGATTGAAAGGAATGTTAATAAAAATATGCTGAAGGTATATCAGGGCAATGACTCTAATATTTGCTTTACCAACTAAGAGTAGAAGAACTTACAAAGAACTTGTTTGACTTTAATGAGCTGAAATAAAGTTGATGTTTAACACTTTCTTCCTGCACAGCAAACAGACTCAAGCAGCTTCTAATGGAAGACCAACCATTCTTTGAGGGCAAGCCCAAAACCTGAATGGAAGGCCAAGCTGACTTCACAATATTTATTCTGAGCTGAAGTCTCACACAGTAATTGGTTTAAACTGCTCTTATGTGCGTCATTTCAGAGAATTCCAGATTATCTCAACATTCATTGTCATGTAGTCAAACAGAAATTATGTGAAAAGAGGTAGTTTAGTCAAAAGTGGGTACTTGAAGGTACTGTATTGACAGAGGTGGCTGCTGCCTTTAACTGGGAAAGCAAAGCCCCTTCTCCATCTCTCCAGCTGACTCGTGCCATCTCCCTGTGCTGGGTCAGGGTGGGATGATAGCCGCAGGTCAGGCACTGGGCTGGGCTGGTGCTGCTGGTGGGGCCCACGGAAGGACAGGCAATGGGCTGTGGGAGCTCACAGACAACAGCCTCGACTCTGGTGCAACACTGACTTCTCTTGGCATTGAAAGTTCTGGGGGAAAGCTGTGGTTTCACATAGTGGCTGGGTTTGTATGAGTTATCTGTGTGGTGACATGGAAGCTTGATGTGAGGACATGAGACGGGAAAAACCAGGAAAAATTAAACCCCTTACTTATCCTCCCCAATAAATCTACAGTTAAACCTGCCACGCTTTTTCTTTTGGTCTAGTTTTACTATGGTAATTTTTTTCTGTACTTGCTCTTGTTTAACACAATTTTCTCTATGCATCCGTATATATAACACTGTATCTAGGTACAAGTACAATTTCCTGGCATAGCTTGTACAAAATCAAATTCTTGGATCTACAAAGACCATCAAAAAACCCCACATAAAATCCTAACTTTCAGAAAATTTTATACTTCTGATCACCTCTGTCTTTTGTTATGGAGAACTCAGGAGGGTGGCAGCTGTTCTGCAGCATGGGATATCTTAGTAGTCATAGTAGGACAGACTACAGCTTGCAGCACAACAGTGTGAAAGGGCTTTAGGGAAGTGTGCCTGCTCCAAGGTTTTCTGCTTTTTCAAGTGGAAGTTTCTGTGCCTGCTCCAGTGAAGCTGTTGTTGTTGTTGGGTAATCCAGAAAGAGTTTTTCCAAAGAGTGACAAGAAATCAATAATGAACACAAAAATCTTGCCTTGGTGGAGTTGTTTTACTCACTCTTATGGACCTCCTCTTGAGGAAAGAAGAGCAGAAACTACAGAAACTGCTACAGGGCTGCTGTAGGAATCATATCAACAGAAGAGACCATGTAGAGAGACAGAACCTGATTAAGCATTGGCAGGTTTAAGAAGCAAAGATGCTGCTTGAGGAGAATGAATGTCTGGTTCCAGAAGTGGATGTTTCCCCCACAGACAAGAAAGGAATACAGTATGTCTGGATTCCCTTTAAAAGTTTTGTGGATAGTACTGAGTTCTAGTGAAAAACTCCATGGAAATTAATTGAGTTACACCAGCATGAGACTTTGCAGCTGAGAGTAGAACACTTAACATGTTTTTATGTGACCTGTGATGGACTTTTAAGATAACGTAAATTGCTCCAGGTATTGTATTTTCCATTTATTGCACAGAATTATAAAATCACAGAATATGCAGAGTTGGAAGGGACCCACAAAGATCAAGTCCAGCTCCTGGCCCTGCACAGGACACCCCAAGAGTCACACCGTGTGCCTGAGAGCATTGCCCAAACACTTACTGAACTCTGTCAGGCTGGTGCTATGACCAATTCCCTGGAGAGCCTGTTCCAGTGCCCAACACCCTTCTGGATGAAGAGCTTCTCCTGATAACCAACCTAAACCTCCCCTGACACAACTTCAGGCAGTTCCCTCATGTCCTGTCACTGTCCCCCCAGAGAAGAGATCAGTGCCTGCCCCTCCTTTGCCTCTCCCAAGGAAGCTGCAGAACTGCAGTGAGGTCTGCCCTCAGTCTCCTCTTCTCCAGGCTGGACAGACCAAGGGACCTCAGCCATTCCTCACAAGACTTCTCCCAAAGGCCTCAAGGCCCTTCAGCCTCCTTGTGGCCCTCCTCTGGGCACTCTCTAATGGCTCCATGTCTTTCCTATGTTGGGGTGCCCAAAACTACTTATTGTAGCTCTAGCTTTGGATTTTACTTCTCATTAAAATAATAATGGTTACTAGCACAATTGTGGTGTAAAACTTTGGTTAATTTAAGTTTAAATTAACCAAATTTAAAACTTCCAGAGCACAATCTAAAAGTCCTGAGTTAAGGGCAATGTAATGTATTTCTCAGACTACTACTTGTCTTTTCCATCATTACTGCACTCTCTTTGCAGGTTAGTATATGCCAAAGACTGAAAGCTAGCAAGAAGAAACTTTGGTTTGGGTCATGTCATGAAAGATTCAAAAGCATGTTACAGAAATCTCTCCCATGGCTGATCTTTGCTCAACACCGAGGAAGAGAATGTTAACTCTGTTGAAGTAATGTAAAGAGCAGTGTTGGGCAGGAAGAAAATGAAATATCCTTTTATAGAAATCCCTGGAGAAATCTGCAAGATTATATGTGTTAGAATTTGGATTTACAAATTTTAAAGCCAAGAAGGACCTGTACAGTCTGATTTTCTGCATAACACAGGCAATGGAATTTCACCCAGCAATTTCTGCATAAAGATCATAATTATCTGAGCTAAGATATCTTTTTTAGAAAGACAGTCTTGGATTAAAGAGGTCAAATGATAGAGGGCACACCACATCCCAAAGTCAGCTGATGCAATACTTTCTTCCCTTCCTTACAAAATGTAACAAATGTGCCTTGTTTATAATTTGAATTGAACACCTTCACTGAAGCTGTCATTCAGGACAGCATCTGTACTAAGAAAACATCTGTTAACACAAGCATGAATAAAAATGTTTTAAGCATGATAAGTGTTGACTAGAGAATTAAGAAAAAGAAAGCAAAGTTTTGTTTACTGTTCTCATTCACCAAAGTTTTGTTTACTGTTCTCATTCCCTCATTTTTATAAGGTCCCTCACTTTTCCCTCCTGGCTGCTTGCTTCATGAGGGGGGGGATCAGATTTTTGATGATGAGCTGCAGCAACTTTCAAACACCCTTGCCATTATCTGGTCTTCAGAGTGACTGTCCTTCCCTAGATTTCTGACTGAGAAAGGGGCACGTTGCTGTTAAGGAGATTTTCGATGCAGACTCTGGTGTGTTGAAAATGTATTTATCTAACTTTACATTCTTCCTACCAAATGATGGAATGCTACTGGGCTGAGAAAATCACTAGTAACTGTCAGCTGGGAGGAAGAGCTCCACATATTCTCCAGAAGCATTTTGGGAAGTTTTCATAGACATGCACCTGAAGACAGTCCGATGTCTTTTTCTCAAGGAGTCATCAAACACATTAATTAGGAGAAATTGCTAAGTCTTCTCTTTTGTTACTTGCCTTTTACTTGCTGAACACTGCAATCAGAATGAGCCCTGCATCCCTTGAAAAAATTCAAATTCCTTCACCACTCAAAATTTATATTCAGAACACATTTTTAAATGTAGTTTATAAAACTACATTTAGGATCCCTATTGTAGTCAAAAGACAAACTCGGTGGAGAGACTTCTCATAAAAAGCCTGGTACTGGGGGACCACAGAGGTCCTCATGTTTAGTCTTACATCATAATTAGCAGCTTTTGCCCAGGCTTAAAATGTGGCAGGCAAACCATATCTGAACATACCTAAAGAAACTGACCCAAGTTTCTCTGGGTTCAAAAGATATCAAACAGAGGCCACAAAAAACCTACAGATTTCCTCTGCAATTAGTGTGACCCAGGCAGTCCTGTCTTGCCTGTGCAATCCCACTGATTCCTGTGCACCTGTGTGTTGCACCTCCACCTCTATGTGATAAAACCCCTACTGGAAAGTACTTATCCAAAAAAAGCCTGCAAATCAAAACAGAGACTACAGATATGTTTCTTCCTGTTCTGAATCTTTGGTGGCTGTATAGCACCTGGACAGCACCTCTTATCTCTAGGTTTTAAAATACTGTTGAGAAAAATTTGCCTTCAATTTACCTTGCTCCCTGTGGCAGCACCCCAATTGTAACAGTAATGCTCTCATAAACAATAAAGTTTGTCCTCTTGAAGAACATAAGATTTTATTAAGTCATTTTCTGTGACCAAAAAAATGGTCATCTTGTTCTTCATATCCCATGAAATCATGTTTTTATAAAGAGGTGTTTAAAATGCATTATGTCAGAAGGATGTTTCAAGCAGTGAGCAAACTGTGCAGGTTAAGTGTGAGAAAACAATATCCAGGAGAAACATGAACGCAACTCATCTGAACCCATAAAAAACTAAGCACTGAGGATAAACTATAAAAAGTGGTGGGCAGTTTCTCACTGCAGTAAACCACTAGACTATTAGGTATGCAGGCAGTATGTGTTTGTTTGCTCCCGTGGATACTAAAAGTATTCTGAATCCCTCAGGACTTTAAATATTATGTTATAAAATATTAAACCAATACCTTTAGGACAAAAACAGAATCCAACACATGCCACCTAAATTACTAAGGCTGAAAAATAAAAAATCAGGACTTGAGCTTCAGAAGAATATTATTTTAGTGGAACATATTTCCACTTCAGCTATAAAAAGGCTCCAGTTTAAACCCCTGCACTTGTTTATACCTGAGAATAATGATGTACCTTATTCATTTGCTTTTGGAGAGGGTTATTTTTGTTTCTGCTGAAGCAACTTCTTTTTTTTTAAATTTTTTATTACAGCATCTTTGAAGTTAACAGTTACCCTGTCTTCTTAAACGAAGAAAATTATATGCCTTAATCCACCAGTACAATTTATTGTTGTTTATGTCTGCAGTGGACTTAACAGCAACACATAGAGCAGCAAGCATTTTTTTCCTGAGGAAACTAAACAAATGCCACCCTCCTTTTGTTAATGAACACATGGATTTTTCAGAGTTCACCAAAAGTTAAACTTCCTGAATGTGACTAAAAAGAGCTAAATAGGTTTCTTAAAAAGAATATGTTCTGGGAAAGAAGCAACTTAAGAGTGCATTCATGTGAAGACTGTTGTGAAAGCAATTTCTTAGAACAGCTCTTTTTCAATGGGTTTTCCACTTCTAAATGCTGATTGTTGGGGAGGGGTTTTGTTGTTGTTTTCTAATGCAAATTTCTGTGGCATTGATTCTGGGAATTTTTCCAGTTAAACACATTCTTCCATTTAGCGCAAGAGGACATTCTCAGCAGCAATTCTGAACTGTCTTTTATTTTAGCAAGATGGATGAGGAAACCTTTGGTTTGTTTTGAGAGACCCTTAGACCTATTGTGTGCAATGTGGTAATAATTTAACCCCAGAATTGCAGCTTCTTCAAGACCAGTGATGGTGCAAATATATATTTATCCTTTGATAGAAAAGAAAAAAATGGCATACGATTCAGTAACTTGGGCCTTTCTAGCTATCAGCAATATTCTGTGTGCTCATTGCCCTCTCCTGGCTTCCCCTGGTATGTTTTCAGGTTTAATATATCCAAAATGGGTTTCCTAAGAACATTAAGCATTCCTTGAACAGATTTTCTGCCTTTGCAGTCAAAGGTATCACTCATGACCACCTTTTTTCAGGTAGCACAAACAGTTCCTTTCATCAGAGTGCAGATACCAGGCTAAAAGGCTTCACTGGAGTCACAGCTGAGAGCCCTCTGCTCCCTGTGCTGCTGCAGCACTGTCTGCAACACCTACTTTGAGGCATGCCTGCAATTCTTGACTTTTTTTAAGAAAAGCTTTTGGTAACATCCTGCCTTACATATTTGCAACAAAAGGAAGCTGTTGTGAGAGAACAGCCCATATTATCCCTACATTATGGGAAGGGATTCCTCAGAGGGCAGAGGTCTCTGTTTCTTCATGAAGCATATGAAGCACAGCCTCAGCAGCTTGCTCAGGTCAGTGCCCAGACTGGTTCTGAGTATCTCCAGGGATGAAGACCCCACTTGCCTTCTGGGCCTGTTCAAGTGTTTCATAACCCTTGCAGTAGATAATTTTTCTTAATATTAAGTTTCCTACGTTTTAATTTGATGTGGTTGCCTCTTAGAATAGGACCTTTCATTTCATAGAGGAGCAAACTGATGTTTTTAGAGGAACAATACAAATTAAAAGTCATGACTGGTGCAAGAAGGAGAATAGGGAGATATTTTTTTAGTACTAAAAAATATGACCATTGCTAAGTTTATACTAAAATGTAATTTTTTTTCCACTAGCATATAATTACCTTGTGAACTTGCTACTTCTGATTAATGTAGAAGGCACAATGCTATCTTACCTTTACACACATTTCTTTTGTGTGTGTGTATATGTTACACATAAAAGTGTGCATGTATAAAATGTAAATACAATCAGCACATTTAACTTAGAAAGTTGTTCTCTGACCTGCTGTCCTGCTTCTCTGAAATGAGAATGCTGAAGCAGTAAAAGAGACTTTGAAGGCCCACACCTGAGGGAAGACTTTCTCAGGCATGGAAGTGCGACAGTAAGCAAACCAAGGTGTCTTTAAGGGCAGCTTCATTAGGGTCTCATCAGCAGTAAGCCTAGGGCTGTAACTGAGACATAGTAGTGAATCATCCCCAATTTTCCTCCTTTGAATGGCAAGACCCTGTGTTTTATAATGCAAAATCAGCATTTTTAATTATCAAATCCCCAGTCCTTTCTCTGTTAGAAAACTTGCATGAACATCTACAATTAATTAGGCAAAATTTTGGATATCACAAATTCGTACATTCTCACAAACTTTCAGATGCGGTGTTGTTGGGAAAGCCAAAATATTGGGACGTTCCTGAAATTTCACTTTTCCTTTAGCTATGTTATGTATTAATCTACATTTGAAGATAATTCCATTCAGATCCCAAATTGTCCAGGAGGTATGATGGTGGCTTCAAGACCTCCCAGGAGTAAGAAAAGTCTTTAACTTCTGATGGGATGAGACTTTAAACTGACTGTTTAGACGAAAGAATTTGTCTAAAATAACTTCATAGTGCTCCCAAAATAATCTGTCTGCCAGATTTAACAGACGTTCTGGTAGGTTTTAGTGGAAATGTCCACATCCTGGAATCTGGCTTTTATGTAACATGGTAACACTGACAGGGGTTAGAACTTTTGGTTCTTCTACAGCTAAAATATACAGTGACTATTAACATACTATCCACAGGGCATCATATCCTATGTTGTTCTAGGTAGATCTATAGCCAGAGTATATAGGAGGTTATATCATGTGCCACATACAGGGACTGGTTATCTAAGGCACATCTGTGTCTTTGGGTTCAAGATAAGAGAGCCTTGTGGTTTAAATTGAAAATAAAGAGCTATTCCAGCAGTGGTTACATGTAGATTATTTGATATGTGACGACATACCTCTGAGCAATCCAAATCCATGACAAACTACATAACTCTTAAGGAGATTAAATGCATTAAAATTGTTAGAAAAGTATGTCTTACTTTGTCTTTCCTTTAGTAAATCTTCAGGAGTATACTCAGTACCAGATACAGAGACTTCTGAAACTGCTCTGGGGATGGAGGATCCACCACCTCCCTGGGCAACCTATTCCAATGTCTGACCTCCTAAGAGGGAAATATTTTTTCTGGTATCTAATCTGAATCTCCCATGTCTCAGTTTAATGCCATTTCTACTTATCCTCTCACTGCAGGCACCGTACAGGAGACTGATTCCCACCTCACCACAACCTCCTTCCAGGAGGCACAGCAAGTCACTTACCATCTCCTCACAGATTTTGCAGCCTTCACTGATCTCCCCATCACCTATTCCCATCTCAGGGAGATGGCTATCTTGAGGACAACTGGTTTTGATATTAAAGACTGAGGCAAAGAAAGCATTAAGCACCTTTGCCTTTTCTTCATCCTGAGCCACTACAGTACTCTCTGCTATCAACAGATGATGGAGACTCTCCTTGAACCTCCTTTTGCTGCAAATGTATTTATATAAACTTTCTTGTTATCTTTAACTATAGCTGCCAAATCAAATTCTAGTTGAGTTTTGGCCCTTCTAATCTTCTCCTTATATGACCTCAGGACATCCTTGTAGCTCTCCCAAGATACCTGACGCCCCCTTACAGACATGGCACAGTCTCTTTTTCCCCTAAGTGCTAGCCTAACTTCTCTGTTTAACCAGGCCAATCTTTTTTCCCTGATAAGTTGTCTTTCCACACATTTGGACAGCCTGCTCCTGAGTATTTAACAGTTTTTTGAAAGTACACCCAGGCTTTCTGGACTCCTTCATCCTTCAGGAGTCATGTTTGTTACTCTCCTGATAGCTCCAGGGCCACATGTGTGTGTAAGACCAACAAGTTCGATTTTTCAAATGGTAGTACCAAATTAATATTCAGGCACAGATTTTCAACATATTTTTAAAATATATTTTTGACAGAATTTTGTACTCTAGGCTCTTTTCTAAGTACTATGATTTATTTAACTAAGATCAGGAAGCCCACTAGAGATTGAAGAGTGCAAATACTTTTCTGTTAAAAAGTGTTTAAAAAGTATTTAAGAAACCATAAATGCAAAGCAATTTTAAAGAGAGCTGCTGATTAGCTAACACAGTACAAGAAAATAGTTGAGAAGCAATATCTTAAATGTAGTCCAGAAGAAGGCAGACAATATATGGTCTGCTCTCCCTGACTCTGTGGACGTATACTGCTGGGAAGTGCTGCACTATATGGTGATAACAGCCTTCTTTTGGGTCACTGCTAACAAACCTTGGTGTGCAGCACAAAGGTAGGAAGTGCTGTGTTGTTCAAGGGTCAGCATGTTACATGAATTGAGGGGAGAATTAGGGCTTAAATAACTTGCAACCATTATATGTAGAGAAGTGTTCAAGAAAGAAAGGATGTTAGCCTTGGCATGAAAGCCAAGTGATAATGTGAATGAGTAACTACACCCACATAAATTCCCCTTTATACTTGCATACTCCTTGATGCAAAAAACTATTTATAACTTATTTTCCCATCAGAATAACATGTATATAATAATAAATTACTTATCACATATCAGCAGACAAAGGGACTTTTGCAAGGGTGATGTGATGGTAATATTTATATTTCACTTAGTCTTCACCTAAATTATTCAATTCAAACAAATATACCTAAATCGTCACCTAAATTATATTATTCAAATTAATAAGTTAAAAGAATAACGTATTTAACTCTTAACTACATCTTGAAATGTCCCCAGTCCAAATTAAATTCAAGAATTTTTACAGAGTTGAAACGAGACAAAACTCTATATAAAGCTTTAATTATACCTGTAAATGGTATAATTACTAAGATTTTAAATGGTATAAAAACTAAGATTTTTCTGGACCTGCAGTCAATCTGGTGGGCTGTGATTTCACAGTAAGATGACTCTATGCTCCTGGCTCAAAATACAAATTTGCTCTGAACTGTTAATCTTTTGGGGGGCATAATATTTTATGTTTTTCCATCACTTCTTTTTCCTGTGGCTAGTCTTCACAATGACACACTCCAAGTGTGCATCTCTGTTAAGGCATTCTGTCAGCCTGTATCAACTTCATCCCAGCTAAATGGACATGATTCTTCCATTTTTTGTACAACTGTGATTCCCACAATTTGACAATAAAGGGTGCCACAGCTGGTGGCTCTACCATTCCGGACTTTTAATCGGTAGGAACCACTTCCAAAATACAAGCATAAGTAGTATTTACTTCAGTTGACTTCCTAACTTAACAGGAACAGAATATTATTCCCAAACGTCATTGCAATTTAGAGTCAAAGCAAAACTGAACTATTACTTGTGAAGCAAAACACACTGTTTCAGCTAGATGTAAGGGATGAGTTGCTAGATCTACAAGGATGAAATGGGGAAATTCTTCAGCAAGCAATATTAAGCAAGAAATGTTGGAACACACAGTCTTGCACATAGCTGTCATTTTTAACCTCATTTTAGGACAGGACATGATGCTGTATGTGTATTTCCTTGAACAAGGGAAAACAGGTAAACCATACAAAACCAGGAAAACCAGAAAAAATTAAATGCTCAGTTTTTATTAAAGTAGGTGTCACTTTATGTCTAAAGAAAGCAAATAAATCACAGTTTCCCCAGCCTACTCCTAGAGGAGGACTGATAGGTTATGGCCTAGACAAGACATCCCTGTGGAGGCTGAGGGACTGTCTGAATGCACCAAGGGCATTTTAAAACCAGAAGCCTGGCACAAGTGTTGATCCCCCCAGGATCAATACTGGGCCCAATGCTCTATTTAATAGCTCTGTAAGTCACTGATACAATGGCACCAGGTATAACTTGAAAAAATTTGCTGATGAGACTAAACTAAGCGGGGATTTGGATACTTTGGAAGAAAGAGCCACCCCTCAGGAACCAGAGAATCACAGAACATACTGAGTTGGAAGGGCCCCATCAGGATCATTGAAGTCTAACTCCTGGGTCTGCATAGAACACCGCAAGAGTCACACCAGTGCCTGATAGCACTGTCCACATGCTTCTTGATTTCTGTCAGGCTGGGGACCACTTCCCGGGGGAGCCTGTTCCAGCAACCAGCCGCTCTTTGGGTAAAGAATCTAAATCTCCCCTGACACAACTTGAGGCCATTCCCTCAGGTCCTGTCACTGTCACCAGTGCCTGCCCCCCCTCTTCCCCTCATGAGGAAGCTGCAGAACTGCAGCGAGGTCTGCCCTCGGTCTCCTCTTCTCCAGTGTGACCTCAGCCACTCCTCACATGGCTTCCCCTCAGGGCCCTTCACCATCCTCATGTTGGATAGTCTCTAATAGTTCAATGTCTTTTTTGCATTGTGGTGCCCAAAACTGCCCTCAGCACTCCAGATCTGTACAGGCTGGAAGAATGGGGTAACAAGAATCTTAAGGAGTTCAACAGAGACAAGTTGAAGGTTGGCACCTGGAAAAACATAATCCATGAATGCAGCAGAGGCTGGGATCAACCTGGCTAAGGGGCTACTCTGTGGAAAGGGACCTGGATGTCCTTGGACAAGCTCAGTGAACAGTCCTGCTATGGCAGAGAAAGCCAGTGGGATGCCAGGCTGCATCCACAAGGACACCACCAGCAGAAAGAGAGGAGTCATTGTCTCAATCTAATCAGCACTTGTCGAGCTACACCTGGAATACTGTGTTCAGTTTTGGCCCCTGCCACACAAAACAAGAGACAGGGATAGGCTGGAAAGAGACCAGAGAATGGACACAAAGAACAAGGAAGCCTGCCAGAGGGGAAAAGACTTAGGGAAGACCTAATCAGTGTGTTCTAATATTTAAAGGCTGGCTACAAATAAAATTGAGACTCCCTTTCCACAAGGAGTCACATGGAAAAGATGAGGGGCAATCGGTAAAAGTTACTCCTGTGGATATTCTGTTTAGACAGTAGATGAAAATCTTTCCAATAAGCCATTGGATTAATCTCCTCAGGAAGGTAATGAATTCCCCAGCAGGACTCGGGAGTTTGGCTGAACATGGTGCTGGGTAATCTTGCCTATAATTCTTTTGCCAGGAAAGTTGGGCCAGATGATCCTTGAGCTCCCCTTCCAATCTTATATGATCATTCTATACAATAGACAGTAATTGTTAAGTAAAACCAGTACTTAGCAATTTAATTATTTGTATGTATATTATTTCTATGTTATGGTTTCAGCAAGAGTTCAAGGCACAAAAAACCTGAGGAATCATCACTGTACTTATTAAAGAAATTATTTTTATTGCAAACATTCCGGCAAAACAGGCAAATAGCAACCCTATTGCTATGAAATTTAAAAGGTTGACAGCCTTATAAATTGTCTTGTCCTACTCCAGAAGAATTCATAGTAGCATCCTCTCAATGCTTAGTCAATCCGTCTCTATCCTGATCCGCAGGTGCTCTATAAAACTGAATTAAAATAGTTTGCATTTGATCCATTGCATCTCCCATTTGTGCCAATAAGTACTAAAAATGGGAGAGGCTTTACTTCATACATATATTGAGTGACCCCAAATGGGTCAAATCATGGGTCAGCAGGAAACTGTCAGACAAGTTTCTTTAAGAAAGCACCATTCTTGAAACATATTGGCTACACATATCCTCTTTTTCAAAAATATCCTTTTCTCATTTGCTCTTGTTAGTATTTTTTGCTCTTCTCTTGTTTTGAGAAATATTGAGTTCTGAAAAGGCAAGAAAAAAGAAGACTAGGAAAAATAAATATCTCCTAGAATCAAATACATGAGAACTGAAAACCTCTTACTCCAAAAACATTTAAGTGCTTCAATAAGGCAATTAAATGTGAAAGCATTTCCTTTTTTACTTCATCATACTTGAGGATCCAGTGTAGCCACAATGTGTACACACTGAATATGTAATTTTTTAACTTTCAGAAGTTTCCCAAGTGAAGATTTTTCTGTTTTCTCACCCATTTGATACACTGGTAAAGGCTGTTTAGTATTACAGGGCTGATACAGGAAGGATTACTGACACTAAGAGTTCAAAACTTGTTTTAAATTCTGTGGTTTCTGTAGTCACCTTCAGAATTTCTTTCTTTAAAGTATTTCTTATAGGTGTAATATTAAACAGATGCCAATTTTTCTGTATTGGGTTGTAGCAGCTTGGATCAAATACCCTTTAACCACCACTGTCCTCAACAGATTGCTTTTTTCAGCCAAGATCTGACACCACAAATCAATTTCCACTCCTAAAATGCTGTTATTACTCCATTAATCCTTTTTTTTTTAACTGTGCATTCCTCCCAGCTTTGGTACCCACAGAAAAATGAAGGGATCTTGTATGATACAGATTTACTGGCTAAGGTACAGACAGGTGAATATTCTTTGGTCCTAGCCCAGTTTACATCTGTGCATGATGGGGTTTTGTTTTATTTTTTTTTCCTGTAGATAACTGCATCTGTGGCTATTTTAAATGCCTCATAATGTCTGGAGCATATATGTTTTTAAGTTCCCCTTCTTCATGTTCAAGTTCTTTCTCTTCATACTCTCACTCCCTATTTTCCTTTTATCATCCCTCTTTTCTTTTACATAAGCACACAGGCAGATAACTAGCTGACAACATTTGTTCAGATGATTAGATTGCTGTAGGTACAGTACTTCCTTTCTGTTTAATCTTTCCACCTGGTTCAACCTATTAATTTTCATAATGCTTTCTGGAAGCTGAGAGAGTGATACAGAGAAATGAAATTTGCTGAGAAAAAAAGAATGCAAACGTTCAACACTAATACCGCATTCCAGTCACAAATTTTTGTCACTTTGCCTTGCATAATGTCACAGCACAGAGTGATATGACAAAACAAGTATTGTGGCAGGCACTTCTTTGTACAGTTAGGAAATACAATATTGGAAATACAATATGTCCAAGCAAGGTTTGGGAGCAGTCCCTGCAAGAGGAGATCAGGGGCTGCCCCATGGGCCACAGCTGCTCAAGCCAGCTCCATTGGATCCACCACAGGACATGGCTGAGCCCTTCAGCCATGCTGTTGGTGTGTCAGGGAACACTTATTTTCAAAAGGGCCAAATGAGAAGGAGAGAACAAAAAGAGGGACAAGCAGCCCAGGGAAAAACCAAGGTCAGACAAGGAGAAGGAGATCCTCCTCACTAGAGCAGAGATTCCCTGAAGACCGTGGAAAACTCATGTTGGAACAGGTTTATCCTGAAGAATTGGGGTCCATGAAGAGTACCCACACAGGAGCATGGGAACAGTGTGAGGAGGAAGGAGCAGCTGGGTGGGAGTTGAACTGCGGTGTATTTACTACAGCCCCTGCTGTGCATCTTGGGGGGAGGATAGAGGAGTCAGGAGTGAAGAAGTCAGTGTGGGCCTTGGAATGGAGGGTAGGAGAGCTGTTCCACTGACTGCCTTTGTATCTCACCATCTGAATTTATTTTAATTGAAAATAAAAGAAATTTATTTTCCCCAAGTATGTTTTGCCTATGACAGCAACTGGTAAGCTATCTTCTATCTTTATCTCAGCCAATAAACTTTCTCAACTTACTTTTTCTCCCATTCTTCTGGAGAGGGGTGGTGAGCATCTGGTTAGGAGTTCATCTGCTAGCCAGAGCTAACCCACCACGATGCATTACTGTGTTGTGGTGGCATGCAAAGGTCACAGTTGTCATTAGACAAGGAATGACCCTTGACTGTAAAGATTATGCAGGAAGACCACCCTGGAGCAAGACCCAGAATTCCTATGCCACAAGCTCATGAATCAGCTACACAGTCACCAGTTTCTCTGATGCTCTAAAATACATGTCACTGGGGGAAAATGAAACCTTGACATAAAGAAAACACACACGCTTAATTGGTACCTCATATAAAAAGTAATTACTGATGTACATTGGTGGTTTCAAAAAAGTGGACTCCATGGACTTTCTGTGGTGAGACAATGTAGTCACGATTACGCTGGCAACTACGAGCACTCATCAGTTTAAAAACCAATACCGGAAAAAATCCCTTTTCTTAAATTTTCTCTAGTCAATAGCAGAGCACCGCAAGAAAATCTGACTCCACTGAGATTGTGATAATGGAAGTGAAGGCTGGATTTGAAGAATATTTCAGGGTTTTGCAGTAACTCAAAACTCCTCTGTATTGTCAACTAATTTTGAAAATTATCCATAAACAGTGGCATTCTTCCCATGTCCATTCTGCCACTCACCTTGTCCTCAGGAACAAGGAGGCTTTCCTTTCCATCATCAAATGGAACTCAATGCAGCTTTAACAGAATCTTCTCAAAGCAGCAAAGAAAGAAGAATGGCTCATACTGGGTTTGTTTCCTTGGATTTAATGTTTTTAATTAAAAGAAAACAAAACGCAGAAGTTTATGCTTAAAGCTTCATTCTAAGCATATTCAGGAGCGTGCCCTCAACAGCTGGGAATCAAAACAGTTCTATCTTAGGGGGCACTGGGTAGGCAGCTTGTGTTGCTACTTGTTTGGGAATAGTTTTGTACTCAGGAAATCTGTCCATCAACTTTGGTAATTATCTGGGTTTAATCTTCTGAAAAAGAAAACAAGCTCAGATATCACATGTTCCTCATCTTTATGACAGGTGTATCAGCATGAGAAATTTATTTTCTTTTCTCAGTAAGTATTTATCATTCCAGAGATATCCTTGCTGTGTACTAATGCCCTATTTTCATGTGAGGTTGCAAGTTCATTACACTGGGATGTTTTTCTTAAAACATCCACTGTGTAAGTACATACACTGTGATAGTAAAAACACCTACACCTCCGCTTAAACATGCAAATCATTGTCTGAGTAGTGGCAAGAAGTTTTGCTCTAACATTTCACAATAAAAAAGATAAAAAATGCACAATGAAATATATGTAAAATCATTTTGTTTATCCAGCTGGAAAAGGCCTTTGTTAGAAATTGTTTGAAGTGGATGGATACTGATGTAATTTTGGAAAATGCATTAAACAGGGAAAAAATGTTTTTCTTTTATTATAAGTCAATACCAGGAGGGAAGGAAATACAGTAAAATTTGCCGCAAGCAGTCTCTCAGGGGAACAACAAAAATTGACTGCTTAATGGACATGGCCCTTTAATAAATTCAGAAAAGAATTTATTGAATCTTTTAGGGATATGTAGAGGGTGTTTGTAGACAAAGAAGTCTGATAAAGTTCGTATTTCATGTAGATTAATATGTCATTTTATTAGGGGGAATGTTTAGTCATAAAAGAAGTCTTTCTCTTAATAATCAACAGTTTGATTTAGTAACTCTTCTGTAACAAAAAAATCTTGCATATAGTAATGTGCTGAAATATGTGGTTTCCCATCTGATTAGTTACAGTTTTCTAAATATGTTTGTTATTGAACCTTCAGTAAAGTCTCTTGAGTACTCTTCACAGTGAGACTGCTTGAAGGGACTACAAGGGTAGTACTCAGCTGGTATTTTGAATAGACAAGTGTTTTCCAAAACAGGAAAATGTTTTGTTAAGCAATGCTGAGGTCAGACACAAAATGACAGTGGCTTCTGACTGACTGGCTTTATGTGGTTGAGGAAATCTGGGCCCTATTCTTGATGAGAAGATGAAGTGATAACTTGCACAGAACTTTTCCTTGAGGAGTATTGCCAGGAACTATTATGCTGCACTCTGTAGGATAAATCACTCAAAGACATGGAGAATAATCACTCCTTTGATTCTTTCATAATGTGGAATAATGTTTGTATTATTGTCACTCCCTGTAGTGTCACTGTATATGCCAGGGTCCCCTAAGATGCCTGGGAAGATCACATTTCCAGAGAACCTCATTAAAAGGACATCAGATTTCACAGATCTTGTCAGGCAGAAAATTGCACAGGATGTTACTCCTTATTGACAGCCATTCAGTATTTTACTTATGGCATCATATCACTGCCATCCACAAGTTTCAAGTGAGAAATAGGTCCCTGCATGTCCTGGTCATAGCAGAGAGAAGATATGCCCTTTCAAGTTCACAGTTTGGGTGTGTCTAAAGACCAAAGGTACAAGTGGAGGACTCTTGTCAGAGAGGGATATTGCTCTTAAAACCCCAACTATCCAAGTGTGTGAGAATCACTGCTCTTAGTGAAAAGTTAAGTAAGTTCTGATCCCAGGACTCCGCTGAATCTGGCCTGTTGGGTCACTGTATGCCTGCAAAACACTGAAGCAAAAAAGCAAGAAGGAAATGTTTGCCTTTGGTCTAATTTAAGCCCAGTGAATCTGGGACTACTCTTATACCTCCCCTACTGGGCAGCAAGGAGTGCTTGTCCTCTTAGAAGACAAGTAACAAGAGCTCTGCACTGATATTGTGCTAGAGTTAAATCCCACAATTTCAAACTATGGATGGAACTCATCACACTGAGATAACAAAAATGGCACTATCTTGAGCAAGAAGTTATTTTCAAATTCTTGCCTCCAGCAAAAGCAATGATGATGGGTTTTGTGCAGCTTATTCTATAGGGAGATCATGGGCTCAACATTTAATAAATGTAATGCTTAATTGTGAGGCTTAGACAGCTGTTTTTTATCAGAGGGTACATGAAAGGAGGGAAAAGGCATACATTTAATGAGAGATGATTTGGAATGGGGGAGGTAGGAGATAGCAAGTGGCAGGGAGTTGTGGTCCCATGTTGCTTTAGACACTAATGCAGCATGTTTGTTACACTGTTTTTGATTTCAAACAAATTTTCATTCCACTCTTCTGTTTACGACCATGCAGCTATAGAGTTACATAGAGAGAAGCCAGACTGTGAAAAGTCAGAAATCAACTGTGAAAAGATTTTGAAAGGTGGATGTAATACAAAACTGAAATAACGTGAGAAAGGAACTCCTAAGAAACAGCATGAAACCCATAGTGCCACTCCACCAGTGCCTCCAGTGGAGTGCAATGGTTTGCCTTATGGAGGATATAGCCCACGACTTTTAAATTGGTAATTTGCCTTTAAGGATCAGATAAACAAAAATGTCAATGACCTTGGCAGCAGGACCTGAGTGTCTTAGTTTCATTAGGATGAACTGTTCTTGGAAAAAATTCTCCCCTGTCTGAGTCACAACCAGGTTTTTCCTTCTGGAGTAGGAATGTGTGCAGTTCTTCCCCCTGCTCCCTTCCCAGCTAGCAACACAGGCAAATTCCAGCTCACTAGTCTGGCATTTCAATTTCTGTAGGGTCTTCTCATGTTATGCCAGTGTAGAAGTTTTCACATTTTTTGTAACATTCTTTTGAAGCAGAACTCCTCCAAAGCACCTTGCTAGAGTCCAGTGACTGAACTTTAAAAAGTATGGGGTTTGGTCTTTGTTCATAAAATGTGCAAAAGTAAATTTCATTCTCTGTGGCATATTATAGAGGCTTGTGAGCAGTGATTGCAAAAGGTACTACATTTAGGCTTAAGAATACAGTGGCAGGGATATTCATGTGAGAAACAAGGGGATGGACACTTTTTTGCACAATATAATTAAACATTAATTATATTGTGTAAAAGAGGTACTTTTACCTTCTGTTGAACAAAAAAAGCAAAAATGTATGCATTCTTTAAATCAACTGCATTAAGTGATTTTTTTGTTTCTTTTTTTCTGTCACTCTTTCACAGGCATATAGACTGCTCATCCAGGAAACAAATTATACAAGTAGTTCACATGTTTTTAAGAGTGTATTTTAAGAGTTTAAAGTTTTCTGCAGTTAAGTTTTTTAACAATGAATGCCAATGACAGTGCTTTTAATCATTACTGAAGTGCCCAGAGCACTCACTGATGTGCAGGATGCAGATCTGATACCTCGCTCAGGTCACGGGAGCTATGGTTTGAACATCCCAAAGCGAAGAAGAGCTACCTGCCCAACCAACCAGGAAATATTGAGATGGCTGGGCTCTCAAACCCCCTGGCCTGATGCTGCCTTGTCACAGAAGCTGGTCATTTTCACCTCCAGACTGCAGAGTCCTTCTCTCCCAGTAGCTATCAATGTATTTTGAGAGCAGCAGGTTAAGTCCTTGTGCTAGGACACTGATGACACAAGTAGATTCAATCCTTTTCCACACTAATTTTCACTGGGGTTTCTGGCCTCTTACTCTGACCTTCAGTAACACCATATTCCCTAAAACAAAGAAACCATTCTCTGGCATGAGCCAATTTCGCATTACACTATTTTGAAATAGTTTTTAATGGCAGTAGTCCAGCCAAAAATAATTATAGTGAATTCTCCATTATCTGATGGAAAGAAACAAACATAGCAGAAAAACATGGATGATGCAAGTACCAGGAGCAGTCACGGAACCGGTTCTCGTAAGACCAGCCAGACCTAGGAGTATCCCTTCACTGTACCCCACCTGACTCTCCAAATTGGAGGAGGAGTTCACTCATTCATGCACAGCACCTGACCTTAACTGATCTCTAAGTGCACCACATTTCAACAGAGCTAACAAGTTTTCTAGGAATCCAGAGTGCTCTGCAGCACAGTAGGAGCCAGATGATGCCTGATACAGCATGAACACAAGTGTATAAAATCTGCTGGCCATTGGATGCAGTTTCAGAGGGTTCCACAGTTCTGGTTTTGTGTGTGTTGCAAAGAGACAATAAATCTGGCTCTCTAGTGAGATAAAACCCAGTCCAAGCCTACACTACAGTCTGCATAAATTGCATTTTTCCCAAAGATAATAACCCAAGGAGACTAGATAGGTTCTTGCAGAGCCAACATTGTCTTTTCTTCTGTGACACAATTAATTAGTGGTACAGATCCATTACTGACCAATAGACAAGTGGGAAATATATGGAGAAATATGTTATGCTTGTGCAACTTTATTTCTAGATGTTTGCTGCCTTGCCACCTGCAAGGAGGATATGAAAGTCAAACAGCACTGTGTTGTCCATGAAACACAATGCTATTGCTCTCTTATTACCTATAACAACATCCTTTAGTATCTTGAAGGCAAATCTGCAAGAGTCAGTTACTGGAAATACCTGCAAAGACAATTAGGAGAGGTGAAAAGGAAAAAACAAATATGAAAGGATGATACAAGTAATGTAGCTTTAATCTATATTCAAAATTGCCAAACTTACACAGTGTCTTTAGCAAAGATCTCACGTTTTATTAATAGACTCAAAACTCTTAATCATGGTATTGTACTTATATTATAACTGATGCCAAGTAAATAACATAAGCTCCATTCTGACCTCTTAAAAAATACCGAAGTTGAAAATTCAAATGTGTCATAGCATTTTTACAGTTGACAGCTACCGTTTACAAAGTGGTTGTTAATACTTTTGCTCCTTGTAACACAGGCAACCTCAAAAAGGCCTTCAGTGAAGTCTGGAATACACTTCAAGTTTCTTCTGTAACACAATTTAAAAAAAGCAAATTCAGCATTTGCCATTAAAAAAAAAAAAAAAACAAAAAAACCCAAAAAATGAAAAACAAACCAACCAAAACTATGGAGAGAGGATTTGCAAAATTTTCAGTATTTCCAACCATTGTAGAGTAAACTTTTCTAAATTATTTGGCCACACAATAATCATTAAAATTAACCTCATATGCCCTCTTTAATCTGTATTGACAGCATTCAAATCACAGAGCACAGTGAAATTAAAGAGAAATAGCTGAGCAAACAACTCATATTCTCAGTTTTCAGAAAACAAAAGGATTGAGAATAATCTTGAATTTTTTCCTAATTAAAAAACAGGTTTCATGTATATACAATATCTTCCTTTTATTTTCTGAATCAGGCAATAAAAATTTCACTCTTCTAAAGACTCATGAAGGCTCCTGCTAATTCTGGTAACACCAAAAAGTCCTGTAATGTACAGCCAGAAACGGAGCATAGAAATCTCCTGCATAGAACAAAGGACGAGTACTACAAGAAATGTACTGTCCATACAGCTTGTGAACAATTCAATAAAAAGCAGCTATAAATTCCTGTCTGGTGTGTCTAGATAATACCACAGGTACCCTCAGCCAAGTACAGAAAAAAAAGCAGAGCAAACAAACAAAATACCCAAACCGCCTACAAAATTAAGTGAAATACTGCTCTAAATCCTTTATTTTCTTGTTATTAATATTTCTGGTTTTGTCTCCCTCCTGCAGTTCTTGGCAAACACTGAACTTAAACTATTTGGAAAAGGAATTCATTCTTCCCACCTCATCTGTGCCTCTTTCTAACCCCCGAAATCATTAAGCATTTTGGTCCTTGCTGAAATCCTGTTTACCAGTGTTGCTTTGTTACATGGGTATTTTCCAGTTTTCAAAGGAACTTTTTGTTCCTACAGAGTGAAGTCTCTCCATGTCATGGTGCAGCCAAGTTAGCCAAGGTGCTGATAGCCCCCTGCAGTGAAAGAACATGAGGAGAGTGAAAACTGAAGGAAAAAGAGCAGTCTTTTCAACTGTCAACATTTATTTAAATGTAATCATGAAATCTGGCTGTTCCTTGGGCCATGTGGTGTCTGCCCATTCAGCAGGGTGGAGCTGGAATTACTGCTGGCATGAATTTGTTTGGCCTCTTATTTTCATAACCCTTCAGAGCCACACAAGGGGAAAACAAGAGACTACATAAGTACATTTAAGGGCTAAATGTTTGTCTGGCATGCTTGCATCACACAGGACTTGGAAGGGCCAAGGAAAACCTCTGAGCTTAGGGAATGTGAGGTGAGCTACATAGTTTGATATGCAGACAGACAGTTGAAGAGATACAGAAAGAGAAAATACCCAAGAAGGTACCAAAAAGGTTCACTATGTGGGCATCAATGTCGGAGGAGAAAATGGGTGAAAGATTGTCTCTGTTGTCTTCCATTACAATTATGTTAAATCCAGTAAATAGCAAGAAGATTAATGGGGCGTCCCCACCTACAAGAAAGGGATTCACCCTTGCATTTCACCCAGCTCTCTGATTTTCTGAGGCATTTTGTGGATGCTTTTTCCCCCGCACAGATTCTCTGGTTCCTCCTGTAGTAATCTTGGCCCCTACCTCTTCATAAAACTTGCCATCCCTTGCATAAAACTTGCCATCTCCTCATCCTTAGCCAAATTGTCATATTGCCCTGTTCTCCTGACCAGGCTGCAAAGAGGGGTGTGGCTGCTGCTCCTGCTTCCCACCAACAGGAAGGATGACTTTAGCAGGTGACAGCAATTGGAAATGGCTCCCATGCTTTGTCTTCAACTCCTCGGCTTCTCTTCAGCAGCAAAAACTGACTACAAAAAAATGAGAAGGACAGGAAAGCCTAGAAAATTTGAAGGCTGTGGTAGTGTCTAGAGAGGCTGAGGGAAATATAGATGATAGTTCAGAGGAAGTAGAAGAAATACTGGAGGAGAACTGGAAGTGTGTTTCACACAACCAAATTAGGAGATCAACACGGTGCTTGCAGTTACAAGTTACTCACAAATACTGAATAGCAAATCTGTATATGGCCCTGCATAAAACAAGCAATTTAAGGACTATCACAAAGATGGATGATCGGTGTAGCTGTTGGGGACGTGACCATATGACTGAAATAGGTAAGAGGCTTAGAAAGGAGAGAGAAAATGCCCAAACAGTGCAGCTGGACAATGAAGAAAAAGGGTGTGCATGCTGAAAAGTGAAATGAGAGGGAAAGCAAACTGGGGGAAAAGAGAAAGATGATGACGAAAAAGGAAGTTGGCACTGGCAGGTTTGCCACAGAAGAAAACATTAGCAAAGTCAAGTGCTAGGAGAATAAAGAGTACAAACATATTAAAAAGTAAAAGACAAAGGAAAATTGCCATATGGGAAAGGAAAGAGGAAGCAGACAGAAGAAAGGGAGATAGTGACCAATGTGACAGTGATAAATTCCTTCCTTTAGTATTAATACAAAGAGTCTGCTGATCTTGCAAAGCGGCCTCTCTGCTTCTCACACCAAGTCTTTGCTTGGTCTCTTTCAGAACATAAATCCAGGTTTGCAGGAGAGGGCTCAGTGGATGTTTTACATGCTTGGCACCTGATGCATTGACAGACTGCATACAGGAGGCCTTCAAGTATTTTCAGACCCATTTGAAGAATGGAGACTCTCTTTCTTCACTCTTTGGTTGAGTGCAGAGAGACTTTAAAATCTGTGACCCATTTATAATATGCAGCTGTTGTTTTAGTGATATCTTGGCTTAGAAGCATGGGATAAAAACTGATTTAAGTGTGGCTCTTGACTGTTTTTGGCTGTAATTAAATTCTGGATCTTGCTTGTGAGGGATTTTTAAGGAAGAACTGGAAATCAGTCCTTTCTGCTGACACTAATTCTGGCTTATTTATTTTTAATGCAGTTAATGGAGGGAATAATACAGAGGATAGGGAATCACTTGCAGCTCTTCTGAATGGAGATCCATTTTGGTGGGGCTAGGAAGGAAAAAGGCTAGTAGATTAAAAAATAAAAATCTTTAGCATGTAAATGCAAGAAATGGTAGGGGTTTAAGTCACAGAGGGCTCAAATCCCTGTTGGGGCCACTTAGGAAGAATTACTTGACTCATAGATTTTAGAGCCAGAAGGGATCAACAGATTGTTAGTTTGACCTACTGTGTAACATGGCCATAATATTTCATCCAAATAATTTTGCAGCTAGACGAAAGCCTGTCTTTCCTGAGGCCATGTGGGCTTGATATGGATATCTGAGGGCCTGAACTCAATGCCAACAGTTTCTCCTCTGGTACTCCTTCTTGTTTAAAATAGGTTGATCTTATATTTAATTTTATACAGTTTTCTCTTTTTTTCTTTTTGTGGTTGTTGCTGTTAAGTTTTTTATGCTTTGTTGGAAGCCTTCATTACCTATTATGTTGTGAAAGATGCCTATGAAATGAAAAGTGTACACTAGGTACAAAAGATATGTGAAAAAAAAGGCATCCAGGCAGCAGTAATATGAGTGACGGGAATGGGGAACATCTGTTGCAAGAAAATTGTCTCATCCTGAAGTATACTGTGTGTATGTAGCTGGGCTCCCCTGCAGCTGACACACTGCTGTTCCAATTTGCATCTAGGTATTGGTGCTCGGGGCACAAGATTGCTGATGACTAGACACTGTGATAGCAGGGTAAAGGGGATGCACTGGAGACACGGTGATTCCAGCTCTTGGGACAGATTTGGCAATGGTGGCTGCCTATGCGGGATGTAATAAGAAAGGAAAGAGCGAGAAATGGCAGACTGTGTGAGGCTACAATGAGTCAGCCACTTTGAGGGGGCTGGAAGAAATGTATAGTCTGTATTAAGGAGCCCTGGGCTGCCCTGAGCTGGAGGCGAGGAGTTCGGGTTTCTGCAAATCCAATTCCTCTGTTATTCTTGGCAGTCAGGGGAGGAAACTCCCAGCAGAGAGCACTGGTGTGTGCGGAGTGATGACTCTCGAGCTGCCTTCTGGGAAGGCAGGCCAATAAACGTGGCTACTATGTCCTGCAACTACAGTCCTGAAGAGGGAGCATAAACTAATAGCAGTGTCCAGAGCAATATAATATGCATAGTTTGTGATTGGCTGAGAAATGTAAGACTAATGGCGACAGCACTGCACAACCATTGACAGGAATAGTTCACATATAGAAGTCTTTAATAACCAATGATTTGGTTATTGAATCAAACCTTCTTGCCAAGAGAAAGAAATTCAATGCACTAATTAAAATTGTTCCTTCTGGAAGTTTTTTGGTTTTTTTTTTGAGAAGTTCATAATTTTACAATATTTATGCTGCCACTTATTCTTCCATTACTTCTTCTAAATACTGTGTTTGTTCTTTTTCTGTCCAAATACAAGGGTCCTTCCTCCGTCACACTGCATTTTGGAGTTCCAAAATTCTTTCTCAGAGTTTCTCTTTCTCTTGTTAAAGACCCTAATTCAGAGGATCTGACATTTTCCCCACCAGTCTTTGTTACTGACAAGTATTATCAAAGGTATTGTAGAAGTATAATTGTGAGAAAAACACAGTTCTGGTGACAAAAGCACTAGGTATTTTCAGGTGGTCGCACAAGGAAATGCCATTCACACTGTGTAATTTACTTGGAGTAGGCCAGCCTTGGAATGTGTGGCAGTATTTCACTTCATGAAAAATGACTGTTGCTTCAGCTGCAGCCATATACATCTTCCTGGGAAAACTTCCAGCTTCAAAGGGAAATCTGATTGTACACGTTTGAACTGTGTTCTTAGCTGCAACATAATCTTTTCTGTCTTGTGGTTGTCCATTGGAAACGGTAATGAAAACAAGGCATACGTTCCTTTCAGCCTTGGTGTAACGTTTCTCTTCTTCAGGAAAGAAAAGTTACTGACACAGAGGGTAATTAATTTACTGACATTCTTTCAGATGTTTTGAAGATATGCTCTGAGGGAGGGTCTGCATGCTAACCTATCGAGTAAAGCAAAAGAGTGGCACCTAACAAGGCAATGTCAAAAACTGAATACATCGGTCTCCTAAGTAATGTCTTCACAACAACTAAATCATATTAAACAGAGACTGATTTCATGGGCTGAATAGTCAAGTTCTTAAATCTTCAGTTACCAAAACATGTTGTCATAGGAAAATCTTCAGTGGAGCTAATATTACTGCTTAACACACAAGAGAAAAGAAATACGGGTAATGGGAATGACATATAACAAATATTTCCAAATGTTCAGAAAAGCAATCCTGAAAGTAAAAATAATATATAATCAAATGAACTTCCCTCATTTCTTTTCTCTCCATGAGCAAATGAGCTATAATAAACAGTAAAAATAAAGAAGTCCTAGCAACTAATGACCTCTCACCTTTACCCCATCCAAGCTACTTTTAAAGGCATTTTTCATACTCTTGGTTTATTTTTTGTTCCTCTGCTGCTTGCAAGTTGACCTTCAGATATGATCCCACCCAGAGTTTTGGAGGAAGCAAAATAGGGCAGCAGAAGCAAAGGAGTTATTAGTTGGAATGACAGTTACAAAAATATGTGCAAAGTAATTATATCAGAGTTGTTCCTGTCTTGCTGGGATACAAATATTTTTATTGATGTTTTTCTCAGGTCCTTTGGGAAATTATCTGACACATTGATATCCTATGATAAGTTTCCCATGGCTTCTCTATGAACCTTCCAGTTGTTCCAGGGTGCCCTAACAGCACATGTACATGAAATGTAAATTACTTCATATAATAAAGCCGGTTCTAGGGAATATCTTGTCCACCATGTCATAGAGTCTGGCTTGAAGAAAACACACAGCGGAAAGCAATTCTTTCCTGCTGTTCTTCTATCTCTGGTAAAAGTAATTCCTGTGGTTTTTGTTTGCATTCTATCTAGTCAGCAAGAATTGATAATGGAGTATGGAAAAGATAAAACCCAGAAGAAATTAAATGCAATTTTGTACCGTTTAATTTAAAATAACATGGAGATCTGTACCAGTCAGGTGCAGTAAACCACATGTATGGCAACTATAACATAGCAAATACTTTTTCAGGGTTGTCCATTTTTGCTTTTTCAAATAACTAAACATCTTCACACATACAACCATACATACAGACATACATACATACAGACACTCATACATAATACACCAATCAGGAATTCAGCTGGAAATTTCTCACCCATTTCTAATACATTGTTGGTACAAATTTATACAAAAATTGCCAAGTTTTATATACATAGTAACTTATTAAAAATTCATCTATTTTATTCATGGTACTTGTAACAGAAAATGTATTCCATCACCTTGATGTTAACTTTGTTAAGGATTTGGGATGGGCTTTTAAATTGGAAGAGTAATATTGTTTAGTTAGTTCCTCATATCTAATGATCTGAAAACACTTTCATTATTTTAAACAAAAAATAGCAAGATGTTAGGGTCTTTTTCCTAAATCTTGTACTGCAATTACTTCTCTTGCTATTTTCAGACCTTTGAGTTGACATCTGAGACAGTTCATGTGGAAACAACAGTCCTATCACCTAAAATCATACAATGGAGAAAAATATTTTTTACTTTCTGAAGACACATAGGTCAGTGTACGTGTTTAAAACATGGAAAGATACTTTTATTATCTATTTATAAACTTTCTGTTAGATCGGTGAGTCAAAGGGTAACTCCAATCTTAGCACTTCCTAGATTTTGACTTTGTAACTGCACTATTATTCTTTAGTACTTGTTTATCTGTCACATACAATAATCACAGTTTTGTAACCTCAAATAACTTGAAACTAACAGTCTCGGGGGATAGAATCAGTGATGAAGGTGACACAATTTTTTCTTGTATTTTTTATGGCATCAAAGCACTCTACAAATACCGATGAAAAGAGGTTCTGCATTTTAATTCTGTCAAAAGGTGGGAGTTCTGTGTCATGCTGACAATAAATTTGGTGCCATACAAATTGTGTTTAACCCCTAAGGCAAAGTGCAGGTTAATTGTAATTTGCTTTTAATCCAGGTGCTACTTATTTGATGAACACCCTTTGTCATACACAGCATAAAGCTGAATTAACTGCTGGGCTTCCTGGCACTGCGGTGTCAAAAGGCCTCGCGTGCTGTCACTTTCCTTCTCTGCCTACAGTCGTTTTGCAATGCAACATGTTCTAATCAGACATGATTTTACTTCTCTGAAAGCTTTTTGTAATTATAACTTCAGGTCTCAGGCCTGTGAATTCACCTGGTTGAAGGATGTGATGTTGTAAAAACCTGTTTGACAGGTTTGTTTCATTTCTGCCTTACCAGCACACCGAGCTCACCAAAAATTTCAAAACTAGAATCTGTTTGCAGTAGATCTCTGTGGCTTAGCAGAACACTTGCTCTTGGCATGACCCTACACAAATGATGCCTGTTGGGCATTTTAAGTTTTCACTAAGTGACAACTGAAGTTTGTTATGCAGAAAGGGGCAGCATGAAAGCAGCCCTGCCGGCTTGCTCTCGGCACTGCCACCAGAGAACACTTGCCATGGGAATGTTTGAACCAGTGGTGTTTTCTTGTAGCAATTATTTATCATTGTTTCTGGAAGAATTAACTTCCAAGGAAAATATTAAGCTTGCAAAATTTAAATTTGGAAAAGTGTTGAAAACGTCTGGCCGAAAAGTGTGAATTTTTGTATGAGAAGAGTGCCTACGTGGGCGATGGATTTAGGACTCCTCATGCTCATGCTTCTCCCTGCCTGGAATTCGCAATGCTGCCATTTGTCAGCAAAAGGGAAAAGAAAGGGATTGAGAGAGGGGTCCCTGCGCAAGGATGCAAAGCCTGAGCGGGGTCACTCCCCACAGAACACCGGCCCGTGCCCAGCTGCTCAGCCGGGCTCCCCGCAATGAAAAGAAAGCTCTCGCCACAAACCCGAGGGGCTCCCCACGCCCCCGTCAGCGTCCAGGCCGGGGCTGCCCGTGCCGTGACTGACAGCCGCGCTCGCCAATCGGCGGCTGCGCCGGCGGCAGGGATTTGCATTCGGTGCGGCGTTGCCGCGGTAACGGCGGCGCGCGGGTGCGGCCTGGCCGCGGGCATGTGAGCGCGTTCCCGCCTACACCGCTTCCGTCCCTGCGCAGCGGGCACGCCGGGCCGTGGGACCGCAGCCCCGAGACGCAGCCTTAGGGGACATGAGGGGATTTTGATCCAAGCGGAGGTAATAGGTGTTTAGGAGGACATGGAAAATTAGGTGCCGTCCACGGTCTCGGAAGCCTTCGATCTGAATAAGCCTGTGAACTCTTTTTTTTTCGGGCAGGGCTGTGGAAGATTGGTTGGGTGAGGAGGAACCATGCTTTTCCTTCTCTCCCGAAGTCTAGGCCACTCTTCTGCCTGGCCAACAGGCACAGGGTCCTCTGAGCTCACAACCCAGTTTTGCTGGCTTTAACCTGATTTCCCTTTGAAGATGGTACTGAGAGCACGGCTGAGCCTCAGTCAGCCAGGGTTTAAATAATGCAGTCCTGTCTCCTGTCCTCATCCAACTAAAACAGTGCTTTCCCTGAGTACCAGATGGTCAGATGCCTGCAGAGGTCAGGGGCCCAGTTATAAATAAGCAGAAAGGTCAATCAACAAAGCTTTGTGTGACTTTGTACCCTTAGACCAGCTAGCTGGTAATACATTCACATGTATTGGTGCTTATGGTGAGGATAATGCATTTGTTCTCTGGAATTTGTTTCTGCAGGGATTTGTCTGGCCTGGAAAAATGGTGCGTGAACATTTACCAGGTCAGATGTTCTGACTTTTTGGTTCCCCACTCTTCATGTATATGTGTGTTTTAAGGAGCAGGATAATACAATTGTGGTACTCAGGGCCAACAATGTGGACGTGCAAAGGCAGAAATGTTACTCTCTGTAAAAGGCAGCCCTACCTGGCACATAATTGTTGATTGCCCTATATAAAAAATTATCTCAGTTCTATTCCTGGAAAATATGTGGTACATAACAATAATGAAAAGGTTTAGTAAAAAGTCATTTTGTTTTGCTTTGTTTTGTTTTGTTTGGAAAGCACTACAGAAACAGAAAACTTTGCTCTCCAAGAGCAAAGTTTATCTTAAAGCTTACTGAAAAATTTATTCCTAAGGTACGATAACTGAGCTGATTGCTCAAGTTACAAAAGAATACTATTTTCTTCATTACAAATTCATATCTTCTACTAAAATTTACTTTTCTATCTACTTAACTCTGTAGGACATTGATGTCTTAAAGAATGCACTGGCTTATAAACAGGTGAAATTATGGCTACACAGTAGGGAACTCAGACATATCTCTTTTTAAGCCACATCATCCGTGGATATTTCAGGCTTGTATTCCATATGTATTTTTGTTGGCACATGGAATATAATCCTGTTCACTAAAGACGTATAAGACAGAAAACAGCACAATATGGACCAATGCTTCAAATACAAAGTGAGAAAAGATGCTTGTTAAACATGACAAGTTACATAATCATCCTGACCCAGGGATACCAGGTAAAACTTGATGACCTTTATCCATCATGTCCTCTCACACCAGTTGTAAATCACTGCTGATTTAATCTGGAGGTGAAAAACAGTAATGTCGAATGATGCTTTTAGGATTTTTTACAAGAGTCTTCAGAATGAGTGCTATAGTGCTGTTAAGGCTCTTGATGGACATGATGAATGTTTTGACAGCCCTCCTAGTACTCTGTTTTCCGTAACAGATTTAGTAGGCAGCCCTTTCTTTTTTGTGTCACTACATCATGAGTGTTCTGCAAAGAATTAGGATGTGCTGCCTTATTCATGCGACAATGAATATTTAATAAAGTCTTGTTAGATTTCAACATTTCACAAAATAATTGAAATGTCCAGAGTTTTGCTTTTCTAGACATTTTCCACTTAAGATATTTCATCTGCTGCTCTATATTCCCTCAGCTTCTCTTGTGCTATTGTGGCTCTCTGCTCATTTAGTTTTCATATTTTAGTAGCTGGCCTGTCTTACTAAGTTTAGTAATTTCCATGATAATCGGATTGTCTGTCTGAGCATCCTGTTCATATCAAAAATACCAAAAACCTTAGTTATGGAATCGTTTATCAGCAGAAACACTTTTTTTTCCTATTCAGAAAAATCAGTCTATTAAGATTGATTTACACTGTAAAAGAAAAGAACATTTACCACTTTAGATTACTTTATCCTGTATAATGTAACTGTATTACTGCAGATTATTGGGAAAAGTGTCTTTCCATCACTGAATCACTTTACACTTCCAGGGAGAGGCTCTCAGCATATGTGCAGTGTCATCCTTCTTTTGATTTCCACTGCCTTGTGTCAGTTTGTACAAGCTGACATTCTTGGCTTCTATTCTTTTTGTTTCAGACTCATAACTGAATATGCATTTATCCATCCACCATTTTTTTCTCCCTAAGGATGACCCTACTGTATTGAAATAATTGCATAGTCATCATCCAGATCCCTGGGGAAAAAAACCCTGATCCTGTGCAAGTGAGTTCCAGAAATGGAAATGCCAAACAAAGATAA
The DNA here is from genome assembly GCF_022539315.1 of Serinus canaria. Lineage (NCBI taxonomy): Eukaryota > Metazoa > Chordata > Aves > Passeriformes > Fringillidae > Serinus > Serinus canaria. Next base: position 21,416,958 of record NC_066343.1, on the reverse strand, counting down.
TTGAGCTAGAAAGCAGAGGTAGCTCATCTTGAGCTGTGTGAGCATAATTCAGTGTCCGCTTTCTCTTGTACTTCTCTGCTGTGGGCAGGATTAACATACCACATCTATCCATTATTTGATGCATATCTCTTATCTAGGATTTGCAGGGCAAATATCACAGATATGAGTTAGTCACTGTAGAGGATTTAGAAGGTGTTGTGTAAGTATCCCTGTTGTCACCTACATTGGGAATATATCTGCTGATTTTTGCACAAGAACAACTGTGGAGGCAGTAGTATTATTCCTTTACAATATCAGATGAGTGTATTAAATAATTGTGAGTAAAACAAAGGCAATCTTTACCCTTGTGAGTTGTAATGCATCACTAAGTAAAATACAAAACCCAAGAACACTGTAGAGCCTAAAGGATATCTGAGACATGAGAGAATAGTGTTACTGAGTTACGAATTTTAAAGTTTTTAAATGTTAAAAGTCTCAAAAGATACTTTTTTTTCATTAAAAATATTTCAATTTTTGCCATGTATTTTAACTAATAGCAGTCTTAATGTCTTCTCATAATGCTAGGATCTCATTCAAATCAAAGGTATTATTTCTTACATCTGGCAGAGGACATAATAACATGAAAGAACTGGGTCTCTAGAAGCAGTCCCCAGCTTTCTCTGGTAACACAGTCAAACTTACATAGAATGAATTAAGTAAAGTAGAACTAATTACTAGTATAATACTATACTATACTTATAATTATAGTATAATACTATATACAATTATGCTAGTACAATACTAGCATAATTGTATATAGGATCTTCTTAAATGCCAGGTATACACTGGGTACTGTTGATACCAGGGACTTTTTGATTGACCCATAAAGTTTTTGGTCAAAAGATAATCAGATCCAAAGAAGGACCTGGTCATTTCATTATTCAGAGGAAAATTGTGAAAAGCGTTGACTAGGTTGACTGTCTCATTACAAAGAACACCTTAAATACTTCTGTGTAAGAGCTGTATAGAAACCTCTGGGATATGTATTTTCCTTATCTTATATTGTCATGGACCTTTGTACAGACATGCAGACACAGGCTCAGAGACACTCATGATTTCTCTCTTGTGTAAATCATACAGGATACGTCTTTGAGGAAACTTCCAGTTTTTTCTAACCAAGACTTTAAACAGTAGGAAAAATGTTCACTAGAAGATTCCCAGACTGTTCTAACCTGTTTGCAAATATCAGAACACAATGGCTTTTTAACTCGGCCTGTTTGCTTTTGAGTATTCTTGTCCTGTCCTCCTGTCTGGCTGCATCCAGACTTTAAAGATGGCATAACAAAGGCATAACCACCACTGTCTGGGCTGCAGATCGCATGGGAGAAAAGGTGTATGTGCACCTGATCCTCTGCTAGAACAAGCTACACACTTGGATGTTTCTGAGTGTGCACTGCTCCTGAGACATTTAAGCCAGGCTGCTCTGATATTAGGTGTTACAAAGTCTTGAAGCTGATGGAAGTGAGGTATATGCTAATATTTGTATGTTTGGAGCTTGCAGGTGCTTTCTTAAGAGAGGAGGATGCATAAAGGCATGGATCATGCTCAGCTGTGAAAAGATGAAGCATGTCGACATAGTAAACTTTGGTATTTATTTCCATAAAATAATAGATTATTCTTTTCACATGACTGAAGGAAATTATTAGTCTCTAGGACAAAGAAAAGGAGATTCCTTCAGCCAGAAACTGTGGAGAGAATGTAGTGCTGAACTGGAAAAATGTGAGGATTTTAATATGTGGTTAATTTACTAAAAATATTGTTGGAAACATAAAAATGTTTTTTCCTTTTATCTTGCAGTGAAAAACAGATCCAATGGTAAGATATTACAAATTGTCCAATATTTTTGTTCAGCTTATGTTTTGAGTACTTTGAGTACTTTTTAACGGATTTTTAAAATTATTTATAATTGAGCAAATAAAACGTTAACACCAGAAAAAATCAAGCTCAAGATGCTGGTTTGATTTCATTTGCTTTCACTTAAAGAATAATGGGAAGCCTCATAGAAAACATTTTATTTGGAAAGAGCCTGAAGCAATGCTTTCTGGCACTCAACGGAGGGTGTCAGTTTGGTCCTTTCTGACACCTCTTTTATATGTAAATATAAAGAGAATTCATGAAAAGAAAGAGAAAAGACTTACTTTTCTCTTTACTGTAAAGTTAGGGATCAGCCTTAGAAGAGCATGTGACTGGACTGATTTAGTATTGGGGTGCTAGAAAATCTAATTTAATTTTCTTATTTTTTAGACTTGCTCTGTTGTGCTTGGCCGATCACTTATTTCATCTCTCTTTATCTTATATCCTCTTATACTGAGTTTTCTCCTTTGTCTGTTTACAGAGTCCAGCCCAAACTGAAAAACAAGCATCTCTGGGTGCCCTTGTACAAGAAGCTTTTGTTTGTTGCTTCTTACTTAAAGCTATTTGAGACATTTCCAATTTTTATAACAGTAAAGTTAGGTATTACAAGTAAAATCTTTTCTTTTAGGATATTTGTGACTTTAATCCAATGTACATAAATCGCCCTTATTAAATGACCCACATAACAACGTGGTGTCACAAACAGAGAGCTTTTGATTCCAAGCACTGCATGGTGGACAAGCAGAATAAGGATACAACATTGAGTGTAGCATTGAATAAAGGGAAAACTCAGAGCGAAGTGGGTTTTTACATAAATGAGGGTACACACAACCAAGAGTTCTTGTATCCAAGATAATGGATGAACCAGTTCCATTCTGCAAGCTAAAATCAGTCTATTCTTTTTTTGGCACTGACAGTCTGTCTGTAGCTGAGCTTTTGTGTTTGCCACCCTTTTGGACCCGTTTGTTTTCATTTATGTGTCTGAGTAGCATTTCATCCTCTCCCTCAAGCAGATCAACCTATGTAGACATTCTTATAACTCTGTTATGGGAGTCCTGATTTTTGTAAGCATTCTACAATTATAGATGACCTCTCCAAAGAGTCTCTTGGTTTTAAGCCACTGTCAGCTGAAACAAGGACTCCATATAAATCCTTCTCAGCTTTATCAAGCACTTTAAAAAATATAGCAAAGTATTTGGTTCCCACTGCTTACTTTGCTTGTTTATGGTCTTCCAGGAAGTTGTCTCTGCTTTTAGATGAAGCCAAGCATGTCCAAGGGGATTTTTTTTTTTAGTTGTCTTTGCTTTTAGATGGAGTCAAATGTGTGTAAAAGGTTCTTGGGGCATTTTTGACCTGTAAGCTTTAAAGTTCTGTGTTTATTTGGTGCAAGGATTTCTCTTTCTGTGCTAGCAGACTAGAACAGTGACACTAAACCAGCCATAGAGATTAAATAGAGTTTACAGTCTGATACAGTTACACATGGAAAGGCTGTGATACCAGTCAGCATCCATAAATTGTACAAAAACAGATTCCCCAAATTCTCACAGCTGTTCCTGTATTTTGTCCTTTGAATAAGCGTGGTTATGTCCTGGTAGTAGGAAGCTTCATGCAATGTATTCTTCCATAAGGTAAACTCTGGTTTTGTTACAGCTGGGAGGTCTCCTTGTGGAATTCTAGCTAAGTCAAAAGCAGTAGTGTTGTGGATTCATTGGAAACAGCCAGTTTAATCCCCCAGCTAACACAAGTATGTTTTTTTCAATTCAGTCAAGGAATTCAGGCTTATAAAATGACTTTATAATGGTTTTTGAGGAATTGTTTACATGAGAGAATCAAGAGAGATGAAAAACAGAGAGGGTCGCTCTTCAGAAATGGGCTGCATACAGGAAATAGGAAACGTATGTGTCAACTTTGCTTCCAAGTTCCAGCACTGACATGAAACAAAACCTAACGAAGGCTGTTTCAGGGAAAAAGTTTCCACTTCTATAGGTTGAATCACACAGGGCGGCTAAGAGAAGGCAGCATGAGTGAAGCATTGTTAGTAAGGCTGTTGTTGCAATTTCTGGCGTGGTTAATAATGCTATGGTTGCTGTTGCAATAATGTTATTGTTGCAATTGTTTAGGTGAAGTTTAAAAACTGTGAGCAAGAGTTCCTGTTCCCTCTTCAGGACAAGAAAATGATAGATGTATTGAGCTGATGTGCTCTCATCATTCTGTTCTATTTTGGTTAGACTGAAGCTCTTATCCTGATTCTAAGCTAGCCATAGTATTTAATTTGCCTTTAATTATGTTGAATTTCTCCACTAGTTGTGACCTGTCACTGCAGTTCATGAAACTGTTTTTAAGTGTTGTCCTCACTGGAATTGCAGAGGAGAGAAATGTTTTCCCATAGGTATATGCAATGATCAACTGTACGTTCCTGCTTTATTAAAACATATTGCAATGTTTTAAAAAGAAAAACATAAGAAAGTTTTATGTTTTGAATTGTTAAATCCCAGTCTTGATTTACTTCCACATCTTTACCAGTGAGCTTGAGAGAAGATTTGAACTGCTCATATGCCTTTTCATTTCACACTGAATTTATAGGAAGTTTCCAAATAATAACAGCGAACTTGGCAGGAATAAATGTAGACCAAATGGTGTAATCCCCACAAGGAAGCATAATTCTCTTATGAAGTATTTACAATAGCAAACTTGGAAATCCAACAATAGGTTATATTGTTAATAGATTGTTTATAGCATCTTTTATTGACTGATTCATTCCTAATGGCAACAGATTTAGCCACCTAACATTCTTCATATGGCAGGCAGTTCAGTGTTCACTGTTGCTTTAAGAATCCTCTCAGGTATGAGAAAGTTTCTTTTTGACATAAATCAATAAATAGGACATAAATAGGACCTTGCAAAGTTCAGAAGTTCCCTGAAATGTTACTGAACTTTGTGATTCTCCCTTCCTGTGACCTGCCAATAACCCTTGTCTCCCCTGCCTTCATGACCCTTTAATGTTTCCCTGGCTCTCCATTCCCTTCATCCTCCTAAAGGGCTTGGCTATTTCCCAACTTGGATTCCTCCAACAGGCCACCCTCCTTGGAAACTCTCCCAGTCTTTCAAACAGCCTTGGAGTACAGTAGCCTAAATACTAGTTTGCACATTTAAATTTCACATGCTGTTGAACCTGTTATTTTGATATCTGAACTAAAAATTCCGGTGCTATAGTTTTGTGTAACTGTCAGTGAATATTATGTGCACCTGATACACCTGATAGCTTCAGACATGAGAGGATACTACAGACACACACTTTGCCCTGTTTTTCAGCCGACTGCAGTCATCTAATAGTTTTGGATGAGGTGTTAATTTTGAATGCGCCAAGTATAATGGTCCTCAAAAATTTTATTTTTAACAGCTAGCTACAACATACTTGCTCACAGATTAGTTCCAGCACAAATCACAGACTGGGTCTGATGGTCTTCACATTTTCCAGTTTGCCTGCAAATAAATACAAGCTTCACAGGAATTTTCTGTAAAAAAAGTATCCCAAGTGTCCCAGAAATATGCAGCTTTGTGAGTATTTAAGCAAGCAGTGTCAATGCAGCAATTGAAACATCTTTGTGTGCTTGGCAAAAGGATGAACCTGGTGACAACTTGGTTTTTTACTGTTTCCCCTATACCCCCTAGAATATTTGGAAGAGACTAGAATGAGCTCAGTTGCTTTTCAGTGATACAGAGAAAGTTTAAGTTTGTCATCTCAAAATTAATGACAAAACTGTGTCATCGCAGTTGGTACCGCAAAAGTCAGCCTGTGGGTTTAGAGGTGGGACAGATGAGAGTGAAAAGGCTGTTGAGTGGGAACAAAGTTGAATGGTGACATGGCAAAAAAGCAGTAAAAACATCCAGGTTGGATTGTTGCAGCAGAGGAAGTGAACGAAGACACCAAGACAGCCAGTGTGGATATGTTTGTGTGTTACGAATCCCCCACAAGTTTGGAAGGATTGCGATAAAGTCTGGAGTATTCAGTGAGGACAAGATGACTTTAGCCAGATATTTCTTCTGTTACAGATAAAGTAGACTGTCCTTGGCGGTTACCTATCTATGTGATGTGCTAATTTGGTTTTTATTTTTCCATGCAATTAAAACAGTAGCCTTTGCTGTACATGTTATGGTTGAAATTATATTTTCTCATCTTTGGAGGACCAGTTCAAAATAGTGTAAGAAATGAACATTTAAGGGATAAAGCACAAATTTATCTGTTTACAGGAGTAGACTGGACATTGAAAAACTGAAATGTATCTGGTAATATCTGGAGACTAAACAAATGCAGTGCCCTTTCTCTCTCATCCAGCATGTACTTCAGCCCCCAAGACACCTCAGTAAGCCTTATTAAGAAACCTGCTCCACTTCATTAATAACACTCTTGTACTAGGAGAATCAAGACTGGTCAGAGAGTTTGACACCACAAGTTCTGAATTAAGGGGGCAGATAATCTCCTTCAAGTAACAGATTGACTGGGAGCACTTTCTTACTGTCTCTTTATAGATTGGACATTGACATTTCTCTACTGAGAGACTTTTTCTTATGTCTCTGGATACAGGGAAATGATGTTTAAGTATCAACTTTGAAGACTTACAAATTGAAGACTGCCAGAAATACCAGTTCTATCACTAACCGAAAATAAAGCATATTGGTTATACACCAAACCACTTGCATGTCATCAGTTTCAGGTTGTGCAAACCCATCTTATTTCATGTCCCTCATGATTTTAAAATCTTCTGGGACCAGGATTTCAGATTTACACTGTTCAGCTGATCACTATGGATAAGAATATATTTGATGTGATTTATCTGCTATTTAAAAATATAACATATTTGTAAGGTTAATTGTGCCTTGTGATAAACCAGTGGTTGGTAACCTTAACTAAAGAGAACACATTTATTAATTTATACTAATTTAATTTGTTTCAGGGTTCTGTAAGAACAAAAGACAAAAGGATAACACACAGAAACCCCCTTCTCTATTGAAACAGCCATAAGGTTCAGTGTTCCACCTTTGAAGTCCCTAATATATTTTGGCTCATGAAAATGGATTAAGAAGATGTAGAATCACTTGAATACCAGACTTTCCCAAGTTCTTTATGTAGGAGAGAGAGAAGTTTCCTGAAATGTGATACTCTTCATGGAAACAAATGTCAAGAAAAACAATGTGAACAAAACTTGTAGTAGTCTATCAAGTGTGGAAGAAGCCTCTGTTATTATCTGTAACACCTTGCCTTTAGAGCAAGTTTCATGATCTTATGTGCCCGATCTTCCCAGAATTTTTCCCAGAGTAGTACACCTAGGAAGGTGAATCCCAGAAAAGGTGAATCCCAGAAAAGGCACTGCAATAATATCACAACAGTCAAATTCTTCAAACATGTCTCAAATACCCGTCCCAGGAAAACCTCCCTTCAAGGTATGCTATATCTGTGGCAGAGAATTTGGGTCACAGTCTATTGCCATACATGAACCTCAGTGCCTAGAGAAGTGGCGTATTGAGAACAGTCAGCTACCGAAGCACCTTAGAAGGCCAGAGCCCAGGAAACCTGAGGTCCTTACTGGTTCTGGTTCCTATACACTTACAGATGAAAATGAAGCAGCTTATTATAGTGCTCAAGCCCAGCTGGTGCCCTGTAGAAAGTGTGGCCGAACCTTTTTTCCTGACCGTCTCCCTGTGCACGAAAGGTGTTGCAAAGGAGGTGGCAGCAGTGCGAAGCTACCGAGCACTACCACTAGTAAATCTGGTAAAGCACCGAGATCTGGACCTGGCTCAGCAAGTAGTGATCCATTTGAGGCCCATCAAGGAACAAGCAGGGCTGCACCAGCTGGATCAGACCAGGTAAATTGCTAAGCATATGCTGTATGAAAGGGTGTGCATGCATCTTGATGCTTGGCACTCCAGGGGAGATTGAATTGCCATCAAATTTAAAAATCGCTTTTCTTCAGGAGGACCTTTTAGCTGCATGCAAATTTTTCTCTGCGAAGTAGAGGATAAAGAAAAGGGAAATACTGGGAAGGGAATTAGGGAAACTGCTTATTCCTATTGATTTAGATTTTCCTTTTGAATGGGAGTAGGTGGGTTCTCTATTGAGAGTTTAAGAGTTATATCCCCAAGAGGGACCATTGCTTGATTTAGTTCCCTAGGAGATTCTATTGAGCAGCTCAGGCAAGGTTTGGATGTCATATGTTTTAGGAGATGTTAGGTATTTTTCTTTAGTTAGCATGAAAAGCAGTGTTTCATTGTCCTGCAAGCATCCAGCTCTTCAAAACATGATTTTCATATTTTAGTGTTATTCTTAACCTTGGCTTGAAACATCAGTTTACTGAGGACTGCATATTCAAAGGCAGCAGTTCTGGGTATAACAACAACAAAATAAATAAGACTGCACATTTTTTTCCACTGAATTTGATTCAAGATCCAAGAATAAAGAAGTTGATTCATATTATCCAAAAGCTACACAGAGTTTTGGAAAATTGGATATTTTTTCTGCATTTGTTTCTGCACAAGCTGTCTTTTGGCCAGGAGTTTTGTAAGATAGTTGTCTAAATTTAGGCCCAATGTCCAAATTAAATGGCCTATTTTTTTTTTTCCAAATGCAGGTTGGAATCCTGATTGCCTACATTACTTTTGAAAATGGGATTTAGGTCTCTCAGTCACCAAAGGAATGCAATGCTATGCAGAGCATTTCTTAAGATGCTTTAGAAGGCAAAGTGTGTAACATGTTAGTTTACCAGCTGCTGAGTAAAATTAAAATAATAGCATCACCCTAGTTCACATGAGACTAAGGACTTCCTGAGTCCCTTTTTTATTATGCTATATGGGGCCACTAACTGATATATTTTGGCAAATAAATTTATTATGCTATATGAAGCCACTGATATATTTTGGAAAATTGATCTATATTTGGCAAATTTGCTTTTATCAGCGAATTTTACTTCATCCACAAGCAGTTCAAAGTGCTGCACAGCTGCATTTATAGTTGTAGGAAAAGTGATGCTGTTTATACTACATTGTGCTCTTTCCTAAAGAACTGTCATTGCTCTAAAGTTGATTGTTCAATGAAAGGCATGGGTGTGAAGCAGAGAGTTTAATCTATCGAACATAATTCTGTAGATTATAAAAGAGAGGGTGAGAGCAATTTTCTATAATTATGATCCCATAAAAAAACTTTAGAGTGTGGTTTGGCACTGACAGTGATCTGTAAAAAATGTTACCCTCTTGCACAACGTATCTGCGCCCTTTGTGGATTCACTCACATCTGCGGACTTGTTGAACAACAACATTATTGCCACTTTTTACTTCTGTGAGCTCTGCAGAGCCAAAATGAAATCTGTTCAAATCTGTTCTCCCTTCTATGTGAACAACAGGTTTCCTCATTTACTTCCAAGCAGTTACACTTCATCAGTTGCAGCAGAACTAATGTGGCTGTATAGCTTGAAGTTTGTAAATTACTTTGAGGGACTTTATTATTAACAATGACTTTCAGGAAGAGATGATGGATTTTGTGTCTTTGAGGTCTATTCTTTAGTGCAGAATTATGCATTAAAGGCATAGATGGGATGGGAAGATGGAAAGAAGTGTCCTGTGATCCAAGGGGTTCTTCAGGACTTGCAGACAGCTTTTAAGAAGCTGTCAAAGGAAGCCACTTTCCTGTAGATTTAAATTCTCTGTGAGAGAATCTTCATTTCCAGTTGAACATTTTGAAAGGTCCACACATTGAAGGGTGTGGAAAAACACTAAGCTTATGGAATAACTGCAGATTAATTATAAACAGGGACAAAGTCTGTGTCTCCACTAAAGTCTTCCTCCTTTTCCAGCATATGGTTTTCATTTTGCTTACCTTACCAGCTACTCAGCTGCTTATTAATACTGTTAAAAAATAGTGCTTCACTAGTGGTAGAGTGAAATGGCTACTGTTCTGGTCCTGGCTGGAAAGTATTTGGGGCAGTCCCTGTCTCATCTAACAGACTTACTCACTGTGACAGTGAATTATTTAAATACTTGCCTAAAGTCCTGATTCAGCCAAACATCAGAGGAAAGCAATAACTGAAAAAACCCAGCCAGTCCTTATGTATTTAAGAGAATTAGTGCTACTGTTAAATAAATTTATGCAATAAAAGACGCCCTAAATGAAAAACCCAGATTTTCCTAATTTTCAAAATAAAGTTCTGATTGATTTAGTAGTATACCATGTAAAGTGAATTTTGATTTTACAGCTGCAAGCACTTCTCCCTGTATGCCCTGGAATTCTCTCTTCTTCAGCAAGTGTGGCATCAACTAGGCCTGTATCATTACTGACAAACTCTTTCTCAGTTCTACATTAAATGTCTTTAGAGGTGGAGACTGGACAGCTTTTGTAAGCTATCTCTTCCAGTACCTCGCTCTCAGAATCAATGAACACATCTGAGTTAATCATGTCTGGCTATGTGGAATAACAGCCTATGCTTAGAGACTCTCAAGGGTCACATCAGCTCAGAAATTCTGCTTTGGATTCTGCTGTGATACCCCAAACAATGGAAGTGGTGTCTGCAGCTACTGAAACTCAGACTTGCACTAAAACAGAGTCTGTGTTCTATTGTTTCGTGGATGAAAATATGTGATACGTGTAAGTGAGCATCAATAACTTGCTGTGTGTATATGAATTTAGGGTTTTTGACAATAGATAATGCTGATCTTAAAAGCTTATTAGATGGTGCTGCCATCTTCTGTTTTCTTCTTATCTGGTTAATTACCTAAAAAGATTTCACTGATCTTCTTTTTTGCTCAATTATAATGCATTTTAACACTGTGTAAGTCTTGAACATTGGTGTAGCAAGAGCTTTGATGTTGTATTTTCCTCTAGCATAAAGCCATGTAGCATCTTGGTGAAGGGAAATCGTCTTCAGGTGCAGTATAATTCTAATGAAGGTGAAAGTCTATTATGAGCTTTTTTTCTTTATTGCAGTGGTTTTGAATACCTTCCTAGGAAAATACTGACAAATAAATTTGCAAATATAGAAAGTTAGATGAGAATGGACAGTGAATGGATAGTTTGAATGAAACTTACTGAGTATTATCATTGGGAATGACTGAGTATCCTTCCTTTCCTTGTACAATGCATTCATTGTACTGACATACTCAGTTTAAAAAGAGAGCACATCAGGAGCAAAATTACATATTTCATGTTTCCAGTAGAGTAATATTTTTAATTGTATGCATAATCTTTCAGAATTACCTTGCTGTTCAAGGCATATGATCCTAACATGAGTGCTGTTGTAGGCTGTGAAGTGCAGCTTTGGCTAGTCATGAGAACCATACTATACCTTGTCCGTGATCCTTATGCAAAATGCCTTTTACTTGGCTGAGAGGAATGTGTGGAAAGGGTTGCTTTCATACAATAGAATGCTGCTGCTAAGTGCTTGCACCATTCTTTTCCTGAGCCTCTAATCCATGGGCAGTTCAAGTCTATGACCAGAGCTCCATCCCAGAGCAGGATGCCCCCCCTTTTCCCATTAAAATAAATAGATAATTAAACAAATAAGAAGGGAAGAGGTGTGTGCAGTCCTGGATGATAAATATTTATGTAGGGAAGTTTGGGATTCAGTCTTATTGTGTGTACTTAAGAAGAAATAAAAAGCTTTGTGCAGTATGGAAGGATTTGACCTCATGTAACACCGCAACAGCAGCCTGGGGCTAACCTTAAGTAATGTCAGGTCTATTGAAAATACATAGTTGCATAGCCCTCTGAACTAAATAACTTCATTCATAGTCACGCAGACATACTTAGCAGTCTTGGAGTAAAAAAGAAAATACTGAGACACCAGAGGAAAGCCTAACTATACTGTTAGGTATTTGTACGTATTTTTATAATAACACATATCCTCAGGAACAGACCTTCTCTACAACCCTTTTTGAAAGTTAAAAACAAAGCAGTGAACAGACAGCCTAGCCACTGGCATGTGAGTAGTTTGGGTTGGAAAATTATGGTGTTTCCAAAAATAGTTTAGTTTCAAACTGCAGGCCTCCAGATGTTACATTTGGGATAGACACACTGAAAACAAAAAGAAATGAAGGGTAAATATCATCAGCTGTAGAAATTCCAAGTAAAGCTTATCATATCTTGGATTCCACAGTTAAAAAAAGAAAAATCTGTTACTACCAATTTTTAGGCTAATCTCTTTCAGGTTTTAAACATATGTGCCGAGAAAAATGTCTGTATACAATTGTATGTGTGGTGATGGGTCAATCTCACTATTTTTCTGGAATAAAAATAATTCTATCCTAAGAGTGATCTGATTTCTTTTAATTAATTCTGCTTTCTCCTGTTGTTTCTGTACCATTTTTAATTGTGGAAATAGCAAAAGACATTTCTACTGGAAAAGATTTCTGCATTTGCACTAGGATTTCTTTTTCTTCTTCTGTTACCATAGAGAGTCCCTATAATCTGAATGTAAGTCAAATTGCTCTTTCCTAGTTTGTAGTCAATAAGTAACAATTTAAATGAATGGTAGGAACTCACCTAATGAGAACTTGTGTGGAAAGTGTGTTCCCAGTGATTTTACACCTAGCATTTTTAAAGAAACCATTTCTAAAATAGTATAACCGTACCCACAGCAGGTATGCACACTAAAAAGAGTTCTCTGACCTCAGGAGTTTAGATTGTAGTATCCTTATCTAAAGCTCTCCAGAGCTTACAAATAAAGGTATAGTGTCTTCAGAAGACTTTGTATCTGGACCCAGAGTATTACTTTAAAATCAGACAAGTTCTGGCTCACAACTTGAAGTAAAGAAGTAAGTGAAATTTGATAATGAAAAGTTATGTTTTTAAAATAGCTGTTGCTGTATTCATCTAAAAAAATAGGAGAAGAAGGTTGTATTCTTATATATATTAGAAAATATGCTTATATAAAATACTGTGTTATCAAAGATAGCAAGAAAATTCCATTTGTAAGTCAAGAGGATGAAAATGTCCTTGGAGAACCTGTCTTTGGATGTTATGTTTCAAGACACTGTGAGAACTTTCCAGATGAAGTCCAACTTTTCCCAGAAAAAATACACTTTATAGAGTAGTATTTCTTTCATGTAAGTGAGATTGCATGTGTGATACAGGAAGGGAATCTTATGCAGATTGTTCACTAATGACATTTTCAGACTGGAACATAAATACAAGAAGAGCTGCCCAGAATTTCGCAAACACATTGATGGGCTGACAGAAAGAGTCATAAATACGGGAACAGGTTATGCTTTGTCTTACACAGCAGCAGAGGAAAAAATGAAACCCCCAGCACTCTTGTTTGAGTGAGAAGGGTTTCCTGTATTTGGTCTGGCATGGCTGTCTGTCTACCTTGAGGAGGGCAGGGAATAGCTCATCTCTTACTGGTATTCTGCAGTCAGAAGTGTAGGAAGTGCTGGCACTTGTGAGACCCATCCTTGTGCCTCAAAGTTCTTCTCTACAGCATGTTTTTATCCTACTTCCTAAGCACAGCTGGTACTGACACCACGCCTAGCCCAAGACGTGCCTAAGGACACAGCTGAGTCCGTAATCTGCAATACCACAGTAATTATACATTTTTCAGCCTTAGATTATGTATTTGTGGGGTTTGAGGTTAAGGAATCTTTTTCTTCTGTTGTTGAGCTGTTTTCCTCTGAGAACAAAAGCAGATCTTCAGTTTGGAAACATGGACTTGCTTAAAGTCTAGTCCTGCCCTTGCTGCAGTCACTGGCAAAGTTCACACTAAGGCCTTTGGGATAAACAAACAGCAGTTTCTTTTTTGCCTCTCATCCTGAAATATCCTGTCTTGGTTTTAATCTTTGAAGGCAAAAAATTCCACCAGATAACTAATCTGTGTCAAAAGTGAGGTAAAGAACCACAATCATCTCTTGGGAGAGCTGCCCTCGCTGTCCAGCTTAAGAGAAATACTAAGGCTGGATACAACACTTTGAGCTGTGTTCTGGTAGAAGATGGAGTTTTTCTGTTATTGTACTAGACTTCAAGAGTTCAGCTGATGAAGCTTTTGTTGCTGCTTTCCATTTAATGTCTGCTTGGTAAGTAAAAAATGGCTTCAGCCATTTAAGATGGATGCTGCATTACAACATGATGAAGCAGAGGTGGTGTTTTGGCATGTGAAGACTTAGCATTTTAATGAACTTGAAGGTATGAAAATAAAAGAGAAGAAACTTAACACATCTAAGTATAGATTAGTCACACACATCTCAGCCCAGCATCTGCAGAAGAAACCAGCCTCTTCCAGGTGCCCATTTAATGAGGCAGTATCTCTTACAAGCCTCAGGACTGATTCCAAACAAAACCAGACTGAAAAAAACAGTTACACAGATTTTACAGATAAAACATATTTTATCTACATGATTGCTTTCATACAAAGTCATTCTGATTCAAAATGAATATTGAAAACAATATTTCTTCTTCATGGTTGTTATTTGCAGGCAAAAGTGATAGGACGGCCACCAACAGTGATTTGCTACATATGTGGCCGTGAGTATGGAACAAAATCTATTAGTATACATGAGCCACAATGCCTGAAAAAATGGCACCGGGATAATGACAACCTCCCCAAGCACTTGAGAAGGCCAGAACCCAAAAAACCTGAAGTCAGAACCGTGCAAGGTAAGCTACAGATCAAATTAAGAGAGATGAGCAAAAATGTGTGAGGAATTAAAAAAAATATTTTAAAGCAACAGGTAAACAGTTTGCAAGTACTTTGTTCTCCAGTTTACTGTCAACATGTTGTTTTAAGCTTTGCTTCTACTTCACAGAAGGAAACCTTGTAACAAAGTCTTGAAAGTAAAAGTAGTCATTACCTATGGAACATGGCTCCTGGGACATCCCCCTCTATGTGCCAATGTGTCCTGAATTAAAACACAAATAGATTAGCAACCTGCTTCACAGCTACACTACTACTTTTTGGCTTATTTTAACACAGGCATGTCTTAAAATGAGCAAAAACATCCCAAGAATAATGTGCAGACATGACACAGAATCATTAAAATAAAATACCCTCAGGCAACATAGGTGTAGATACTTCAGCCAGATTCTTCTACAGTCAACAGCCCATCTTGATCCCTTTTTATTTACAAGTCTGAGAAGCTTTTATTGTGAGACACTGTAATATAAACACAGTGGAGAGAAATATATATGTAGTGCAAAGTAAACTGTTAATTTTTGCCAGTTTTACATGTTTGTGCTGTGGGTTCTGTTTCCTAAGATTCCACTTCTTCAAATCAATGAACAGTGATGATCCCCAGCATCCCCACAGATGGGCTGTCATATGTATCTGAGGGTCATATGTTCACTCTAGGATGTAAAGGAATTCCTATCCATGCTTTGCCTGGAAGCTGTTCCCAGGACTTCCCGTTCCCACATAAAGTTATTTCACTTTTCTTGGTGGATGCTTTCCCTGGCCCTGCCAGCTGGTCTGAGCTACTTTGGGCCAAGTTTGGACCACTTCCTCACAGGCATTTAATTCACACACACTTTTTTTTAAATTCCCCACAATTTCCCTCAGCTTCCCATAATGTCTGGAAAAGTAGACAAAGTCTCCTACAACTTACTTGTGAAAGAGTCATACACTAGATCAGTTTACAGCAGTACAAAAAATATGTCCTCAGAAGACATGCAGAAGAGAGCGGGATCACTGAGAACACTAACCAGATGTTCAAAATAATAATCAAAGTTGAAGTAATATAAAATTGGAACTTGGTTACCAGATGCCAAGTGGCATAGTTGAATCTACAGTAAAAGATGTGCTCAAAAGACATCTTCATTGTATTTGCCTTTTTAGATGTTAAGCACTTTTAAATTATTACACATTGTGTGGTAAAACAGATGGAGAAAATGAGAATTCCATGTGAAAGAGGGAGATGCAAAAAGGCAAATCAGATTATTTTGAAATACACTATTATTTTGAAGGAGTGAAAGCAGAAAGACAACCGCTCTTTGAGAAAACAATCTAGCAGAAGGCTCCCAGATATGAATCAGAAAGTTGTCTCATTTACTCAATGAGTCATATCAGGCGCCTCCAATCTCCTGTGAGGTGTTGTGTGCCCACAGTTCCTCTGGGGATACTGACCTGCTTCCAGCATCTGTCCCTAAATGCCTGCTGATGCAAGACTGATCAGTTCTGTAGCTTGAGCTAAAATTGTTGTTCCCCCTACAGTTGCCTCATATTCCTGGCCTTGAGAAAATAATCTGTGTGTTGTTCTTTTTCCATAAGACTTACTCTCAATCATGTGGTAAATGCTATAACTGACCTTCAGACCACATGCATGTACTGCATGTCTCACAGTTTCTCAGCTCAGGGGGGAGGGATTACCCCTGTTATTGAATGAAGCAGACAATGTTCAAAAAAAGCTCAGAAATATTAACTGCTTACATAAAACTTTTTAGAACTTACATAAATCTTTTTCTGAAAACTCAAGTGTCACAGGAAGACAAACACTTCACTCATTACACAGTGTTTTGTTTATGGAATGCCTAACACATGCCTGCAAGGAGAAAGTCATCTCTCTTTCTCCCTCTCTTTTTTTTTAATATTCCATAAACTTTCCAAAGTACAGAAAATACACATTCATTTCCTGCAAGCAAAGGGGATATTTGTCTCAGCCAAGAAAAGAAACACTACTTGGTTGCTCTTCTAACAAAAAGAACATTAGTAACAGGCATATTAAGAGATCTAAGGCTTATTGTGGTTATGTGAACCATTGAATATGATTCATATTAAAATGGTATGGGCCTTTAATGAAGAGCTCTCTCATGTGCCAATGACAGAAACCATGGAATATTTTTAAATGCAAAAATCCTTTTCTTTCAAGAACTGTCCACTGCTAACAGTTCAAAGAAAAAAAACAGATTTTAAAATCTTTTTCTATATTGTCATACCAAATAAGAAGGGTGAAGCAAATACGTCTTCAATTTGAGCCATGTGGACTTTTTTCTGCAAGCACTTCAAATGAAAATCCTTAAGATCTAAATCCAGGTATTAAGCAACCTGCCTGTCCTTTTTGCAAATCAGTTTGAAACAACACTATGTGAAAATCCATTTCAAAAGTCCATTTCAAGATGAAAGTAAACAAGACTTTTTTTTTTTACCCAAATTAAATCTTGAAAACACATCTGAGTGTTTGAAGAATGCTCCTGAGTTTTCAGAGCAGTCATTCTTCCCACAGTGGAAAATAACTGAGGTAAGGCTGGATTAGTGTTTAGATGACAATAGATGCATCACTGCAATGACTTCACAGGAAGTTCTGGCTTTAAAGTAGTGCAGTTTTTGTCTGTAAGGTTTTAGGCTTATCTAAGATTTACTCCACTTTTTAGCATAACTTACGTAGACTCTAACAGGAAGAAAATTGAGCCCCTTGATCCAGAGCAGTACAAAGAGCATATTCTCAAGTACAATATGCTCTCACCCACAGCCATCGTCAGATAACACATGCTTGTTAAACAGAGCTTGAGCAAAGCCAAAAAGTGAATTTGCTGATAATAGTAGGTATGCAAAGATGTTAATAATTAGCTGAGAATGCAGATCATAACACGCAGCATGATGTTTTCTCTGTACTCTCATACAATACAAAATTATTCAGTTTGAAGTTAATTTAATTCAACCCTTGGGACAAAAACCAGTCTTTTTATGTACTTTTTACTCTTTTGCTTCTTTCTTTTCATTTGCAAAAGCAATATGGTTTGGTTAAACTGAAAGGCTCAGTCAACAGGTATTTCCTGAAAATATTTTCCATAAAGAGTTGAATGTGGGTCTCCAGAATGAAAGCTGATACTTTCTTTTTCTAATTTTCCAGCCAAAGGTTTCTATGATCTTGATGCTTTAAATGAGGCTGCCTGGACCAGCGCCCAAGCCCAGCTAGTTCCATGTGATATTTGTGGGCGTACTTTTCTTCCAGACAGACTGATCGTCCACCAGAGGTCCTGTAAACCAAAACCTGCAAAGTGAAGTGGATGTAACACACATGCATACAAATGTATGTCTGCTCACACACACACAGACAGACAGACACACACACACATATTTATCCTAAGCTAAATAAAGTGTGCATGTGTTGTGTGCACACGAGTACAGACACTTGCACCCATGCCTTTCAGACAAACCATGAGAGAAATAAAATTCATATGGAGAGACATGGTCACCAAAATGTTATTGTGTAATGATATCATGTGCTCCAAAAGTCTCCAGAGTAAAAAGCAGCAGTTGCTACTAAAGTGTAAAGCCAAATACAGAAAATTACTTTGTTGAAAACAAAATTTTGCTTCTCCTCTTTCAAAGACACTCTGGTTGGTGTAAAGACCTTTAGCCGAACTTGACCAACTAGAGAAATTAAGTAGCTCCTTTCAGATTGTTTCATTTTTGTTTGGGTTTTCTAATTTTTGGGTTTTTTTCTGTTTGGAGCACTGTTCACACATCCATGTGTAACTGTATCTCATAAAGCCCTTGACTGCTGCAAGTGAAACCTTCCCATGTAAACGCATCCAGTCATGTAGTAGAGGCAGACACAGGCTGTTTATAAAAAACCACCCAGAAGCGTCCTATTTTTGTTTAAGAATGATGCTGACCATGTGATTTTCCTCAGCTCAGTAAACCCATCATGTCAAAAAATTTGTAAGTCAGGGAAGCACATCTTGGTCATGAAATTTGTAAGAGAAAACGTTTTAATGTCAAGACAAAATGAGCATGATGTCCCAGATGACTGGCAAAAACTGCCATCCTGCCCCTCTGTACCAAATGAGGCCATCACAGAGACCCAGTTCTGAAAGACTGGGTATTATACAAGAAAGCCATGGGGAAGGTGTTTGAAGGTGCTATTTTGAAAAATGCTGTTACCTTATGTAGACGAATGAGTGCCAAAACACATCAGTATAGGAATAGGCTAAACACGTGAAGGAAGCAATACTCCCTTTTACAAGGTACAGCAGAGAGCAATTATTATTTTACTTACTCTGAAGCATTTTATTAAGTGGTGAGGTTATTCAAAAGATATGACAAAATCCAGTACAAGTTGTGAACTAGCAATCTGGGCTTCCTGATATCATGAAAGAAACTGTACCATGTATGAGCTTAAGGCCTAGAGTTGTCTGTTATATATTATGTGATTGATGTGACTTTTCTCAGAGCATTCACACTTACTATTATACTTACAAATCAGAGGAAGCAAGTGCTTTCATACACACTAAAATGAAATATGGGTACCAACAACTTTTCTTTTCCAAGAGATCAAGCTGTGTGATTTGTGGAGTAAGTGAAACAAGAAGCAATATCTTTGTTCTGTTATTAGAGAAATGCTCCTGGCTCCAGCCCTGGTGGGCTGTTAATTCAGACTGGAGAAGTACCAGCATTCTTTGGTGAAAATAATTTCCAAAACAATCAATGGTACCTCAGCAGCCCTTTCATCTTTGGAATGAGGATTGTATAGTCTGAAGATAGATATCTTCAGGAGTCAAAGGTTCAGTTTCTGTTCTACAGAACAAAGCTGTGTAAACCCTGCAGATCTGTTCTTAGTGTCTCCAGTGTATGAAGAGGTGCTGTTGGAGCTGGACCAGTGCCACCCCTCCTCCTTTTGGCTGGGAGAAGGTGCATGTGGCCTGAGGACAGAAGAACAGGGGCACTAGTTTGTGGTTGCTAGACAGGCTCCTAGGAGCTGCTGGCTGGCAACATACACTGCAAGCCCCTGAGGCTTTTCTAAGTCACACCAAGTGCTGCCCCACTGACAAGTGGTTTGGTAATTGGAGGATTATGGATATCATATAATCTCACCTTTGTGTCCCCTCTTCTTCTTGGAACACTCTCTTTTCTTAGACACAATAAGGATTTTTTGGTTACATATGCCTCATTGGGTCATCAAGATTCACTACATCCACTTCATGAGCAAAAACATATTTTAAAGAAATTAACCTTTGCATTGCATAGTCACTGCAATGTTTGGCATTAAAAATTCAGCTCTGCCTCTTGGTGGAATTCATATATTGGAGTGTCATTCTGAAAGTTGGACTTAGTGTCTTGATATTTTAAATCTGTCAGAGATTTCACCCAGAACAAGTTTTCTGTATTTCATTGTCAGCTCTACACTTATATATTTTTTGGTTTCTGGAATTTTTTTCACAAAAAGCAGTAAAATCTGTCTGATGAGCTGAATGTTTATGAATAATAAAAAAAGTACCAATATTAAGTTTACATTCTGTCTTATCCAGAAGCACTGTTGTAGGGGAACTCCTGAAGCCATAAGCGTAGAGTATGTTTTCCACATCATCTTTTAGAAAGGGAAATGAGGACCTGCCAAATTAGGAGCTGTCTCCGCTAGCTAGTGATTGCTGCTGAGTTCTGAATTCAGTGTGGGATTTGAGAAATGGTCAGCCTTACCACTCACGGAGTAAAGTCAGCATTGGGTTGTGAGGGCTGATGGTGAGACCAGAGAAGAAGCTCAGCTGGAGCCAACAGCCCTCAGAAAAATCTCAAGGGTTGTAGCATTCCTTTCCCTCCACAACTTCATGGGAACAATGATTTCCAAAATATGTAGAAATATAAAAATCACTGATATAGGAGTGCATATTGTTCTGTTTCAAACTGTCATGCACATCCCAAGGTTACTCTCACAAGCTTTTCTGCTGAGCTCACCAGTGCTGATGTGTTTGCCAATGATGATAGTGAGGTCAAAGCAAGCTTTGTTTACTGGGAGAAGCACGGAGAGTGCCTTCATGGCTTGCTCTCAACAGAGTTAAAATGAGATCTTATGAGCATTACAATTATTGCTTGGCATGTATAATTTTGGCTTTTTTTTGCAGGAGAGGAAAAGGAAATGAGAAATTGAGCCACTTTGCTTCCTTTGTTTCCATACTTTAGTGATTTGTCATTTAACCTTATCTCATCCACTGTTGGCTCAATGTTATTTCCAGCTGAATCCCATGTTTCCTACTGCCACAGCACATTTAAAGAGCTGAAAAATATCTTCTGGTACTTCAAAACCAATGACATTTCATCTAGTTTCCCACAATTGTGCTGATAGCAGCTAAAACTATTCCAGGACAAAATATACAGAAATCCAGGACGTTGATTGAAAAGCAAAATTTAATCACATTAAACAAATGAGCATGCACTTCCCGATCATAAATAAAAGCCATGACTTACATTTTAGTTCAGCCATTTGAACCTGCCAATTTCAAATTTAAAAAAGAGGCATTTTATAAAAGCAAATCAGAAGATCATAGTCAAGCTAGAAGCGTTTAACTGCAGACTTGAAAAATTGGGCATTAATGCAAGAATCCATAACTGTAGTTAAGTATTATGTGTAAAGTATTATAATTTTTTGAGTTGGGAATGTCAGAGTTACCATACAAACTTCAAAAGGTCCTGTATCTTTAAGGGCAGTAGTTAAAAATGCCTGATAGGCTTGACCAAGATAGCTTCATGGACCTTTTTTCTTAAAGACTACTAGGAGTGAATAGACCACAACCTGAGGAACAAAAACATTTGTAAATATAATGTCAGTTTATAATTAATAATAGTGAACACTTATATGGATCTGTGAATTCTCTTTGCAGGCCACAGACCTAGAAAGCATATAGCACCAAGTAGAAATTATGTTTTCAGTATTGACTAATGTGAATGCTTAAGCTTTAGTCCAGTATTTGCAAACATGATTTTTGATCCTGCGTACACTGAAACAAATCCTACGTTTATTGTACTGTATGTATGTATATACTGTACTGTATGAGTACAGAATGATCACATGTTAACACATGTACATGTCTTAATCCAATTAGACTATGCAGTTTTTTTATGATAGCACACAAGCTTTCAAAGCTTATGTTTGCTTAATGATAGAACCTTATAGTTCAGAATTTTGGGTTTATTACCCAGTTCATGGAGCTGGTCCATGAAGAAGGAATTTTAGGTGGTCTTTTGTCTGAATTAGTATTTTCTTTGAGGGTCCTGTGATTAGTTTTGCTTCACTGTCAGTGGGAATAAGGCTTCTGAAATCTGTATTTCTGAACTGTGTCAACCACAGTGGGTACAAATGAGTTTGTTGTATCTGGAGACATGCCACCCCCAGCAACATGGTAGGATTGTGCAAAAGCAGGATTCAACAGGGGTGTGAAGTTCACCAAAAAACAAAAACACAAGCCTGGAAAACCCTCCGAGAAGTTGCCTGAGGGACTGTCTAAATTCTTCTGTGCTCTTTCTGTTTATTCCTTGGTCAATAACATAACTGACATACACAGTACTGATGACTCTGGAGCATGCAAGAATGAGTTACTCCTCCTAAATATATATTTCTTGAAAAACTTCTGTCATTTTCAGTTGAAGAAAAAAATTTATAGTCTTCACAGAGTTGAGAATAAAGGGTTGACAACAGAGCAGGAAATTGTACCTGACAAGAGAGACTCCAGGAGGTCAGACTGTTTAACTTCTCAAAAAAACCCAAACCATTAAGTACCTCCCTGATGGGCTGTATATATCCAGATTAAAGAGACTTCTTTCCAGAAGAAAACAACTGAACAATTTCCAAGCAGGAATTTGTTGCTAGTCAAACTCAGAAGTAAGAAACCCATAACTTTCAAGCAGTTTACTGAGATTTTCAGATTGTCTGTGGCAGGATTTTTACAAACAAAATTAAAAAAAAAAAAAAAAAAGTTATGCATAGGTATAATATGAATAAAAATGAATAAATTTAGGCCAGCCTTGTATTACAGTATAGCATGTAGAACACTGGACTCCAAGATATTTCCAGAGGACCATGAAATATAATAATTGAAATATATTTTTCAGGACAGAAAACAGTTTGTAGGAGTAGAAGAAAAATACTGCAAGTAACAGAAGCCTCTTTTCCACAGGCTTGTGTTCATATGTTAATTCCCCGGGTTCTGTTGTCCCATTGGCCTGTTGGCTCTGACCACCCCTGTTCAGCCCCCATTTCTGTTTATGCATATCCTCTAGAATGTTCTCCCTTCCCTGAATCCCCATTGGTCCTGTTTTACTGCATTGCTCCACCCTGTCAATGCCCAATGGCTTTCCCTGTCCCTAACCCCACCTTTGGAGCATTTTGCCCTACTCCCCTTGTCCCCCTAGCCCTCTGGACTGCCCCTCTTACCCCATATATAATCCTGGACCCTGAAGCCATCCTGGTTCTTGTCCCTGGACTATATTTGAAGTTATATCTTGTTTTTCTATAAACCAGCATTAGGATTTTCAAGCAAGAACCTGTCTCAGCACCATCCTTCGTCAGCCTTCTGGTGGCTTTGTGCTCCAGGCACAAACACATGGTCTGCCTGGGGGCCAGTTCGTAGCATGTTGCTACATCTGGCTCCCGAACAGGGCCTTTCTTACTGAACTCCCTGAAAGCAGCCATGACGATGACCTGCTGGACGGCTGTCATTGGGAAGAAGACGCGTTCAGGTTAGCCACAACCCTGTTGCTAAGCCTAAGTTTTATTGGGAAAGACTGATGGGAGAGCCAGCACCTTTCGTGCATCTGGAGGATTGACTCTGTTGGTGAGCCCCCACAGGACATCGTGTGCCTGACCTCTCTCCAGACCCACAGGAGGGTGAGTTGCAGGAAGGCTGCCCAGGGTCTGGGTCCTTTTCCATTAAAGGTCCTCTGGGTGAGGGAGAGCAGCCATGGGGAATGTGCTTAGCATGGCTGAATAGGATGTATACATGCCGGTTAGGGAAGTTTTTAATTCTTAGGGGGAAATAATTCTCAAAGAGGAATCTAAAATAATTCATTTGTTGGTTGTTTAAGAATGTTCCTGTCATTTCTAAAGACTCTGTTAATTCATTGGGTTTTTTGGGACTCAGTCAGGGAAAAACTTGATGTTCTGCACACAGAGGAAAAGTTAAAGGCTGCTAAATTCTGCCCTCATTTCCATTTAATTTGTGATGCAGTTCAAAGTTTATATTTGAACCCCACTTCCTAGTCCTTGTGTTCCTCCCCCCGTGCTCCTAATCTCTCTGTCCTGGAGAGCAGGACAGGAGATGGAAACTGCCTGGGGGCGCAGATGAGCCACCTGCCTTCTGCCATCTCCCCTCCCTTTCTACCTCCTACTCAAAACAGTCTTGGCCAGGCTGTTTTGGGTCCTACCCTAATCCACGCTCCAGCATCCTTTATTCCTTTTCTTTCTTACCACCCTTCCCAAAATGGCAGCGGCCCTGCAGGGGGAGCCATCCTCCTGAGTGACTCTCTCCCACTGCCCTCCCCATTTCCCAACCCTCCGAGTTCCTTCCCTATGACATGTAACACTCCCATGTCGGGCACCACCCCTGCATTAGGAGCCTCCCCTTTTGCCGAGAAACCCCTTCCCATCAAGCGCCCCGCTTGCCCTCATACCCCTGACCCAGACTCTTCTGGTCCCCCAGTATTCCAGCGCCATGGAAGTGGCGCTGACCGGCAGGCAGCAGTCTTGGCTACTGACAGCCACATCTTGGCTACCACCAGGCCATGCTGCTCAGCTGGCCATCACACCTCCAAGCCATATCCATCCTCCTCAGAGGAGGAGGGTGAAGGCACATCCGATTATCATCACGAGCATGATGGTCATTGACAGAAAGGGCAGAGGCAAATGGTCAAGGAAGAGGACTGGACAATGCCTGCTAAAATCCAAGCAGCCCCAGTGCAATACCAGACAGGAGCTAATCCCAGGTGGGGAGTCTTTATTTTATGGGGAGATGAAAGAACTTTGCAAAAAAGACAAGGATTTTAGGAGAGGGTCACCTTATTTTTACAATGTTTTGTCTGCAACTTTGACAGTGCATGTTTTAGTGCCACATGATTTAAAACCTATAATGCCTGTCCTGTTTTCTCCCACTGAATACATGTTATGGGAGGGAGTATGGAAAAGGCAACTTTAAAGACTCATAAAAGACTATGCAAATGAGGAGGGTGAGCATGCCTTATTTTAGAGCGCTTAGCTGGGGAAGGGGGACTACTCTAAGCCTGAAGATCAGGCCATTGACCTTCCCCAGGCTGTCTTGGAGGACATTAAAAGTGCTGCAAAAACTGCTGTAATCCAAACACCTGATGGGGTGACCCCCAGCCTTGGCTTTGCAGACATTTAGCAAGAGCCAGAGGAAAATCCCTGGACAGCTTTACAGTTGCAGAGCAGGACTTAATCCCAGACATATGGTAACTTTCCCCAGGATTTTCCCAAGGAAACCATAAACCAGTTTGATAAACTGTATCTATGTTTGTCCTGGTTTAGGGCAAATTTGGGAGAGAATTCCCAAAAAGGGTTTCTCCAAAAGCAAACCCACACGGCCCCCTCCCCCAACCGGTTCAGGAAGAATTCCTCAGAGAGAGGTGGAAAGAACCTGTTTATTTGACAAGCACAGCGCCCCCAACACACACAATGAACAATACCGGATGACACCACTCTTCCACTGCTCTGAGAAAGATGACAAATTCAGAAAGTCTCTCCTGGGGGTTTGCTCTGTTATCAGTCCCTCTGGCACTGAGGCAGCTGCTGCAGTCACAAGGTGTAAACTCTCTCTCCGTGTTCTAAATCCCAGTCCGGAGCAGTCAGCAGGTCCAGCGGGGTGGGGGGAACAGTCCAGAAAGGAATTTGGACTGTTTAGCTAAAGTAACTAATGAGAAGGGGGGAAAAAAAAGCAAGAGCAAGCAAAGCAGAAGCGAAGCAGAAGCAAGAGAGAAAGCAAAAAGCAGGGCAAAAAGCAGAAAAGCCGCCACATGCACTGGTGCTATCTGTATGTCCCGCCGAGTGGCTGATAAGAGACCCAAAACAAAACTCTCACTCTGCCAGTCTTAAAGGCACGGAACAGAATATCCAGCATAAATTACATACACACGGATGGGGATAACAGTCACCCTAGGACAATGTTGCACATCAGTGACAAGGCATGGAGACACAGTACCCATTTTCAACAAGTTTTTCCCCATTTCAATGGCTGTTGCTTTTGTTTGCAGGCTAACCTGTGTCCCCAGAAGTCAAGACCACCTATGGGCAGGAGACCTCTGTGTATGGCCACCATGAAAGGATTCTGGATGCTCTTCACTGTGCCACATGCCCTGAGCTGGGTGATCCCACAAGCCAGCCACAACGTTTGGGTCACCCTTGCCAGGACACTGAAACAAGATAGCCTGTGTCTGTCCATGGAAAAGCCTTACAATCCCCTTTCTACATGCCTAGTAGGGTAACCTATGGATGAGTGGCCAGTAGCTGTGGATGCCATCCGTGGAAGGCAAGGTAGCTCCCCCAACAGCACCCACAAGAAGCCTAGCCCAGTGGATACCTGGGACACCTGGACCGAGAGGCTTGAGCATGCACCAGAGGAACCCCAAGAATTAGATCTATTGGGATCTACGAAAATGAATTACTGTGTTAAGTTTTATTACAAGCCCAGATGGAAAGAATGGGACAGCAGAATGGTTAGGCCTGATGAAAAAAGAGTGATTGTTAGACAAAATGTCACTCCCCATGATTCAGTTTATACAAGGAGAAAGAATTGGTGTAATTACACATTTCCCATTATCTCTTGGTCCAGCCTGCATCCCAAAAGGTTACCTAAGGGTGTGTTCCTTATCTGCGGGGATCGAGTGTGGCCTGGGATTCCATCCAGCCTTCAGGGGGGTCCCTGTAGTCTTGGGCAGCTTGCTCTCCTGACCCCTGACATTACCCTGGTTCAAGACTGGAAGAGTCAACTGGCTTGCAAAACGAGATCACTTAATGAATTTGACGAAAATTGTGATAGCCAAATTACGAATTGGAACAAAGGTAAGAGAGTCACAGAGTCCCTTTTTTTACCTTGGGTGGCTGCAGTAAAACTCTCGGAGAGTTAAATCTTTTAGGGTTTTGGCTTAGCAAGCACTCCAATGCTACTTCAGTCATATTAAGCAGCCTGCTTGAAGATGCCGAGACCACCTGCTGTGGTACCATGCAGAACAGAGCAGCTGTTGACTACCTGCTGCTCACCTCTAGGCATGGCTGTCAAGAATTTGAGCGCATGTGTTGTTTCAATCTATTCTCACACAGTGAGTCTATTCATCAGAGCATACCATTTCTAGAAGATGAAATAAAGAAGACCCAAGCAGAAAGTGGTGGAGACTGGATTGATGAACTCCTTGTTGGCTGGGGGCTCATGGGTTGTCTCTTGTTAGTTAAAACTGTTTTGTGGGTTACAACTGTTGTTGTCATTGTGTTAGTTATGATAAACTGTTATGTTTGCTCTTTGCAGAGGTCTGTGACAGAGACTGTTTTAGTAAAACAAAAAGTGCGAGTCGTGGAGGCCCAAGGACCACTTACTAAAATCATCCCTCGGCCTTGGAAAAGTTGCAATAAGTAATACATTCCAATGTTAGGATGACAAAAGCCTCTTTTCCACAGGCATTTTGTGTTCATAAGTTAATTCTCTCTGAGTTCTGATGTCCTGTTGGCCCATTGGCTCTGACCACCCCCATTTCTGTTTATGCATATCCTCTAGAATGTTCTCCCTTCCCTGAATCCCCATTGGTCCTATTTTACTGCATCGCTCTGCCCTATATCCTGTTTTTCAATAAACCAACATTAAGATTTTCAAACAAGAACCTGTCCCAACATCATCTTTCATCAACTTTCTAGTGTTTTCATGCTCCAGGCCTCAACATGTGGTCTGCCTGGGGACCCGTTTGTAGCATGTTCTTATGACCAGTGGCATCTCTGGGGCAGGTATTCAAGAATTCAACGTTAGCAAATAAATAGAAGAAACAGAAAGATGCATTTATTTTAAAAATACCACCACCTCTCCAAGAATGTGGGCCTTCCCCTGTGAAACATGTAAATAGCAATGCTTCTTAAGGTAAGAGTGTTTGAATTGGGTTAGGATTTGTACCTGTATTTGGAAGCTGAATCAGACCACCAAGTCAGATTGTGATAAGAAGTCATTTAGAGCAGCAGTGAGAGATCTCAGGATTAAAAATTTTTAAGATACAGTCTCAAATGGAAGATAAGCTGCCAGTCTCATCAGAAAGAGATTGATTTCAAAACAATTAAGTGTTTTGCCTTCCTTGCTTTCTCTGGCACCTTAAAGGGAAAAAGATTTACCTAAGTTAGCTCATAGGACTTGTAAATCTCAATAGTTAGGAAACTGGCTGTTTCGGGTTAGTTTCACACTTTACTGTTGTAATACATCCAATTCAAAACAAATCATACTTACTTGCTGTCTATTTATACCAGGTTTAAAGGCTGGAAAGATGTAAAATAATGGCTTTGCCAGCTACAGCTTGTGATAAAAGCAGATTTCCAAAACCTCTTTCTCCAGTCTGCTCCCTCTTTGTAACAAATGCTGGTTTGTTAGCCACCATTGCTTTCCTTGTAGTTGTTTTCCTCCCTGTGTTCCCTGCTTTACCATTTAGACTTACTTGATTCATTCAGACAGAGGTGTCTTCTCTGAATACCTCTTGAATAGTTGAACTTCTCAGTGTGTTTCCATGAGGCTGCAAAATGTGTGCAGCATGGAAGAAGCCAGTGTCAGAAACATGGATCACACGCAACACTCCATGTTACAAGGCCGTAATCTGGATACATTCAAATAATACAGCAGAGCCACATGGAGGGTTTTTAATCCCTTAATATAAAATATTTACATTTTATCACACAGAAGATGTAGAAGGAGTATGCATCTTGAAAAACACAATTGTGGCTACGAGAATAAAGAGGCTCAGTCTGGTCAGTCTTCTCAAAGACAACACAGAGAGGCTGTTTGATCTATCATGCATGCCATATTTCAGCTCCGAATTTTCATTAACCAAGTACAAGGGTAGAAGTGAGCACTCACAGAATTCCACTTTGCATACTTTACCTTGACATGCCCAGGATCCCAAGAATGTTTTACAAACTTCATCTCATGTAGGTAACATAGCAGACTAGATACCAGATTCCTCATTGATGTGGCACTAAAAATACCTGGTACTACTTCCAGAATACCAGCTTTAGCAAAATTTAGACTTCTGAAAAGACAAGGGAGGACACCCATTCATCTTGTCTTGGCTGTTTTGAAACAGTCTGTGGAAAAAATCAGCAGTTCTCTAGTGTTTACCATTCAGTTTTGGCTGTGAAGCTGACCTGAATGCTAGAGAGAATAGAGAGTTGTCAGAAATGTGACTATGGTATGAAGTTGTCTGGACAGGCAGTTTATTTTCAGTGGAGGTAAGAGGCCTTTCTCCTCTTCCTGAGCATCTGTGGTCAAAGGAGTTATGTGCCTACAGATCTCAAGAGATCTAGCTGTGTTTAACTAGAGAACTGTATTATTATTTGGTAGCTGGAATGAGCTGTTGGCTTGTACAAAAGTTTGTCACATGCTAGGAAGGATCTGACGAAGGTCTGTGGACTTGATGATGAATACAGGACAAGTATAATGTAAGGCAGCATAATATTTCTAAGACTGAAGAATAAAGAGAGCTTCTATCCAGTAGAGTTAAAGAGAGCTTCTAGCCAGTAGAGTTCCAGCAATTATATATAGGTGCTATGAACGTCTTGAGGGCTTTTTATTAGAACTAAGCAAAATTTCTGGATTTCTTATCAGATCTATAGTTTGCTTTTTTTCTTGAATGTGATCCTTTCAAATATTAGTAGTCTGCTATTCTAAGGGAAGATTTGTCTATGGAGAAGGGGAGTTGGTAATCTAAGTCCCAAGATCCTTATTTAGGGACTACAGACTAACTTCTTAGTCTAGGAGGCACACTAAATGTCAGTGTGTTCTAGTCAAGCCTAGGACTTTCACAGCACTCCAGAAAAGATCAGGGAGGACAGCTCTGACCCTTACAGTTCCAACAATCCATCCTGAAATAAATGGAAAGATAAACTCAGTTACTTGAAGTCAAAGTTTACTGAAACACAGTCCTTTTTCTGTTTTTTTCTGTTTCTTGAGAGTGTCCTTAATCCAGTTTATAGTCTCCATCTGTCTCCTTTGTCCACAGTTTGAGTCTGCATTTTTTTCATGCCCAAAACCTGTTTACAACACCTCTCTTTGTAGATGGTTGTTTTGCTTGTGACTTAATTGGCTCACTTATGGGGTAGAACTTTTGTATCTTCTTTTCAAATTTATTTTCATCAAGTGTTTTCATGCATTTAAATAAAATCATGTAATAAAATTCTGTACAGTAAAATTACACTGATACAGGTAATTAGTTTCAAACAGCCATAGGAAGTAGATATTCCTTTGTCATCCAAAAGCTGCAGTATCATCCTAGTAAAATGAACCAGCCCTTACAAAACCATGTAGAGATACTTTTTATGGATAAAATCAACATGAAGGTATGTCAATTATCACTCCTCTCATAAGTAAAACAGTTATGAAAACCAAGCTTAGCTGGTATTGGGAGTGGCAGTCTCCAATGCAAGCAAGATGTTTGTCATGAATAAAGAGCCGAAAAAGGATACCAGCTGTTGAGAGCAGAGTTAGAGTACATACCCAGTGCTTTTCCACATTGTGGTAGTACAGATGTTTCTGATCTGTTCTGCTTGGGTCAGTGAGGAGGTTTTTGCCTTTCTGAGAGAACAAGCTGCAACAGAAACTGTTCAACCATGCTGCCATGCTAGAGTGTGCAGCACTGCACTTAAACATCCAGCTAAGTGCAACTCACCAGGTTCTGACCTTGAAAGCATTCTAACCACGATGATCCAAATAGGCTAACACACTCTATTTGCAGACAGATTTTGCAGCATATGTCAATTATCACCTGTCCCTTGCTCTGAGCTGCACGTGGCTGAACTGCCTTAAAAAACCCCCAGCTATTTCCACTCATATTGTATTTCTCAGAGTGCATCACCTAAAGTCTAAGAGAAATAGAGGGTTAGAATCCTTTGATGAATGTCAAACATTCATGTGAAGCAGGTTTTTCAATTACGTGTTTTCCAAGAGAAACTTGATTAAACAGCCATAAATCCTCTGACCCGGAAGTGGAAAGTATAAAGCAAATTCGCAGGTGAAAACCAGGCATTTTTAGGGTTGGGTCTTTTGCTAGTTTAAGGAAGTTGTTTTGTCCCTGTTCAATAGCAGAGGGGTCAAGGGAACAAAATCTGTTTAGGAGTAAAAGTAAAGGGCCAAACCACAACTCTAACTTTGATTTTAAATTTTTAAAAGTATTTTTCCTGCCTAATTTTTTATTTCATCCAAAGAATTTTTATATTTAAAAATCCCCCAAATATTTTGTGTTCTTAGATTCACTTGTTTCTTTAGATCTGTTTTTGTGGAGGAAAGAATACGATTTTCACAGAACTTGTGAAATTAAACAGTTAAAGTACTACACTTTAATTGCAAAGTCTCATATGCAGCAATTTCCTACTAGTTCCCGTTCTCATGACTTTTCTAAATCTACAGAGAGAAAAGGTGTTCCGGAAGCACTTTGCTTGCTGCAGGCTTGTCACCAATTTGGTCCATCGCTCACATCCACACCAGTAATGCTGCATCATCTTGTGGATGACCTGCCTTACATAAAACAGGACTAAATGACACAGCTGACACAGCTGCACTGGCACAGCTGACTACAGCTGGAAGCTGATACAGTCTCACAGTAGCAGACACGGCCCTCTACAGTATATGTACCATAAGAGAAGTGACTAAAACAGTCACTACAGAAGAAATGCAAATTATTCTATTTAAAAGGTTCAAATACGTATTGTTACCCTGTCTTTGTAGCAGATACCACACTGTAGCAAAACAGCCCCCCTATTCAGTATGTCAAATATATTTTTGTCCTGTCTTGTAAACAGGTACTTTCACATGTGGTAAGAATGACCAAACCTGGGCCTTAAAAATGGATTTACTTGCGTTTTAACAAAAACCAGCTTATATAGTTAGTTTTCTGAAGAGGGGTTTGGGGATTAGTGACAAGTAGTCTGTTGGAACTGCAAGCACATTAACACTGATAGGTTTTTAAATTTTTTTTTTCTGTGACTCTTTGGTTCACTCAACTTTAAATTATTGACAACCTCATATCTGCAAGAGGCACTTGAGAAATGCTGTGCTTGCTGTGTGCTTGAGAAGCAATGAAGCCCAGCAGGTGGCAATATAAGCACTTCTCCTAATTTAAAATCGTTGAACACTTGAAATCCAATAGCATTATGATTTATTCTTTCATAGGTCTGACTTGCATGGAAAATAAGCCTCAACACTGAAGGTGATTCTATTCACTAAAATAATGCAAATTCCACATGTGAGAGTCTGGCATTCTTTCCATCTCTGGATCCTTCTCGTGCCTGTGGAATTCACCAAGTGCTATTGCATTCATCTCAGATTGAACAGTGTCATGTAGCTGTGACCAGATTACATCTAGAAACACACCTCAGATATTTTCTTTATTTCTGTATGCTGGAAGAATGAGATCTCACCAGAAATTTCTCCTAAAGTGCTGTTCTAAGCAGGTTTTACATATGAGTCAACATGAAGTAAATATTCTCATATGGTTAAGGTTTCAAAAGATTTGCTCTATCTGCAATTAATCAGCTTCCCTCAAAACTATGACCTCCTTCTGCAGTATGACTTCAAAATCATGTCTGCTGGTGGCTAACACTGATTTCCAGCTCTTTTTGTACATAAATGTACTGTTTAAAGAGGAATTAAATTACTTGAGATTGGACTAGAATATTTTACTTCTAATTAAGACTCAAAGAGTTCATGTGAAAAGGCATGTGAAGGGCACAAAGGAAATATTGAAAGAAGATGTTTGTAGCCATAAACTACTCTTATGAAGTGTCCTGATCATCTGTATATGCATAGAGAAATTTATGGAGAAAGTGAGTTTTAGTGGACATCAAGTTCTCTTCCAGGCTTGTGGATACTGAAGTAACTGGAGAGTTCCCCCTTCTCTTCAGGGCTCCCTAGGTACTTCAAAACCAGCCATTATCTCAGGCTTAGAGCCTTTGCCAGGCAAGGCTCATTACCACCACTCTGATGAAACTGGTTGGTGGAGTGCAACGTTACAGCTAAGCCCTGTTTTCCTCTGCCCACTCTGACCTCCAAGAAATGGTTCACTCTAACCTGACTTGGTGGTTTGCTAGGAACTTGAAGTTTTCTGAAAGCCTGATAGTCTGAACTGTAGCAGACAATGCAGAAGCTAAAATTAATATTTAATGTTGCAAACCAGTTCTCGAATAACTCAGATGCAGATAGACCAATATGGCTATGTAAAATCTTTGGCATTTTCTGTAATGCTGATGAGAAACAGGTCTTTGCAAATGCATTCCCAAACAGGGATTGTGGAGAACAGAACTGGTTGCTTCTGCTCATAGTAGCACTGTTGCTTGAGGAATCTGTTGAGCAACGTGCTCAGTCCCAGGTCTTTTATTCCTCAATAATATTTATCTAATACCTGCTACTCACACTTCTGTCACATGTCTAGAGTGAAAGATGCACATACCACAGACCAGCAATGTCTAATGAATGAGAAGACAGCTCACTCCCAGCATTCCTCCTGGCTCCCAGAGGGACTCCTTCAGTAATTTCTCAAAGCACCATGTGCCAGGATCCTTATGCTGTATGGGAACAATTCACAGGATGCTATAAACACACTATCTGACATGCTGCACAGTATTTTCTTAACATTTAGGAACTTAGCTTTCTGGTATACTACTTGCACTTTTGGCTCTAATTATACTTTTGGTTTTGTTTCCTGTTTTGCTCTTTTGTTTTCAAAAAATTAATAATGTAAATAAATTTTTAAAAGGAAAAAAGAAGGACATAAACCCCACAAAATGTGCTCTCTCAGGCCCAGTCACAGTCCTAGTCACACACTAGGGGCTCAAAGGAAGTCACTGCCTGCCTTCTGACCTGGCTGTACCGGGAGAGGACTCATGATTTTCAAGTTAAGAATTGTTCCCAGAGGCAACACTTGGAACCTTAGCAGGTTTCTTCTGCTGGCTGTGACAGGAGCTGAAGCCCTGTCAGTGAGAGAGGTGAAGACCATTTCCTTTCTAAGTCAGACTGTCTGACAGACTCTCATGAGAAGAGACTGCAGTCTGACAAGGAAGTCTCAGCACTGTGTCTCAGTGCTACTTGTGGTCTGTGACTCCCTAGCCTCGGGGCCCAGCCTTCAGACACAGACCCATGTAGATAAAAAGCACCAGGACTGTGGCACACCATCACCATCTGGGTTTGATGAAAACAACTCAGAAGCAAGGCCACCTGTTAAATATTGGGCACTTTCACCACCCTCTCCCCAGCTATTCAGCATTACATGGAGGCCTGTGCCTGGGAGGATGCACCTTGGCTGACGTGCATCGACCTGGGGAAAGAGACGTGGGAGGTGGCTGGGAGATTGGGAGTTGCTGGGTGGAACATGGGAACTGTCAGCAGCTCCCAGCCCTTTCCCACATCACTCCTCCCTGCTGTGTACCACCCACAGGCTGCACAGAGGAGCTCACTAGCTTAGTGGCGGCTTCCCATGCCCAGAATTGCCACCACTGTGTCGCCACTTGGCTGCCCCCCTCACTGAGTGATGCACGTGGTGACAGAAGTGATTTCCATTGCGTGCAGGTCTCCCTGACAGCCCTGCCAGGGGTCCACAGCCTGCTGCAGACCTGGCACAGGAGGGGGAGTAACAGTGACCAGTCACAAAGGACTGGATGAACATCTCTATGAGATTTGGATTCCCAAGTTTTGAAATATATTGAAGGATTATAATGGTGCTTAGGTTACTTTTCCTAAGACGGGGAAGTACACATCATGCTTATCACTGTAGCATCAAGAAGGCTCAAGTCTCTTGCTGCCCAAGCTACATTTGTTTAAAAACCCATGGGGCAAAAATAAAAGACATACTAGCCATGAAGGTGAAAAGGTGAGCCTTCTGGATTCTAGCATTTTATTTTCTTCAAGCCATTCTGTTTCATCTCTTTTTTTCCCCTCCCTCCTATTTTCATTTATTGTCTATATATCTGACCATGTCTATATTATCCTGCTTTAAGTTTCAGCAGATATACTTTAAATGTTGCCAAATCTTGGTGGGTAATATTTCATTCTGTATGTCTGCATATGCCACAGACTCAGTATTTTTGTGGATCAGAAACTTGGTGGAATGTTATATTTTGGAGAGGAAAAAAAAAAAAAAAGAAAGGAAAAAACCTGCAGCCTGAACTTTGGTCTTGTTCATATCAGAGAATGCAGTGAAATTGTTTTTGATTTCTGTGCATGTAATTGAGATCAGACTTTGGCTGAAGCCATGTGTTTTGTCAAAGGCAGAAGACCACGGTCACCTTTGGGATATTGATTAATTATAACCACCAGGCTGTCTTTCCGGTGCAGGTGGTGCTTTGTTATATATATATCATGTGTTTTTTCTCCCTGAGTATCTGACTTACTGGATCTGCAGACTTCACAGCCTTTATGAAGTGTTTTGTAACAAGGAAGAAATTAATGGTCAAAATCAGCAATGAGCCACAGAATTCAAATCTAGACTGGATCATTGTAGGAGCTGTGGCTGGGCTGGAAGGTATGGTTATAAGGTTTCATCTACTTACTATGAAGAAGTAATGGATTGGGGCAAGGTGTTAGGCATCTGCCAGTGCCTGCAGGTGCCCAGCACCCACATAGGTAGGGCCCATTGCAAGTACACACAAGTGTAAAATGAAATTGGACTATTCCCCACACATGCATGTAGGATTACAGAGAACAGCAGGAATAGCATTTACAGAATCCTCCTGACCTTGAATTCACCTCATCCTTTTTCAGTACATAAACTACTGTAAATATCTAATGTGGCATACTGCAGCTTGATGCAAGCCAGCACAAAATTGCATTTAAAGAATTACCTCCTCTTTTAGCAACCGGGTAGAATCAAAGATGACCCAATTTCAGCTGTTTCTTACATGCACCAGATATTTGCTTCTACAAGGTCTCAGTTGCTGCTAGAAACACAGTACATTTTCTGCAGCACTGACAAAGAGAAAAGGCTTGCCTTGTACAGAAGAGTACAGATTCTTATCCTGGTAATACAATTCACCTAAATACCTACAGGAAACCCCAAGCTGAGTATTATTTAAAGGGTGCTGAAAAGCTACATTTAAAACACAGCCTTTCTAATTTCTGTCTCATTTCCTTACTGAAGAGAGGAGAGGAAGATGGGGTTCCTGTGGTGTATTAGAACAAGGTAGGGCCAGTGAAGGTCCCCACAGATGCTGCTTCCAAGAATATAGACTCAGATTTCCTAAAATGCTGAATATAGACTCAGATTTCCTAAAAGCATTTACAAAGAGAACCCCTGAACCTGGTTGTGGAGAAGAACATGCTAGATCCTGGATGATTACCTACATTAAAGAAGTAACTGCTGGATGATATGTTAGCAGTGATTCCCAACAATCCCTCTGTATTCCCTTCCTCTGCAGTATCTCAGGATGCCAGGAGGAGCAGCTGCAGCACTTGGAGGCAGACGTGTTAACCAACTCCACTTCTGAGATCCATCCCAGTTTTCAGCAGCAGGAATGGCCAGCCTCCGTCTCTGTGCCAGAGTTTCCCCAAGGGGGATGATGTTTCCCTTGCTCACCAGGTGTCTGAAGAACTAACATCCTCCTTGATCTGCTGCATCAACAACTACCTCCATTTCAGCTGGGTTTCTTTCCTCACCAGGCTCTGTCAGGAACAATCTCCAACAGTCACTATCCATGTGTTCTTGTGATGGCCCAGCATGGGAACAGAGCCTCTAGGTCAGGCTGAGAGGTGGAGACAAAAGTAAGGGCTATAAAAATCTGAAAGTGATTTCATAAAATGCATCATTTTCCTCCAGAAGAATTAACTATATATACTGTAGTTGTACCTAATCAGTACAAAATACATTTGAGAACAAAACCCATCATATAATGTGGAGAGGAATGCTTCTAACTCAACTCATCAGAAGAAGTCCTGAAGAAAATCACAGCTACAAATATAATGGGCAATGTCAGGGTTTTATAAGTGATAACCAGTTAAATATTTCACAAAGGATCAGCTGAGAAGGAGACCGGATATTAAGAATATGAATTATGGGTTAGCTTTTGCCAAACACTTGTCTTTTATCTTTGTTCATATCACAAGCTCTGAATTCCAATCTCCATATCTATAAATTGTTCTAGGAACAATAATAAAAAAGTGTAAGAACTGTGCATTGCTAATGTAATTAATGCCTGACAAGTATCTGGAAAAATTAACATGAAATACTTTGAAATTCATGCAAGTACTGTTCTCTATCACAGGCCTGAAAAATATTTAAAATTTTTAGTTGTACAAATTTTAAATATATTTATTTTTATTAGTTACTAAATATTTAAAGAGAAAATCACCCAACTTCCAGACTTTATAGTTGTATCTCAGCAAACAAGCCAATAGTAGTGTGCCTCTGTGTGTTTGTGAAAAAAAATGAGGCAAAGTACAGGAAGAACCAAAGACTACTTCAGAAGTGATCGAAGGAGATGAAACATGTCCGGAAGGCTTTTTCTTTGTTTGTTTCAGCATGTTCAAGGCTGTTCGTGTATAGTTCATTTACTGCATTTTCACAAAGTGTGAAATTTGTTCACAATTCTGGGTGCAACGCAAATGTGTCATTGTTTAAAAGCTGATGTAGAGTACCAGGAAACACCACAGGGATGGATTTTATCAAAAAATGGGCTGGGCAAACCTGGAAAGTTGAAAGGTATCAGTAGCCAAGAGATTATCATTCCCTGGTGGTTTCATTTTTACAATACCAGCTCCATTTTATTTTTGCTCTGTTGGAACACAAGCTATTGTGCTGTTGCTGGAAGAAGATACTCTGCTTTAAAAATGAGGACAAAATCTTGTGACAAGCAGCAAAAGACTATTTGGTGATGTCTGGGGCACTCCAGAGGGTCTGATCCCAGCTCTATCACTAGTGTGCCATGCGCAGCCATGGAGCACTTCAGTTTCCAAGTGGGATACTGCTACTTAGCTTTCCCAGGGATGTTGTTCCTCTGTCTCAGACATGCACTTCAATGAGCGGATTGCAGAAGTTCAGTTTACAGTGCTGCTGTTGTTAGTCACAAAGCATAACAAACTAAAGATTAACTGCTTTCTTGTGCCACTGAAATGACCTTTTCCTTTCTTTAGGGCTTTGGATTTTATCTTTGTGTCTGCTGTGCCTTTGTGTAAATTTGGGTAGTCTTTGTAGCAAGAAGGCCCTAAAGCTAAAATCCCGACCCTGGAAGAAAAAACCACAAAATTGCCCTTGATTTTGGTGCAGGCAAAAAATTCTGGGACATTTACCTGACATAGTTCTTTAAATGAGTTGAGGTGTATTAACTGATCATCCTCTGAATGGTAGAATTTTCTGTCTTTTTATATCAGGGAAGTAGCCATTATTTTCTTCTGTGGCACAGAGTTGCAAAACAGTCTTGGCTTATTACACACACACAAAAAGTTATGATGTGTTAGCAATAAATGCTTAAGTGAAGCAACTCTAGATTTTCAAAACAATACCCATAATCTGGGTGGTTTTGAAAACTCTGCTTTTTCCTGTAGATCTAAATTTCTTACCAGACTTTTTCAGCCTTTAAAAAAATGGCTGTAGTTATCTGACCTCTAAAAGAGAATTTATTTAGATTAATGGATGGCTTGCTGTAATTTTTTTTAATCTAAGTGGATAATAATAATAAGTAAATAATTCATTCCTTTGAGCCATGATTTCAAATTTGAACAGCATAAATTCACCTATACTTTTCAAATAAAATTTCATAGTTTTTCTTTATTAGAAAATTATGAGTTCCACTAATTATTCTCTGGCCTTCTATGCAAGAGATTTTTCAGTACCTTTGATCATTCTTTGTTTCTTCTCTTTATTGCCTAGTGTATTTAGTGTACATTAGTTTTCTCTCCTTCATGGCAGAGGAATAAAACAACTGGTGATGCTGCACAGTTATAATC
This sequence comes from Serinus canaria, assembly GCF_022539315.1. Classification (NCBI taxonomy): domain Eukaryota; kingdom Metazoa; phylum Chordata; class Aves; order Passeriformes; family Fringillidae; genus Serinus; species Serinus canaria. Next base: position 21,378,212 of record NC_066343.1, on the reverse strand, counting down.
CCTTAAGTGCTTTGTAGGAAAACACACAAAAAAAGAGTCACTGATGTGTGAAATAAATGTAAAATACTGATCTGTAGAAAAATTGTTTTGTGGCACAATAAGATGTTTCAAAAAGAACATTCTTCAAAGGCAAAACAAGAAAAGAGATGGTGAAAGATTATCTCATCATTCTCTTAATGCACCAATACCCGGTATAACTCATGCCAACCTTTAAAATGGAGCTCTGTTTTTATCTTTTTAATTGGGATTTTTTGATATTCCTAATTTGCCAGTGCACATAGGAACTGCTTTCATTAAAGGTTTGGAAAAGAAAAGATGTTTTTTCTTGTTTTCTTTTTATGCTTATACAGTGTTTACACTGTCTTGGAATGTTTCTCCAAAGCATACTTGTTTCCAAAGGATAATGGCACCAGGCCCTTCCCTCAGTGAAGAAGGCAAACCAAGCATCATTTTTCAAGGAAGCAGCATCAACAAAAATAAAAATACCAACATCATGTGGAAAGTACCCGATTTCACTGTTCAGTCCTCCAGACTAAATGTTCCTTCTGATCTGAATTTGTGCCCACTGAGACCTCAGTTCTGCAGTCCTCTGCATGTGTTCCCACACCAACCCACCAGCAAACATCACCACAGCAGAAGGCACAACATCCTTTTTCTCTATACGCGGTATCATTCACCTACACTAAAGTGTCACATTTACATCACTGTAAATTAAACACTTAATTTACAGTGTATGAATAAAAGGTTTTGTAATTGCCACCAATGTCTGCATGTTGAAAACTTTCAACAAGAATGTTATGGAAAATAATTCACAGAAATAAATCACGGGTTTTTTCACCTGGACTTTGAAAGCAGTTCCAATACTGCTAGATGAGAATTTACATTATTGCTGTGACCCTCATTAAGGTACAAAACATAGGCAGCTACCTTTACCCCAGCTACTGGCTGCTCTTTGAGAAGCAATGCCATTTTGTGTGAACAGAATCTGGCTTACTGCATAAGACAGTAAAACCTGTCCTGCAGCTTCTGTGTGTCAAATACTGACACAAAATACCTCTAAAGCTGCTATAGCTTATTAAAAAATGCTAGTAGTTCAAATTAATAGTCAAGACTTGATCATCACAGCCTGTATGAGTCTAAAATAAATACAACTAAAAAGAGGACAAATATATATTGAGTTTTCTTGCAGTAAAACAAACAAACAAAAACACCTTCATACTTGGCATTTAATATTTCAGAGCCTGTTTCATGCTTAAAACCAAATCAGGGCATGCCAAAACTTACACTTGTCAGAAACAATGTACTTTCATTTTGGAGTACTTTTAAAAAATAATAAAACAAGAAAAGATATGACAGACTGGGCAGGCTGACAGCAACCCTTTTTCGTGGCAATTCAGTTATGAGAAAATACACCAAACTTGCCAATTCCAGATTCAGTCACATTGCCTTTGGGGATATTAACATTTCCTTTAGTGTATTCCAGCCACCATGCAATCCAATGCCTGGGAAGTCTAGAAACGGGCTTGTGAACTGTTTTGTTTTAAAGTCTTCCACTTTGTATAATGAACAAAATAGTTCTTGGAAGACACAAGTTTTTCCTCCCAAGAGAATGTCAGAGGCATTCATCGATGCAAAGAGCATCTGCAACCTCCTTCGCAAAAAAAAAAAAAAAACCAAACATTTCATGCAACATGAATAAATTTCTCTTAGAAGCAGAGGAACTTTCTTGTTTGTCTAATCCTTTCTGAAGTGACCTGAAATTCAAATCTATTTGCAGCCTCAATAGTGTCAAGCTGAACTTGTCAATCATTTTGGAATGAGTTCTATCATATTTGATGGAAAAGGATAGCACTGCTCACTTAATGCCACACCATTTAGATTGTGACATTGCAACCACTGATGAAATCTTCAAAATTTGGCCTACTAGTCTTTAACATCAGCAGGATGCTGGATGTTCATCAGCAGGACAGCAAACATTGGAAATGGGGAGTGAACAAAGGGTAGAAAAAGTCTATGCTTTTTTTTTTCCTTCTGATTTTTCATTAACTCAGACACAGTTGAAAATGTGTGTTTTCTCTTTTTAATTTTTTTTAATGAAATATACACTGACCAGATAAAGTGGATTTTTAAAATATTAAGGTCTGACTTGTCTTTTATTTCCTGAGGCCAGTGCTTCAGTAGGTCTGACATACCAGCCAGAACATCAGTTTAGCACTTCTTTCTCTCAACACAAAGGAAAATATTTAGGGTCTTGATTAAGGCCTGCCTGCCAGACATGCCTATTTGGGAGGCTGAGTCACACCATGATCAGTGGGACAGCTGAAAGCCCTGGGGACAGACACAGAGCACAGCACAGAGCTTCCAGGCAAGGCAGGAGCCGGAGCATCAGAAAGAGCTGCACTGTAGATCCTGAGCCCTCGTTGAGCTGATGGGCCCAAGGAGCAGCTTCCACCCTTCCCTCCCTGCCAGTAACAACTGCATCTGATAGAAACAGAGAAGCCAGAACAAGTCTTCCTTGTGGCCTCCTGTACCTCGTTTTGGGAGGTAAGGGGTCTCAGGGCAAAGGAATGTCTAAGTGTACCGGCAGGAATTTGTTGCTGTTCTTGCATGCTTCCAACACCATCTGATACAAAGGATAATTGATGTAGTTTTCCCTTAATTTTGAACACTGCACATACAATTGAAAACAACAACTCTTATTGTCCTTGTACACCTTCCAAAATCCAAAAGGATCAATTATATCCATAGGAAGCAAAGCCTCTGCCCTTGACACTTGCCTGCAATTTCTTTGACCCTGACACATTTGAATCTGACACATCTGTGGAGCCATTAGCAGTGAGTGCCTTTTATGAGACATTGCCTCTGATATTTTTATCGTACTCCCCAGACATTATATCACTAGAGCACAGTGCTCTAGTGATATAAGCTCTGATACAGTTTTCCATGACACAAAGTTTTTCCATAATGTAGCTGAAGCTGTCACAAGAAATGGCTTAGCATGGGTGGTATGTGAGGGCATGCAGCTTGTGTGCTGGGGGAGTTGTTTAAAGTAGTGAAAAGCATAATTTGGTAGTAAGAATCAAGGGACTTAGTCTGCATTTCTTTTATTGTTGCCAACGGCTGCTTCTTTTATCCAAAGAGATTAAAATATGCTCTTAAGTGCCTGCAAAGCCCTGGAATGTGTGGTTTACAGCAGTATTAAGAACTGACCTATAATTACAAATAGACATGGCACTAATAATTTATTTGGTAAGCTTCTGAAATGCTGACTGTTTCATTCCTTCTTATACATTGAATTTAGGTTGTACAAAAGCAAGCAAAGCAGGAGGTCATGGTTTCCCCCCACATCCCCTTTCTCCAGGAATTCAAACAAAGCATGTTATTTCTGGATGTAGTCTGGGTCTGAATGTTTTCTTTCCTTCAGAATCCATGGCAATAAGCATCCACAGCTTTGTGTAACCCAAGCTGAAGCTGGTCAGTTGTTTCTTATATGATACTCTTAGTGACAGGGGTTGTCCATCTTACAATGATGGTCTCTGCAGAGAAAGCAAGAGGCCAAGGAGACCTTACAGTGATTGGGATTAGCTTAGAGACACCACCTGGCTGTATCCACCCTACTGCAGAAAGCTTTGCCACTTTTGCAAGCATCAAAGTCTAGGCACTCATTGCTTTCTCTGTGCCAAGTGAAAAGACTTTGGCAGAGACTAGTCAGCAGAAAATGGAGGCCTTTACAGTTCGCTTTATATACTTGCTGTGTCACTCATGTAAGAATGAAATGTACCCATCACCTACGACCAGAGGACTAGCCCTCAAAATATGGCTTAAAGAGTGAAACTGTGAATTCTGTCTTGCATGGATGAACTAGTGACTGATTTTGTGGCTCTTGTTCTAAGTCAGCTCTTCAATTTTTTTAAAAGGAATCAGATTTTTGGTACTATACTGGACATTAGGAAGTGAAATACACTGTTATTTTCACCTCGTGTGTTGACCTACTTACTTTAGCAATAACATATTCCGAACTGGAATGCCTGAAATTAAGTATTACAGCAATAGAAGAAGACTAAGCTAACAGTGCAGCCCTGTGTCGAGAAAGAAAATTTGAGAATTTCAGGTTTAAGTGTTAAATAGGAATTCTTAACATCACTCCTAAATAATGAAAATATTGCAGGATCAATATTTTGGAAAGAGTCAGTAATAGCTGGAGCAGTTGCTTGCTCTTATGCTTTTTCTGCCACTTCCTTCTTCATGGTCCTCATAATTAATTAAATTGTATTAGCTGAAACTCTGACTCCTTCAAATTAATTTTGCTTTTAACATAAAAAACTATCTTTAATGAATATTATGACAGGAAACACAGTAGTCAGACTGCACAATAGGTTTTAAATATTGTTCACTGTAAAGTAAGTGTTGTGATGCTGTATGCTAAAGAGGAGTCTTCTTATGGTAGATGTCCTTAAAGTTTGCTGGAAGTGTGTCTTCCTTCACAGGCAGTGCAAGCCCCACTGCCTGTGCCCCAACAGGCAGATGGTGATGTGCCAAGGCATTGTAGCTTCAGCCTGCCAACAGCACCCTCTCACACAGCCATGCTCTCAGTCGAACTCAGAAACTGAGCTCTAATTTTGCAGTTCTTTTGATGTATTTAAGAAATTCTAACTAATTCCATCACAGATTTTTCCCATGCATGGTTTTCAATGGGAAATTAACAGCAACAAAAAAAGAGTTCAGTTTGATGGTTATTTGTTATAAATGAATAATGGAGAGTATCCAGCAGCAGCAGAAGACAAACTTCATCATCTTTTCTTCATGGATATAAAGGAGGTAGCATGACAATTTTACAGGAAAAAAAATCACATTAAATTTGCTGTTGTAAATGGGGAAGTAACACAAGAGATTTAACTTACAAAGAAAATTTGTTGAAGACTCCTAGAAGACAATATATTTTGGTTCTGATATATGGAAGAGCTTTACTCATTCCAGTTACAGGCATCAAGCAAAGCTAGGTGGCAGAAAAAGAGAATAAATCTCTGTGCCTCAGTTAGGACTTATTCCCCGTGCCAAAAAGTAGCACAGAAACAGCAGTGTGGATGTTTTTCTCCATACTGTCCAACCTTGGTTCAAGTTCTTCTATAATGCATTTCTAATTTGGTATCTTTTCCTTCATTTTGCTGCCCATTTTGCCTGTGGCCTGCTGACTTTGGCTGGTTACCCCTTCAGTCTTCTCTACCATCCTGTGCACAGAGTCCTTCTTCTCTAGTCTGAAATAATTGACTTGTAACTGCTTTCTCCATGGATTTCTCACTTTGAATCTAATTTCACCAAGAATATAGTGAAAGGTATGAGTGACTTTTTGGATAATATTGCTGGATATTTATAATTTCAGAGTAGGTGAATGCAAAGGACAGGTGAACTTTCCATGCTATTTTCATGGTTTTTTTGTTTTCCTGAGGTAGACCAGTTTGCTGTGATTGTTACAGCCGACTAGAAAGTGTGAAAATTCTGTGCTTGCAATCCCTGAATACACTGAAGCTTATCAATATTTCAGGAGGGAAGCTGGGAGAGCAAGTATCTTCCTTTTGCCATTTGTAGTCACCTCCAGTAACAATATGTGCAATGCACCCAGCCATTAGGGTCTTCTGATTTTCAGCTCATTGCAGAGTACAGGTGCTTGCATTTTCTATTCTAATGTAAAAGCAAAAATCATTCCAGTAAAGAGAAGATTGGCTTGATGTATTGTCCTCTATTTACCACAAAAATTCCTTTTTAAAGCAGATGAATGTACTTGGATGTTCAAACATGGGCTGACAGATCTAACTCCTGCCCTACTTTTTAGACTGTTAATCTCCTTGACTGAAAATCTTTCGTGATAAACTTTTCATGAATTAGACTTCAAGGATTATAACAACTGAGAAAAACACTGACTTATAAAGGGGCTCTTTCATGCGTAAGGAGAAAGGTTTATCCAGAGTAATCCTCTCTTTGCACAGCTTATACTATTGCCATGGCATGGGACCCTAATACTTCTGTAGCTGAAAATAGGTCAGCATTTCTCCAACACTCATCTCATTCAGCAGTACCCACCTATTCCTTTATGCCCTCTTAAATTTCATAAGCATATGTTTTTTGAAAAATTTGCCTTGACTAAACAAGGCCCATAGGTATTTATACCTCTAGTTGTGTGGGATTGTGCACTGTTTTATGTAGATTGAAAATATGCCCTAATGTCACAAACATGAAAAAAATAAAACTAAAACCAAACCAACCACAAAGCCACCACAAAAAACCAAAAAAACAGTGGTGATGAACTTATTCGTTGGTTTTTAATAATGACACATTGGTGGAATAAATAAGTGTGTATTCCCATCAACTATCTGCATTTTTTTGTCTTTCCACATAAACCTAAAAAAAATTAATTTCCTCCATAAATCTAAAAACAATTAAACAAGCCTAGGCTTATTCCACTCTGAAATAAAGCATTGTTTTTAAGACTATCTGGATAGCAGAACTGAGAGACTTGATACTACTGGAATAACCTCAAATCTAACCCCATTACCACAAATCTAAATGTATCTTATTTTAAACAATGGCAAAAGCTTAATTACAGAAGTATAGAACTTTATCAAATAAAACATTTTTTTTTTTAATTTTAGCAGGTTTTGCACACTCTGAATCCCTCAAAAAGAGCAGAACTTTATGGGTCTGTTTCACAGAATATACAGAAAGCAAACACAGATTAAGGGCCAAATGAGTTGACTTTTGTAATATGGAAACATGACATCTTTCAAAATCCTGACCCCAGTGAAGCCGGTGGAGATTTTGGTTTTTTTCTTTTCACTAGAGCCAGAATTACATTCTGTGTGGGATCTGTCAACACTTCAACAAATTACTCTGAATCCTGTATGTCTTCTTAAAATATATTATATTAGAGAGAGAGAAGCATGCTAAAAAGGATTATTTTAACTGAGTTAAGCCACTTAATCATCAATTTACTGAAAGTGTGCTGTTTACTCTGAAGAGCAATGGCAAAACAAGAATTATAAACGGAATATTACTAGTGAGTATTACTTGAGATATTGAATTGCTACTACCCATTGTAGAAGTTAGAGCTGTTACTGTATGTTTCACCAATCCAAAAAAAAAACCCAAAAACTTTATTCCCTTACCTTAGAGCACAAAAAATATTCCAAAAGGGCAAAGTAAAATTCTCCAACTGGCAGATAGCAGATGAAGAGAACTCAAAGGGGATATCTCTTATTTCTGTATAACATTTTTCCTTAAAAATAGTGAGGTCTCTGTAGCCAACCATAACTTTGATTATAAACCTTTATCCACTTAGCTAGTGGGAGAGGTTTTCAGTGTATCACGATGTTCACAATGTATATAACACCTTCTGTATTTCTGACTCTTTATGTTGGAAATCTAGTTTGACTCTAACTGTTATATACAGTGATTTCTAATGAATGTGAATATCTAAGCATATAATAAATTTGTCTTGTCTGTTGTTGATGGAGTAGTCAATGGAATACCTGAAGTTGGTTAGAAGTTAATTAATTCTTCTGCAGGATGCCCAGCAAACACACTGTGCTTCCCTAGCACATATAGCCTAAGCCATTCTGCAATCAGAATGAAATAGAAAACTCAGCTCTAAGAGGCTTGTCTATGTTGCCATTTCTTGCCAGAGTTTTTGTGATTCTGACCGTGAGGGAAAATGCAGGATAAATATGGAAAGTATGGAAAGGCAGGATTCCATAAATTATACATGAAAATGAAAGAAGCTAAAGTAGGAGGAGATACGAGATGAGTGATAAATAGATCATGTCTATTAGGGAGATTATAATGAAAATCAGTTGTGGCAAATAAATTTTTGTTTCATTTCAACAGCAACTATCTCCATAGTTATGTTGGGTCAGATGGGGTAATTCTGCTCATTATATTTTTCCTGATAATAGTCTTACTGAGTTTGGTTTGGGTTGTTTTTTTTTTTTTAAATTATTTATTTCTTGACATAAACTAGAAAATGACATAAACTAGAAAAAAAAAAAAGAAGAAAAAAATAATGCAAACAGAAGGGATATGTCAAGTCAAGGATATCAAATCTAAAATAGCAGCTGGCTGAGACAATGTTTGGCAAGGAGAAGAACAATGCCAGAGATAGGCATCTCATTGCTGGGTCAGGATTACTTCATATTCAACTGCATGAAATATTTTACCATTTCCTTTAGGTCAATAAGGCATTGAAAAATCATCCATCAATGCAGGAACATCTGCTATTTCTATGCAATGTCACAGCAGACAACTGAGAACAATCTGACACTGGCAACAGTTTTGGATTTTTGTATAGAGAAACAACCGAAGAAACGTGTAAGAATTCTTCTACTGGAGGTGAGGGGCAGCCTCACCTCCAGTGCTGGGGGCAGTTTTGAGCACACCAACACAAAAAAGACACTGAGCTGTTAGAGAGTGTCCAAAGGAGGCCACGAGAAAGGTGAAGGACCTTGGGGTGAAGCCGTGTGAGGAGTGGCTGAGGTCACTTGGTCTGTTCAGCCTTGAGAAGAGGAGATGAGGGGAGATCTCATTCCAGTTCTGCAGCTTCCCTGTGAGGGGAAGCAGAGAGGCAGGCACTGATCTCTTCTCTGTGGTGACAGTGACAGCTCTGCCAGGGAAGGTTTAGGTTTGATATCAGGAAAAGGTTTTTCACCCAGAGGGTGGCTGGGCACTGGAACAAGCTCCCCATACAAGTGGAACCCGACAGAGTTTAAGAGGGTTTGGACAATACTCACATGGTGTGATTTTGGGGCTTATCCTGTGCAGCTCTAGCAGCTGGACTTATGGATTCCTTTAAACTCATGATATTCTATAATTCTGTGAATACATTTATGATTACTCCATATGGCCTGAAATTCCTTAAAGGAATTTCTGTTGCAGTTAACACTGCTCTGACCTATTTTCTCTCTGAATCTGCTGACTGTGTTCCCAACCCTCTTACATACTGTACTCAAATTCTCACCCAGTCACCCAGTAAAATCTTTTCTTAAATGTTTTGTATATTTCTAATTGTGCCTTCCTTTTCCTGCTTTCAGAAATCCTTCCACTTTCTTGTTTTAACCTGTGCTTGGAAAAAAATTGTGAAGTCAGCCTGTAATCTTGACAGGTGCTAAGCGTGCAAATTCCACAGCTTTTCTTAAATTGTGTGGCTTCAAATGGAGATGCAGGATTTTGGCTCACATCAGTGTCAGATCACAATTGTTCTTGTTTTGCCTATTTTATCCTTGAAGTTCACAAATCCTTTTTAGCTAAGTCACAGTTACCTCCATGATCTCCAGTGATCAAATTTCCACTTACATTTTATTTTTGCTGATATCATCCTTAAGTGAAAGAACTAACTTCACACCCTTAGGTCCTGCTCTAAACTTTGCCTTTTCATGCTTCACTATTTAAAACAGACATCCAAAAGCAGTAGCTGGCAAAAAAAAAAAAAAAAAAAAAAAAAAAACAAAGACACCTTGGGATTTTTAACTGGCCAGGAGACAGCATGTTTTGGCTAATGGAGGATGATGAGCCTTCAGGCTGCAGGTACATAACTGCAATGTACCATTCCTGGCCCAGGATAATCTCCCAAAGACTGAGGGATGTGATAGCCTGTTGCTGTACAAATCCTGATAGTACTGATAGAGCATCCAACTGAGTAGGTTTCTGGGTTAAACTCTAATTTTTGGCTCAGATTGTCTGGGATGTTCAATTTGGTCTTGTCAATCACACAAGGGGGTGTGGGGGAAGGAGGGCTGAGTAGCTTGGTCCTCATGTTGACCCAAGGCCAGCTCCCAAACCATTTTAAGTGACCAAAAGGCATTTCTAAACCATACCAGCTGATAGCTGGAGGAAACATTTGCCAGGTTAGCATATCATGCCAGCTTCTAGTTCTTGGGCTGGGAGGACACATTGTCTGTAAGGACCCACCAAGATACTAATATAAGTCTTCCTTGGAAATTAGGAAATGCTGTTCTGGTAGATTATAAATAGTATTATTTGGTAGACTATAACTAGTATTACTGGTAGATTAGTAGTAACCTATCAGATTTTTAATCTGATAGGTTATAAACAGTATTATTTAGTATTACCAAACCCCTTGGTAATCCTCTCATATTGCTAAGAGTGTAGAAGGAGATAATATAATTTCACATCTTCATTTTCCAAGCTCTCAAGAGGCTAAGTATTCTGGATTTTTTTCTCGTTATGCAGGCACACCACAGCAACAACCAGTATCTAGAACAATGGAGTTGTCACAAATTGCAGAGGCTGGTACTTGCATGGTGGCCCTTGAACAGAGAACGTGCTGCCAAGAGAGATTCAAATAAGTCTCGTTTCTTCTGGAGAAAAAAAATTGGAACCTGTTTTTTGCCATTTTAAATAACAATAATATATCAAGAGAAAAGACACAAAAGAAAGATGAGGGGAAACAGAAACAGCTGGAGAAAAGAGAAAAAATACCTTCTGGTATTGTGTACTACACTAGTGTAGTACACAATACCAGAAGGACAAATACAAAGAGAATACCATGCAAGATGTGTTATCATTAGCTAATATTATCCTCCTTATGATGTATTGGAAGGAAAAAAATAAAAGATCAGAGTTGGAATCTTCATGGGTGGAAATCAACATGATTCTTCTTTGATTAGAAAAGTTATGATAATTTAGAACAGCTAAGTTGGGCCCATATTGTTTTTAGCCTTTTTTTCTGGTCCTATTTTTGTAAATCACAGCGATGATCATGGGACAGAGGATGAATTGACAATACGAACTGTGAATCCCATGGGACATGACTGCTGTTTCGAGTTTTCGAAGTCTTTTGAATGCTTAACACAATGCTACTTGAATAAATAACAAAGTTTTCTTTGGCAAAAACCCTTTTTGGTATTGAGTGACTAAATTATGCCTTCAAATGATAATTACCAAATTGAGTTATTGCTGGTTCATAATGGCACATGTGAGTGTTGGGAGAGGGAAAAGTTGATTCTGTGTTATTGACCATGAGGGGAGAACTTGTATTCCAGGTTTAGAGAGCATCCTGAGTTTTGGGGGATTCAGTTTGGACTTCAGTTCTGCTTGTGCTTTGAAAATATGCCCTCTTCCTCATGAAGAACAATATGTTGTTTCTTAATTAGGTTTTGGTCTATTTTATCCATAGTCTTTATCTTCTTGTCAAGGGTATTTACAAAGAGGACCACAGTCTAATATGCCTTTAAAATTGTGATTCTTTCATGAATTATTTATTGCAGACAAATACTACTTACTAGCAACAGCAGAGTAGTAGAGAAAAAAGAACATAAATTGATTCTTCTTTAGTTCCCAACACTTTAAACAGTTAGATGTCAAAGATGGCAAAGAGAAAGGTAATAACAACAGTAGAAGAAACAACAGTGGAATAGAGCACAGAAGAGCCAAAGGAAAATGCTGTCTGAAATAAGCTTGCTGTAACTGCCTCTAAACAAGGTGAGAAAAGCAGTTTTCCTGTGGTTCTGCCCTCTGCTCTGCTCTGGTGAGACTCCCTGGCATGCTGCATCCAGCTCTGGAGTCCCCAGCACATCCACCTGTTGGAGTGAGACCAGTGCAGGGCCACCAGGTTGATCAGAGGGGTGCAGCACCTCTCCCACATGGAAAGGCTGAGAGAATTGTGTTTGTTCAGCTTGAAGGCGAGAAGGCTTCAGGATGACCTAAGTGCAGCCTTCCCTTACCTGAAAAGAGCGTGATGGAGAGGAATGTTTTCCAAGAACATGTATTGACAGGAGAAGGGATAATGGTTTCAGATTGAAAGAGAGCAGGTTTGGTTTAGGTATTAGGAAGAAAATCTGCTGTGAGGATGGTGAGGCACTGGAACAGGCTGCACAAAGCAGCTGTGGATGGCCTGTCCCTGGAAATGCTCAAGACTGGGCTGGATGGCCCTGAGCAATGTGGTGTAGTGGGAGGTGTCCCTGCCCATGGAAGAAATTAGAGGATCTTTGAGGGCCTTTCAAACCCAGTCCATTCTATGATTCTGTGATTGTGATTTCTGTGATTCTGATCAGAAATCAGCCTGAAATCTGATACCTTAACCTTAAAGCAGTCAGGTTAAGTCAGCTTGAAGATTCACAAGACATCTCCTCTTTTCCAGTAGGAATGTATACTAATACGTAAAAATCTTTAACTCTAAATGTTAATTATGGTAAAGGAAAGCAGAATTCTCCCATGTTTTTCTTTGTTCACAGAACTATTTCCAATCTTACAGATGGAATCTCAGGCAGACAGGTGGTTTTAGTAAGCTCTAGTAAACACAGATTTGCCAAATAAGAAGTCATGTGAATGGGAATTTTTATTCCTTATGTGAACATTAATGTTCTGAAGCATCTTGTCAGCAACTGAGAAGGTGGAAACTCTCAACATCTGATCACTGCAATGATCAGATGCTACAGGTGAAATGGTCTTCTTCCAGGACCAAGCAGCACCTTTACTAAAGGTGGCTGTATCCTTGTGTTGACACACACAAAATGCCTGTACTCCGCCTTCTGGGTAAATGCCACATTTTTTTGCTGTCATGTCTCTACATTTATTGAAACTCTCAAACTATTTTTACCTGAAATAGTGCCTCTGATAATGAAAAAAGTCTTCTGAGAAGTTAAGAAGGCATCACAATGAGAGTGGTCTGTAATGGGAGTAGTGTGGCCACTGTTGGCATCTTTACTTTTATAAGAACCAAAGCAGACCACTACATATTCTCATTTGTTGAGCTAACCCAGCAAATGAACCCTCTCTTTGATGTGAACCAAGAAGGATAAAGAACTGATGTTTATTTTCCAAGGAATAATTTCAGGGCTAGTTTTAGCTGTCATTGTGTCGAGTTCTTTTCATATAAGTAGACATGCAGGTAGAGGTGTGTGTCTGCGTGCAACTGCAGGTCTGCACGTGTTGCCTGAGATTCAGTAAGGCAAGAGAACAGGAAGCAGCCACCTCTCTAACTGCTTAGAAACACTTTGTTTTCCTCTGTGTCCTTGAGTTCCCTGCACAGAGAATTATTGTAGAACTCTTCAATTCAGCAGAGAAGTAACAGGCCCCAATACACTGGTCAATCCCCAAAGTTGAAGCTTTTAGGCCTTAACTTTTTAATGGGAATTTGCTTTCCTTTTAGGCCTTTATTACAGTCAGCTGGTTTACAGAGTGTTTTCTCTAGAGTGTTTTTTAAATCATTATTTTAGCAATTACTTAAAGACTGTTTGAAATGTCTTGCTTTGATCTAATTCAGGACATAGAGTCTTCTGCCAAGGGATTGACAGTCAGCACAGATCTAAACTTTCTCAAAATAATGTTATTAACTGGGGCATCTTCAAAACAGTCAAATCAGTAGTGGTGTACTGGTTAAAGCTATAAAGTTTTTTATTAATTCACGGGGTTGCTGTGACCAGAATTCACTTCTGGCTCTTACAATAAGTTTATGGTGGTACAGATTTTGCTTGAGGCTCAAGTGAAACATAATATTTGGTCTAAGTCCAAGTTAATGTGTTCCCCAGTCAGGATTTCCTCTAATGACTCACTCATACCCCTAATGAATTGAAAAGGATATGTGTAAATTGACATTGAACCTAAACTCCAAGGCTTTTGACTTTTTATCTTATCTCTGGATTGGCACCATACAACATCTTTATATTCCAATCACATTAAAAAAACAACTAATTTTCCTTGTTTTTCTTGCCTAATGAGGTCACATCAGAGAATCAGTGTCATATATGCAGGATGGGAGAAAACTGGAGTGTAATTCTGGACAGCTAACCCCACGTATGCCCAGTATAAAACAGTAGCCAAGTAATCCCACAAAGCTCTAATGCTGGAAGATAATGCAAAAACCATTCGGGTCAGCTGCTTTGTGGGATCTGCTTCTGTGCATGCTCTCATCCTCTGAAGAGTGTAAATTCACCCACCCCTTAAACAGGAGCATTCCCCTGGCATGAGATCTTGCTTCAGCATGGGAGGGAGAAGGAGCTATGCCAGGGCAGTTATGGAGCAGACATGTAATCCCTTGCTTCAAATTCTGTCTTGCCTTGTGGCAACTTGCTAATGTGGCGATATTCAAAGGTGGTCTTGGTACATAAAGCAGAGGAATAATGACAGAAAAGAAAAAGACAAATATTTATTATTTTCTGTAATTTGTTGTAAGGATCACACTTAGAAGCTTTCCAATTTGCCAAAATTAATTTTCAGAATGAAAATCTGTGACGTCAAATATTCACAAATTCAAAGTTGTGGGCTTGTATTACTATCAAAATGTCAGGAAAGTTTTAAGAAATCCTTTATAATCTATCCAAAAAACTTTTGGAAGGGGGCTTGAAAACATACTGTAAATACATAGATGTAAGAAAACCTATGAGAATGGACAGCTTCCTATTTATATTGAGCAAAGTCAGAATATCAAAACTCAAACAAACTGAATGAGAAGATGGACAAAGCACACATAATTTAAAAGTTAAGCTAATGATCTATTACAACAATGTTGTTAGGAGTATAGTAATCAAGATTAGATCACTTTCTGAAAAACATTCTCTAGTTCAACCAGGAATTGTGGGGCTTTATGCCAGAAATCATAGCAGCTGATTATGGTAATTGTCCCTGACCTTTTGATGCAGTAATGCCATGTACTAGCTTTCCAACCATACAAACTACGTTCAGTTCTTCTGCACAGCTGTGCCAAATGTGTGAGCAGGACCTTGGATGTCACATTGTGAAATTCTCTGTGTGATTTATCCAGCAGAATAGATCAAATAAATAAGCATTTAATAAAGCCCAGTCTTGAGTCTCCTCTCCGCCCACGATGCTGCCAACTAAATGGCCTCTTAAGACTGCAGAAAATACTTTCTGCCCAATCCCAGGAATAAAGCTATATGCACTGAAAGATGGTTTTGAACTCATTATTTCTGGTTTTGTAAGCCTCTCTCTTCTTATGGATAAGGAACTGATCTGTATTCTTTTCAAGGCAAACTCTTGCTTTCTGAATTCTGCTGATGTGAGATTGGCCCACTGTGGGCTAGCAGATCAGGTTCAGGCATTACAAACACTGAAAACAATGCAAAAACACAGCAGAAAACAATTGTTTTATTGCAGTCCTAGCTATGTAGCCTCAATTTTCCTTCAGATGTAGCAGTTCCATGAATCTCAGATGGTCAGCTTACTCATCAGCATATGTGTGCATGTGTTTTTCATAATCAAGGTGAAAAGCTAAGTCATTACTTCTAGCAGTCTATGAAATATTGTCATAATTTTCTCAGCCTAAGAGAATTGTGCCTATACCATTATTTGCTATATTCTTATGTGCTTCTACGAATTAATATTTTTTTCCAAATTGAGCAAATTCTTTTATATATTTTGACTGAAGGTGGGAAAAATTAGGAATGATGATTTTCAAGATTTAGATGCAAGGTTGACTTGATCTGTGTCCTGTTTACATCCACTCAGAACCTGAAAGGTGAAGCCAGGAACAATTCACCTGATTTGGACTCACACCTTTGAAATCAGTAGATAAATTCTGTCATGCTCCAAAAATGGTATTCGCTCTTACTGATTCTCAAAGCTAAATATGTTTTTGATCATTTTAATTTTTTTTTAGGAGAACATCTAAGTGCCCCCGTGACTGCCTTGAATGACTGTGAGGCATCATGGTTCATCATTTGACTGAACTAAAGCTTGTTCTTTGTTATTTCAGGAGATACTCTTACACTGTAATTGCTAGGTTTGGCTACTGTGATACTGTAGGTGATGTTCCTTGGTGGAGATATTACACATCAGCAGTCCTAGGTCACCATGGGGAAGTTCACAGGCTGCCTGTATGTGTCAATTACAGTCCCTAAGGTAACCAACTGTTAGAGTTACCTGTACAACACTGATTCCCAGCCCTAAAAATGGCTCTGGAAAAAATGGCAACGTACTTTATGGTGCTGGGCTCATCTCTTCCAGGCTTCTGCTGCCTCCTTTCTGTTCCTGCCTTCACAACACTGCTGCACATACCCAGGAACAAATATAGAGATACTACCATTGGTCCTGCATAGGAATAGAAAAATCTCCTGCAGGAAATGTCTCCATTAGCTTTGTGCCCTAAGTAAAATGCAGTAATGTCTTCATAAGCAGTGTCACACAGCACCACACTTTTAAATCTGTCTCAAACTCATCTCTTAGAAGAATTTCAAAAGTAATGGAGGGTTTTGTCCTGTGTTCATTAAAGTCAATGTATGTGACCACTGATGGAAGCTGTGATTGCTGCTGACTGCCACGGGCCCTTGATTTGGGCACAGATCAGTCAGTTCTCATGTGCATCCAGCCATGCTCTGCAGTTGACACAAATAGTGGCCTTGGCTTCACCACGTAGAAATATCAAGGTTCAACAAGCCACTAAATGATCCTGCAGAGACATACTAGAAAAACAACTGGCAACATATTTTTTAATTACTTTACTCCATTGGGAATAGGATTATCAATGACAAGCTTTTTACCTTTTCAGCAAATGTTTGTATTTGCACACACAGCAAGAAGAGAGCTAAAATTGTGATTTTACTTTAGACAAAAAATAAGGATGGGGCCATATAACTGGCAGTAAAAATCCATCCTGAAGTTCTTACAAGAACTGAAGCTGTGTATTATAATTGAAGGGTTTTTTACAGTCATACAGCCTAATCAGCATTTCTTATTTAAGCAGTATTTTCAACAATGATTTCAGAAGTACATACACAAAGAGGGTTATCAGTACTAATTGAGACACTAATATATAACATATACAAAAACATTTGGCAAGTTTTTATCTTACAAATTGTATTTGCATATGAATGGTATTTATAGACTCTAAATTAAAATAAGATTTTTTTGGTTTTGTTTTTTCATCTACAGTGTTTGTCAGGCAGGTCATACTCCTATATGACATTGTATTCTGGAGCTGACCTGCATTCCTTTCAAACCACTTAATCTCACACAGCTGACCAACATTCCTGGATAAAACCACCTAATCAAATGCCCCAAATGGTTACTAATCTCCATATATGTACAAGTGTGAAATGCGCAGTATCCAGATGTCCTTTTCCTAAAAGTGAATTACATAAAAGCAGAAGACCTGTCCAAAGCACTCCTTTCTCCACGTTCAATATGCACGGGTAGTAAAGATACTATTGCACCACATAGCTGTATTTGCGCACAAACACTAGAATCCATCGCTGTAATTCCTATTCAAGTTTGTTTTCTACACATCTTAAAAATGCAATTTAAAAATAAAGAAATATAACAGCTTTCCACTTCTAGGTGAGTTTGTTAAATAAGCTGAAAATGCACAATGCTGCAGCTCCTAGGTAGCTCAAGTAATGTATCATGGAGGACTGTATTTCCTTTCATGTCCGAGTTGCTGGGTTCAGATGACAAGCTTCTCAAGCTTGTTAGTGTCTGATAACTTTGTCTCAGGACTAAGCAGAATTAAAAGGAGGGGAGGAGGGGAGTTTAGGCACTTTCACTAGAAATCCCTACAGGAAGAGCAGAGACCTACTTAGCTGGAGACTAGAGCATTTTCCCCATTTCCAGAGACACTCGTACAGAGCAGTGCTATGTGCTGACTGATGTGGGCATGCTTGTGGCAGTGCTGAGTGTGCTCTGTGGGCAGTAGTTTCACTTAAATTCACTTAAATTTCCTATTTGCATCTCTCGGGCTTTTTCACTCCTCACTCATCCGAGCAAACGAAACATAAGATGTTCTGTGTTTGAAAGGTAAAAGCACACAAAAGCAGTGGAAGGTGGAAAGGTATATAAAGGGATACACTTTAAGACACAGGATGGAAAATGTGCCCATAAAAAGTAAGGGGGAAGCAAAACAGGCTGAATCACAAAGAGGAAAACCCAGCCAGAGGGTTCACTTTTCTGCTCTCTTGGTGCTGCCATCAGATGCCTAGGTGGCAGGGCGTTACTCGGGCTACCCTCTTTGGTGGATCCTTTCTTCGTGCACCGTTGCAGTGTCCGAGGGACAGCCGGCGGGTTTCTGCCCGGCTCATCAAGCACCTGCAGCGGCGGGGTGCAGAAGCACCTTTAGCAACACTGTCTGAGAAAACGCTGGTTTCTTGCCAAGGAAGGAGGGACCAGCTCGATGAGAAGGCGTACAAGGATGCCACCTCCTCTGTCCTCGTGAACAAGAGTAAAGCAGCGAGGCTTTCCAGGTTTTACAGCAGATTAAAAAAAAAAAAAATCCACCTCAAACCCGCAGAGTTTTATTTTAAACAGATGCGAGCGGATTGAACTCGGCATGTTCAGGCTCGAGCTCTGCTTTTCCATTAATTTTAGCGCAGCGGCGTGCCACACGCTTCGCATTGGTCACGCCAGGGCAGCGTTTTCAGACACCGCGGGCAATCGCTCCCGACGCGCGGGACCCGCGGGGCGGCGGTGGCGGCTCCGGGGGCAGCTCCGGGCCCCGGGCTGCGGCCGTGGCCCCGACCCGCCGCTCCCGCCGCTCCCGCCGCTCCCGCCGCCCCAGCGCGGGGTCCCGCGCGGCCCCCGCCCCTCCGCCCCGCGCTCCGCGCCGCCGGTCACGTGGCAGCGCCCCCCGCATTGTGACGCAGCAGGGCCGGGCGGAGCCGCCCCCTCCGTCCTCTTCGTCCCTCGCTCCCTCCTTCGCTTTACCTCTCCTCCTCCTCCTCCTGCCGCTCCTGCCGGCCGCTGCCCGGTGGCAGGGGCGGAGGGCGGGGCGGCGGGAGCCGGGCCGCTGCCGGAGCGCTGCCTGCACCGGCGGGGAGTGGCGGGGGGCGGCAGCCGAGAGGCGGCACCTGGATCCTTCCCCCGTCTCCATCACCCCGGCCGCCGTGGAACGGCCGCGGCCGAGAGGAGCGCAGGGGTGAGGTGAGCAGAGCGGAGCGGAGTGGACGGGGGCTTTGTTGCCGCCGACAGCGCTGCCCCCGGGGCGGCGGGAGAGGGGGCGCGGAGCTGAGCCCGGATGCCCCGCGGGGGCGCGGGTGCCGCTGGAGGCGCTTCCCCCGCCGAGGTATCCCCGGGGGCGCCGGAGCGGGACTGCCGGGCGGCGGGAGACACGGGCAGCAGGCGGGAGCGAGCGGCGGCAGGGGGGGAGCCCCGGCCCCGGCCCCCGCCAGCCCGCCCCGGGGAAGTGCTTTCCGCATGAAATCAGGGCTGAGTGCGGGGGGTTTCGCTGGGACTGAGCACATACGTGATGTCAGCCGCGCCAAGCCCTGGCAGCGCAGTGTAAGCCGCTGACACTCGCCCCCGCCGCAGATCTGCCGCTGCTCTGCTCGGAGCCGGGCGTCCGGGCGGGCACCCAGCAGTCAGCACCCTCCTGTCCCGCCGGGCAAGCCGAAATCTGGAAGAAAATCAAGTAGGAGTTGCATGTTTGTAACCGTTGGGAAACAAATGCCAAGTTGTCAGGGAGAAACATGCTCCACGCTTTGTACTCGGGTCAATCCAAAATCGTGTTTTTGCAGCAGCGGGGATCAAACCTTTTCATACCGGCATCAATGAGTGCTTTATGTGAGCAGATGTAATTTATATAAAGAAGAGCTCGAGGATCAGGTTCCGATGGTACTGGATACATAAAGAAGATGGTTGGCTTAAAGCCACATCTCACAGAGATATTAATCAGTCACAACTGGTCCTCAAAAAGTCCCCTCACCCCAAAACCCACCAAAAAACTGCTAGTGCCTGTGTTTTCCATGGAAAATCTTAGCATCTTCGCCTCATTTTATACCTCAGCATTCCAGCAGCAAAAGGTAGCTGAAAAAAATGTTTAAAAAAATACTTCTGAAGCAAATCACTAGACTGTTGGACCTTTTCTGTTATTTAAATGACTGAAGAAAGATATACAATCATACCATTTGGAAAAAAAAAATAATATTTTGTGCAAATAGTAGTGATCCTGCAGCCAGAAATTATATTGAATGATGTGCATGCCTTTAGCCTTCTGTAGCATGCTGTAGCAGACTTTTAATGGTGTCCTGCCCTTACTGAATTTAGGAGTTATGTGCACTGCATGTGCTTCCAGCAAGCCATAAAAAGCATGACCTGTTGCCTTACTACCACCCATAAACATGAGATTCTTCACCCTAAAATCCTCTGCAACTTGCTCATGTGTGAGCTCATGGTCGGTGAACTTGGTAAGCCACTTTAGTCTTCATACTGTTAAGCCTGCAAATATGTCTTGTGGAATACTGGAGCCATATTTTGAAGATTTAGCAGGTAAGCTGAATAACTGGTTGCAGGCGCAGGCTTGGGGGATTGCTAAAGGGGTAATTCAAACACAGTGAGAAGCACTTTTCATCTGAATGAAACAATTAGAATTTGACCTGTTTAGTTGTCAAAGAGACATTTGCCTCATCACTACAGCCCATTTGTGAAAAGGCCTGTAATGAAGAGGCTCCCAAGGGGTATGTGGTGTAAGACTGACTTGTGCAGGCTGGCCATTTTGCTTAATACAGTCACTTACACTGTCTTAAACTGGCAGTTCACTTATTTTTCAGGTGTTTGTGATTTCTGGTCTGTGTCATTGATTTGGTGTGCTGCAGAAAGCACATGTGTGATTTGCAGCTTCTGAAACAGTGAGTAAAAGAAAACTACATCAGAGTACTGGCCCAGGGTAGAGTTACCTCCAAATTCAAGGAGACTGGTTAAATAAAAACCTCCTTCTTTTTTGAGCAAGCAGTCCAGTGCAGGCTGTGCAGGCTACTCAGAATACTTTTAAGGGTCATTTTGGAACAAGCAACTGGGCAGGTAAGGAAGTTCTGTAGAAGATAGTAGCTTACATTAGCCAGAAGCTGCTTGTCTTATCTTTTTCTCTAATGACAGCAACGTGGAAAGTAAGTATGTCATGAGTTCTTTGGGGCCAGCTTCTGAGTTTCCAAAGAGCTGCATGTAAAATTAGACGAGGTGACTTGTCTAATTTTTGCTTGGACAAGGTGACTGAAGGTACCCTTGAAGATTCAGTCTCTTCACAGAGTACTGTGAATTAGTGATGTGTCATTTTTTTCATAATTGCAAAACCACAATCCCAAATATTAGGTATTTTGTAACTGTTCCTTGACTGGGCATAAACAGAGCTTGAAAAACTAAGAAGTGTCCCTCTGCTTTCCAATTGTCCATTTTTTCTGGCAGCTGAAATCTGTTCCCATGTGGACTCCATAGGTGCAAGGGTTCATCCCACGCTTACCTGGAGTGGAATACCACCTGCATTGGCACAGCTCTCTTTCTCACAGTCCTCTTCCAGGATCTCTCAGACCTGTACCTAATTCCACAGCAGCTCTGTCCTTGGACACTTGCCTGATTAGAAGCAGAAAGGGAAAAGCATGACAGCCCCACTGCAGCTGTTATAGCTTCTGTCCTCTGAAATGGAGACTCACAAGTAGCGCTGCTTCCACGTGCTGGATATGCCAGCAAGAAAGTGGGAGCAGAGAGCCAGAGGCAGCCCCGTGGGGTGGCTCATCTGTCACAGACAGCAGCACAAAAGTCCTTTTGGCAGTGGTGCAGATATGATGGCCCTTGTCACATAGTTTGGTGTCTTGAGGTGGTGATGCTACACCTCGTGATCACAAAGACAGTAGTTCAGCAGCCTTTGTGAGATGCAGCAAGTTATCTCCATCATCTGGTGTTTAAATGTTTCAGCTGACTAGATGTAGCAGAGCTTTATCTGCACCCTTGTCTGTCTCTGATTGTGTGCGTGAAGCTCCAGAGGCAGACCATGTATCATGACTAAGGAGGCAGGGAACAATTATTTTTTATTTCAATTTTAGAATAAATCTTTTCAGGTAGGTGTCAAGAGGAGAATATTCTCATCCTTCCTTATGCAGCCATTATAATTAAAATTAATGCCAAGTAAAATAAAGAAAAGTTTATATTTTTCATGTGCAAGTCTGTAAGTAATCTATTTGCCAGTGCTTTACTGTGTGTTTCTTAGCAAATAAAGTGGTTTTTTACAGTTGAAATCTACATAGTCAATGTCAAAATGAAAAATATGTTAGAAAAAGTTGAGAAACATTGGATTTTGGAAGGGCAAATAGTAATTCTTTTCAGCTCTTGTCTGAACAGGACCATAACTAAACTAAATTGAAGGAAATGGTGCTTAGATAATTGTCAAGAGGACTTGGAGTAGTGTTGTGTCTGAGCTCCTTCTTTTTCTGGCAGATCTGTTGTTTCTCAAAGGAGGTAGAAGAGATAGGCTTCCACGAAACAGGTGCATAGTAAACACAAGGGAATTTCTCTTTAAATGCAAATATGGTTCTACAATAGATTTATATGCACAGTGGAACCATTAGAAACAAGAAGATAGAACATATGCATCAGATACTTTATTGATTTAAGTCCCTAAGAGAGTTCTAAACTGAGGGGGGAAAATAATCAATTCATTTTTGTGGTAGAAATATTGTTTCTATTTACCTGTCTAAGGTGGAACTGTGATTTCATCTTCTACAATAAAGCACCAAGTGATCCAGAGGTCTGAAGGTCTTAGAGTTACCAAAGAAAAGTACAATTCAGCCGCCACAGTTTGGCAATCCAGGCAGTCCTTCATTAGGTATGTTTTCTTGTGTGTTAAGGAGTGTTTACAAAAGCTTATTTTGTATGAATATGAATATGGCTGATTTGCACTTCATAAAGAATTATCAAGCAGCACTTAAAAGTGTATTTTTTCTGATTAAAACATAGCATTAGGTTTGCAAGGTTTGCTGTAATCATTTCCTTTTTGGTTCAATTTCCTCCTCAGTTGTTTGCAGTCAAACTGCTGGCATTATTTTTGTTTATACCAGATAAAAAAGCATTGTCTTTCTTATCTTTTAAACTCAATGCAGTGTACTACATGACCTCTTCTTATATATAAATCCTCCCCTTTCTCCCCCCTTCTGTTTTATTGTTACTGAATCAATCTGGAGCTTTCCATTTAACATGAAATTCTAATCAGGAACGTAGCACTTCCCTTCAACCCCCCCCCCATTTTAACCAACTTGTTTACATCTGTGACTGAAAATCAGGCTGTGCTGCTGGAACAGGCTGCCCAGAGAGGTTGTGAAGTCTCCTTCCTGGACCAGCCTGGACATGATCCTGTGCAGCCTGCTCTGGATGAGCCTGCTTTATCAGGGGGGTTGGATTCAATGATCTCCAGAGGTCCCTTCCAACCCCTGCCATTCTGTGAATCTGTGATGTGCATGACTGGGGCAAGCATGTGATTGCAATTTGCAGCTGTGGTTCTCTGTGGGTTATTCATCCATGTAGTTCTTCTGCAGGATCTTGCCATACTGGCCTCTTTTTCTGATAGAGTTAGGAAATACCTTTAACTGCTTATATGTGCATGTACATTCCTCATGTTCTCTTTAACTAAAATTCGGATGTAAATATTCTGCCCTTTCTATGCTATGCTGTCAGTTCCAGTTGAGTCACAATTGTAAATTTATGAAGATCCCATGGGCTCAAGATTTTAAATACTGAAGTTGTTAGCCTGTTGAGACACTTATTTGAATATTTGTAAAAGCTGTCTCCAAGCTGCTTTTAAAAGCAAACCAAAAAAAAAAAAAGGGCCAAACAAAATGAAGCAAAATATATTTCGGAAATATACCACACACAGAAGCAGAAGAGTGCTAGTAAGGTAAATAAGCTGTATCATATTCCCTGACCCACATTCTACTGTGCTAAGTATAAGTGTACTCATTTCTCCTCTTGTTACATGGAAAGAGTCCTCGGTTGTGTGTCCAAATTATGTTAATGTGTAGGATATTACCATTTTGCAAGCTCATATACTGAGCTCCGGATAAAGCACAATATTTGTGGTTGTTGCTAGGACATGGCCGAAAATTTACCTTGAGTTACAAAATGGAATCACCCGGAAAGTGAGCTACACTTACATGATTAATTATTTGCTTCTCACTAACACTGAAACTCTGACAGGCTTGGTACTGTGACCACTTCCCTGGGTGAAGAACCTTCACCCTCTGTGTAAAGAACTTTTTCCTAACATCCAGTCTAAACTTCCCCTAACACAACTTCAGGCCATTCCCTTGGGCCTTGTTGCTGTCACCACAGAGAAGAGTTCAGTGCCTGCCCCTCCTTTTCCACTCAGGAGGAAGATGTACCTGCAGTGAGGTCTGCCCTCAGTCTCCTCTTCTCCAGGCTGAGCAGACCAAGTGACCTCAGCCGCTCCTCACACGGCTTCACCCCAAGGTCCTTCACCTTCCTTGTGGCCTCCTTTGGACACTCTCTAACAGCTCAGTGTCTTTTCTGTGTTGTGGCACCCAGAACTGCCCCCAGCACTGGAGGTGAGGCTGCCCCAGTGCAGAGCAGAGCGGGACAATCCCCTCCCTTGCTGGTCTGGTGATGCTGTCCCTGATTCTCCCCAGGATGTGGGGTGTCGCCCTTTTGTTGACAAGAGCGGAGAGCAGTGCTCATGTAGTTACCAAATTCACATTTATAAGGTAGAGGAGTTCTCCTATGTGCTAGATGCAACCAGGATATGGTTGGGCCTTTTGACTGCCAGGGCATACTGTTGACTCATAATCAGCTTGCTCTTGATCAGAATCACCAGATCCTCTTCCATGGGACCTTTCATTCCTTCTTTAGCCTCTCAGTCTGTCCTTACAGCCAGGAGTGCCCTGTCCCAGGTGCCAGAACATGGCTCTTGCCCTTGTTAGGCTTCATGGATGGTGATTGCTCAGCCTTATAATTTGCCAAGGTGTCCGCAGGGCATCTCTTCAATGGAGTCAGCAGCTTCTCCCAGTTTAGTGGAATCTGCTGGAATGGCGCTGCCTGGTGACTGGATATTTGGCTGTGTTTGAGTGCTGAGATGCTCAGGTCCAGACAACTAATTGGAGAACAACTGTGCATGTGCTCAGGGTTTCCACAAAGAGACAGGCAGCCGCACAGAATGTTTATCCCTGCACCCAAAACTTTATGTACTTTACTAGCTTGCTTCTTCCCATGGTAAATTGGCCTGTAGGTAATCCCTGCTGCTGTGATCCAATTCCTCCCAGGTCTTTAATTGTCTGAGTCAACATTTGCTCTTGTGTGTCTTTATACTCTCCTGGTAAGGCAGCAAAATATGCTGAATAACTGCATTCCTTCTTGTGATTTAGCAAAATGCACACAAAATCTCCTCAGAGTGAATCATTCCCTGTGCAGTCCGTTTAGGAACACGCGTGGATCCCTTTGGTCACTTGCTGGACAAAAGATAGTAAGCCATCCTGGAGATGATGTCGTGGTTTGGTGTCTCTTCTGTAGATGGTAAAGCTGGGTGAATTGCTGTCCTTGAAGGTTCAAGTTAATCTGGCCTGACTGTGAATTCCCACAGGAGAGGCCAACCAACACATGATACAGGAGTATAAGGGAGGTCCTCCACAATTCCAGCTAATGGAATTTAGCAAAATGGACACTCTCTCCAGCATATGTTCCTCATCAGGTCCCATATGCTTTACAGTATGCTTCCAGGCTTTTTGCAGATGGAGTTTTTAGATGAACATATCTACAGTAGCACTATTTCTGGATGCGTCTACACTGCAATGAGTAGTGTGATTGCAGGACATGCAGACAGCTCTGTAATTGCTTTGATCTGTATGTGATGTGAAGACATGCCAGCTTAGACTTAAGAGAGGGCTTTCCAAGCCTTCTGGACAGTTATTAAACTATGCTGAAGTCTGCTTTCATCTGTCTCCACTGCTATTTTTAACAGATGAAAGTCTGTCCTCTCTAGATTTGCACTGCCGTGGATACACCTACAAATGCTGACATAAACTCAGGACGGCATGTCCACTTCATGCCTCCTGCAGCATTGTTGGTGGATGCTCTGCATCTGGGTGCATATCCCTTTTTCTTTGTATTGAGATAAACTCCATAGAAAAGCAGACTAACTGTCTCACTATTTAATTACCCTCTGTAAGGAATTATAGAAAGGGCATTAGAGTGTCAGAGAAACTTCTGGCAAATTTCCATTCCAAAAATTAACTTTACAGTCCCTATTCCAAATTTGTTTGTTAAATGCAGCCTTACGGAACCATCATATCCAGGCCATATATTTTTGCAAGTGTTAAAATCCAAATGAGAGACTGGGTTAAAGTAGCAGTGTTAGAAAGTGAGCATTTTGAAATGTTCTGTTACCAAAACATTTAATCTAGAGCACAACTATGGAGAGGAAAAAAGTGAAATTAAATGAATGATAAGAAATATCAGCAATAGCAGTAAGGTCACTATAATATATAAAACACAACCCAACTCTGTTAAAAGGATTTGGAATTATTTTTAAGGGAAGGAATGTGTATGTTTTTACGAACATACTTGCACTCCTAAGAGGTTATTGTTTTCGTTTGTGGAGGTTTTATTGTTGGTTGGGGATTTGGTCTTTTAGGGTTTTTTTTTTTGGGTTTTTTTTTTAGTTTATGTAGTAAGGGTTATTTTTGGTTTGTCAGATTAATTGTTAAGTTACTCCATCTGCTTGAGAATGAAGTCAGTGAACCTTCTTATTAAGTCACTATATTGTATGAGTGAAGTTTGACAACAGGTATAGTTGCACATCACATTTTAGTAAATTTTTTATGCAGAAATTGATTTTCTTTCTGCATTTAAAAACAATCAACCCACCAACAAAAAAACCAAACCTGATCTGTATCTAAGGAGATAGTCTGAAAATGTCAAGTGTCTAATTCTCTCACTGTGCACTTTCCATGCTATTTACAAAGCCAAGGGAGAAAACATGGCTTAAAAATTAGAACATAAAAGGATTAGCTAGTGCAATGTTTTATATTTTTTTTCATGCCAAAATAATATTTCACATAAAATCAGTACTGTCAGAGGAAGAGGAATACAAAATAGACTCTCGTTTGTTACTGTGACATGAGATATGCTGTAGAGGACTAAGGCGAAACTGAGCTTTTCAGCCTGGCAGAATGTTACAGCTTACTTGTCTGCCAAGAAAATACTTTGTTTCTAGATAAATGGTTAAACTGAAATAAATAAAATACTCTTTTATCTTTCATCAAACAGTTCTTTAAAAGAAGTGTTTCTTACTCCTGTCCTTGACACCTTTCTGAGGAAAAAGAACAGCCTTAGTTCACTGGATGCTGCACAAAAATGCAAGCTAAACCTGGTTTCTGCCAGGCTGGTGGTGGTCTTGAATAAATTATCTAATTCTTTTCACTTAGGAGAAGAAAATATAGTAGAGAACTGCAAATTGACAGTAGCAACATCTTTTTGTAATGTGGCAGTCAAACAGTGCCTAATGTTTTTGTTATGAAAAGGATTAATACTTTATGTTGAACAGCTCCAGCACCTTCAAACTGTGAGGTGTTCAGAGTGTGGGACGGAGAGTGAGGCATCCACCACTTCTCTGGGTAACCTGTTCCAGTGCCTCACCAGTCCCGCAAGTTAGGTTTTGTTCCTAATACCCAAACTAAACTGGCTGTTTTTTAGTTTGAAACTATTGCTTCTGGTTTTATTTCCACAAGTCATGGTATAAAATGCCTCTCCAACTTTGCTGTAGGCCTTCTTCAGGTACCAAAGACCACAATGAGGTTTCCTCAGAGCCTTCTCCAAGATGAACAAACCCAGTTCTCTCAGGGGACATGTTCTATCTCTTTTATCATCTTTGTGGCCCCCTTTCTGGGCTTGATGCAGAAAGTTCGTGTCCTTCCTGTGGTGGGACCCCAGAGATGGATGCTGCAGTGGGGTCTCACCAGAGCAGAGCAGAGGGGCAGAATCCCCTCCCTCACCCTTCCCCTCACCCTTCTGCCCACACTGCTTTGGATGCAGCCCAGGACTCGTTTGGCTTTCTGGGCTGTGAGTGCCCATGGCTGGGTCATGTCCAGCCTCTCACCCACCAGCACCCCCAAGTCCTTCTCACAGGGCTGTTCTCAATCCCTTCATTCTCAAGCCTGGATTGATACTGATAATTGCCCCAATCCAGGTGCAGCACCCAGCACTAGACCTTGTTGAACCTCATCTCGACCCCTGTGCCTTCATCTTGAGCCTGTCCAGGTCCCCTTGGAATGGCATCCCACCCTTCAGGAATGTCAGCTGCACTGTCAGCTTGATGGCATCAGCAGCCTTGCTGAGGAAACAGTTTATCATGGTGGCCAAGAGCTGGCACAGGTTTCTCAGAGGTAGTGGAGTCTCTCTCCATCCTTGGAGATATGAGATACTCGAAATCTACATGGATGCAGACCTGGGCAAGAAGCTCTAGCTGAGGCATGGGCGAGGGGTTGGACTGCTTGATCTCTAGGACTCCTTTCCATCCTCACCTGTTTTGTGTTTCTGTGAAGCACTGTGAAAAGAAGAAGCATTCTTATAATTAATACACTTAGGGCCACAGGGCCTGTGTCTCTGGCTCTGTGATGGCAGCCTTGCACGCACAACCCAAAACACGGCATGGCTGTGGCCAGGAAGGATGTGTGTGTGCTTTCTTATTTAGGTTCTGTTCGTTGAGCCTTTTGGTGTTGGGTATGTGGGGTAAGTGAACTGCAGTGAGAGCCGCCTCCCACTTCTGGCAGTGATCAGTACAGGCTGGAGATGTGGAGGGATACACAGGAACACCTGTGTGCTCCCATGCTTCTCCTTCTGGCCCTTCTGCTGCTGTGGTTTTCTGTGGCTTCCTGTAAGCCCCTTTGTTTCCAGCCTCTGGATGGGGATAATAATGCTTTCTTATCCTGTAATACTGTAAGACTGTGAATGAATTGAGGAACGTTTGTGAAACACTTGGACATTTCTGATTAGTATCCATAAAAAAAGCTGCAAGAATATCTTCCGCTTGCTATAGGGCCTTGACAGTCTACAATTTTAAATAAATTTAGACTAGTTAAATGCTGAATGGGGGAACACAGGAAATGAAAATGCACACCTGATATTTCTGAGTAGTTTGGGTGTGCTCTGTGCAAGACAGATCACCTTTTGCAAAGCACTGAAGTGGGATCCTTCAGTTAGTCCCTCCATCAAAATCAGTACAAACAAAGAAACGTGCTCATGCGTAAATTTTGTAACATTGTGGGCTTTGATGTAGTGAGGTAGAGAGGTTAATTTCTTTAATATAGTTTCTTTTTTTTTTTAATGAAGGATTTTAGGAATCTCTGAAGACATTACAAAATTTCAGCTTAAAATAAAAGTACTGCTCCTAGTTGGCATTTCTGCCAGCTGTTTAACTCATCCCACTGTTTGTTACAGCACTGATAGCTGCACAGCTGAACACTAGTGCTGGTTGTATCTGCTGCCGATAACATTTTAAACAAATAATATTGGATAGCAGTGTTCTACGTAGAATAGCATTGTATAGCTGCAGTTGCAGTCTATTTCTCAAATGAGAAAATAATGACAGTTTCAGAAGACAGCATCCTGGTTTCGGGGCACAGATGTCTCTCAGGAATAATTTGGTTGTTTTTCACTGAATATTCCAGTTTCCACCAAACTATAATGGAAATAAAAGGTTCTTTTTTGACAGTGCTTTAATTTACAGTAGTTTGCACTGTTTGATTTTTAAGAAGTTTTGCAAACAACATCTTAGTCTATGTCTATGGAATAAAGTACGAAAAACTCTGCAGTTTCTCTTCTGTCCTAATTTCAATTTTATCAAAATGAAAATATTTGCATAGATGTTAGTGGTCAAGTGTAATTTCTAAGTCAGAGGAAAGTTGATGTTTGCAGTAGAAATTATATTTTTTTTAAAATTATTTTCTATGGTTTTTACATTAAAAGTAAATATAGCAAAAGTAAAACTTGTAATACATGCATATAGTATTTGTCAAATTTATTTTATTCATCAAGTAGTGTCAAATGAAAGTGGTTTGGTTTGAATGACAAGAAGTGTGTGTTCTGAATTGTTTGAGTTCAAGATTTGGTTTTTTGAGTTTGATGTTTGGTTTTATGGTCCATGGGCACCATGTGCACAGATATATGCTCTGTGTGATGTGCCCTGCATGAGGCTGGCTCACATCCCAAACTGAAGTCTAATGCTGGTTACCGACTGCTGCCCCTCACCTGACTGCTGGTAGAATTCACCTTGTTTCATTGGAAAATTCAGCTTTGGAATTTGGAGTATCAGAATTTGCTAGAGTGTAGCTCTTAGATGTTCTAGTCAGTTTCAGGGCACCAAGGATGGGGCAGTGGAATTGACAGCCCAAAAATAGAAAAGGAGAGAGTAGAAACGGGTGTAGTTGGAAGACTGGAACCACAGGAAAGTGGTTGCAGAGAAAACAGGCCTCCCACAAGAGAGCAGGACAGCACATAGGTTTCACACATATGGTGGATACACTTGGCATATTCTGACTCTTGAAGCAGAAAATCTACTTACATAGGAGTTTTCCCTTGACTTTATAATTAAAGCTTACATGAAGCAAAAAATCATCATGAGACTGAATTCAGGATTTTGGCAGGGAAATGTAAATAAGGCAAGTTCTAAATTTCTAACTTCAAGTGCAGCATTTGAATGTTGCAAACTTAAGAGCAGTGTTTGGCATTAAGTCTTTTCCAGGATATTTCTAGAAATAATTTAGCAGGCCACTGTGGGGCTACAAGGTGTTGAAATTTGACTGGACTATTACTGAATTTAGGCTGAGTAATTTAAATGGGAAAAAGAAAGGTGCAAGGAAGTGTGTGAAAAATTCCTTTTACTCATCTGTGTAAAAAATAATAATAATTAAAATAACCTCTAACCCTAACATGACCTAACAGATGCTTTGAACTGTAAAAGTATGTTAAACAAAGATATTTTCAATTGCTTGGTTTTATTGAAACAACACTTATAAATTAAATGTGTTCTTTAAAAGCAAATGCAGCATAGGAAGATTTATGGGGATGATATACTGATTAAATAGGTTCCATATTTTTCTATGATCAGTACCTGAAGAAGATAAGATGAATAAAGATGCAAAGTACTAAGGAGAGAAACTGAAGTCAGGATTATAATAATAATAATAATTTACTTTAAATAATATAATTTACTTTAAGTTATTGTACTGAGCAAAAACTTAAGAAGGATTGCTGCCTCAGTACTACTGCCCCCAGTGCTGCTGCCACTACTTCAGAGAAATAAGAGAAACCTCAGTTAATGGTTTGAAACAAGAGTGCAGTGAGTCACATCTGCTTTATTAAAGATGTTGACACAGAATCCTCCACCTCCCCCTAAACCAAGGCATGATTTGGAAAGGCTGAGCTCTGCTACGCTTGATTTCATCCTAACATAAGTGCTGGAGCCTGCATTAGCAGTGGTAGTTGCCATAAGCCCTCTATTGCTTTGCCTTACTTTGGGGCCAGGTATCTGTTTCCTTGTGGATGTGGTTACAAGGGTGTATTATTTTTGGATTTTTACATAAGAACTAGGCTACCAAAAGAAGGCATATTTTTTATTTCTGTAGTTCATGAACTCACAGCAGCCCTGCAGATGTTCGATATTCATTGCCTTTGCCAAAAGAACAGAAGTTGTGAGTGCTTTGACGGCACAGTACTTTCCAAATTGTACCTGGATTAAAAAGTTAAATCAAAATTTCATGCATATTTTTTGGTATCAGTTTCTTCTGGCATTGATTTGGAACCGTATCCAACCATTAATTTCTTGAATGCTCTGCTTAATTCTCCTCAAGTGTACATCTCCAAAGTCTTGCTCAAGTAAGTATGAGGGCAATGTACACACACATTTTCTTCTATGCTGTTTATTTACTTTAGTAAATATTGTGCTGCTTTGCAGTGGTTCTAGGTGACACATGTGCTTTACGCTTTCAGCCACCATTTAGGATATGCTGGTTGAATTTCTGTTTTTTCTGTGTATTTCCATACAGGACCTGTAGTGGTTGATGTCTTGAGAAGTGGCATGTGGTATGTTAGATGGTCTGTAGAGATGCAGAGCAAGACATTTTCAGTATTCACGTAGTTAATTCCTTCTTATTTGATGATGTTACTAAAAGTTAGTTACACATCTGTGTTTTCTGTGTGTACGTCAGCAGAGTACTGGTTGTGCAAAACACCTCAGGACTCAGGTCAGCTGATCTCCCAGTCCTTGTTCAGCAGTTAACTCCTGAATTTAAGGGCATAAGCACTGGCTGTATTGTGGAATGCACTGTATTTGTCACTAATATTCTTTGAAATAATGAAGAGAGCTGCAAATAATCTTGACATGAAATAACACAGCATTTTATGTCTCTCAGTGTTCCAAGTGACCATGACTTGATCCATGTAAGTCCCTGGTTCGGCCTCAAATCTGGGTTTAATGAAGGATTTACAGAAATGCTGAACAGCACTTGTATTTTCACATGATTGATGCAGTGTTCTATTTATATTTTGCAGTTCTGCATTATAAATTATTTGATGTTAAATATAAAAAACAGATGAAAACCTATGGCTTTATTATTATGTATGCAGGGAAGATGGATATATACACATACATACTCTCTGTATTGTGATTTTTGAACCTCTACATATTAAAATGTATTATTCATTTCTGCCAACAGTCATGAGTCAGTGGAAAATAATGGGCGCAACCATTTGAAAAATGCGCATTCACTATTTGCTTGTATTCATCTCAAACTTCAGACTGCAGATGTGTAACCATTCATTTTACTGTTCTCAGTGATGCGTGTAAGCCTCCTGAGGATTCACATTTATGAACTTCCTGCATTGGCATTAGCAGAACAGAGAGGTAACATGAAATAAAAATTTATTTCTGCCGTAGAGTTTAGTGATATAAGAGGCAGTTATTAAAAAGAATCAACACTCAACCTGATTTTGTTAGTTCAGCTGCTGAATTTCCACTAGTAAAGTAATAAATTC
Organism: Serinus canaria; assembly: GCF_022539315.1. Lineage (NCBI taxonomy): Eukaryota > Metazoa > Chordata > Aves > Passeriformes > Fringillidae > Serinus > Serinus canaria. Next base: position 21,345,461 of record NC_066343.1, on the reverse strand, counting down.
AATTTGCAGTGGACTTTTCCTAGTAATTGCAAACATTGTATGTACATTTTCTCCAGGGAGTCACACTTTGGAATAGCAGTGGGGGTTTTTCCCTGAAATTTTGCAGGAAGTAGTGAAAAAAGATGAGTGTCTTTTAAGATTAGTTTGTAAAGAAAGCTTTTCTGGTCAGATTTCACTTCTAAAATGACTGAAGAACAGATTTGTTAAATTCCTGATGTTCTGCTCAATCATAATTTTCCATGGAAAATGATGTCATACATAATCTCCAGATCTGTATGCGAATGTATTATTTTAACCTGGGTTTGGTGTTAGCGTTGAATTACCAGTACTCAAAACAAATGCATTTGAAGACTCTTTGGCTACTTCTGCTTAAGAAAATATTTTTAAAGCTCAGAGGAAGTACAATGAACTAGTTACTAGCTGCACAATTTATACTTGAGCCTTTGTACATTCGGTGCTACAAAACATATCAGTGGCAGGTTTCCCAGTGTTGTGTATTTTCTGTTTTATTACTGGTGGTTCCAGATTCTGCTTTTGGTCTAATTTAACACCATTCATGGCTTGATAGGGTATGCATTATTTTCCCTTTGTTTCAGTGGCTTTTGTTTTGGTTTAGTCCACTCATTGATATGGTATCCTTTTTATGGTTTTCACCATTCAAAAGCAATGGGAAAAGCCCTTTCATAGATCCTGACAGAACTGCTTTTTACATGTTGCTGAGATCTTGCAGTTTCAGAGGTTGTGTTGATTATGGGGTAGTACAGTGTGATAAATCATAAATTCAATATTACTGGAACCTCCATAAGAAAATATTGCACTGTCAATTCATTGCTGTAATAGTGGCTCTTGAAACAGTTTGGAATTCGTATTTAAAAAAAAAAAAAAAGAAGGCTTTTTTTTCTTATTTTATTAATATTTTAAAACATGTTAAGGCTCATGTTTGTGATGGGGAAGAAAGCAAAACCAATGTTTTAATTACAGGTATTGGGTAATAAAATGTTCTCTAAATGTATTTTAGATCTCCAACTGCAACATGGAAAATACAAATTTTACCAGGACCAACAGAAATAAGTATTCTTTTCCCATAAATTGAGAGGTTTAAACCAAGCAAGATGCTTGAAAAATTACAGCACTTGCAAAATATTTTAAAAATATTTACAGTTACAATTTTTCTAGACATGGGCTTGCAGAATGGCAATGTAATACATAAAGTGCTTTGTGAGAGATGGCTTCCATAAAATGGAGAAAGTGAAAAAATCTCCAGTGCTGGCATTTACATCACTGTAATTCTGCAGAGCAAAGGAAGTAAATATCTTTCTTGCTTTGTAAACTAAATCTAATGTACATTAACAAAAAGAGTTAGTAATAATTGCTTTGCATCCCTCACTCAAACCCTGTGGTGTACTTTAAGGTTCCCTGTCCTGGTTGATGGAAGTGGTGATGGCTTGGAGTCAGCACAGCTGCTTATACAACTTCTACATCATTCACTGGTGAAAGTGGAAGGGCCATCAGTGCTTGCTCTTTCCTAGAGATTTTCAAAGGGAGCTTTTCAAATATCTGAATTGAAAAATATGTGTATGTTACAAGTTCACTTAAGTTCATTTTTGGAGACTGGCTGATGTAGCAACTCTGGGTTTCAGGTGAGTGGATGAATCTTTTACAATAAGAGCAATTCCTGCCTTCTTCTTCAGTGTAAATCTGAATTTTGGATTTTGTGGTAGATTAGGTAAAGTGGGATATTCTGTAGAATTGCTTATTATATTCAGTCCTGGTTTCTGTATGTACAGAAGTATACAAAAGTGTATTTTCTGTCCTAGTGAGACTGCCAGCTGATTCTGAAAGATCTTATTAGACCTGGCTTTCCTTAAGGAAAGAGCCACTCTCCTCAGCATTAAAGGATTAAGCATTTCTTGCTTAAAATGTCCTGCTAGGGCTTTAAAGAATTTGTACAAGCATTAACCAACTTGCAGGCAAAAGGAAAGTGCTGTGATCTTGCAGGGAAGAATGTAGCTTCCTAAGGATTTTGGTGATAGGCTCTTTGGATCTATCAGTTAAGGGAGAGATTAGTGTCTTTATCGCCTGCAGTTCTACAGATGTGCCTGATCTCTTGTGGAAACTCTTTCATAAGCCGCTTAGTAGTTTCTTTGTGTGACTCTCCAGCACTTTATGGCTCTGCATGCATTTCTGCAAATCCTCAAGGAACGGTACTGCTACAGAACTCAGTTTTGCTGGTCTGCACTTGAATCTGTGAGCATTTGAACAGCCAAAGAGGGTGAAATTCTTCATTAATGGTCAGAACTTTGAGAACTTGGCTCTGAGGACTGGAAACAGTTGGATCCAGGATTTCAGACAGATTGGACTCTGACAGCTGCAGACAATATACTCTCTTTTCTTTGCCCAGCATGGTTCTGCTGGAATTGTAAGGCATCATCTCTTATCTCCTAAGAGCATTTGTGAGAGTAACAACTGACTTTTGAATAGCAAGACTATACTTTTTCAAAGACAGATTTTCTAGATAACAAGCAGCATAAGATCATATTCATCAGTAGCAGCTAACTGCTTCACTGACATAGCCATCCAAAGTTCCTTTTCAGACCGTATGGCTATGATAAATATCAGTGAATCATCTGTGTAATTGAAACACCATATGAGCATCCTGGATCACATAAGTTTCATAACTTTGTCAGTATTCCAAAATTCAGTTTCTGGGATTGGCAACACTTTCTTCTGTGTAGTAGGATATACAAAGCAGGAAATCCTTGTTCCTCTTTCTCACCAGATGTAATGCCCCTTTACCTTGCAACAAGTGAATGGAAAGGAATAATTTCTTAAACAGTTGCAACTGGCACTCATTTTCTCTAAGTAGTGTTAAAGCTGTTTTCCCTTCCTGAAACTGGGAGAGATCCTAACTGTTTGCTTGTTTCAGTGTATATGTGTGTGAAAAAGAGGTAGTAAAAGTACTCCTCTGTTGGGAAAAAATGGAATTACAGTGTTTCAACACTGCCTAGTCGACTGCATTTATTCCCAATGAAGCCACTACACTTGTACCTTGATCACATGCCAAGACTAATGATTTGTTTTTTAGATACTGAAAGTTACGTTAATAAAACTACAAATTATAGTGTAGTGTAGTAATCCATGAGCACAAGCTTTCCTATGACAATATTGTTTACTGGAAAACTAAACATTCTAGCATTGGTTCTTAGTTGTTTGCCTAGATTTTTGAACCAAGTCTAGCCAATCAGTGTTTCTGCTTACTTCTCAGTTGCAGACAACTAAACACTTGTCATGCTGTGCTGCTCTTTGCCAAATATTGTCAATTTGGGATGGGGGGTCATTTCTTCTAGTCTCAGTTTTTATTTTTATTCTTTTACATCCTCCTAGAACTAGGAGTAGACATGTTGCTTGGCATAATTTTTGAGTGAAAAAACAAGAGAATGTGGTATTTGACCATACATTCTTTCAAATCCCTGTCAATAGATTGTGCTAAATGTAACAGCTGTTCTTGGTGGGCCCAAGAGTCATGACTAGAAAAGAGTTTTTGAGGCCATCACAGTGGAGGTGGAGGGCTTGAGGGGGTCTGGAAATGAAGATGATAGTTTAGTGGTGAAAGGTCAGCTCTTTGCTATGTATGATAAGCAGTTTGGGCGTACAGCTTATGTATTTTAAATTGCAGTCCTTCTCAGAGGTCATCCTGAGCTAAATGTTTGTTTCACTTGTGAAAGCCAGCAGCTAGAAACCAGAATGGGGTATTAGTTAATATAACCAGAGATCAGAATTGCCTGGTTTGGGCATGCTTTTGGCATGCTTTTCTTGTTGCTGTGAACAGAAATGTAGTTGGTGTGGATCAAAAATGAGGCTAACCACAGAGGAAAAAACTTAATTTCAAATCAGTCAGTAAGTAAGTAAGTGTGTCTCTGTTACTCCCAACTGGTCTACTGCAAGGCCCTATCTGATAATCTTGAGCTATTTAACATCCTAATTCACTCTTTATAGTTGAATGCATGTTTTGGTAGGTTTGCAAATGACAAAGGTTTAGTGAAGTTTGAGTAGGACATATAAAAGAAAACAAAATATGTTTTAATTCACACTGTGTAAAAAGTAAATAAAATTTCTTTTAACAGTTGTGATAGTCTCATCCTTATAATGTCTTGAGGGGTTTGGATACATTTGTAACTTTGAGGCCATTGCCCCAATTTTCCATTAATTTGCAGCTAAATTTTGTTCATTCAGCTTCATGTGTTTTAAAATGAGGCTCTAATTAAACAGTTTCAGTAAGCTGCAAACATTTCCTGTTATCCAGCTCTGATTTTTCCTACCGTTGTCACCCGTGTCCATGTATTCTGAGGTTTTTTCTAGACAACAAGGCTGCTTTTTGGCGCCTTCATTTCCTTTCCATGTGCCGTTGATTAACAGTGACACCCACAGAAGTAGCTGTCCTACTAGAGTCCTCTAGGCAGAGCACTTAAAACTCTGGGCTTTAAAGAGTAAAAGTAACACAGAGAAGAGAAGTCTGAATAGTATCTGGAGAGAAGAGTCCTGGATGGAAAATAACAGAAATGCAAATGAAAAGTTTTCCTGTTTATTTTAGTAATTTATGGTGTGGAGTCATAACCAAGAGATAGATTTAAACTTTAGTGGTAGAACATTTGTGGTCTGGTTTCCAACTGTAGTAGCAAGTCATTGTGGCCAGCTGACATACAAAAGGTTAAAAATACTAGTGCAATATTTTTGCATGTGGTAAAGGAAAGCACAGTCATTTAAAAACTAATCTTACCATCTGTGATATTTCAGCGTGGAGGGGACATTGGTTATAAGTTTCTGTATGTTTATTAAAGGTCTGACTTTTTTCTTTCTCTCCTGCATTTTCTGCAGCTGTTTCTACAAATGCAGCCTAAGTGTGAGCATAATGCTGGTAAATCAGAATAGAGGGGTTGTAAATCCACATTTTACAGATTTAGTAAATTACAAAGATCAGAAGTGTACGACCCCCTTTCTTATTCGTGCTGTCTTTTGAACACATTATTTCAAGTTGCACAAATTGTAAAGGTCAGTTTTGTTCCAGTGAGTAGAAGACAATGAGGCATGACTGTTCATCTGTCTGGTAAACAATTCCCAAAAAAACAACAGCTGGAAAAGAAGATGAGACATGAGACAATGTACACAGTAGTCCTGGCAGACTTCTCATTGCTACTGATTCTGGTTTTGATAAAAATAGATAATTACAGTAGGTGATACAGGATCACAGAGCTTTTCAGAAAGACTAATTGCTAGGTTTCTGATTTGGAATATCAAAGAAACTATATTTAAAATAAAAATCCCCAAATACTTCTGGAATTTTTCTCTGGTTGCACTGAGAATTTTTCCATGTCTATAATGTGGTCTCATTTTCTCTAACTGAATTGTGTTGTCTGATGCAAGAGGGCAAAAACTCAGTTAAGAAGTAGTGAAGAAAAAATAGTTGAAAAAACAATTCTGTTTCTTTTAGATTGTGAAGAGTGATCTACATTTTTCAAATGGTGAAGTTTATTAAAATTTTCATCAATGTTAGTGTTCCTCATCCAGAAATTTGTGATTTTTATATGTCCCTAATGGCTAATAGATATTTAGCTGAATGACAATTAGTAAGGGAGCTGTATTGGTCTGTTTGTGTTCTTTTTGATGTATCAGTCAATAGTAATAAAAAAAAGAAAAAGAAAAAAGTGAGTTCAATTTCAAAACTTCTTAGCAACCATATAAAAAATAACTATTGTATTGATTTTCAAAACCTCTTAGCAACCACATAAAAATAGCCACTGTATTGATTTCTCTGATAATTGCCCTGGAAGAATGGTTGGAGTTTAGTGGTATAAACGTAATGAAATGCATTTATCAATAGTCTGTGTGTTGGATAGGCTGCATAAGAAGCCAACAGTAAGAAGCTGTCAATAGGAGGTCTAGTTGTAAACTTTCACAGCCTTTTTACAGATTCATGGTAGTGCAGAAACCATGAAAATAGGAGAGAAAATTAATATTACAGAATACCTGTTGCAAGAGGTAGACATTTGGAAGGAAAAGCAAGAGTAATGCCCTCTTCATTAATCTTGCAAGTTCCTTAAAAGGATGTGAAGCACAGTCTGCTCTACATATGTTGTAGATTTTATGTAAGAGACTTTGTGAGAAATATTTTCAGAGCCTGCTGGGATATAGTCAGGATTATGGCAATTTCCCATAAGAACATGTGTTTACCAGCTACAGCTTCCTTCTGAAAGACTATTAAAGAATGGCTTTCATGAAGGGTTGGGTTGTTTTCTGTTTGAACAGGCAGAACAAACAGGATATCTTGGTCATAATGAGCAGCATAATGAAATTATAAGTACAGTCTAATTGCAGCTTGTTTATGTCATGATTATGCAAACAATTCTTTTGATAGGTATTTCTGTTTCTACATCTGCTAAAAAGCCTTTAAACAGCGGTATCTCTTTTTTGTTCCTATCTCTGCTAAATACTTCAATATATAGAAAGGACATGAGAATGAAAAAGCATTGAAACCCTGCCAACCTGAAAAAATGCAAAATTAGTCCTCATTTCTGCCTTGGATTTAGTTCTCAGTGTTGGATATCTTACATGTGTTATAATATCCTGTGTTTGAAATATGAATTTCCTGTTACTGAGTTTCACACACATTTACAAACTAGCAAACTAATAGAAAATAAATGCTTAGAGGGAGCATTTAGTCATTGTCAGTATAAAAGCCTCCAATACTGTTCCATACATAACTTCAGAGACCTGCTTGAAAGAATCCCTTGGGTACAGCCCTGGAAAGAAGAGTTGGAAACCGCTTGTTGATCATAGAATGGTAGAAAGGTCTGGGTTGGGAGGGACCTTAAGGAACATGGGCCGTGGTGGGATACACCCCAGAATAATGAGGGAACTGGCAAAAGAACTTGCCAAATCACTCTCAATCATTTAACAGCAGTCCTGTTTTAGTGGAGAAGTTCCAGCTGACTGCAAATTAGCAAATATAGTGCCCATTTACAAGATAATCCAGAGAACTGTAGCCCTGTTAGCCTGTCACTGGTGGGAGTGGGAGCTGCAGATGAAGTTTATTAGAGAGGCTGTCCCATTGAGTCATGAGGTACAGAAAGGACCTCCTTGGTTTCTAAACTCCTCGTAAGAGGGGCCTGAGTGCAGCTCAGTCCAATCTTAGCCCCAGTCATTTGTCAACAGTTTAAAGAACTTTGTCTCACAGAATTACAGGTGGCACATCCGATGTATATGTATAAAATGTATTATTTATGATGAAAAATGATCAGACAAAATATCTTAATCAGAATCACTTACTTCATAGTATAAAATCTAAAACTACTAGTAGCAAATAGTGTAAGATAGGATACTGCACTGTATCAAAGGAATTATATTAAAGCTAGCAAAAAGAAACAATTATTAAATAGAGACTGATGTAACTCACCATACCAGTGCTTGTGGGCAGATCTCTTTCAGCCTCGAGGAGTATCCTTGAAAGGGCATTCCCACTTTAGAGGGGGAAACTTCATACATACTGCAATAAGGAAAATGTTAGAAGCACCTAACCACGTGAGAGTGGACTGGACTTTTATAGTATAAAGTGATTGATTTCCAGTCACATGTCTCCAGTTGCCTCAGTAATCAGGATGTTAATTTGGATTTAGTGAACCAGACTGGTTTTAGCAGAATTCAACACCAAAAGCAGCACATGGTTCCCCTGCTCAATCCACTACTGAGAGCCTTGCAAATAGGATATTGTCCAGTGGCTGTACCACATTCCAGGGCAGAGCATCCTGCTACACATCCTAACCTTGATCCTGGGCCAGGTCATGGAAGAGATCATCCTGAGTGTTCTTGCATGGCGCATGCAGGACAAGCAGGGAATCAAGCCCAGCCAGCATGGAGTTATGAAAAGAAGCTCCTGCTTGGCCAACCTGATTCGCCTTCTGTGCCAAAGTGACCTGCTTTCTAATTGAAGGGAATGCTGTGGACCTCCTCTATCTAGATTTCAGTAAAGCATTCTCCATCTCCCACAGTATCCTCCTAGAAAAGCCAGCTTGGATGGTGGTTCTTCAACAACTAAAAACTGGGCTGGGTGGCTGGGCCCAGAGAGCCGTGGGGAATGGAGCAAATCCAGCTGTCACTTTGTCCTTAGCAGTGTTCCCCAGAGCTCAGTTTTAGGGCCAGTCCTGTTTAACATCTTTATTGATGATCTGGACGTCTGGGGATTGGGAGTAGTCTCTGTGAAATTGCAGATGGCACCAAGTTGTGTGGGCTTGATCTGGTATAGGCTAGGAAGGCTCTGCAGAGAGACCTGAACAGGCTTGGTCAGTGGCCTGAGGACACTGCAGGATGTTCAGCTGCAACCCCAAAGCCAGATTCTGCATTGGGATTGTGGTAATCCCCTGCAGAACCACAGACTTGGACAGAACAGTCTTGAGAGTGCCCAGCAGAAAGGGAGCTTGGGTGCTGGTTGATGAGCCAGTGTGTGCTCATCTCCTGTGCTCAGCAGTGATGAGGCACACCTGGAGCTCAGTTCTGGGCCCCTCACTTTAAAGAGGACATGGAGGTGCTGAAGCACACCTAGTAACAGGCAGTGAGGATCTTGGAAGGTCTAGAAAACATGTCTTATGAGAAACTCCTGAGGGAGATGGGTTTGTTTAGTCTCGAGGAGGGAGGGAAACCTCATGGGTCTCCACAACTCTCTGGAGTCTCTTCCTGGTCCCTTCCTCTGCCACCAGTGAGAGCACCAGAGGAAATGGCCTTAAACTGAGACAAAAGTTCAAGATTTAGCTCAGATAGGAGATTTAGCTTAGGTATTAGAAATTTGTTTCCCTGTTGTCAGGGTCAGGCATTGGGATAAGTTGCCCAGGGTGGTAGTGCAGTTGTCATCCCTGGAGGTGTTTAAAAGAGGGATCTGGATTAGGAGCTGGATCTAGTGGTTTAATGGTTTAGGGATTACAGTTGTGGTGCTGGGTTGATGGTGGTACTTAATGGTTGTAAAGCTCTCTTCCTACCTTGATGTTTCTCTGCCCCCAATGATGGGGAGGGACAACTTTCACTACCTGAGATTCTTCTGCCCAACTAGAACTTGAGCATTCCCGGGATGGGACATCCACCACTTCTTTTCACTGTTCTAGTGCTTCACCACCCTGCTATTGAAGAATTTCTTCCTAATATCTAATCTAAGCCTACCCTCTTTCAGTTTGAAATCATGGTTCTTCTCCTGTCACTAACTTCCTAATAGTCCCTCTCCATCATTCCTGTAGGCTCCCCTCAGGAGCTAGAAGGCCACAATAAGGCAGTCCCTAAGCCCTCTCTTTTCCAGACTGAGAGCGAGGAAGAGTGAGGCTCTTTTCCATGAAGACTTCTCGAGTGCATGCTGACAGAACAAGAGGCCATTGGCACAAAGTGAAACACATGAAATTCCATCTAAACACAAGGAAATGCTTTTTCACTCAGGCTGGTCACACACTGGACCAGGTTTGCCGAGGGAAATTTTGGAGTGTCCATTCTTAGAGATATTCAGAAAGCAGGTAGGTGCAGTTCTGGATTTAAACCTGACCTTGTGTGAGCAGAGGGGTTGAACTAAATGAACTCAGGCAAACTCTTTCAGTCTTTTTCATGCTGCTGTTTTGGGTGATAACGTTGATTACTTTTGAGGATACATAAAGCTATTAAAAATGTCTTTGCTCGTTTTAAATTTTTTTTCTTTGAATTTTCTCTTCTATAAAATTGATTTTTGTTGATGGAAAATAATTTTTAATTCAGTTTTTGCTGTTACAGTTTTTTGCTTGTAAATGCAGCTTTTGCCTCAAGTGTCCTTTTTGAAATTACAGGAGCATTTCATTTGAGAAATAAATTATATTTCATGGAGATGATACTGGTCTTTTTTGTGGGAAGTAGCCATTTCATATATGAATGATAAGAATTTCACACTTTAAGTAGATTGCTTTATTTGCAACTATTTCTTATGCCTCTGGGTGACAGGTTTTTAAATTTACATGTAGGTAATTTGAAGTGGACATTATTATTTTTCTTGTAATAGAGATTTGAGAATTGTTATTTTCTGTGGTAAGCAGAAACACTTTGTTAATTTGGAGTCATGCTGTCACAAAAATGTTTAATGGGAAGACTGAACAAATCCAATTTGAGAACAAATAATAACTGAAGATAACATTACAATAAATACATATTCACAGAGCAGTATAAAGTAAGAAGCAGAAGTTCATTACCATATAAAGACCATTTTTAAACAAGTGAAGGGAGCAGTCCCAAGCCCAAGTAGGATTAGTGGCTGGCAGGAAGTAGTACTCCACATCTTAGGTAAGTGTCAGGAAAGCAGCCGTAAAAATAAGTACAACTACAGGCAATCATGCTTGATTAGTTTAATGGCCATTAGCAAAAAAAAAAGGCTAAGAATGAATAGTGCATTGTTTCATTTAATCTCCCTTCACAGGTAGAGCCTCTTTTTTTAATACGGAAAATTACTAAAAAAGAAATTACATTAATGGTTAAAGTTACTCTGTGGTCCCTGTGTGCAAATATAACAGCTTGTCACAGTGAAGAGGAGAGGATGCTGCTGCTGCACACTCAGCAGAAGCTGTACCTCTCTGTGTGGTACCTGGATAAAGCAATGCTTTTCCTACTGGCATCAGCTGACAACTGGAAAGGGGCAAAGCCAGACCCAATTCCACTTGTAGTGCAAAAGTTAAGACGTTAGAAGTTGAAGTAAATCCCACCACCTGCTTTTCTTACAGTTTGTCTGCGACTACATCCGAGGCAGCAGCTGTGTCTTTCACTCCAAACCCAGGGTGTCCAGTGTGGGCACTGTCCCACTGGAGATCACTACCAGCAGTGGTATTGTAGAAACAAGCTGTGATAATGGAGGAGCGTTTATTCTTGCTCTGTCTTCTGGTGGGGTTTTTGCCCTGTCTTTCCCTGCTTTTACACATATATATATATATATACATTATTTACAAAGGGGGGTGGTTTGATCTGGATTTCATCTGCATGTCAGTCAATCCTAAAGCATATTGAAGGAGTTAGTTTGAAATAGCTGAAACAGTTGCCATATAAGCAAGATTGCAATGAGATAAGCATATTAATTTTGCATGACTGTGGCATATTTCATATTAAGAACAAATAACCATGGAGTACTTCAAAGGGAATAAAACCATAAATTAATCAGCTACAGCTAATTAAATATTCTTGAACAGATTATTTGACCTCTTATTTGTTTTGATCCTGTCATCAAAGTTAAGCAGACAGTGTATTAGCTTTTTTACAGAGCTTGAATCATATGCTGTGGCGGTTTGGAAGTAAAAGCTATTAATTTTCAACTCCTAAGGTTTCTCTTTCAAGGCTAAGTGAAACAAACAACTTAATTTTTCTAAGCCTCACTCCAAAATGCTCAAGTGCATATTTCTGGCTGAATGCTTGGAGTCCCCGTTTCTTTATACTTGAATATTGAAGGAATATAAAACTATTGAATGGCAAGAATGGTTTTTTAATAAGAAATCTGTGGTGGTTTGAAGTGAGCAGGTGACTTTCCAGTTGGGTTCCAGTAAAAACAACTCTTAAGTTTGTCAGATCACTCAGTAGCCTGAATATTAGTTTCTTCTTGCTAGGTTGCTGTAATTTTTTGGAAATGAAGGAGTAGAGTCACTCTCTTTTAATACGAATGTAATGGCTGTTGATGAGACAACTAAATGGACCAGAATTCAAAAGGCCAGGAGATGCTTCCAGCAGCCTAATAGACACTCCTTGTGCTGAGGTGGGTAGTGTCTGAGACAAACAGATATCAATGGCAAAGCTTGCTTGTGTTCTGCTGCAGCTCAAATGTCATCCTTAGGGTAATACTTGCAGGAAGTTATTTGAAGTAATATTCAGCTTGCTAAAAAAAAACCCCAAAAACATGAGGAACTGTATCTTAATAAGCATGCTTTGTCTTCACTCTGTGTATGCTGACACACATCCTACAGATGTCAGTCTTTGTAGAAGTTAAATATATTTGATGTTAAAATACCTGAGGTTGTGATTAATTTTCCATTCATTTCATGGAAGTAGAAGAGTAGGTGAACCATTAATTATTACCTACTTCCACATGACTTCTTCAAAATCATAGAATCACGGATTTTGAAAGGTCATCTAGTCTAAATCCTCTGCAATAAGCAGGGATCTCCTCAACCAGATCAGGTTGCAGATCTGTCCAACCTGACCTTGAATGTTGGCAGATGACAAGTTGTCAACTTGTTCCAGTATTTCACCCCCCACATTGCAAAAAAATTATTCCCTACATCTAGTTTAAACTAACCAACTATTAAGTTTTGTTCTGTCTCTACAGTCCCTACTAAAAATCTGTCCCCATCTTTCTTGTAAGTCCCCTCTGAAGTATTGAAAAGCTGCAGTAAGGTCTCCTTGGTCCTTCTTCAGATTGAATACCCCTGACTCTCTCAGCCTTTCCTTGTAAGAAAGTTTTTCCCTCCCTCTAGTTATTTTTGTGGCTCTCCTGCAGACCCAGTCCAATGGGTCTTTTCCTGTGCTGAGGATCCTAAAACTGGTCACACTATTTGAGCTGAAATCTCATGAGAGCAGAGTAGAAGGGCAGAATCTCCTCCCTGACCTGGTGGTCACTCTGCTTTTGGTTTGGACATGTTTGGCTTTCTGGTCTGCAGAAATTGTGCAGGTTGTGCATCTCACTTAAGGTCCCATGGGACTGAATAACAGAATCATTGAAGTGTAGAAAATCCCGAGTCAGTAGATAAGCATAATCAAAATCCAGCTCCAGGCCCTGCACAGGGCAGCCCCAAGAATTGCAGCCTGTGTCTGAGAGCACTGACCAAACAGTTCTTGAGCTCTGTCAGGCTGGTGCTGTGACCACTTCCCTGGGGAGCCTGTTCAGTGCCCAGCCACCCTCTGGTTGAAAAACCTTTTCCTGATATTGAACCTAAACCTCCCCTGGCAGAGTTTCATGCCATTGTCTCGAGTCCTGTCACTGTCACCACAGAGAAGAGATCAGTGCCTGCCTCTCTGCTTCTCCTCACAGGGAAACTGCAGAACTGGAATGAGACCTTCCCTCAGTCTCCTCTTCTCCAGGCTGAACAGACCAAGTGACCTCAGCTGCACCTCCTATCTTCATACCTCTCCTTTGAATGCTTTCTAATAGCTTTAGATCCTTCTTATATTGTGGTGTCCAAGACTGAGCACAGGCCTCAAGGTGAGGTCACTGGAGTGCAGAGCAGGGTGGGACAGTCCTGCCCTTTATATGCAGCCAATATGGAAAAACACATCTTATCAGGGTCTGGGTATATAACCAGGAGAAGTTCAACTACATTTGGCCAGGAATAAATATATTTGTTCTTATCTCAAACCAGTTCTCTGTGTACACTGGCTTCATTAGGAGCAGAACTGGGCTCAGTATTTGGGACTGTTCAGGGCTGTGGGTGGATTGGTTCTGTATGTCTGGAATGCAAAATTTTTCTGAAGAAAAATTTTGCAAACAGCATCTTTTGGTCTTGGAAAATTGTGCTTTGCTGAGTTCTGTCTTCCTGTTCTATCTGTGTAGCTTGTGCACTGATAGTACTTGAGTGGTGATTGAAAGCAGTGCCTGTATTTTTACTTGCCTTAGAGGTATCATACTATTATGAATTGCTGTTGTGAACTTTTAAACTCAGGAGTTTTTCTGAATAAATGTGATAAGGGATTAGGTAATCTTAGTTGCAGAATGCATTCCTTTGCTGAAATAAATCACATAATTTTTCAGCTTCACTGTTACTTCTTTTTTTTTTCCAATAAATTGTTATTTAAAATTCATCTTAACTCTTTAATATCTCCTACCACTCCTATTGAGTCTTCCCTTTATATTTTTATGTTTAAGACGTGACTTGATAGGTAATTTCAATGACAAGTTGTAGAAAAAATGTTACATCGCATGATCAGAAAAAATACTTTGGGAAATCTAGAGCGTAACAAAAATTGGTTGCACAATGCAGTTCAGAGTACATTATATTATCACAAACCCTTATATGACTTTTAAATACCAACATAGTCTAAGCATGTATCATTTTGCCATTTTATCTGAATGCATGAAGTAGTACGTTTGCAAAGGAAATCAACCTCCATTTGAGCTTCATTCTCGCTCTTTATCTTTCTAAAATCACTGCTTAAAAACTTATTGATTATATCCAAGTAATTTACCCTTTAGAGATGATGGAGATAATAGAAGTATGAGTTGGAAGCTGGGGTCTTCTAAGAGTGCATATATGTGTAGTGTTAAGTTTAAGCAGTTGCACATACCTGGATGATCATGGTAGGTCCATTCCAACTCAACTATTCTCTTCTATTCTAATGAAACTGTATGCTTCCTATGTGTTTGATGCTTTCTATGTCTTTGATGCTTTCTCCTTGACTTCAGCATTTATCACCTGCAAAGGCACCATCTGTATTTAGTGAATAAAATATTGCGTGTTGTCTACAAAGCTTCAAATGTGTCCTCTTCCAGTGTATTTGCATTATGTTTGTATTTAACTGGATTACTCTTGCACCACAAGGCTCTGTTAATGGACAAGGACACCAGCTATACGAAAATCCAGACACATGTGGAATGACCATGCAATCCCTGTCTCAAAGAACATGCAATCTTTTATAGGAGACAGCACAGCCAGGTACTAGGGAGCATAAGAAATAATTGGATAGCTAGAGAGGTGGTAGTGTAGCCCAGTGTAGCTAAGCTTTCTTGCCTTCATTCAGCAGTCCTGTTCTCACATCCCCCAGCTGTGGCAGTGCTCGTGGACTTACTGTACTGCTTTCTGCACATTGTGTATTACATAGAGGTGGAAGGCCAAATTCATTTTCGGTAGAACTTGCGTGTTACAGTAGAATATGAGGATGGAGGAACTGAATTCAGTTGTAGCCATTTCCTAGTGCTGACGTTCCTTCCTCAACAGTAGATTTTAATTGTGTGCTGGGCTTTTCATTGCATGCTGAATAGATTTAACATAATGTAATGTTACACTATTGTGTTTGTTTGAAAGTGAAGAAATTTGGGGTTATGATCTTGGTATTACTTAATGGTAGGGAACAAAAGTTGGATGCTTACCAGATTCCAAGCATTAGTTGAAACGCATACTGTGTGCTTAAACTAAAGATGTAGTGTCTTTCATTTCAGCCCACAGATTTTGTTCATCTTGAGCTACTATAGCTCCTGATGCTTAGGAACGACCATACGTTTATTTTGTTATCTTAGACCTATAATTGAAAAATGTAACCTTATCCCCTAATTAAAAAGCAACTGTCATGGCATTCTGGCATTTAAAGCCTAAATCTTTAATATTAACTGTGCTAAAAGAAACTTAGAAGTATTTTACGTCTGATACACTTTATATTTGATTGAAAGTTGAAGTAAATCCCCAAATATTTTGTTAAAGTAGTTCTGACTTGTGGAAAACAAAATCCCATATGGCGTTTAACAGGATTTCTTTGATTTACAACTGAAATAAAGGTTTAATTGACAGCAGATCTTTTATTGTTATTTGTTCTTGGTTTTCATGTATCCATAAATAATTAAAATTATGTATTTTCAATTACATGTTTTATTTTGGCTCAGTAAAGGACATTTTCCCTGTGCTCCCTCTTGGATTTAGCTTTTCGCATGCTACACTGAGACTGCTTTTGTCTGAAAGGATCAGTCTGCTCTCAAAGCTACTGAATTCACTACAGCCTTGTGGTGGAGGCACCACTACAAGTCAGTCACGCTGGTTTGTTCAGCAGTTTTGCACTGAGCAGTCGGGACAAGAGCCTGAACCTGATGCTTGCAGATATCCTGCCTCCTGTGTCAGTCTCCTTGCTCACTCAGTTAAATGGCTGACAGCAGATGTGCACCTGTAGGGCCTTGTTCTTGCCTGTGAGCACTAGCATGGGTTATGGGATGGGGCTGACCTGACTCTTAAAGCATTCCTGCCATTCCTGCATTGAGTCTTCTTCATCCTTGTCCTAGGGTGACTGTTATCCCCATCCGTGTGTATGTAATTTATGCTGGATTTTATGTTCCGTGCCTTTAAGACTGGCAGAGTGAGAGTTTTGTTTTGGGCCTCTTATCAGCCACTCGGCGGGACATACAGATAGCACCAGTGCATGTGGCGGCTTTTTTGCTTTTTGCCCTGCTTTTTGCTTTCGCTCTTGCTTCTGCTTCGCTTCTGCTTTGCTTGCTCTTGCTTTTTTCCCCCCTTCTCATTAGTTACTTTAGATAAACAGTCCAAATTCCTTTCTGGACTGTTCCCCCCACCCCGCTGGACCTGCTGACTGCTCTGGACTGGGATTCAGAACACAGAGAGAGAGGTTACACCTTGTGACTGCAGCAGCTGCCTCAGTGCCAGAGGGACTGATAACAGAGCAAACCCCCAGGAGAGACTTTTCTGAATTTGTCATCTTTCTCAGAGCAGTGGAAGAGTGGTGTCATCCGGTATTGTTCATTGTGTGTGCTGGGGGTGCTGTGCTTGTCAAATAAACAGGTTCTTTCCACCTCTCTCCGAGGAATTCTTCCCGAACCGGTTGGGGGAGGGGGCCGTGTGGGTTTGCTTTTGGAGAAGCCCTTTTTGGGGGATTCTCTTTCAAATTTGCCCTAAACCAGGACAATCCTCAAAAGGCACACCGGGCTCCAGGGATTGCTGATGGTGTGACTGTTTGAGACTGTGTGAAGAGAAAAATCCAAGGATTGATCTACCTCAGAAACTAAATCTGTGAACAATTGTAAGCATTACATCTTGGTAATATGTACCATCAACTCAGAGTGGGTTTTTAGTGTTGCAGGAGTTGATGGATTGATTCACTGCCTCTAATGCTTCATTGCTACTATCATCAGTAATATTAGTAATATTAGTATTATTCTAGAAATTGCTCTTTTTGTCCCTTTTTTCCCTAATTCATCTGATTGTTAGCAGCAGGATTTGAGCTCGGGTGTCTAGTTTTAGCTGAGAAGGAAAACAGCAGAGGAAATCTGTTTTGAAAAAGAGAAGGATAAGTTTGCTTCCAAACACTACTACTATCTGTTGCAATGCAATATATCCAGTATGTTATTGTACTGATAATCCTAGTATTACCTCATATCTTTATAGTAGTTTTTAGCTTTATTTCTCCTGGTGAACTGGTTCACAAAATTGTAAAAAGATTCTTTTTTCCCTGAGTACATATGGGTGATCTTTATGTGGTTTTCTTCTTTTAGTTGTGAATTCTGAGAGCCAACTGAATTTCATTAACCTGTATAAAACATTCATATGTCTCTCTGCAAGTCAAATTGCCAGGCAGGAGATGCCCTTTTTGGGGTTAAAATTTTGTGGAAAATTAAATTACTAGCTTCCAAAATATAGTTAGGAACATTTGTAGGTTAAATGTCAGACATTTCTGCTGACAAGCTAGAGACAGTCATCTGTATTGCTTTGATGTTGGTACTGGAAACACATTATTCATCTCATGTCAGCCACTGCTAGCAGCTGTAATTTTGGTTGCAATTATTTCTGCCTTGAATTTGACCAGTTGTGCTTATCATCCTCCTGTGAATCCTATTCAGATTGTTTCTGCTTCTGGTGTTGTGCTGGATCCAGCCATCACAAAGCTCTCAAAATAGTCACAGCTCTGAGTACCATCCATATGGTTTGGATTATGCATGGTGGAGTTCTACTGAGTTAAACTGTATCCAAAAAGTACACCTTTTGCATAAACTCCAAGTATAGTCATGAGAAATCTTATTTAGTCATAATAATTGAATTGAAGTGCTGTTCAATTTTTCTTTGTTAAGAAAAAAATTAAAATCTTGTAGCAAAGTGAATTTATTAATCTCTTCCCCTTTCTTTTCTTATAACTGAATACTGTTTTCAGAAAACTTTCTGTAGAGAAAATGTCTTTGTTTTGGTTATTGACTTCCTTGTCAGCCTTTGTGTGTTTCATAGTCTCTAAGTTTTGAAGACAGAAGATAACTTTTCGTGGAAGTAATGATGCAGGACTGTGGACTGAGTTCATGACTGAGTTAATGGGTTTTTTGCATCACTAGGTGGAATGAAGTCCTTTTGTCAGCTGTGTATGGATACAGAAAATTTCTTTTGCTTCAATGGCTTCTTCCAATTTGGAGTGAAAAAATAAATTTGAAAGGTTGAGATCTTTCTGCTCTACATCTTGAGATATGTATTAACCAGGAATAATAGTTATATTACTAAAGCTGTGGAGTTTTTTTAACTGGAGTTTCTAATGACTACTTCTGGAGTTTTTAAATTAAAGTGACTATTTTAATTTTACTTTTAAAAATTATTTCAGAATTTTATTTTTAAAAAAATTATTTAATTTTAAGTGAATGACTTCAGTTTTAGTTGAAAATAAAAACTCTGGATCACTTCTTGATTCTTCCTTATGTGATATGTTTAAAGTAGCTTTATTTTATCTCTTCTGTTGACTTTTAAATATAGTAGGTGGGCAGCTTTTAATCCATTTTATTCCAGTGAAAACCAGAAATTCATTGGAGCTTTGGTTTGATTTCAGACTATTTCTATATTATATGGTCTATATATGTTTTCAACCTTTAAATTTATATTTTAATGCTCTTTCCTTCTTCTTGCATTTATCACCCTATATAGTAACACAGTACTTTCATTTGTCTAGGACAGTACATATAGAATCATGCAAATATTCTGAGTTGGAAGGGGACCAAAAAAATATTGTAGAATCCAGCTTTCTACACAGAAAGCCCCAAGAGTCACACCATGTGTCTGAGCACATTGTCCAAATAAACCTTGAACTCTGTAAGGCTTGGTGCTGTGATCACTTCCCTGGAAAGCCTGTTCCAGTGCCCAGCCACCCTCTGGTAGCTGGCATATAGAGCCAAAATTTGTCAAATACATTTGGCATAGACAGTCAGCCTTTGTCTTGCTTCAAAAACTGTAATGATAATTTGGTTTGAGCTGTTGTCAATGGTCACAGTAACAGACTGACAGCTGGTTCCTCCTTCTCTGGAGGGAGGTCACAGGTCCTGCCCGCAAATAGCTTCTGCATCGTCTCCATTCTCCACATGCTCACAGGTCCTGAAAAGACCCTGCTCCAGCATGGACTTTCTGTGGTATCACAGCCTCCTTTGGGCTTCCAACTGCTCTGACTTGGGGACTTCCATAGGCTCCTCCATGGGCTGCAGGCACAAGGCTGTCCTGCCATGACCATCACCATGGGCTACAGGGGAATTCCAGCTCTGGCACCTGGACCACCTTGTCCCACTCCTTCACTGACCTTGGTGTCTGCAAGGCTGTTGCTCTCATATTCTCTCTCCTCTCTCCTGGCTGCTGTTGCACAGTAACTTTTTCCCTCTCCTAAAACTGTTATCCCAGAGGTGCCACCACCATCACTGACAGGCTCAGGTCTCATCAGCAATGGATCTTCTTGGAATGCTCTGTCTGGAACCAGCTCCATCAGACACAGCAGAAACTTCTAGCATCTTCTCTCAGAAGCCAACCCTGTAACTCTCCCACTACCAAAACCTTGCCTTGCCAATCACTGCAGTACATTACCAGTGCACAATTTACCTGTAATGTCTATGAAATACATAAACCTTTAAAAATATGCCAACACTTTGTGTTCCTGTAAAGGAAAATCTGCAGTAAAGAAGTTTGTAGACTTGAATGTGTCATGCCTTTTTACAATAGCTGTTTCCTTTCATTGTCAGGTTTTTGTCTGATTTTAGTGGGTCCCTCTGAGAATAAACTTAGCATTTGGGAATGTGCAAAATAAAAAGCTTCTGATGAGTTTCACATTAGAGATACTTCTGGTTTTACCTTTTGTAGCCTTTTCCCACTGCTTCGCTCAAGTCTGTCAGTCAATGTGAGTGAAAATTGTAGGGAGTTGAGGTTGCTATTACATGCTGCTGTCCTCCAGAGTGTCACCACACAATTGCTTGGAGACTAAAAGTGAGAAAATCCTTGGGTTGAGATCACGACCATTTAGTAGGGAAGGGCAAAAGCCGTGCATGCAAGCAGAGCAAAACAAGGAATGAATTCACCATTTTACATCCCTGCAGGCCAGGGATCTCCAGGAGAGCAGGGCCCTATCATGCGTAACGCTGACCTGGGAAGACACAAACTTCATCACTCCAAGCACCCTCCTTTTCCTTTCCTCCAGCTTTCTATGCAGATCATGATGTCATCTGCTGTGGAATATCTCATTGAGTTAATTGGGATCATCAGTCCTGGCTGTCCCAACTCCTTTTGCACCCCCAGCTTGCTCACAGGTGGGAAGGGGTAAGGAGCAGAAAAGTCTTTAGCTCTATGTAAGCCCTGCTCAGCAGTAATGAAATTATCATTATCCCTGAATTATCAGCTCTGTTTCCAGCCCAAGTTCCAGTCCCAGACCCATCCTATCTGCTGTGAACAAAAATTAGCTCCACCCCAGCCAAAACTGGAACATTCACTTAATGAGAAAATGATGCTGATAGAGCTTTAGTAACTTGGTGAGAAACAAAAATTTGCTTTTCCATCTATTTCAGCATATTACTGGAGTTTTGCCTGCTGGTTCTCTTTTTAATGGCTTCTCAAGAACAGGTGTATTAAGGTCAGCTTTGTGCTTGGATAGTGTGTTATTAGGGAGATAAATTACTGAGGTTTTGTTTTGTCTGACACTTACAGAAAAGCTTTTTTTTTTTTCCAGACCTTGTTTCCTACGACATTTTTAAATGCGTGCGAAAGTTCCACACAATGATTTTATTTAGGCCTACACAGCTGATTTCATTATTCATAAACATATTTCTTGGTAGTTGTCATATGAATAAATCGGGTTTGTGTCTTTTTTTTTTCCTTTAGGTGTTTCCTTTGCTATGTACCAGTACTGAAGGATTTAATTTTCTTCTATAATAATACTTATAATAATAATTGCTTATGTGGTGACTCGCATTATTTTAAAATGTATTGTGCTTTTGTTTTCTAGCTTCCTTTAAAATACCTTCCTTCTTAAAATACCTTCTTTTTCTTCTGTGGCACTTGTCTGTAGTGATTACACACACCTTCATTGCAGTTAGGATTGACAGTGAGAGGTTTATTGTCTTCAGTCTTCTGATTGTTGAAGCTTCAATTTATTCAGATCTAATATTGACTTTTCCAGACAAATTTCTTGCTTTGCAAGAGAATTTGCTCTTCTTTTCCTGTTGCTGTAAGAAAATGGTTGATGCCCCTGATAATTGGTGCATGTGATATAATTCTGGTGTTGAATTTGTTGCTGTTCTGGGGGATGTGCACTCAGAGCCTGAGGGGTGGTAAACCATTAATCTTTAAAGCACCGACTGCATTGTGCGTTAGTCTGCTTGTAAGCAGAGATAAGGTGTGATAGGACTTTGCTGTCTGTGCACAACAGAAATCTCAGCTCTTTCTCTGCCATCTTGGGCAGAGGAAAACTACAGTAAAAGGAGTTGCAGTGAGGAAATCTCTCATCCTTATGAGAAAGCACAAGATCATGAGGGTGTTCAACAGCTTAGGTCTTTTTACCTGTATTGAACTTCTGGTGGGACTGAGTGATGCTGAACCAAGTATTTTTTACTTCTATTTCAAGTAGCACTTAGCTGTTCTCCCAGAAAACTGGAATATGCAGAAAATTTACAATATGCAGAGTAGAGGTAGTAAATTGTATTTATCTTCTAAGATTAAGTTATGAAACACTTTGCTACTCAAGCTAAATGTTTCAGTATTGTAGCAACTATATGAAAACTCTTGTGTGTGAGTTTGGCTCTCTAAAGACAACACATTTCTCTTTTCTTAATTAGGTCTTTACTAATGTGCTGACTCACCCAAAATGTCCATAAGAGAATAATGGAAGCTCCTGAATACCTTGATTTGGATGAAATAGATTTTAGTGATGATATATCGGTAAGTATAAGTCTTATTTTATTTGTTCAAGTGGATACAACCTGAGATATCTCAGTCCTGATGTAAAAAGCAATGCTCTTGTTAGAAGCCCCACTTCTTTTTACTTCATTTAAGAGAAGTTTTAGATAGGTTAAATGTAGAATAAAAATCAGATGTTTTGTAAAGGAAATCTCTGTAAAAAACTTAGAATGAAAAACTGATTCCTCTCCTTCAGGCAGTAAAAATTACTTGTAGACCGAATTAATAAATTATTTTCATTTCTGGGTTGCTTCTCTCCTGTTTTGTCCTGAATGAGCTATATGTGCTGTAGTGCTAGCCCTAGGCACCAGCATTTTAAGTTTACTTTTTTTAATCGAGTGTATTTCAGTTGTAGAAAACCTGTTTCCCTCACCTTTGCCTTTTTCATGAGTAGCCATTTCCCAGTACAGCTCAATTTTATCAATAGGTGTGATGTGGTAGTGTACAGAAAGAGATAGAAAGACTTTGAGGAATTCATAGGCAGCAGTGATCCTTAGTGTCACAAATAAATCAGCCCTAATTGCAAACAAAAGTACTTTCTACATTTTCAGTGTTTATAGGAGGCGCTGGTACTGTATATTTCTCTATTTCTCATAATACTACCCTACTACCAGTGTTTCTGCTTTTTGTGCAATGGAGTTGTTCATATGTTCAATGTTTGATAAAAAATAGACTTGAATACATAAATTAAATCTCCTGTAAGAGAATTTATTAATTCAGTTTTCAGATTAAAGTATGCCACCATCTCCTTCCACATATTTCATAGTTGTATAGTTTTTGGGTTTTTTTTTCACAAAGGTCCTGGTTTTCCCGTTAGCATTTGAGGCTCCTGATTCATTTTAAAACATTCCAGATGCTTTATTCACTGACAAATTCCTTTTGAAGAGAATGTGTAT
The DNA here is from genome assembly GCF_022539315.1 of Serinus canaria. Taxonomy (NCBI): domain Eukaryota; kingdom Metazoa; phylum Chordata; class Aves; order Passeriformes; family Fringillidae; genus Serinus; species Serinus canaria. The sequence goes on along the minus strand of NC_066343.1, from coordinate 21,322,657 downwards.
TTTTCTACCTATTGTACTGTTGAATTTTTATTAAAGCAGAATATGGCAAATGCCCAAAATATTACAAGACAATCAGCCAATATTGAGTGAATACCTTATTATGGGCAACTTTCTTTATATTCCTGTTATATGCCAGATTATGTCCTGGTATCTGTTTCTATACTCAGTTTAGTAAAACTGTAAAACATAATAGATGTAACCTTTCCATGTCCCTCCCACTGTGGCTGTTGTTGCATACTGGTGGGTTAGGTTATTCACTTTTCTGCTGAACAGCTCAGGCTGCCTGCTTTCATAGGCTGTTCTTTCAGTGGATGCTGAACATTAAATGAAAAATCATCACAAGTGATTGAGGTAGTAGTTTTACTCCCTGCTTTAACAAGTAAGAGGGCAAAGGATTTGTTGTCAGAACCCAGATCAACAAGAGAATTCATGATTACTCTAGTGCTTTACTCATATCTCATCATACACAGTTTAGAAATACCTGACCTTCACATTTTATCATTAGCCTGCTCTGGTAAGAGCAGCTGCATAGCATCTGTATTAGCAAATTATATTATTCATGTTAGCCCTCTGGTTCTAATCCAGTGCAGAAAAGTGACTAATAATAATGGCAGCAAAAAGGCTGTTAAAATGATGCACTTACAAATGTACCTCATTTAGAAAGCTGCTGTTTGTAGTCCAGACCCTTGTCATCCATTTCAGCAAAGCTGACCAAAATGTAATAATTTAAAAAGATAGACAGAAAGACATGAATTTGATTTAAAAGGCAAATATATAAGTACGTAAGGGAAAGGGGGTAGGGGGAGTGGTTTTGGGTTCTTAAATTACTTTCCTTTGTTTTGTTTGGTTTTGTTTGGTTGGTTTTTTGTTTGTGTTTTGGGTTTTTTGTTGGTTTGTTGGTTTGTTTTTATGTTACATTTGTACATGAGGAAAGGAAACTACATTTCTCCAGTATCAAGGAATCCTAGAAGGGTTTTTTTCGGAAGGGACATTGGAAGATCATTCAGTTCCAATCTCCCTGTCATAGGTAAGGATACTTTCCTCTAGATCAGGTTGTTCCAAGGCTTGTTGTGATGGGTTGACATTGACTGGTCATCAAGTGCCCACCAAGCCACTCTGTCATTCCTACTCAAGAAACTTGTGCTTTAGGGAGAGGGACACCACTCACCAATTAGTGTAATAGTGAAAAAAGACTTCTCTTGATGATATTAATTTATTGCCAATCAAAGAGCACAGGATGATGAGAAACAAGAACAAATCTAAAAGCACCTTTTCCCCACCCCTCCTTCTTCCCAGTCTCAGCTTCACTCCTGAGTGCTTTGCATTGCCACCTCGATAAAGCACAGGGGGATGGGGGAGGATGGGGTTTGGGGTTAGGTACTAGTTTGAAAGCAAACCAGTGGGAGATCCCAAGTCAGAAATATAATTTAATAGGAAAATTAAAGTATATGCAATAATACAGAAACACTGACACAGTCTGAATACGACCTGACACCCTGTGGGTCAGGTCACACTGTTGGTAGCAGTCTGATTAAATGGTGTCTGCAGTCTTCTTGAAGTGATAGATGTGGTTCTGTTGGAGCAGTGATCCTGTCGAAGGGTTTGATCTTCCTCTGAAGATCCAGTGGCGGTTATGGAGCTCTTGTCCTCTGGGAATTCAGTGGATAAAGCTGTGTTCCAAACTTCCAATCATATCCAGGTAGGAATACTTGGATCCTCCTCCTGGGTGGAGCATCTCAAAATGTATGTTTTAATTTTATCAGTCTTGCAGTGAGACTTGATGGCCCATTAGCAGAAGACATCCCCTGGAGTTAGGGGTGAGTCATGAAGAAGATAAGGAGCACTCCCCCACCTGGTTTTAACAGCTTATGAAGATGGTGATAGAATACATACTTTTGGTACATATTACATTGTAATCTAAGACAGGTTATCACAGTAGAGTGTCTCTACTGTTCTCTCCTCATCTTCTTCATGCCTGCACCAGCTTGGGGTCCCACGCCCACCAGCATGGGGTCCTACCCAGGGAAGGCAGTCCTCTGTGAACCTCTCCAGTGTGAGCTCTTCCCAAGGACCAGCATTCTTCATAGACTGCACCAGCATGCATCCTTTCTATGAGATAGAATCCTTCAGAAGAAGACTGCTCCAGCATGGGTCTCACACAGGGTAACAGTTACTGCCTGAAAAACTGCTCCAATGTGGACTCCTCTCCACAAGAATTAGTTCCTGCCAGGATCCTGTTCCAGCACTATCTTTCCACAAGCTGCAGGTTTCTTCAGGGCATATCACACATCCCAGTGTGAGGTTCTCTGTGGGCTGAAGGCTGGATATCTGCTCTACTACAGTATTCTCCTGTGACTACAGGGGAATGTCTGCTACAGCATCTGGAACTCTGCCTTCCCCTACTTCTTCACTGACCTTGGTATCTCACATTTTATTGTTCCTCTCTCCCAGCTGCTTTTATGCAGTGGTTTTTACCCTTTCTTAAGTCTGTAGTCCAAGAGGTGCTACCAACATCTCTGATAGGCTCAGCCTTCACCAGAAGCCAGTCCAACATAGAGGCAGCCTCCACTCGTAGTTTGCCACATAAACCAAATAAAATCATGTGGTGGGCATCCACAACTTCTCTGGGTAACCTGTTGCAGTGTCTCATTACCCTCATTGCAAAAAGTGTCCTTGTTGTATTCAATCTAAATTGGTGTTTTCTCATTTGCCCCTTGTCCTGTCACTATAGGCCCTGGAAAACACTTTTTCTGTATTTTTCTTACAAGCCTCCTGTATATGTTGGAAGGCCATAAGAAAATCTCCCTGCAGCCATCTGTTCTCCAGAATGAAGAATCCAAACTCTCTCTCAGCCTTACTTCGCAGAAGAGGAGGCCCAGGCCCCTGGCTATTTTCATGATCTTTTTCTGGATGCACTGAACATGTCCATGTCATTTTTGTCCCAGTGGAGACAGTACTCCAGGTGGATTCTCCCAAGAATGAAGTCCGTGGGAGAATCGCCTCCCTTACTCTGCTGGCCAGACATTTTGTGCAGCCCAGGATATGACTGACTTTCTGCTCTGCAACTGAGCATTGCCAGTTTATGTCAAATTGTTCGTCCTCCAGTATGCCAAGTCTTTCCCTGCAGGGCTGCTCCAAATTTCCAAGTCTGTATGGATACTGGGCATTGCTCTGACACGTGGACGCAGGATCCTGACCTCGTTGAACTTTATGATGTTCACATGGGCCCACACCACTTGTCCCAGGGTCCCTCTGGATTCCATCCCTGCAGCAAATCAACCACTCACCTTGGTGTCATGTGAAAACTTGCACCCAGTCCCATCATCTATGTCCTTGACAAAGATATTAAATGCTGTTGGTTGCAGTATGCATCCTTCAGGGACACCACTCATTGTTCAGTTTTACTTGGGGTCTGAGCTGCTGATTGTAACTCACTGGATGTGGCCAATTCCTTCTCCATCTATCTGTCAGACCCAAATCTCTCCAAATTAGAGGCAGGGAGGTTGTACTTGTATCAGTGTGCCAAAGACATTACAGAAGCTGAGGCTCTCTCTGTAACTCTCTCACTCCATTGTAGGAGGCCACTGTCTTAGTCAGGCACAATCTTCCCTTTGTGAAGCCATGCTGGCTGTCTCTAACCACCTCTCTGTCATCCATACTTTCAGCATAACTTCCACGAGGATCTGTTCCATGCTCTTACTGGGCACAGAGGTGTGGCTGACCTACTAGTAGTTCCTGGGGACCTTCTTTTCATCCTTGTTAAAGGAGAATGTGATATCACTTTTATCAGTAATTGGAGACTGACTGCTATGACTGTTAAGATATTACTGAGAGTGGCTTAGCAGCTACATCTACCAACTCCATCAGGGTTCTGGAATGATGCTCATTTTGTAGACTAAGATGGTTCCATTCCTGATCTAAGTGGTATAATATATTTGACTGTAGTTCAGACAGCAGAATAGGTTTCTGGGGCTCTTGTTTACAAACTTTTGTTAAACAAAAGTAATATTCTGTGTGCAGTAGCATTAAGCAACCAAGCTGAATATTTTCATTTATTTCTTCATTATTAACTGCTTACAGAAAGGAAAGGGGAAATAAAAGCTCTTCAGGTTGCATTAAATTATAGCACATTGTCAAATGTATGTTTTATGCTTTCACCTTTTTGCTATTTCACCTGATTTTGACTATAAATTTATTCCTGCCCTGAAGTTTTATGCTATTTGTATGGTTGCCTGAAGGTTTCCTAACCCTTTGGTTGGAATGCAGGATTTGCACTAGCAAATTGAGAAAATTGAAACCATTTTATTTTTTGGTTTACAGAAATAGTACAAGATAATCTCATCATAACCAGAGTTCCTCATGCTAAGATACTTGTAAACTGTTAGAGACTGAGTGTATAGATAATTGCTCTGATCATTTTCTCAGCTCTGTATGAATGAAAGGCAGGCTTAGTGGTGCCAGTGTGAGACTGCGCCTGATTTAAAGGTTTGTGAAATGCAAGTGCAATAATTGAGTTCAAATCCAAGTAAACAGCTGTTGAATCATCAAGAATTTTGGAACAGCTTTAAAAACTTCTTGTGAATCCTTGCCTGGCAGGGAAGTACGGTGGTCAGGAGTATGCCCAAGTTGCTAGCTTTCCATTTACTCAACAGAGAGCCCTTCCTGAGCCTGCTGCACCCTTCCTTGTCCACAGGAAGGCTGAGTCACACAACCAGGCTTTGCCTAGCCAGCCACCAGTCGCTGGGCTCAGTGTGCAGGGTCCTACCTCGCTGTGCAGGCACAATCATTAGCTGCAGCAGATTGATTCATTTACCATCCAGCTGAAGCTCCCTCTTACATCTCCCTTTTCTTCCTGTCTCCCATTTCAGAATGAAGCAAAATGCAGATGACCACTGGGTTGTTTATAGGAAGTGTTAGTTCCAGAAAAACATTTTGTACACCTAACAGTGTCTGTAACAGTGTCTAACCCTAGTAGTCCCCTTTTAAGCTAAAGGGAAGAATAACATATCAAGTTTCTATATAAAATGCACAAAATGTAGCACAAATAACCTAACTGGTGCTACAAAGATGGTCATCACAGCTGTAAGAAAGACATTTAGTGTGAGGAGGTGATACTTCCCACATGCACCATACCAGTCTAATCTCTTTCCTTCTCTGTTTTTTGTTTGGAAGTTGCTTAAGTTGACACTACTATTGAGAAAAATCTTCCTGCAACATCAGGCCAAGTATTGTTCCTTTACTTTTCCTCAATATATCTTGCTATTCTCAAATAAATGTCTCAGAAATATGATGTCATTTCACAGTTAATAAATTATTAAGAAAATGCATTGTAAAGTCACTAATTTAATAGGTTTTTAATATCAATGACACTTTTTTTCCCCAGTATCACAAATAAACTGCAATGAGACTATTTACTTGGACACACTTGGAAAAAACTTCTGAAATGGAGGAAGGTGTCTGTGTTCAGTAACAAAATGAAAACAAAGAGCTCTGCCTTTAGGATCATGACAGAATCATTGGTGGCAGTAAATTATTTGAGTTCTGATACTGCAAACAGTTGGAAGTGGTCCTTCATGCTTTGGGGGTGTCATGATTATGACAGTGTGGTCTGAGAGTTGCTCTATGCCTGCGGCTTTGCACTTTGACTCCATTGTGGGTACAGCAGAATGTTGAAAAGTAACTTTTTTTTTCTAATTTACTTGGGCTTTTTACTATTTTCTGTAATATTTCTCTGCTACTACTCATGATCAGTTATTTCTTCTTTCTGATACTTCTAGAACATAAGTGCATGTGCAAGTGGTGGGCAGGTGGCACAGAGCAGAACAGCCCGATTAAAGATATTTTTTCTCATGTGTTTTGTTTAAAGTTCATTGCATTAAAATTTGAAAACTATGTGAAATTTGAAAGGTTAACATTGACATTAATTCAGATTCTCTAGTACAGTGTTACCTAATGAACAAATGTTATTGCATTATCAGGGAAGTCCCATTTTTCCCTGACTTAGCAGTGTCTGTTGGAAAAATATCTGGGAATCTGTTGCACTTGCACAGAATGCTTGCTACTGCTTCTTGTCTCATTTGCTGTTGCTACTGCTCTTCCATCTTACAAAGTTCTTTAGGGGCTTAATAGAATACACTATTTCAGCAGGCCTTAAATGCAGAAAAGGAACCCAGACCACAAACAGTAATCAATAATTCCATTACATGTGTTATCTTAGGAACAAGCTCTTAGTTTGTTACTGAATGTCACCATCCACCACAACAGGCTTTAATTAAATACCAAAGATCACAGAAAGCATTGACTGAGGAGGTAACAGGATGTGCTCATCTCCTACACTGTCAGTTATGCCCTTGGGCATGGCCCTCAGCTCTGGCTGAAGTGGTTACTCCCATGCTGAAACATGAGAAGTGGTGCTTTATTTTGCATGCAAAAAAAAAAAAAAAAAAAATTATTGAATGAAGAGTTGGAAGTAATTAATTTTAAATGCAGTTGAATAAGCATTAAGTCTTAAATTCTGTTCCAAGGAAGGAACAGAATTTGATGTCCTGTGTAACCTTGAAATTTACAGTTGAAGAAAAGCTAGAAAACATTATTGATTATTAGAACTGGAGCTAGATATGTGAGAAATCAGTTCTAGTTGGGAGAGCTGGGAATGGATTGTTTTTATGGTTGGGAAAGGTCCACTTGAAAAGGTAATTTTATTTTTTTTTGTGGACCAAAAGCTGGTTCTTTACATTTTAACCACAAAATGCAGAAGGCAGAAATGTGAATTTGCAGAAGTATTTTTGAGAACAGAGATGAGTGGGAGGAATACTGTTAATAAAATCAAACCAATATTATTAAAATGAATAGCAAATTTATAAACATTCAGTAGATTTTTGGTGGTGGAATACATGACTGAATACCTTTTGGAGCAATGTTGAAACAGAAAAAAAATCTGCTTTTCCAAGAAAGAACAGGAAAAAGACGAAAAGAAGGACAGCTTTCTGTTTTTGAAGTTGTCTGACAAAATACATAGCAATAGAATACAAAAGGCCTCTTTCTAATTGAATTACAAACTGTGTAATAGTTTAAACTGCAACAGCTGGTCTTATGAAGCTACCATATTCCTTGGAGACATGCTCCTTGGATTCTTTTAAGAATCTTACTAGACCAGTTCAACATTGCATTCTAAGTCTTTGTGCTGAAATAGCAAGATGTATAGCTTAACAGCTCAGGCTTTATTAAACAATAACTAAAGTGAAGCAGAGCACATGGTGTTTTTCCATGTAATAATTTGTCTTGAGTAGCATCCTTCTCTCTGTCTCAGCTCTGTTCTTTTTTGCTTTAGGTTGTCATATCCAGAAGCAGTCACAGCCTTATAGACAGCCCCTTGTGTAATGGGGATTGGAATCACTGGGTAGGTCTGGAGTGCTGCTACACATTTTAATTAATAAGTTCACTCTTGATCCTGGGAATACTTACAAGAGTTTCTTCTTGTGGTTGAGGTTTCTCAATACATCCCTGAATTAGGCTGGCAAGGGAAAAAGAAGGGCCTGGGAGGTTTTCTAGGCTTAATGAAGTAACTACAGTCATTTGAGTAACAGTCTTAAACTTGCACCAGGAAAGTACTCTGCAATTGGTCACATGAGCTTGAATTTAGATTATTTTGAAGGAGATTTCCAGCTATGCTTTAAAAACATTTCAAACACCAAATGACAAACTGACAGCAAAACCCAATACAAAGTATCACCATTTCTTTTTTGGGTGGAAAGTTTATATGGTTTTATATGTAGTTGTTTAGCTTCATTGGTCAACAGCACACCAACTAAAAATATCTGTTTCTTTGAAACATATGGTCTTTATGTATTAGAAAAATTTCAGTTGTGCAAATCATAAATATTTTTTTTATTTAAGTTTCCAAAATACTGTTTTTACAAGTCTTTTTTTGTATAAGCAGAGTAATTAATATTTCTTTCACAAACATAATGATTTTCATTTGTTTAAATGGAGATTCCTGTAACATTTAAGCATTTGATCAAGAAAGACTTGCTATAAAGCAACTGCATATCAGAATGTATGGTTTTTAACACTGGATCCTATGTCTTTCTAAAGGTATTACACAAGTATATAAGCTAAAATATTCTGTTTAGTAAAATACCTATGGCACCTCTGTTTTGGTTTTTTTTTTTCCATTTTTGAATTGTTAGTGTGGAGACTAATATATGAATTAGAATATCTAATTCATATTAGATGTGGGGTCTTTTGTAAATATTTTGTTTACATCAACATAATAGTGCAAGTTTGCTTTAAAAAGCCCAGATTAGAGAAGTGAACCTGTTGTCTGATATGTGTGGGTACACATCCCCCTCTCTGAAATAAAATCTCTGCAGCACAGATATTTTACATCCCTTTTACATATTGGTTTGTGACAGCTTGAATTGTAATTTTTAAGCACGGTAATTGTTGCAGTGCAGCACCACAGAGGTGCGCAGGTAAGCAAAGGGAGACCCTTGAAGCCTGAGTGTGGTCTGACCTCCCATGTGTCTCACATTGTGTTTGTGCCTTGAGTAATGGTGACCTGCTGGAAGGAGAAGTCTGAGGTGAGGAGGTGCTTTGCTCTGGCTTTGAAAGTCTGTTTCATATGTCTCCAGGTGGGAAACAAAAGCAGGTGCTATCTGCTTTTCTCATGCAACCTAAGACCATCACACTGCCAGAAGCAGCCTTGGTTTGTAGATTTAGTTAGTGTCCATGACACTTTAACCTCTTGAAAATCTTACTTTTTGTCTTTTTTAATTATTACCTCTATACATTTTTCTCCTTTTTTACAGTATTCTGTAACTTCTCTCAAGACCATCCCAGAATTATGTAGAAGGTGTGATTCACAGAATGAAGACCGATCAGGTATGATGCCCATTTTTGTCCGCCATAATATTCTAGGCTTTGTTTTAATCATGTACAATTTGGCAACAATAACTTCTTGGCAGTGTCCTGTTGTTTTGTTTTTCCTCATTTATGTACAGTGTTCTGGAAACATGAGTTTCTTTTTTTTCAACAGATGTTAGTTCATTAGAAGGAAAGAAAGTTCCAAAAAAGGATTTGGCTGTATACAGATAAATGTAGGGCTTCATCTCAGCAGCTCCAAACCACAGTATGTGCAACAATTTACTTGAAAACCCGAGAAACCATTGGTAACAAGACGTAATAATGTAGGCGCCAATGAAAAAATGTTGGATACGTTTCCTACCCATATGGCCACGACCAGTCTGAGGGATGATGTTTTGCCAGAGTCTGAAACTGTATCATGGATGCTACATGATAGAATCTACTCTAAGGCATACTGTAATAGTTAAGATTAAAGCAGAGTTTTTTAGTTTAATAGTGTAAACTAAATGAAGAATCATGGCATATAGATGAGAACCAGCTGGAGACCTTCCCCCTGCCCCCTGACAGAAAGTGCATTCAGTGTTGTTTTTCACTCTGTAAATCAGATTAATCTGCTTTTATTTTTCTCTTCCTGATGGAGGAGAAATGAATTGGTAAGAGAAGCATTTTTGTTGAGCTATGAAAATTTTATTGTGCTTTTTTGATCTTTTAATTGAACTTTTGTTAATGCTGTTACATCAAGTACTTTTATAACAGAAATAGGAGATCTGGAATTGATGGGATGATACAACGACTTGAGAACCATGCTATACTTCAGCAAATTTTATGCCTATATTTCCTTTCAGACTTTTTAAATTTTTTACTGTGTTTAACTTAAGTGGAAACTTTCTGATTGCTACTTCTTACAGAGTTATTAGAGGCCAGGTCACCACATGCCACTGTCCTTGGCAATAAAGAGAAGCAAAGCTCTCCTTACAATGCTTACTTGCATATTACTTTCACAGTACTTGCTTGCCTACACAGGGATTGCACACACAGTATTATTTGTTGAAAGCAAGAGCAGGGCAGAAGTGTAATAGGTGAAGACTCCTGATGCAACCCCCTCAAATTGCTCTATCTCCTTCTACCCCAGTCTCCACCCATCCTCCCCTGCATATTCCCCTCTTTCTTCACATCCTTCTCCTTTCCACCCTTCTATCCTTCCCCTATCTCATCCCTATCCCTTTTCTTCTGTCTTCTTCCTTCCTTCTTGCTGGTTCTTCCCCCCTTCCTCATCCCTTGCATCCTGCCATCCTCCCCTTTCTTCCATTTCCTTCCCACTTTTTTCCTGTCTTCTTCCTTTCTTACTCATTCTTACTCCCACTCTCCCTGTTTTCCTATTGTCACACCATTGCGCCACACTATTCTTCTCCCACTCTTCTCTCATTCCTCTTGCCTCCTTCTCTCCTCCTTCCTCATTTTCACCCACTTCTCCCCCCTTCTGCTCATCCTTCTTCCCTGCCATACTCCATAGCATTTAATCCCTCATTGCTCCCCACATGCTCCCGCCATTCTCTCCCATATTCCTCCTCCCATTCTTCCTTCATTTAAAATTAAGGTACTAGTCATGAAGTGAAATGTAGTCCAATAGTAAGGATGAAATACTGGTTATGAGCTCTCCTTTAGACTGTGGGATCCTGACAGCATACTGTGTATCTCTCTTGTTCCGTGGTGGCCTCTGCAGATGGACATTATTTTGATTATGATTTTATTTGCATCACTACTGTTTTGCAGAGAAAATCAAAAACTCTACAACTTTGTAAAAGTTGTAAAGCCGGTATGTTTATTGCAGCGCTGGACTCATGCGGGGATTACTCCCCTTAAAAGGCATGCGTACCTCTGGGATCTTCAGGTCCCCTTTTTATCCTTCTCCCCAAATACATATGCATACAATTTCACAATAGGTTCATACATATTCATTTTACACACTTCGTGTGACATTTAGTGCTAGTTCTTTTGTTATCAGAAAAAATTCCTAGGCCAAGTTGACCTGTCTCCCCCCTCCCTTATCTCTGTCTTTCACTGAAGCAATTTCTGAGCTCAGACTAAACAGCTAAGATTCCAAGGCTTAACTAAAAGATGTACATTTAACCTAAATCAAAAAGGATTTCTACCCTGGAACCTGGAAAATTTCTACTCTGTCTCATTCCCCCCCTTTCCTAGAAAATAAGTAAATTCTGTCGCAGACTCCTACGACAATAGGTGTCTCCCAATGCTTTGCCATGTACATTTGATAGGGATGTTAACATAGCTACTCATTGTAGTATTCTCTAATTCCAAATTAGCAAGATCAGTTATAAATATATACAAAACAATTCTGCAAGTGAAAGTATGAACCCACTATCAACCGCAATATACTCATTTTTGCTCGTGTAAGCTTTAGTCTCAGTTCATTGTCTCCTGATGTCACTCTCCAAGGGGGTTTTATGGGCCTTCTTCACTCAAGAGTGATGGACCTAGGCATTCTGCTCCTTGATCTTGACTGCAGTGAAGGTGGTGAGAAGCACTTGGAACGGTCTCTCTCACTGTGGTTCCAAAGTTTTCTCTGTAAGAGACTTAAAATATATATAATTTCCAGGCTGTATGTTACGTACTGGCCCATCTAGCTCCCTGCTCCGAGCTCCAGCCACGTGTTTCTCAATTTCTCTGTGCTTAAAGCTACCATGTAGGTGGCTAGTGTTACCTCCCCAATGTGGGTGGACATTCCCTTTTGTATTCCATATGCTCTTCCATAAAGCATTTCAAAAGGACTCAGCTTTTCTTTAGCCCGAGGTTTAGTTCGGATTCACAATAGTGCCAGTGGAAGAGCTTGGGGCCAGGGTAGATTAACCTCCTGCCCAAGTCTCACAATCTGCTGCTTAATCAAATGATTCATTTTCTCCACCTGGCCACTTGATTGGGGGCGGTATGGAGTGTGAAGTTCCCAATCTATGCTCAGGTGGCTACTAATCTGTTGCACTATTTTGGAAATGAACTGTGATCCTCTATCCGAGGATATTGTGGCTGGAACTCCGAAGCTTGGTATTATTTCTTGTAATAACACCCTGGTCACCTCTCGGGCTTTGATAGTTCTGGTGGGGAATGCTTCTGGCCACCCTGAAAATGTATCTGTCAATACCAATAAATACCAATACCCCCCTTTCCTTGGGAGTTTTGAAAAGTCAATTTGCCACTGCTGTCCAGGCCCATGACCTCTCCCAATCTGACCGAGTTTTGGTTTGGGAGCATTTTTGGGGTTAGTCTGGAGGCAAAGATCACACTGTCGGGTCACCTGAGTAATAGTGGCATATAAATTCCTAGCAACTATTCTTTCAATCAAGTAGGTGTATAGGGCATTTATTCCCCAGTGTGCTTTCTGGTGCTCTTCCCTTACTAGTGACCACAATAAATGAGAAGGGATTACCAGCTTCTTTTCAATGGTAGCCCACCCTTCTTGGTTATATGTCTCTTTTCGATCTTCAATTAATTTTCTATCTCTCTTACTATATTCTGGCTTACCTTCAAGGGAAATTTGTCCATCTGGAATTAGGGCTCCTTCAATAGTTACCTCACCTTTTGCTGCTTCCTTTGCCTCTCTATCCGCCAGCTCATTTCCTTTCTTCTAATTCTGAGCTCGCTCTTTGGTGTGCCTTGATATGCATAATTGCTACCTTTTCAGGCAGCTGAACTGCTTCTAACAGCTGGATTATCTCTTGTGCATGTTTGATGTTCTTTCCCTGTGAGGTCAGAAGTCCCCTCTCTTTCCAGATGGCTCCATGTGCATGCATCACTCCGAATGCATACCTCGAGTCTGTGTAGGTGTTTATCTTGTTTCCTTTTGCCATTTCTAAGGCACGGGTCAGGGCAATTATCTCGGCCTTCTGTGCAGAGGTGCCTGTTGGTAAGGGTCCGGATTCTATTACCTCTCTGCAGTTGGTCACTGCATACCCAGTATGTCGCTTTCCATTGGCAACATGGCTACTCCCATCAGTGAACTAGGTCTCTGCATCGTCCAAAGGAGTGTCCTTTAAGTCTGGGCGGCTGGAGTAAGTAGCTTCAATGGTCTCCAGGCAATCATGGTGCACTGCTTCCTCTTGATTTCCGCTGAGAAAGGAAGCTGGGTTGACAATATTAGTCAATACTATTTCTACATCATCTTGCTCGACCATGGTGGCCTGGTATTTCAGGAACCTCTGTGGTGAAAGCCAATGGCCACCCTTTACTTCCAGTACTGTGGACACTGTATGGGACAATAGCACAGTCATTTTTTGTCCCAGGGTAAACTTGCGTGCCTCCTGAATATTCAGCACGACTGCTGCTACAGCTCTGAGGCAACCTGGCCATCCTTTGGCTCTTGCATCTAGTTGCTTGGAGAGGTAAGCAACTGCCCTCCGGTATGGACCCAAGTCCTAGGCCAGTATTCCCAAGGCAATTCCCTGTTTTTTGTGGGAAAATAGAAAGAATGGTTTACTTACATCTGGAAGTCCCAGGGCTGGAGCTGACATGAGGGCACTCTTTAGCTGGTGAAAGGCCCATGTGGCTTCTTTCATCCACAGGAGATCTCTGTTTCCATTGGCAAGAAGAGCATAGAGGGGTTTGACGAGCAGTCCATAATTATAAACCCACAGCTGGCACCACCCTGCCATGCCCAAGAAGGTTCGGAGTTCTTTTATTGTCTGGGATTTTGGGGTTTGGCATATGGCTTCCTTGCGAGCCTGCCCTAGAGTCCGTTGCCCAGCACTCACCTCATACCCCAGGTAGATTACTTTCTGTTTTACTACCTGTGCCTTTTTCTTTGATACTCTGTATCCTTGGAGTCCTAGGAAATTCAAAAGGCTTACCGTCCAGGCCACGCATGCTTCCCTAGTCTGAGTGGCTACTAGAAGGTCATCCACATACTGCAACAGCCTTCCTTCTTCCTGTGGAGCTTCCCAGGACTCCAGATCCTTTGCAAGTTGCTCCTAAACAGAGTGGGGGAATTTTGAAGCCTTGAGGCACATGGACTATGTGAGCTGGGTTTTTGCACTGCTTTTAGGGCTTTCTCATTTGAATGCAAGAATTTTCTGGCTGGCTTTGTGGATAGGGAGGCAAAAGAAGGCATCTTTCAGGTCTAAAACAGTAAACCAGCTTAGCTCAGGTGTTAAACAAGTTAGTAAAGTATATGGATTTGCTACTACAGGATACAAATTCCTCATTATTTTATTGACAGCCCTCAATCTAGTACCATTGATAATTGGGCTGATTTCTTCCCTATCTTCTTTTCAGGGGGTACTGCTTAATTCTCACTGGTTGTGTTCCTTTCTTAAGCCTTTTTACTATGAAGGGGTGCATTCTTCACCCTCCCTGGTACAGCAGAAGCCTATACTTCAGAAAATACTTGTTCTAATATTTCTTTACTAATTTCTTTCTTAATTTCAATGGCTGTCAATGTTAAGCCTAACATCTTTATATCATTTGCCTCCAGAGTAACCCCCACCATTTGAGAATGTTTAGAGAATTGGGCATATACAAAAGCTTCTAAGTACACATGTTACTTTAAAGATTTGCAAAGGTATGCCTTCTCAGACTGGTCAGTTGTTCCCCAAGCTATAACACAATGGTTCTCCACAGGTACTTTAAAGCTTTATTTAAAACTGAATATACAGCTCCTGTAACAACTAAAATTTCACCCTTATCCTTTTTCTGGTCTCACTGCCTCTCGAAGAGAGCTTTGTTACCTCCTAGTTCTGGATGAACTGCCAGGAGGGGGATGGGTGCGAATGGGTATATCTTTGGAGCCTGAGTCCTCTTCCCTTTTGGGGAATTCCTCCTCATCCTCTTTTACTTTAGGAGGAGTCTTTAATAAATTATAAGTACTTATTTTGCGAGCTGTAATTGCTTTGCATTTCAGTATGATAAACTTTCTCTGACTTCATACATTGCTATCTTTTGCTGCATGCTGAACAACGCATTTCATTTGCTTTCTCTTTGCTTTGTTTTCTTTTTCAAGGGCTAGCACCAGTAGGTCAGAGGGAGCTCTGAACCCACAGTTTCTCTGCCATTGGGTGAAGTCTTAAAATAAAACTACATCAACATATGGGACTTTATTTCATTTCCTTTCTTATTTTAAAACATCATTAACTATAATAAGGTATTATAAATCCTTTTTTCCTGAGCCGCCCCTACTGGCAGCTTTCTCCCAGTGAGCCCCTCCCAAAGGGGCTAGTTCAGGAACTTTGCTCTTTATACTATCTTGTTTCTACCCAAGCCTCACCGTGTCCTCTTTTCTCAGTTTTTCCCACACACAGACCTTCAGGTGGCAGGCTTTAGATGTGATCCTCCACACATAAGCTTTAAGATCTCAAGTTCTGAATTGGCTTGATCAGGAACCTTAAATTTACACTTAAGGCACAGAAACTCTGCATTGCACACAAGGTGCCAGCTTCTCAATGCACCAAAAGTTCTCAGGAATTGCTTGCAGGCTATTCCATTTATCACTTCGGGTTTATCACTTAACCTCTACGGTGGGCTGTTTTCAGTTCAAACTTACTATATTAACTCACTGAAGTCTCATAAACTCATTCATCTCTTCTATTTAAACTTTGTTTTGCAACATCTCAGTTTTTTCTAGTTCTCTTCTTGCACAATCTAATTCAAGCATTTTTACTGACACTCACTTTACTGCCTTGCAATAGGCTGTGCTTGTTACAGCAAAAACTTTGATATGCCCACAAACACAGACACACACCGCTCGCCCCCTTATCTCAAATTCAAAAGTCAGGGCTGGAATTGCTGTGGGGGGAGAATTCTTGGAATTCCTTTAGTTCAAAACATAAATCACCATACCCTAGTTCTTCTGTGTAAAACACTACATTTGTTGCAAACAAAATCTTAAAATCTCCACAAACACCACTATACAACTCGAGCATCAAATTACCACAATGTGGGAAAAGAACCACACAAACTCACCGGGAAAGGGCATATCTCTCAAAGTGCCCACTTTTCTCAACACAACACAGCACAATACAATACAGTTCACCATTTACCCACACGAGTTTCCTCTGGTCTTCGCACACTCTGGACACAATCAAAATAACAGCGCACAGCAAAATTCTAGAGATAAAGTCTAACTACCAGGGCAGAGGAACTCCCTGAGCTCCTACTCACAGTTAAAATGTGCCCGACCTTTAAACACAATACACATCTTGACCAACGTTTCTTCACTAGTTCCACTTCACCGCAGGGCACTCCCTGCTCCCACAGCCTGCCCCGGCTGGTGCCTCAGGCCTCACTCGGTCCCTTCAGTTGCAGGTAGAAGCCCACCGCACTGTAGATATTCTCCCTTTGTACACTATGCACTCACACAAACACACACAATGCATGAACTACACAGCAATACAGTGCCCGGACACCACACACAGACACAGACACTGACACAGACACACAGACACACTCACACACACACACACACACACGAGTTCACTCGAACCCACCCCCAGGGCTGCTAGCAGCAGCTCTATCGGACAGTGAACTCTCGCCTCTCAGTCGCTCTATCGAGTCTGAGTGCTCAGCCTGTGCTCAGCCTGCAGGCACAGGCTGAGCACTCAGACGTCTCTGAGTGACTTATTCAGCCTTCCTATCCCCCGGGGCCCTTTTAATACATACCGAATCCACACGTCAGCAGGTCCTTGTCTGTCCCGCAGAAGGCAAAGCGAGACAACAGAACTCCTCCGGGAAGATCCCGGAGCGCACCTAGGAGGTCCCTCTATCCCTCCTGCCCTGTGGGGACAGAGATGGAACCTCCTGGCTGGCTCGCCAAAATGTTGTGCGGAGAAAATCAAAAACTCTACAACTTTGTAAAAGTTGTAAAGCCGGTATGTTTATTGCAGCGCTGGACTCATGCGGGCATTACTCCCCTTAAAAGGCATGCGTACCTCTGGGATCTTCAGGTCCCCTTTTTATCCTTCTCCCCAAATACATATGCATACAATTTCACAATAGGTTCATACATATTCATTTTACAGACTTCGGGTGACATTTAGTGCTAGTTCCTTTGTTATCAGAAAAAAATCCTAGGCCAAGTTGACCTGTCTCCCCCCTCCCTTATCTCTGTCTTTCACTGAAGCAATTTCTGAGCTCAGACTAAACAGCTAAGATTCCAAGGCTTAACTAAAAGATGTACATTTAACCTAAATCAAAAAGGATTTCTACCCTGGAACCTGGAAAATTTCTACTCTGTCTCACTACTCATCTATTCCCTTAAAAAGGGGTTGACAGAAGCAAATACAGTAGAAGAAGACAGTAGTAGCTCTGGGGAGTCTGCCACTAGAAGTTAATTGCAGATTGGTTAGAAGTATTGAATAAAAAAGAGGTCTTTTGTGCTGATAGTAGTATTGGCAAAGTGGAAACAGTACTAAAAGCTGGGTTTTCTTGCTACTTACCATTTATTTTGGTGAATAGGAGATAGTACTGAAATATTTTTATTTTACTCTGTTTCTTTACTAAGTAATAATACTGTGCTGAACAGAAATGTATCAATTTACATGTCTGTACAGACTTCAGCATCTCAAGTATCTTGAAATATCAACAGGGCTGGATTAGTCAACAGTATATACGACTCCATTTGATAACTTTTCACAGTTGCTTTTGACTCAGTCCTTTGCCTTCCCTATACTGTTGATCATTAAAATAATGTTGCCAAAGCATTGATGATGTGCGCTATTTTTTTAATGAAAATTGATTATACAATAAATCTTTCATACTGTAGCATAAAGCATTCATACTAATTTATATCTGCATTCCACTGTTAATTCAAGTAGTTACAAATAAAAAAACTCAGAGGTTTTACAAAGTGCTGATCCAGCTTTTTACCTTATACTGACTCCTGCTTAGTTAGAGGTTGGATTTCTCCGTTAAAACTATGAGAAGACTGTGAAAGTAGCTATCCAATAATTCTTTTTTCAAAAGAACTCAAAGTTAAGCAAATGTTGACCATAGATAAGACATGTCATAATCTAAAAAACAATTGTCTGTCATCTTTGTCTCAGGAAAATATTCAATTCACTAATACAATTAAGACAAAATTGTACAGAAAGGAAGATTATAATTTATACTTGAAAAAATAATTATATATATGTATATATACATATACATATATACATATATATATATATATATTCAACTATTTTCACCAGCCGGATTGTTAGGACAGATATAAACCAGATCAGTTTCTTGTTATGGAATTATGTTTCTTAACTATATGGCTAATAATATGGAAGTGTTACTATTCATTGTTTGCAGATAAGTTTGGTAAACAGCCCTGTCATCCTGATTTTCTTTCCCCCTTTCATGTAAACATTGAAAAATAAGTTAGTAATATACAAAAGTATTTGGTTACATTGTTTTCAGATTACTCCAAGCACTTTTAATCCTAGGCAAGTACTGATGTTTAGAAGTCAGTGTGTCTTCTCTAGTATTTCACATAATTCCTTTAGCAGACTTTTGGGTTTTTTTAACTATTTCTGATGGCCTGTAGCTTTTGTTCAGATTACTTGTTCTTTTGGAAAGGGAGGTATTAGAAAGTTTTCCCAGTGTGTAATTTTTCCTCCTTGAAATGCCACCATTGCCTCCCTTTACTGGAGAGCACTGGCAGGTGGAGTGTATTGTTGGGAAGGTCCTATTCCTGCCTCACCCTTTTGCAAGATGTGCATGACAGCCATGAAGCAGCACAGTCTCCGTCCTGACTCAGAATCAAAGAATCACAGAACATGCTGAGTTGGAAGGTACCCGCAAGGATCATCAAAGTCCAACTCCTGGTTCTGCCTAGGACACCCCAAGAGACACTCCATGTGTCTGAGAGCATTGCCCAAACAGTTCTTGAGCTCTGTCAGGCTGGTGCTCTGACCACTTCCCTGGGGAGCGTGTTCAGTGCCCAGCCACCCTCTGGGTGAAGAACTTTTCCTGGTATCAGACCTAAACCTACCCTGGCAGAGTTTCATGCCATTCTCCTGGATCCTGTCACTGGTCACCACAGAGAAGAGATCAGTGCCTGCCTCTCTGCTTTCCCTCATGAGGGAACTGCAGAATTAGAATGAGATCTTCCCTCAGTCTCCTCCAGGCTGAACAGACCAAGTCACCTCAGCCACTCCTCACACGGCTTCACCCCAAGGCCCTTCACCTTCCTCGTGGCCTCCTTTGGACACTCTCTAACAGCTCAGTGTCTTTTCTGTGTTGTGGCACCCAGAACTGCCCCCAGCACTGGAGGTGAGGCTGCCCCAGAGCAGAGCAGAGCGGGACAATCCCCTCCCTTGCTGGTCTGGTGATGCTGTCCCTGATTTCCCCTAGGACACAGGGGCCCTCCTGGCTGCCAGGGCACTGCGGGCTCAGGTTCACCTTGTCATTGACCAGGACCCCCAGGTCCCTTTCCATGGCACTGCTCTCCAACCTCTCATTCCCCTGTCTGTCCGTTCATCCAGGGTTACCCCATCTGAGGAGCAGAATGCATCACTGTCCCTTCACACAGCTGGTGATTGCCTTGGCCTCTGATCTGTCGATGTCTCTCTACAGGGCCTCTCTGTCTTCAGAGGGAGTAACCAGCTACTCCTAATTTTGTATCATCTGCAAACTTCCTTAGTATTCCTTCATGTCCTGCATCCAAGTCCCTTGTGACTTCTCTGAGTCCTTCTTGGATTTAGGGAATTCTGACTCAGGAAAGTTCCAAGGGATCCTTGGAGCCAGTATATGTGTCAGTACACCCAGATTACAAGGAAAGAGATACAATATTGGCAAAAAATTGCAGGGAGAATCATTATTTATCCACAGTAAAGTGTGGTTAAGGGTAATAGTTTTTCCTACAATCGTGCATCAAGATAATGATCTTTTAGGTAGCATCATATTCACTAAGGTGGACATTATCTCAGCTGTTTATAGCAAGGTGCTAATTAACTCCAAGACTGTGGATTTAAGCCTTGTAGAGGCCATTCACTTAAGAACTGGACTAGATGATCCATGTGGATCCCTTCCAACTCAGAATATTCTGTGATTCTGTAATTTTTTTCTCTTCAAAGATAAAAAATTAAAGAGTCTGGTTTAGAAATGGACCAAGCTAGCACATTTTTCCTGAAATGAAGTGTTAGCCAGAGTGCCCATTGATTTCCAGCATTGTTTAATATAGACTGATGAACTGAAACAGAAATCAGTCCTTTATGCTTTTGTTATTAAGCATGAAATTGGTTGCATTCTTTCTGGGCAAATTTTCTAAGGACAATTGAACAAATGGTTCAAGACAACAGTGTTCAACAAGCTTCACTGAACCATGTCATTGTTGAAGTATATTCTGTCATCTGTGACAGCTTTCAGTTGTCATTAAATGGCTTTTTCAAATGAAGGCAGTATACCACTCTAGAACTTTATTGACTGATTGGTAAAAACAAATTCACTTTTAATGTCCAGCAGTTATCCTTCTGCACTGCTTGGTTCATTCCCAAAGAAACTGCCATTTGAAAAATTATTCAAAATATTAGTTTCCTAATAGAGAAAAATAAATCAATGAGCACAAAATTTGAATTTTTGTCTCAAGCTCTTGGTAGTTTTTAGTTGTATGAGAAAATAAAGTAGAATTTGATTTGGAAGCAGTGTTAAAAACCATCAATTTCACAGACTTGTATTCTATATTCTGTAGTCTATATTTGAGACTATACTCTCCAAATATCTCCCAGGTAAATATGTCTGAAACAATAAAATACTGATTGGATCATTCCTTGGTAGAATACTGAAGAATTTTCTTAGTAAAAAACCAGTTGTGCTGGCTACGTATAAGTTCTTTTCCTTACCAAATTTTTGCATCCTCCCTCTTCTTTTTTCACACATTTTGTGCCAGAATGATTTCTTCTGATTTTTCATTAGAACTTTGTTTGCTATCTTCCTTTTACATCCATAGATCACTCTATACAAGAGTAAACTAAATTTATTAATTTACAAATTTCCTTTATTATCTATTTGAGAATGACAGCTTTTGTGTTATTCTTGCTCCAGCCAAGATAAGAAAAAATATTAATTCACTGAGACACAAAATATTTGAATTACGTGGAAAAAATGCACTGTTATTTAAAACCATTAATTATTATTTACTCTGTATACTCTTCCTTTCTTCCTTAGAGTGACTTGAAATTCCACTTAAATGGGAGCAAACCCTCTCCATTTTTATCTGTGCAGGGTTGTTCTTTAATTGAGGTTCTCATGCTATAAGAGTTCATGTTAAAGAACTCCAGTATATATTCCTGGTACAGGTTATTGATATATTAAAACTGTAAAACAGTGCCACCTTCAGTCAAAATTAATTCAGTTAAATATGAATTTTGTGATATTAATAAAGGACTAAATAGATACTCAGATCTGGCTCTGACTATCCACTGATTTGTAAGAGACACCCCTTCCTCTATCACATGGAGCCCACACGCTTCTGTAAGTGTTGGCAAAAAATTGGTGATAACAAAAATGAGTTTTTGGAAAGTTTCCCTAGTGTAGTCAACGCCTCAGCTCCTGTTTACAAAGTCAGAATCACAGTGCTTTATCTGGACCTGGAATTAATGTGTTTCTTATTTGATTCAAGTCTCTGCTGAAGGTATACCACAAGGAAGAAGCTCAGGCAT
The DNA here is from genome assembly GCF_022539315.1 of Serinus canaria. Classification (NCBI taxonomy): domain Eukaryota; kingdom Metazoa; phylum Chordata; class Aves; order Passeriformes; family Fringillidae; genus Serinus; species Serinus canaria. The sequence goes on along the minus strand of NC_066343.1, from coordinate 21,301,145 downwards.
TTCTTTCAGATGACAGTAAAACTCCAAATATGAAACTGTAGATTTTCTGCATGTCCCCTCCTAATATTGCATGAGCAATATGTTAAAATAGTGCATTTAAAAATTATAGGCAGTTGTCAATGCCATTTACAAACTTTCTTAAAGTAAGACATGACACTCATATTTTCATTGTACTCAGGACAATTTAGAGGCATTGTGTGTTTGGCATTAGACTCTTAAGTATCACAGAAACTGTCTGTCACAAGTGTAAAATTTCATCTGTGCATGAGGTTATCTTGATGATTGGAGAAAACTCAGTTACCCTGTAGTTCTACAGATGCTTGTATGCCAGATAAAACTTCACCTCTAGACATAGAGATGATTGAAAAATACTCTGAACTCAACCGATGCTTCCAACTGGTAACGTGTTATAAGGATCAATTTTTATTCCTGAAAATAGAATCAAGTGGGCATTAAATTGAAAGATAAGTTGCTTCCTAGTTGCCCCCTTTTCTGCTTATTTGCCCCCTATAGTTCTAGGACATCTCTAAGTAAATAAATAGATAAGAAAACATATAAATAAGCCTGCAGGCCTCTGGACTCATTTGCATTTTGTCTTCCTCGAAAAAAAAATAGAGCACAATATATGGTGAGGTACTACATCTGCAAATTTGGCCCTTGCAGGTCTTTGTCAGATTAAGGGTTTTTTTTGTGCCAAAGAAATATTTTGACACCTCAGGTCTATCAGGCAACTTACTCTTCCTTACCAATGCAAAAGAAGTCTGTGATTTTTGTGTTCCTCACTCTTTTTGCCTCAGTAATACAACAGTGGAACTATCCAAGTCTCTTGTTTAATGAGTAAAATTTTGGGAAATAATTTTAACACATAGTTGGGAAAAAAAATGTCATCACCTTTTAGGAGTGTACCAGAATTATTTATCAGATTCTGGAATCAAACTAGCTGCTCCACATTCTACCCCCCTGCCTTAAACTCAGGCCATCTTTTACTGTTGTTTATAAAATAATCAAACAGTATTTATTTGACCCAGACTTTTAATGGCCCCTGTCTGAGTTCATAAGTATGGAGAGATGAGCAAGAGGCTTTTCCTCTGGAGCAGCTGTTTAAGACTACTCAGCATAACTCCTGCCGTGCTGGAGCTTTGGGAGCTATAGGCAACACTTGCTTTTGCTTCTTCAGAAAACAGGCATCTGAGAGCAGAAAGAAAGAGATTCAAGCCATGTCCTGGTCCACTCCGGGCTATGGCTGCAGTGTCAAGTAGAGGGAAATCATGCTCCAACTGCCTAAGGACTGATGCAGCTCCCAAGGAGTAAATGGCACAAAGAAAATACTGTGTCTCCTAGTCTGACTTACTTTTGTCTCTTCAGCTATATGGTTAAATGCTATGTTCTGATCCTTTATTAAAAACAGTGGAAATTCATTCTCAGTTAAGTGGAGAGAATGTTTTTAAGTCAGTAAAAATATTGCTAACTGACATTAGCAGTATTTGGTGTTCCAGTTTTCCCTGGAAAGGCTGTGTTTGTAAGGAGATGTTGGTAAAAAAACCAATGAAAAATGAAAGTACCTTACTCTGCTCTAACTTTAATGAAAGAAAGGGGAAGTACATGGCTTCACAATTATCTGAGGCAAATTTGTAACAAACATCATTGCTTCTTCTCAGTACTTGATTTTACAGTTTGGTCACCAGTGGTTTATGTAAATGCATATTATTAAAGTTAAAAAGTGGAGAAAGTGAAGCAACAAAATAAATGTAAACTGAAATAAAGTGACGACAAACAAAATGTTGATGCCTTTTCCTCTGTCTAGACCCCTGTGTTGAAAGCTGTGTTTTCATAAAACTCAGACAGAATTCATTTCCATATTGAGTGCTTAATAGTTCCTGTCAGAACAAAACAGCTGTGAAACATATGGTATCCATTTCCCTGTATCACTTGGAAAAAATTTCACATGTAAATAAAACCAACATAAAAGTGTAGGCCTTTGAACCTAGAATCTTATACAATACATAAATAAGTCAGTACAGTGCGTTCTTTGTATTGGCCCATTAAGTTACATGCCTTTTGATTATTATTATTTTTATTTCTTCTTCGGAAATGTTTTCTTAAGCACTTCCAAGAGTATTAATGTAATTTTCAGACATCCATAACTACTAAGCCATACTAATCTTTTGCTTCAGATATTAATGTTGCACTGAAAGTGTATATATCTGTTTCCTTAGGAAGGTGTTCATGGCAAATTGTGTGTTTTGACCACAAATTAGATCCCACTGATATGCAGTTAGCACATGTTATAAATCTGCTTTGTTTAAACAGTATTCTTGACTTTTAGACTACATTAACTCTTAGTGTACCTTGAAAAGGGCGTAGTAACTGCCTAAATGCTTTTGTGGTTTTAGTGCTGTCCCTCAACTGATAATAACAAGACAAAGAAAACTATTTGCCAGAATTCCACTTATTATGAAGATCATCAATATTACCAGATGGGACTATTTCTGAGGGAGTACAAATTCAGAAGGATTGAGTTCATGTTCAGTAGGATTAAGAGTTCAGTTGACTTGAGCTCCTTCCCTTCTCTCAAGTCAGATTCACTGGTCAAACCATCCTGCAGTGCTCTGAAATAATTGTCTGGAAAGTCCAGAGCTATAGGTGTGGATGTGGGTGTGGGTGTGAGTGTACACAGGTTATACATATAAGGGGTGGAAAGTTTGGCAGAGAAGCCCAACATAGAGAGGAGAAGTTCAGAAGGAACATCACATTTCAATAAGTAGGCCTAATTTTTAGATCAGAGAATCACAGAATTGTTTAGGTTGGCTAGAACAGGTTAAGCCAGGTCTGTGTCCAGTTGAGTTCTAACTCTAATGTTGGAGATTTCAAAAAGTCTCTGGGCAACTATGCCAGTGGTTGACCAGTCACACAACTTAAAAAGTATTTTCTTGTGCTCAGATAGAATTTCTTATATTTCACTTGGTGCTGGTTTCCTCTTGTCCTGTCATGGAGAAGAGCCTTGTTACCACTTCTTAATGCTGAGATTCCTCCTGACCCTTTCCTTCCCCAAGCTGAACAGTCCTAGCTCTCAGCTGATGTTCATTAATTTCTTGTTCTTGTAAAAAAAAATACATCTTCCAGAGGAAACATGCATTAAAAATTGAGCTGTTGTTATTGGTGCTAAAACAAATCTACTAAAAAGCTTTGGCTAACTCTTCTGTTGCCCTCTCAGAAAATCATCCTACTCTTATGATGCCTCTCAATACAGAGCAGAGTACAAACTAACATAGTTGGGCAGGACCCCTGTAAGTGCCACTAGGGTATAACTCACGGAATGGGTCAGGTTGGAGGGGGCCACAGCAGGTTATGTGGTCCAGTCTCCCTGCTTAAGCAGGGCCATCCCAGAGCACATGACACAGGATTGTGTCCAGGTAGTTCTTGGGTATCTACAGTGAAGGAGATTCCAGAACCTCTCTGGGTAACCTGTTTCAGTACTCAGTCACCTGCCCAGTAAAGGAGTTCTTCCTTGTGTTTGGGTGGCACTTCCTGTGCATCAGTGTCTGCCCATTGCCTCTCCTGCTATTGCTGGGCACTACTGAGCAGAGCCTGCTCCCTCCTCATGAAGCCCTCTCTTCAGATACTCATAGACATTGATGAGGTCCTGCCCCAGTTGTCTGTTCTCAAGGCTGAACAGGCACAGCTCCCTCAGCCTTTCCTGGTAAGAGAGATGGTCCTGTCACTTACTAGTAACAGCCTGGACCCACTCCAGGAGCTCCATGTCTCTCTTGTACTGAGGAGCCCAGGACTGGACTCAGCACTCCAGATGTGACCTCAGCTGGGCCAAGTAAGGGTGAGGAACACCTCTAGATCGTTGCTGGCAATACTTTTCCAGAATGCCATTGGCCTTCTTGGGCACCAGCACACATTGTTGGCTCACGGACAACTTGTGTTCTTGGTTAGAACTTGATTAGAACTAATTATTTGTAAATATTACATTATGCATCCTTGAAGAAAGTTCCTTTTAGGAGTGCAAAATTCTTCACTTTTGATAGAGATGCCATTAAATCTGTTTGGATGTGAATCTGGCATGTTATCATATAATTCTTGTTTCTGGTGTTTGGCCAGGTGTATCTTTAAAGCATGCTATCATGTCACATGTCAGGTAGCACTCACTGCTAAATCAAATTCCTTTATTTCTATAGTTTCCAGCAGCAGCTGGAACTGTGGGGTCTCAACTCTTCTTGGAAATGCACAGAAACCAACAGGAATTGCAGATGTGTGCAATAAATTCAGACCAGTGAAGAGGGTTTCTCCATTAAAGCACCAGCCAGAAAGCTCTGAGAACAATGAAAGTGATGACCAGAAGAACCAGAAGGGGGAATACCAGAAAGGCAGTGATTCTCAGTCTGCACCTCCAAATGATGACCAGAGTCCAGGAGAAGGAGAGAGCCTTAAAAGCCAAAGTACCGACCCTGCTGTTCTGCTTGGGGAGCTGGAGCACTATGACCTGGATATGGATGAAATTTTGGACGTGCCTTATATTAAATCAAGTCAGCAGCCTGTTCCTTTTACAAAGGTAGCTCCTGAGAAAAAACTTTTAAATGTGTGTTCAACTGTGAACGGTCTAAGTGTCAAGACCTGTCCTGCAGGGAGCACAGAGAGCTCGCCTGCTGGCGGGACGCAGTTCTGTGTGCTGTCTCCTGTGAAAGGCGCTCAGCTGAGAAAAACGCAGCCCATTGTCCTTGATCAGCACAAGCATTCAGCAGAAGAATTAGAGCTTTTCCAGCCTTTAGTTAAGTGTAGCTCAGCCCATGAGTCTGAAGCCCAAGGCAAGGGCTTCTTCAGCAGGACACTTGCTGATCCTCTTGCTCTCAAAGCTGAGAAGACTATGCCGAACTGCCACCGGAGGACTTTCCACCTGCAGACGGCAGTGGCAGAAAGCAAGCAGCTAGAGGAGCTGAGTATGAACTGGAGCAGTGCAGGGGGCCCAGAAGAGAGGAGCGAAGAGGTGAAAAAAATTAAGAGCATCTTAAACATTGTAAAGGAAGGCCAAATATCTTTACTGGTAAGTATCATCTTTTTCATAAGAAACATAGAATAAAAGTAATCTGTGATGTGGTTTATTAGGCTAGCTAAGCTGATGTTTGTATTTTGAACCACTGCCCTTTTTATCTTGTAGACTCCTTAGAAATTAAGCTTATGGGCTTCCAAATGGAAAGTATTGATATTTAAATAAAGTATGTAGCAAAACCAAGATACTCGGTTTATGTGTGCATGGCCAAGATTGCTGTTTTATACAGTACACTGAAATTATAAAGAAGACAGATATTTTAACTAATAGGATCACTTGAATATCAAATTTAAGTCCTAACTGAGTTTTGCCTTTCACATTTATGGGTCGCTTTGCTCAATTATTCTGGTTTACCATTGTTGTTACGTAGAGGTTGATGATGGGAACAGAGAGGCTTCTGTTGTATTCTGATTATTATTCAAGAGTGTTTATGCTGCCTTGTTGCAGCAGCATTCTCAGGGAGGAGCTTTCTGTAAAGCTTTGTTGGCCTCTGACCCGTATGAAGGTTTTTTTTAGTAAATTCAAGCGCTGTGATCAGGCACTGTCAATGATGGTTTCCAAAGTAACTGGCTGCAAGTTAGCACGATGCAGAGCATGTGATCTCCACATGCAACAGCTGGTGAAGGCACAGTGTATGTATAAAAACTGGTTTTGTTAGATTTTTGTTTAGCTTCTCTGTTTAGCAGTCTAGCTCAAGCACAAAGGCCTGCCATTAACATAGAAACAAGGACAAAGGAAGATATTCAAAACTAGACAGAGGCAGAAGAGAATTACAGATTACTCATAAAGAAATAAAAGCAAGTTAAATTAGTTAAATTCATCCTGAAACAGAAATTGGGGGGGAAAAAGAGGACAACATAGGTAAGAAAATATGTATTTTTTCCAAACTGGTTGAAACCTCTTCATGAAGTACACTTATGGAACAATATTCTGGCAAGACTACATAACTTTGTTATTGCTACTTCTTGACTCTGTCTTCAATCTTCTCTTGTTCTTTTGGAGTTTCTCAAAAAGAAACTCCAAAAGAGTTTGTCTTTAAATTAGAATTGGGCAGAAATAATGCATTTCATCATAGTGGTGATGAACTTCGACTAAATATCTCAGCAATTTTTTTCATGGAAACAAGCTATTACACAAAATTCTTCTGTCATGTGCTTTAACTATGTTTTAAACAGTGCATAGCATAAGCTACCACCACTTTTGTGATGAGCAAAATTAATCAGGAATGTCTTTCAGAAGTCTTGAATATTTTCTCTTCAATTACTTATCAATATAATACAAAAAAAAAAAAAGAGAAAACTCAAAATATTCAGAAATTATTAATATATTTTGCTGTTAACTTCTTGATTAGACTAGAGCAAAGACTTAGTGGTACTTAAGATCTTGCACTGTTGCATGACAATTGCATGAGAAGGAGAGAAACATCACAATTAATCAAGCCACTGAACATCCCACTTCTGTCCTTATGCTAATAGTACCCAGGTTCTATACAGTGAAGTGAAAAGCTCTGGGTTTTGACTTTTAAAAGAACATGCTTGTTGGGAAACCTCCTTGTATTTGGCTTGTGTCTGGGGCTGTGAGGATAAATGTATCTTTTTATCCTTAGCTGTAACTAACATACGGCTTTTTTTTTAACAGCCACATTTAGCAGCAGATAATCTGGATAAGATCCACGATGAATGTGACAACAATCTGTTGCATGTAGCAGCATCAAAGGGACATGCAGAATGCCTGCAGCATCTCACGTCTTTGATGGGTGAAGACTGTTTGAATGAACGAAACATTGAGCAGCTAACTCCAGCTGGGCTAGCAATAAAGGTAACGGGCCCTTTCTCTACTGTAAGGTGACATAAAGGTCATTTAGTTTCCTCCTGTGATGGCAGTAAGAAATGCATCCAGCAGGATGTTATTTTTCAAGCTTTATAAGTGAAGGGAAAAAGCCCTGTTGGCTGGTACTATATAAGCAAAGTAAAATGGATTGCTACACAAGGTGTAATATCCACTGTAAAATAATGACAATTTTTACATTGTTATCAATGCATATGCATTAATTTTTAAATCAGTCTACTGAATCTGAAGACCATTTTTTATATTTCAAGCAGCTTTCACTTAACTTGTATTCAGTTGTTTCTTTAGGGAGAATAACAGTTTCTTGTTTTTTACAAGTACTGGTATAATCTTGTAAGACAAGTGTGAGAACAAGTTTACAAAGCATAAAAGCACCTTGAGGTGAAAATTCCAGGTTGTCTAAAGCAGCTGATGATTTAACCATAGTAGTTCTGGTTCTTTGGTGAGATTGAATGGTTAAATGTCATTCCTTTTATCCTCTAAATTCCTTAAGAATGAAGAAGGGAAGAGTTGAAACATAATACTAGAGTTTCTGTTTCTTTGAGGGGGTTTATTGTTACTTGCTTCCTGGGAAACTGAGAAGACTGGTGGATTCCAACCTGCAGTTTTGCATATTTGAGGCATCATTTCAATGACCTAGGGCCCTACTGCAGGTGGCAGGGTTGGGGTTTTTTATTTTTCTGGGCCAAGCTGTATGATTAAAAAATTAAACCGATCCTAGTTGTACTAATGAAATGCTCTGAAATCTTGGCCTGTAGCAAACTGTATATTTACAGCCTGCCAGTTTAAAGTCTCAGAAAATTTTTGCAATTTTTCTTTCTTGTTTATTCAAGGTAGGTATATAACATGTTTGTAAGCCAGTAAATTCTGATACTTATTACTTTTGTGGAAAAGAGGTGCACACCCCAATAGTACAACATTACGGGAGTTACAAGTGGTATACAGGAAGAGCAAGAAAAATAAATATCATTGTATTGGTGTTGAAAACCACTCTGGAAGTAAGAATCAAGAGTCACAAGATTTAGTTAAGCCAGATGACTTAAAGGCTCTTGCAGAACTTGGCAATGACCCAGGACAAGTCCAGTTATGTAGGTCATTATTAGAAATACTTGTGCTGGGGCACCCTCACTTGCAGGAAGAACTTCAGCACATTCACACTCTTTTCTGTGAATGACAAAGAATGCTCAATTATTATTGGAAGTAAAGGAACCAATTGTTAAATAAGCCAGCCTTTCTGCAGAAAAAGACAAAAGGTGTTATTGGCTTATTCTTTAAATTCTTAACAAGCTGGAAATTTCTAATAATTCTGATAAACTTTTTGCTCTCTAGTAGATGTGTTTAGAATGGAAACAGCTAGACTTTAGAATGAAATCTAGACTTTTTTTTTTTCTTGTTTAGAATGGTCAGCTGGAGTGTGTTCGGTGGATGGTGAGCGAAACAGAAGCTATTGCAGAACTCAGTTGCTCAAAAGACCACCCAAGCCTTATTCATTATGCAGCTTGCTATGGCCAGGTATGACTTTCTTTTACTTCTTCAAATAGGTGACTTAGATGCTTGTGCAAGAATTTGAATTACAGTGTGTGTGTCATTGTGTGGCTTTTAATTAAGGTGTTCTGAATTAGTTGAAGTATAGCAAAATCTTTCCTAACTTAACTTGTGTAATTTTTTCAGCATTTTCCCCTCTAAAGTTGTTTGCTTGTTTGATTGATTAATTGTTTTTTGTTGTTTAGGTTAGCTGGCATATTAGGTCAACCAGTAAATCCTAAGAATGTCTACAGAGATTAGCTGTCACCTAGAGGACTTATAGAATACATCAGAAGAGCAAAAAAATTTTGCAATTTAGGAATTCATTGTATTGGCAGTGAAGTAAGGTGGAACTTGAACATCGTCTGTCTAGCTTTAGCCACTTTAGTTGAAAACTACATACAAACGTAAGTTGTAGATTCACAGAATATTCTGATTTGTAAGGGACCCACAAGGATTATCAAGTCCAACTCTTAAATAAATGGCCCATATAGGGCTTGATCCCATAAGCTTGCTGTTATTAGTACCATGCTCTAGCCAGCTGAGTTAATTGTAAATCAATCCTGTTTCACACCTAACTTGTCTATGAAAATAACAATGAGACACACTGAAGTACAGCATTCTAGTGCTTTGCTAATATCTGGAGGAACATATATGCCACTTACTTACACTACATTCTCTTCCCACAATGTCTGTTTTCTCCTAAGTATATCTTGCAATAACCCATCTTCAAGGGACCTTCTCCAGGATCTATTGTGAAAGAAATAGTGATCAGTTATTCTTCTCTAATCTCTTTGGCAGATGGACCATTTTATCCCACAGTTTCTTTGACAGACATTTAAGATAAATCACAGAATCACAGAATCATAATCTGGTTTGCGTTGGGACCTTAAAGATCATCCAGTTCCAACTCCCCAGACATTGGCATGGACACCAAACCTCATTGATTTTGTGCTAGTGTTTTTCACTCTTCTTAAGAGACAGCAAACAAAATATAACCACCAAGAAAATATTCTTTGTGTGTGTGGTTGTCTCATTCAATGCCAATTATTATGGCATATTTCTGTTGCTAACAGCTTCTGTCCGAGCATGAATTTACTGTTGGAAATTCATGCTCGGACAGGAAAGGAAAGGAGGCAGGTTTGGACGGCTATGGAGCTGGGAATCTACCTTTTCTCCTGCTGTTTCTCTAGGCACAGAGACGCCCTTGTTTTCATGCTGTGCAAAGATCTCCTTTTTTCTGCACTTTCCTACCATACAGGTGTTACTCGTGCGAGATAGGATCCTGCTGGATATACGTATGGATTGCTGGTGTTGGCAAGTTGCTGCAAACTCAGCACTGAGGATAAGGAATATGTGAGCCAGATCAGAACTGGATTAGAGAAAATAGTGCTTGCTACTGGGAAGAAAAAGTTGGGAAGAGAAAGTTGCATGTGAACTTAAATTCATATCTTCACTTGATTAACCTGATTTTGTCCTCATCTCTAAAGATATTTATATAAACTAAAGACAATAAAGTTTTGGGGTTTTTTTTAGTGAGCTATGCTATCTACTGCCAGGAACAAATCTGGCACACTTTATCTAGATTCTTTTCAAAGGAGAACGGAAGCTCTACCACTTAAGAAACACTAGTTACAGTCAGCCACCCATGAAATTTGAAAAGGTGATAGATAAATTGCTGCCAAATTTTCTTTGTTAGCTGAATGCCAAACAAAGTTCATATGTAATGCCAATTATCTTTTTTTTACAATCCATAAACAACCTTCAAACACGAGGGAATATTAAGGCTGAAGGGGTGCCAGACTATCTTACCCAACTGTGTTAAGAAAAAAAAAAAACTTTGAGAAATTTAAATGCTTACTTGGCACTGTCCTGGAAGCTTTAATTTATTTTACCATTACTTACATGAGAGATAATCCATATAAACACTGGTCTTGGCAGAATTACAAGAGTAATATTTTTACAAGGAAGACCTGTTATTGAATCCTTTTCTAAGAGAGTCAGTCCATCCATTGTTTCTCCAGGCATTAGACATGCACGCCATATTTTTCTTCAAGAATTATAGTTTAGAATGGACAGCAGAAGGGAGTTCATAGCAAAGTTCCTGTGTTAAAGGTCATCAAACTACAGTCATGGCCTGCCTCCAAGGACAAGTCAGCAACATTTTATTTTTCCAGTGGGAGAGGGGACTGCATAAGTTAATCTGATTGGAGAACAAAAGCTCAAAGTCAACCTGTAGCCTGGTCAGCATAGCTCCTAGCAAGGGTTTCTTTAAGCATGAGATTATGCAAGAGAAACCATGCTGGCTGGCAGGCCTTTTCACACTGGGCATAAGTCATGAGTACAGGGCATGCCAGCTGTCTGACCCAGTTCACCAGCCATGGGAAGGTGGGGGTGCCATCCTGAGTGCACATTGTCCTGGTCCTGACTTAGAGCTCCATGGGCTGGAATGCCTTTCCATCAGGGATGTTGTGGTAGTATGGACTGCACAGGTAAGAGGCAGAGGGTGGGGAATGCCAAGGATTTAGGGTTTCTGAACTCCAGAGACTCTAGGTAGACTTTGGCCAACCAGCCTAAAGCATGACTGAGGATCTAGAAGAGATCCTGTGCATGCCTTGATGGTTGTGCTGTTCTGGAGAGCACAGTGGGAGGGAGTGTACGACATTCAGATATGCAGACCTAACAAAACACCTTTGTTTTACAACCCCAGATATTTGTCTTCCTGTCTAATGTCATTATTACAAGGGCAATGTTGTTTTCACTCACTCCTGCTCCTCTACTGTGAAGAGATACTGGGAAGGCCAGCTCATTTAATTAATATCAAGTGTTGGGGCTAGGATTAACTATAGAGTCAGTACTCTTCAGCATGCTAACCCTTCCTTCTGTGGGCCATCTAATGATTTAAGTGTCCCATGTTGTTGTGCTCTCTTCTCTAAAAGTCATCTGATGCAGCCAAAGTCAGCAGCCTCTCCCAAATTTTCCTGAGATCTCTTTGGAGGGAGATTTGAATTATGGAAGGTCTAGAATATGCCAGAGAGGTGTTAATAACTGCTAGAGCATAAGCATTTTTAGGTCTTAAAAGTAACAGATATACTGAATAATTTATCAGTATTTATCAGTTCCTACTACTTCACAAAAAAGTGATTTTTTTTTCATTGTCTTCATCTGATGAATTTTCGTACTATATTTCCTTTTGTTTGAATAAATTAAAGACTATAAATCTATTCCAAAAAAGATTTTTCCTACAAATACAATTATGAATCTTATAGTGAAATGTGGCATATTCTGATATATGATGGTTTTGTTTTCCCTAGTCTTAAGTGAAAAAAAATTGTTTTCTTGGGATTTATTTAGTCAAGGATAAATTTGTTGAAACACAAACTGTTTGAGTAGATCTATGATGTTGTGCTGGTGATCACTTAGTGCACAGGGAGTCCTACATACAGATAATTGAATAGGGCCACCCAACCACTTGATTTCCTTGTTGATAAGATAAATTACTAGAAAGCATAATTTGCTCCATGCTGATTGTGATAATAAAATTACAGAACATTCTTAACATTCTTAATATTCCATTCTTAATATTCCAAAGAAATATATGATTTCAAGGCTATAGCTGTCTTCCAATTCTTCAGATAAGTTTTGCTAAAATATTTTTCTTTTCATTATTAAAACATAGGGGCAATTCGTAGGGGTAGTATAATTCATCTTCCTTTTTGGCCAACACTACTGGCATATTGAGAAATGCTCAAAAGTATTTTTAAAGGGATTTGTGATCTGTAGTCATCTCTCCATGCTGGCTGTCAGCTGTGTTGGGCATTCAGCCAAAGAGAAGTCAAAATACCTATGCCTTCACCCTGTAGTAAGAACAAAATTGCTTCTAAAGTGAAGATATGAAGAAGATAAGCATCAGACAGAGTAGCTCTCTGAAGCAGTAAGCAGAGACCCAGATGCATGAATGGGCAGAATCATCCTGGAGTGGCTCTAGAAGGGTCCTCTCCTTTTCGTTGTGATTAAAATTTCTGTAGTACTCTTACACAAAAAATGCAGGTTTGTATCCAACCTTTTTAGAATTTTCTTTCTTCATTATTATCCTTTCTCTTTTCTACTTAATTACTGCTCAGAGTCCCATATGTTCTTTCAGTACTGTTTTATTTAGGTCTACTTTAGTTTTCCACATTTCTGATTTTGGGTGATTTATGTACTTATGTGTCACTGAAGCTGCTGAGGTGCTGCAGGTTTAAGTCTGTGGATCAGCATTTGCCTCAGCAACACTAGAATCCCCAAAGCCCCCTTGAACTGGAGCTCTGAGTCAGTATAGCATGATACATATCAAAGAAAGATATTAAAAAATACATGTTTAAATAAAAAAGTTTTATCCTAGAAAGTAATCTAGTCTTTTCACCTTTTCAGATAGAAAAACTGGGAAAACAACTGTAGTCAGCTTTCATGGACCCCCTTTTCTATGTAATCTGTAGATTTATTCTAGATTTTCAATATGCATTGTATTCATCATGGCAAAATGAAATTTAATCTGGAATGTCATGGGAAGTTCCTAGATAGAAGAAATTTTTTTCCAAATAAACTCCCTGGGGGAAATAAGAAATCAAAAAAGTTTAGTGCACATATATAACTCTCCACTGTTAGAAAAGAATACTCAAATAAATATGTATTGCACCTACATACACACAAAAAAGGGTATTAAAAAAAAAAGTTTCTACTTCAGTTTTGGCTTCCAGACCTTCAGTGACAATTTTTTGCAGTCCAAGTCTCCCCATCCTTCCCAACATACAGGGCATAGAGGTCCATGAGACAATATACATTGAGTTCTCAGGGTAGCTGTATTTTCTGGTTTTAATTGTATTTCTTCTTCTTTAGCCCAACCACAAAGAGATGGGGAATGATTATAGATTTGAAGAATCTAGCTGCTCAGCTCTGTCATCTGAGCATAATCCTATTTTAATTTTTCAGAGAAGCTTTTGTGAAGTCTGACCAAATTTCTCAACCTGATTTTCACCTTGATATATGGGGATCATTCTTCCTTAGGTTTCATCACCAGCCCAGAGGCTCACACAATCTTCATGTACAATTTCTCAGAATGTGTTACAGTACTCGTATTTTTCCTATTATTTCTTTTTATAAAATAAAGTATTTCAGCTTTTTTTCTTGGGGCAAAAAAAGAAACCTAAAACCCCCAAAAAGACAACCAGAGTTCCATGAGGCACTAAGCCTACAAAGTTAAGAGAGACTGAAAACTAGGAATTATTGGATAATATTAGTAATATATGACAGCACCAGTATTCCTTTTCATTATTTCTTTTCTTTTGTGACATTTCTTTGCCCTTAGGAGAAAATCCTTCTGTGGCTTCTTCAGTTTATGCAAGAACAAGGGATTTCACTGGATGAAGTTGACCAGGATGGAAATACTGCTGTTCACATAGCTGCCCAACATGGCTATCTAGGATGCATACAGGTAGAGTGATAGCTACAGCAGAAACCTCTAAACCTCAAGCTTGAATGACAAAAAAAAAAATTAGAAATCTAAGTGGGAATAATTATTGATACATTAAAATATATCAGAAGGAAGAACTTTAAACCAGTAGGAGTGAGACTGAAATATTGAAAAGCTCTGGGTTTTGATTCTATTTTCGAGCATGCTGTTGTAAGCCTAAGCTAACTTGTATTGCGAGATGAAAGCATGATTATATTGTTTATGTATAAGCAGCTAGTGTGTATGTTTTTGTGTTACAAAAGGGAAGCCAGTGCAGATATGCATACTTTTCTCATTACTCTGATATTTTCCTTCTGTTTCTTTTTCCATTGAAAAAGGATTGTTGTAGCTATTGCGCTCAGGGGAAATATAAAAGATGTGTTTGTTGAACAATTTACACCTTGAACAAGCCATCCTTCTCAGACTTACCGCCCTGGAATGATTCTGTGCTATACAATGAAGAGTGATGCTGATTTCTAACTAATTTTCAGTAAATCATCTTGGCCACTGAAAAAAATATGGTTCTATTTATTATTCTATAGAGGTGCTAAAAATGGTCATTTGTCCAGCTGAGAAGGTTTACCATCTACAGTTCTTAAAAGAGCTAGAATAAACCAGTTTGGATATCTGTGGTCAGTGCAGATATACCAAAAATCATGGAGTTGAACTGGATGGCTGGTCACAGAGTCGTAGAACCATTAGACTCTTAAGGCTGGAAAAGACCTCAATCATCAAGTCTGACCAAACTAGCACCACCACCATGTTCACCATTAAAGTGTGTCTTCAAATGCCACATCCACACCGGTTTTTTTTGTCCAGGAACACAGACTGACCACTTTAACTGGTCAGTCTGTTCCAGTGCTTAACAACCCTTTCTGTGATTTTTTTTTTTCCTGATAGCTGTTCTAAACTTCTCCTGGCACAACTTGAGGCTACTTCCTCTCATCCCATTAACTTGTTACCTGCAAGAAGAGGCCAATTCCTACATGCCTACAACCTCTTACCAGGCAATTGTAGAGACCAATGTTCCTTTTCAGTGTCCTTTTCTCCAGGCTAAACAACCTCAGCCTCATAGGGCTTTTGCTCCAGACCTTTTCCCAGGTCTGCTGCCCTTCCCTAGATTTGCTCCAGCACCTCAATTTCTTTCTTCTTGTGGGGGGCCCAGAACTGGTCACAGGGCCTGAGGTCTCACCAGTGCCCGGTACAGGAGTATGGTCACTGCCCTAGTCCTGCTGGCCACACTATTGTGGACACAGGCCAATGTCCTTGGCCTTCAAGTGCAGCTGAATCTCATATAGTTGGCCTCAGTCCTTTGATCTAGTTTGTGTAGATCCCTCTGTAGAGCCTTCCTGCCCTCCAGCAGATCAACACTCCTGCCCAACTTCATGTATCTGTGAATTTACTGATGATGCATTTGATCCGCTTGTCCACGTTGTTAATTACATTAAACAGGACTGGCCCTAACCCTGAGCCCTGGGTAACACCACCACTGACCAGCCACAATCTGGAGGTAAATTCACTCACCACTGCTCTCAGAGCTCTGCCATCCAGCCAGTTTTTCACTCAGTGAACATCATAGGCAGCCAGATGCTCCAGGAGAATACTGCGGGAAACCATATTAAAGGCTTTACTAAAATCTAGGTGAACACATCCACAACCTTTTCCTCATCCATTACGCAGGTCACTTTGTCATAGAATGAGATCAGGTTGGTCAAGCAGAACCTGCCTTTCATAAACCCGTGCTATGGGTGAGATCCCCTGGTTGTCCTATACTTATTGCATGAGGATGGTCAAGATGATCTGCTCTATGAACTTGCCTGGCACTGAGATCAGGCTGACAGGCCTGTTCTTCCCTGGATCCTTCCTTCTTCAAACCCTTGTTATATGTGAGGGCCAAGTTTGGCAACTTCCAGTCACTGGAACCTCCCTGGCTGATCAGCACTCCTGGTAAATTATTGAAGGTGAAGCAACTAACGTTGTGTTAATTGCAGATGTACCCTCTGTCCATCAAATTTGCTAGAACCATTAGTCACAGGAGTACATTTCAGTGTTTGTGTTGTCAGCACTTTGAGCAAAAGCTTTTTGGAGAAGAAATAATAATGAAATTATTCCAGGAAATTGCAGAGATGTATTTGATAAATAAACAAGTCATTGCAGAAGAACAGATTAAAAAAAACAAATAATCTCTTGGCAGAAAGGCAAGAAATGAAAATTAAAATTATTAAGTCAAGTTAGGGAGGAAAACATGTCTAAGAAGGAGCAGTAGTTCTCCAAGGACTCAGATATGTATCAGTAAACATGTTTTTACTGTAACCATGCGTGAACCAGTCCACATCATTCTTCAGGCCACTGTAAATACAGAACATTTGTATTAGTACAGCCCAAAAAGAAATAGGAGAGTTAATTTTCATTAGCTAACCTCTCCAGAGATCTAAGGATATTTCTGCACAGTTATGTTGGATCTACAGCTGTAGAGCTATTATTATTTTTTAAAATTATTATTATTACTATTACTATTACTATTATTATTTTTACAGTCCAGTTATATATTTGGTCACCCAGAAGACATTACACTGTAAAAGCCAGTTTGAGAGTATCACAAAATAAAAAAAGGAAAACAGGTTGAGCTGAGTGAATAGATTTAAAAAGAAGACAGTCAAATAGATTTGGAGGACATGACCATCTCTGCATTTTCTTGTTGAGGGAAAATGTCTTTTTTCTTAAAGACTTGAGGAATGGATCCTGTCTAAACTCGTAAATAAAATAAACAAACCATCACATCCATGCTGAATCTGGTGGGTTTACTGTTGTATTTAGACAATTGCTATGATCAGTTGGAAAAAATGGGTAGAATAAATGTTTATGATTTGTTGGTGGGGGGCACTGTTGTGGTAGAGGGTGTGCTTAGGCTTCCTATGGAGTATGTGTTTAGGGTTGCTATCTCAACAGTGCCTCATCAAGATGTGCAGTGCATTTGAAGGAGAAATGGGCATAGATTACTTTGAACAGAGTGGTGACATCTGCAGGCTGTTTTCATGGATAAAACTAAACAAAGAAGGGATTAGCCCTGCTTCCCCTGTGAAGAACAAACCTTCATAAATGGTTAGAATTTATATAATAATGGCTTAGGATTCTAAAGATTATTTTATTTTAGGTAAATATGCAATTCAACAAGTGCTGTTTATTGAAGTGAGGCCATGAGAAATAAGTTATGAAAATATCTAGTGGTGATAAAAATACTCAATGTCAGTAATATCACTTCACTAACACCTCACAGTCTTAAATGTAGTTGATGTTTTGGGCTGTGAAACAAAATAAGCTCTGTGCCCAGTAAGCTTACAGTCTAATTTAAAATAATGTACTGTAAATAATCTGGTAAGAAGAAAAAAGTGATAAAGGAAACAGAGGAACTATAGGCAGCAGCATAAAAAAAAAAGAAGAATCACAGGCTGTCAGTGATTCCCTGGCCTGCTTAGTCACTGTGTTTATGACCATATGATGATGCTATCATGTTTCAAACTATATGATTACCTTCTGCAAGGTCATTACTCTCCTTTGTTTTCTTTCTTGACAAATTAAGCCCAACCTATTGATATGAGATGCAGTGCAAGAGTTCGTAACTTTCATTTCCGTATGGTTTTAGCAGATCAGACAGATCACCCATTCCACTTCTCTCTCAGCAGATGTCGAGGTCTCTGTGTCTGCTGTTTGTGGTCAGCCTCAAGTCACTCCAACCCTCAGTGGTTTACCAGCTCTGCTTGGATAAGTCATCCAAGAGCTCGGCCATTCAATTCCTCTTCTGCATGTGTATGCATAAAGTTAATGATGCTGTAGTTTCTGGCTGTACAGGATCACAGGTTTTCCTAGGGGTTGGTATCAATGCACTGCTGGGAATATTTAGGTCCTATTTTACCTGTCCATCAATGCAAATGGCTACTAACTCTGATTATCACAAACAGATCATAAAGAGGGAAGACTTGGTCTCAAATCTTGCTTCAGTTATTGCATGTCTTGAGGCCAGCCAGCCAGAACTTTTTTTGCATTTTGATCACTCGTTGTTCTAGTCTTAGAGTGACTCAGATGTCATGCTTACAACCTGGATGGTTCTCCAGCAGCAAGCTAAGGTTCTCTGCTGGTGCTGTGAGTAACACAGGGACATACATCAGAGTATAGGATCTTAGGATCTTTTTCTTTAAGTCTAAAAGCTGAGACATATTTCAGTATGTCTTCAAAAGAAAGTAGTGACTAACCAAGCAAGTGCAAAGCAATGAGATTCTCTCAGCATTAAAAAGCCACAGTGACCTAACCCCCCACAAAATATCAACTAGATTGATACAGTCATTGTACAGTTCTTCATGTGCAGTAAGAAATTTGTGCCTATCTGACCTAAAGTATCTGCCCTGTCTTTCATATCTAAGCATTACTTAGTCAAGGAGACAGGACACTGAGACTCCCCTATGGAGTGTTTTAAACATAGGGATTCTGCTGTAGTAGAAAGTGGAGAGTTAAACAAAAAAAGGAGTCAGCAAATACTGTAGCAAAGACATTACTAAAATGAGATTCTAAGGGTGTGTTGCAATACTTTTCAGTGTAAAGATCCCAAGAAAAGACCTGGTAAGCTATTACAGCTTATCACTACCCACTATAAATTGGCTAGCAATGTGTTCATGCTGCTGCTGCTCTGGACTCAGATGCCATCTAGAACAGATGTCCTGTGTCTTCTTTTCTAGGTCTGCCATGTGTAAAGTTATCACAATGATCTGTAATACAGAGATATGTTCATCTGCAAAAGTTTGTTACTGTGGTGCAGGAGAGAATCAATAGGTGGCCAAACAAAAGTCCTCTGTTTTCATTTGGTAGTCCCACTCACTGTATGAATGCTACAAGTGATGCTATGCTATACAAATGAATGAACAGAAAACAAATTCATTTAGTAGAACTTCAAGGAGAGAGGCGGGAATAACATATACAATGTAGTCTCTTTATAGCTCTTGTGAACTGCGGCTCACTCTTCTATGTTCCTGTTGCACCTGAGTGGTAGATTTTGTTGGTATGTGGTTTTAATTCTAGCTTCAAACAGATTTGTCAGTGACTGAATTTTAAAAATTACAGGCTTAGACTATTGTTTTTCAAGGATTTTATTCAGGAGTGCTTTTTGTCCAGCCATTCTTGCACTGATCAGAAGTCCCAGTAGAGATTTACACTTACAGATGTCACTGTTCCCTTTTATGTTTTTACAGACATTGGTTGAATATGGAGCAAATGTCACCATGCAAAACCATGTGGGAGAGAAACCCTCGCAAAGTGCTGAGCGACATGGGCACACCATGTGTTCCCGCTACTTAGTGGTTGTGGAAACATGTATGTCACTGGCCTCTCAGGTTGTCAAGCTGACTAAGCAGCTGAAGGAGTAAGTGTTTCATTGTTAGCAAGAGGGGTTGATCTTAAAACAGTACCCTAATTCATCTTCAGTTTATTAGCAGTCTCTATTTTCTTCTTCTTCTTATATATGACATTTTAAAGTTGGATTTCTACCTTATTTCCCCACTCTTTCCTGCTCTCGAATATTTGCTCCTTCACCTTTAGCAGCTCAGTTTTTCAGATGTTCTTTTTGTGGCAGTTTGCTGTGGACATACATGAAGGGAGTGGCAGCTGAAAGGGGTACGTATGAAGAAATCTATTCTCTTTTCCCTTTGCATATCTGGCAATCACATCATTACAGATCATCATTTCTGCTCATATAGCATGCTTTTATCTACAGGTTACAGTGCTGGGTGTTGATGTTGGGAGGAATAGTAGAGACAGTAAGTGCAAGGAATTTTTTTTGGTCTTGGAAAGTCACCAAAACATACAAAGGCTATGCAGAAAATATCTTCTGTTCTATGTTTCTTCATATGAACTGGTTTTAATATTTTGGTATGGTTTTTATTAAATATTCTGTAAAAAGCCAATTGTTTTGAAACACAAATTATTCTAGTTGCTTCCTTTAATTGTAGATACAGTTACTGTGGCTTAGCATGTTAGTATCCTCATAAGACTCTTAGAAACCATCAGCACTGACCTGACATTGTTCCAGCACAGATATGTGATCAAGATGTCAGCTATCACAGTCCATGACTTCTAATTACCCCAATGACTTCTAATTACCCCATGTTTCAAGGACACCATATCATTTTATGGTGATTAACATGTAGCTACCTGTATTAGGTATGAATTACAACACACTACTAACAGGAGAGCTGCAAAGTGGCCTCAGTGAGAATGAGTGAGGGATTTCCTTTTGCTAGGCAGAACTCTCTAAAACAGACCCACTGCAGGACACAGCTAAGCCCCACTGGTCCTAAACATACCTAAAAAAAGGCAGAAAATGCCAGAGAGACAAAGGAAACAGAAGAGTGATAATCAGAGGGAGCAGCAAGGCCAGAGGGGCTGGAGGTGCACCAAGGTAGAGAAGGCATACCCCCAGATGGTCCCTAGAGTACCCATGGTAGAGCAGGTACATCCCTTGAAAGGGCTGCAGCCCATGGAGAAGCCCAGAGCCAGTGATACCCTGGTTGGAATGCAGCCTGTCAAAGACCCACCCTGGAGAACAGGAAAGGGTGAGAAGAAAGGAGCAACAGAGAGAAAGTGCTGCACATGAACCCTGACCTGTGCTGAGTATTGGCTTGCTGAAAAGACTGGGGGTAACCTGCAGCAATGACAAGAGGGCAAGAGAGGTTTCTGGAGTGAAGCCTGGAAATGGTGAAGAGGAGCTAGACATGCAGGTGAATCTGGGAGAGAAGTTGAGCTTGGAAGAGGGGAGGATAGATAATTTAAATGTATTCCTTATTTGATTCCCAATACCTGAACCAGTAATGAAATATTTATGCTAATAAACCATGAATTAACTTAAATTCCCTATGTTGAATCTCTTTTGTCCATGACAGTAACAGGGAAGTGAACTCTGTCTTTATGTTTACTTTTTGCTCTTGCAATATTTGCATGCTTTTACATTTATAATGTCAAAAATACAAACACTGAACTGAGCATCATTATAACATTTACCATTTTCATCATTTTATACCCTGTCAATGTTCCCTGGATATGCCAATATACTTTTTGTATTTGTCCATTTGTTGAAAAATGCTCTCATCTGACATAGAGCAGAAAAATAAACTTAGGGCATTTTCCTAGAAGACAGAATTAGCTGCTAACTCCTATCATGAGTAATATAATGGAATATATTTTCTCCATAATTTAGTAGAAAAAAAATCAAAACAAGAAACACACACACACCAGGAAGAGGAGGTGGCAACCACAGAATACCCATGCTTCAGTTCTTTTTCTGTTCTCACACAGTACTTGATAGGATTTTACCTCTCGGAAAGAAAGGAGTTGCAATGTGAGTCAGCAGGCTGCTTACTCACACAGAAATAGTCTAGTTGTGACTTTCACCACAAAAGCATTAACACTTAACCAAGTATCCCGTTGTCTCACAGACTGCATCCATAGGAAGTAATTGAAATTATTCTTATCTGGCTCCTGATGAGTTTCTTTGCTTGTCTCAGCTCGAGTTAAATCTCCTTCCCTTCAGCAGCCTATTTTTAATGCTTCAGGTCAGTTTCAGTAAGTGCAGCAGCAGCCTTTTCTCCCTCTTCTACAGAGATGTGTCTCTTGTGGAACCCCATTGCTGTTTACTGAGGCAGTGAAATAATCTATTTTCTTCTTGAAGGAGCAGCTTCTGCATGGCTATTTGGGCTGCAGGCCTCAGGCCACAAGAGGTTTTGATAAATGCAATGATAAATGCATGTTTTGATAAATGCAATGTTCAGAGGCTCATGCTCAGGAGCCAGAAGGGATGATGGAAGAAGAAGACTCTTGCCCTGTTTTGCAGTTGTCATCCTTCTGAAAAATCCAAGGAATGTACAAAGTGCATCAATGGAGCAGCTTGTCAAGGGGCCTTATTTGCAGCAGGAGAATTCACTGTCTGCATCTCCTCTGAAAATCCTGAAAGAAGTTAAAAATGTCCTGAAGACATTAGATGTCAACAGATGGGAGTGAAGTTTGCTATCCCATTCTTTGAAATGTTCTTAACATAGCTGTAACATAGGAATAACTGCAACCTGGGCAGTTGAGCTCTCTTTCCTGGATTTTCACCAGTACTTCTCCCAGGGTTAATGAACACTGCTCTAGAGACAGAAGAGGTGTGATTGTAGCACAATCATACCTCAGTGTTTTGACCTGAATGGTCAGAACACTGAGGGCTCTTGTGTGTTTCCCAGCCTTCCCTCAGCTTCCATAAGCACGAGCTGCAGTCTTCTTTTTTCTGAGTGCCTTATTGATGAAATATAGGAGCCTCATCTGGTAATACAATTTCCCCAATCTAAGAAATACTGGAATGGTTGATATTCTGCAAGAAGAAAAACAGTGTGGAAACTCTCTTAGACAAGTACTTATCAAGACCTAAATCTTCAAATGTTTTAACCTAAAGAAGGATGTATCATCTTCCATTCTCTTTTTTATGAATTCTTCAAGTCATCAAGCAACAAAGAGGAGTTCTAGGGAGAAGTTATTCCAAGCTGTCATACTGCTTGGAGCCATTTATTAACAGAAGACATAAAATCAAAACAATAACATAATTTTTTTTTTTTCAGTTTTCACATCTTTCAGCTCTTTGAACCAAAGCAGCTCAGATGACAAATTCAGAGTATAGAAAAATATTTTGAGCTGAGTGTAAGTCTCCATTCAGGGGCAAAAGCCTTTATATTTGGAAAAAGGAAATAAGGGGAAATTACAAATGTTCCATCAAATCTTCACAAGAGGATTAGCTGAGGGTTTCCACTGAAAGGGGAAAAACAAGCAATTCTTTCCATAGGTAGAAAGGAAAGTGGCTCACAAAGACCTGGTGTTACTGGCTTAAAATGCAAGCTTTGCTTTAAATCTCTTGCTAATTACAGGTTTTTTTCAATCCATTATGGCTTTCTGAGCTAAACAGAATACTTAGACCAGTCACAAAAGTTTCCTATAGAGGCTGTACAAAGTAATTTACTTTCATTTTACTTCCTGTGGTCTTCACAGGTCTTACAATCTTAGTTATTCTCTCACTGATTTCTCCTGCCCAAAAAAATCCTTAGTTGGCAGTGTAGAAAATTCCTGCTTGCCGTATAACTTGTATTATTTGGACTTTCCTGGTCTGAAGAAACCATGTCAGAATTAATGACAAAAAGTGAGTGCTTCTATAGACTTCTTTTGCAATGCTGCCTGAAAATGGATCTGCATTTCCAGATGGTACTGCCCCACATTTATGGACCTGGATGGGCAAATCAGTTAATGAGTGAGACACCTACTGATTCTTCTGATATGATGTCAAGCCAAAATCTCTGCCAAGGTGGAGATCAACACAAACCATGGAGTCAAAAGATGAGGCTGAGAAAATGATTTCATATTCTGTGTTATATGAAAGAAATCCATTATTTTCTGGAACATCTTAGGAACAGCTGTAAAAATAACTGAATAAAAAATTTCCATAGTAGTATGGTAAAATGTGTGCAGGTTGGTGTGATTTTTCGTTGTGTGGGGTTTTTCCTGGGGTAGGTCATGTTATATAGACATATAGTAAGAAACCCCATATAAACTTTGTAATGTTCATCTCTTTTTCAGTTAGTTAAGCCATTTTATTTTCTGCTTTTTAACACAGTCATTCTTGTGTTATTTGAAAAAAAAACAAAACCGGAGAAATAAAAAAGCATGCTATGAGAGATACTCCTGCTGAGCCCAGTGCCTTAGCCTATTCCCTCTGCAGTTACTGAGCTCCCTGATTCCATAAGGAGGTATTTGGGGTCCCCAGATGTCTAACTAGACACCAGAGAGGCCATACATATTACTCACTGAGAACACTGGCTATGCTAAGATCCCCAGAATTTGACCATCAATTGTAATAAAACGAGTGCAGCCTCTTACCTCTGAAGCTTAGTGATCTTGTCTCCTAAATCAGTCTGGCTTTAATAGTTTGCACTATTGCTATTCCAAGAAGTTGTGATCCCCTGTTTCCATTGTTAGCTTGGGATGTATATGTACATGTTATTTATCTTTAGGGATAGTGCTGGCAAGAAGTGTGGGTGTCTGTGACTTATGTACTAACTAGTTAAACTGTGAAAATGGAGTAAACTTCAACTCTTTAGCACAATAAGTTGTTAAAGTGGAATGAGCATTACCTCAAGAGGTAGACATGTCATAGACCTCCACTGAAGCTAAAAATGTAGAAAACTGTTAGCTGCCTTATTTAGAAAAAGAAATTGAAGGAGTGATAAAAGGAAAAGAAAACAGATGAATTGCATCACAACTTAAACAGAATTTCTCTGGCTCTTATAGGAGAGTATCTGGGGAACTGCAATATAAGCTAATGTTGACAGATGGTAGAAGTAATTTTAAAATAGTCTAAGGAAGTGTGTCGGCCAGAGGAAGAAAGATGGAAAATTAAAGGAAGAAAGGATCTGCATAAAGCATGGCTGTGTTGTAAAATGCAAGGCAGTATGTCAAGGTCACACCTTTATTTCTATTTCATTTTTCAAACTCACTTTGATATATTAAAAGTAAAACATATTTTTTCTGTGAGCCCTGTAAGTACAACCTCTAAAGAGTGATCTGGCCTTGACATTGCCAGTTATAAGGACTGCATTTGGAATACAGCTAAATCTTTTGCTGATGGCATGTAAGCTAGGAAAGTATCTAGCTCATTGGTAGAGAAGTGCCTTAGTTCTGCAAATCCAATAAGAATAAAAGTGCTGAAAACATAGACAGCAACAAAAGCACATCATGGGGAAACCTGATAAAAAGTAATTTTCCCATGATCATTTGGCTAGGACCAGGGAATAAAAACCTCTAAATCTCTAATTTTCTAGAAGTTTTCAAATAATTCTGCCTGTGTAGTGTTTAGATGCATTGGAAATTACAGATCACTAAACAGACGTTACTTGTGGTTGTCAACAAAAAGGGATGTTTTGATGTAAGAATGGAATATCTGAATTGTATGGAAGCAGGAAAAATATGATCTTTTTTGTGGCAAATTAATCTGCCATTCTTGTACATTAGGGTTTGCAGGTTATAGTGCTCAACTGAGACCATCCAAGGGAAGTAGGTATGTTGCAGGACAAGCAGATGTGATTACAGGTGACAAATGGAAAACGGAGTTTGTACTGTGGATATCACTCTCCTTGACAATTTTTAGGTATTACTGCAATTTTTTAAGTGCTGGTCTCTAAAGTTGTTTGAAAAGCCTTGTAGATCACAACACCACACTGAAAGTGATACACTTGGGTAGGTATGGTACAGGGATAAGGTGGATGCAGAGCCCAGGTAGGACCTTTGAAAAGGTTGCACAACAAGCAGATGTGGTACAGACATCAAACACCCAACTCCATCCTGCAGCTGTAGTTTCGACCAGTCCTTTCCAGTGGGCAGAAACTTTTCTCTGAGTTCATTTGCAAGTACAAAGGGAAGAGAGCAGTTCCCTGAGCTGTTGCTCAGATGATGAAGGCCATCCACCAAATGCAGGAAGTGACTGCTTAATCTGTGTGCTTTCCATTCTTTTCCATAAACAATTAACAACAAATGCCCTAAGTTTACCACAATTTTGTGTCAGTTTCAATTCACTGGTGCTTATGATCATACCCTTGTCCTTGTATGAAGTATAATAATTAATCTGACAAGTTTTTTTCAGTTGTTCTTGTACAGTGATCACGAAATGTCAGCAGAGATTTAGACAAAAGCACAAACTCTCTATGTTCTTATTTATAAGTTATCTATCGAGTTTATAAAGTACAGGTGAGGGGGACTTCTTTCTCTAATTCAAAGTTGAAATGGTAGTATCAGGTTTCCTGTTAACTTACTTATGCAGTCAGTTTTACAATTTGAGGTAAACAGTCTTGCATTTTCTTGCAGGCAGACTGTGGAACGTGTGACATTACAGAACCAGCTCCAGCAGCTTTTAGAAGCCCAGCGGTCGGAGGGCAAGTCACTGCCCACATCCCCAAGGTAAGGAGACTGGAACTGTACTGCAGCCTGCATTTGCACATTTTCATAATATATCAGTTATCAGGAAAAGCTGTGGTCTGGCTAAATAGCAGATGTGTTCTGTAAAGAAAATGTGGGGCTACCTTGTGGACTTGAAGCTGAGCTTCTAGAGTTTGACAGTAAGTAATGCTGATAAATATTGGAAATTTCTGAGTATAAACTAGATAGTCCCTGCTTCCCAATAGAGTGAAAACCAATTTACAGTGGAATGTAGTGTGTTTTGAATTAAATGAACAGCAGAAGAACCTAGAAACCCTAGGAAAGATGTAAAGTTTTATGTTTTGTTGGTCTCTCATACATTACTTTTAGCAGTAAGTTACCAAAAGTTGCCAAAAACCTCTGTTTTCATATTAATAAGGTTCCTTATACTCATAAAATCTTTTACCTGCTGCACCTTGTATAAAAAGTCAAAACTCTGGAAACTTGTTTACGTATCCTGTCAGAAGTCACAGAAAGAAACACAAGCTTCAGACAGTAAAGAGGGAGAGAGGGGACTGGGTCTCTCTGACAGTGAGAGATCTGCATGGAAGCAGATGAAACAAGCATGACTTCACTCTCACAGCAATCTGAAGATGATTTTGAAAGAAATAAAGTAACTCACATGCAAATAGAGCTCAGTTTATCCTTATTTTTTAATCTGTTTTCCTCTCTGGAAGCCCTATACAGTGCTTTTCCCTTTTTCAGAGTTGTTAGGGGGCTACATTTATGTGAAAATGTAAAACCAGCATAAAAGCTTCTGCAGCCATTGACAATCAGAGCTGTGGTCATCAAGTATAAACTTGAAGGGTCAGTGACAGCTTTTTTTCAATTCTCACAGAATCCTGAGCATTTTCTTGTAGAAGTGCTCCACGGCCCTGAATGTCATGTGTCACTATTTCAGACAAGTGCAAACAGTTGCAGTTGTAGATTACAAAGACATTAGGATTAGAGAAGCATTTGTGTAAAGGAACTTCAGCTAGGAAGGGACTGTAAACTCCAAACTCCTGCTGAAGTAGAAAACCATACTGGAAAAAGCGTGGTTTTCCTTTTTTTTAGGAATCTTTGTCTTCCCTGTGTGCCAGCTCAACAGATGGGACCAAAAGCTGTTTTCCAGCTCATTTGGTTTCTGTGATTTTTGCTGCCTGATCTTTCCAAGTGGTCTCTCATTTGAGTTCTGGTGTGTACCAGGACTGTTTTACTTTCAGTATCAGGTAAGATCAGGTGAAAGCAAATCCCTCATCATTCATTATTCCTGTAAAAGGGTAGGCTTCAACATCATTTTGGTTATGTAAGCAAGTCTGAAAATTGTGCTCTATTTATTTTATTTCTGGCTACTCCTTTTCCTTCTAATTGGACCTCACTTGTAGATATTTTCATCATCCAAGGAGGCACTAGCAGATCTAAGAGAACATATCCCTTTTAATAGGAATGTGCACTTTAGATAAATGCATGTTCATTGGAGTGTGTAGGTTTGCCTCAAGGAAAAAAAAACCCATAAAATTAGTTGAAAATTAGGTGTTTAGTATAGGCATGTGAATTTTTTACGCTTTGAGAACTATAGACTCATCAAAGCAGAAGGTGATTGCCAACCTCACAAGAACCCAGATTTTGTCATCTTGTCCTTGCTTAGAGGAAAAGTGGTTTGAAGTAAGAATGTGAAGTATTATGAGCTCTAGAATATGTCACAGGAAAAGAAAAGGTTTCTGCAATTTACATTCTTCACAAATCAGGCATTGTTGAAATTGCTGTTTCCTTCTGTAAAACCATTGGAATAATAAATTCAATTTATTATTCTATTAGTATTGAAATACATTCATGTCACCTTTCTCTTGCTTGTCAGTATTTCATATTTGAAAAGGTTTTCAGTGCAAATTGCCCTGATATTTTATGAGGTCTTGTATGGTTGTTATTATTAATACCAGATGCAGTCTAGATTTATGAAATCAATGCTATACAGAGAGGTTGGTACTTTCACAGGACTTAGGATAAGCTACTTTTATATTATGATGTGACTTAATAGTAGGCACTTGGCCTTGTGGAGTTTTTTTGCATGTCAAATCTCACCAATAGGAGTTGTTTCTCTAGAGTATGCCTAATAAAGTCATATTTGGTGTTTGAATAACCATTCTAAGTTTTGATTTTAAGGAGGTTTGTTTGTTTTTCGGGTTTTTTTTTTTGTTGTTGCTGTTGTAAGAGAAAGTGAAGATACTCAAATACTCAAAGAGTATTACATCTTTCTCTATGGAATCTATGCTGTGGCATCACAGTAATGAATTGAGTAGCAATGAAAAGGATAAGTAACAATAAACTGAGACAGGCACATATATTGGAAATGCCACTTTCACATTTTAGATATGCCTTAATTTTGCTGTGACATTTCCTCTTTTTTTCTTTAAGCTTGCCGTCATCTCCTGCTTCTGGCAAACCTCAGTGGAAACCATCTGAAGCAGATGAATTGTCTCCACCAAAAAGTAAATTGAACACCCAAGATGGGATTCAGATTCTTGGCAGCTTGGGAACGAGCACATCTACTTGTTCTCGGGCTAAGATAAAGGATGAGGACTCTGATAAAATCTTGCGCCAGTTGCTGGGGAAGGAAATCTCTGAAAATGTCTGCATGCAGGAAAAGCTGACTTTGGAATTTCAGGATGCTCAAGCATCCTCCAAGAACGTGAAGAAGATTTTGCCAGAGAAAAGGGAGTTGAAGTTAGCCCGACTGAGGCAGCTGATGCAGCGGTCTCTCAGCGAGTCAGATACAGATTCAGCTAATTCTGAGGACCACAAGAACACCCCTGTGAAAAGAACTGACAAACCAAGACCCCAGCCTATAGTGGAGAGTGTTGAGAGCACAGAGAGTTTGAACATGATGCTTAAGAAGCACACTTCCACAGCAGGACGGCGCTTCCCTTTTGGTATCAGGGTCTCTAAGTCTGTGGACGGCCACAGTCCTTCCCCGACTTCGGAGAGCAGCGATGTGGATAATGAAGCCCCGTACCAGCCTGGTGCAGTACCTCAGAACCAGTTCTGTGCAGACACCTCTCCATCCAGCACTGACAGTGCTACTGCCCAGAAGGTTGCCACCAGCCCAAAGAGTGCTCTCAAGTCTCCATCCTCAAAGCGCAGAACCTCTCAAAATTTGAAGCTTCGAGTAACTTTTGAGGAGCCTGTGGTGCAGGTGGAACTAGCAGAGTCAGAACTAAATGAGGAAAAGGATAAAGACCGGAGCAAAGGAGTCGTGAGGGCTCCAGCCAGCTCTGGGGAGCATGCAGGAGACCAGCTGAAAAGGCCTTTTGGAGCCTTTCGGTCCATAATGGAGACACTGAGTGGCAACCAAAACAACAACAACAACTGTCAAACAGCAAACCTCATCAAAATCTCCTCAACGCTGCCTTTTACCTCACTAGGAAGGAAGACAACAGAAAGCAAGGGAAATCCAGAAGTTGTCTCAAAAGGAAGAAACAAGCCAGTGAGTACCCTGAAAGAAGGAGGGGCCTGTTTTTTTCTTTTCTCATTAAGTAAGGCATAAGTTTGACAGCTGCTTCCTTCTGCCTTTCTATTGCAAGATGATGCACACAAATACTTTATTGCATTTGACCTACAGAAAGCCCATCTACTTTTCAGTTTTGGAAGAATTTTCCAAGGAGTGGCAGGTATTTCTTATGTCTAGAGTCTCTGCTCCTAGGGCACATGGTTCCCATATTCTGTGATGAAAGCTTCCCACAGAGATGTGATTCACATGGAAATGATGTTACATACAATGAGAATGCCAGTCTTGAAACCGTGTGTTTTCTTAGGGGTAGATAAGTGAAGGACTAGCCCTGTCCTGTCCTATAAAGACTGATGAGGCCAACTGAATAAGAAAAATAACAAGGAAATATTGCAGAAATGGTCCTTCCTGCTTCTGTGGGAGCTATAGCCAACCCTAGGTGTTGAGGCTGTCAGCAGCAAGTCTTCTTTGACCACCTTCTCATAGCACAGAGTCTTCTAGTGTCAGAGCATGTGGTTGGCCTGTCAGAAAACATACTGGGCTCAGATCACTCCCTCTCCTCAGTGAACAGAGTGCCTTTTCTGGGAATCTAAGGGAAGGGGGGATGTGTGCACTTAAAAGGCTGGTCCTCTTGTTTAAAAGATAGGAGAAAATACTTGGAGCAAATACATCTTTCAAGGTTTTAGGTCACAGGCTGGACTCAGTGATCTCAAAAGTCTTTTCCAGCCTAGTTAATTCTGTGATTCTGTGATTTTGTACTGAATAGAAGAGACAGATGTGGGAAATACTGTGGGTGCAGTATGTTTGTGGAGTGGAGGGAAGTGTGAGCATCTGGAGATACAATAGAAATGAGTGAGATTATTTAATCCTCTGTGGAAGACAGGCAGGGAGGGAAGCAGTAGATGGAAAGACATGAGGTGAAGCAATAATTTCAAGACTAAAAAAACCCTTAAAGTAGGCCAATAGGAGGAGGGGCAGCAGTAGTGAATTATATACTGTAAAAAGTATGACAAGTTAATGGGAGAAAAATACAGGAAAATCTTAGGCAAAGAGGAGGCAAGAGAAAGAGTGGAAAGAGAGAACTAGGAAAGAGTGAATAGTCCATATTAGACCAGTAGTGCTATTGCAAACTGAAATGAAATTAAATTAAACTGAATGAGTGGGACTGCATTTCCTAAAATCTACTCAGAATCACAATATGAACTACTAACTTGAGTCTTTAAAGACATGCACCATCTAGTTGAACAGCCTGTTTAACAAAGAAGTATTTTTATAACACAATGGCTTTTTTTTTTTTTTTTTTAAGGGTGATTCAGATTTTGTAGTGACAGGGAAAAGACAGTCTGTTTTCAAAGATGTTCTGATAGGTTGCAGGGCCATGAGCATTATTTTGTAGTTCCCTAAGAAATTTGAAGGATTGTATGAGGTAATTCTAACAGTATTGATGCTTGCAATATAAAGTGCTTATTCTGTGAAAAGACCATGTTTGCATGTCACTGCTGCCAGCATCCGAACTGTGGAAAGAATAAATTTTCATACCAACCCAAAGGACCACAGCACATATCTCAAAGAGGTAACAGGTTCAGGTGCAAAAAGAAATGTTTAAATGTTGCCGTGGTTATCTGCATGTTTTAGTTGATTTCCAGGTTAAGCATGTGGGAAGCTCTGTGCATGCTCTTAATTGTTATGATGTTGTACTTCTTTAGGATCCTTACTTCAGCTCCAGCAGTCTTTCTTCTAGCACGTTGAATGAAGAGCTGTGTAACTATGCTTGGTATGTGCTTATGCGTGGTAATGTTTAGCATCTCTGTTGCCTCCTTTTCTCAAATTTTATGTATTTGTTAACATTGCAAGTGAAGCACTCGAACTGATTGATTCACAAGGGGGAAAGTAGATGAACATCTAAATTCCTAGAAAAGCAAAAATTTATGATGGATTTCTGCTGATGTCACCATTGAACTAGCTACAGGATTTCAGTTCCAAGCAAGTACCGAAAGTATTCATGCTCATAAATCCACCAGGGTATATAGCAGACTTTGGCTGAGTATCCTGCCTCTGTTGAATAAAAGTCAAGTACCAGATGAGAATGGAAATTAAATTTCCCCTCATGAGAAGAGCAAAAAGACCACAGTTCATCTCTAAAGAGAATACAGAGAACATGAAGCCAAATGCTTTACTTTAAGTCTAAGTGCTCTTCTACTTTCACACTTTTTTCTTACTTTCCCTTAGACTTTGGAGTTAAATCTGTTTTTTGACTCTTTTTAATAACTCTGACGTACTCAAACTCTTTAATTTAGTCCTGATCCATCCGGATTATTCAGGCAGATAAAAACCAGTCCCTCAATTCCATAAAGATAAGTTGGAAAAAACAACACTTGATAAAATGTTTATTTTATAAGCAAATGCTCTCTAAAAATGACCTGTCATTTTCAGTTAACTCTTAACACTCACAAATTCTTTTTTTCTTTTTCTGTTAAACTGAGATGTAAAGTTAGTTTGATATTAGTTATTCTGCAGTTCAAGACCCTAAGTCACTTCCGAGTTAGTGTTTTCTAAATATCTAACGCATGGAGGAAGGGAGGTCCATTCACTAGTTTTCTATTGCCAGGACCTTCCCATACTTAAAAACTCAATTTCCGTAATGGAAACATGAGTCTTGTTCAGGAGCCATTGGCACAACGTATGTGAAACCCGAAACTGTAAGATTTCCAAGAGGTTTCATTCTCTCCTGAAAACAAAGAGGGAAACTTCTGTGCAGAAAACTGGATAGCAGCAGTTTGAGGGAGCATCAGTGGGCAGCTTCCACTCAAAACATCCAGCTGCCTGTCCAGATCATAGAGTAATACAAAATTATTAATCTCCTCCTTATGTTAGAGCCATCTCCTAGGTGTAGGCAGTTGTTGTAATTTGTCACTTGCCTTGTGTAACTGCTCTGGTGTGAGAATGGCAATGTGGCATTTTCCCAGAAAGGAGAGACAGGGAATGTCTGGCTGCGACTGCAGGGCTGTGGAGTCACTTGCTGGGAAGGGACATGGTTGGGCACGAAATCCTGGCTGTCCCTCCAGGCCCTGCTGGTCCAGGCACCATGTCCTAAAGCTGCGTCCGTTACCATGGACACTTGGAGAACCAGACAGTAGGAAGCAAGGAGCAGAGTGCGTGAAAGGTGCAGCTTGAGGAGGTGTTACAGTACCCACAAATTAGGAAGTGGGCAAACTATGTGCCAGAGTCTGTGGCATGAGATTTCCGAATATCACATAAGAATGGAAGTCGTATTTTGCTTTTCAGAAATCAGGACACAGACTAAAGGTTCTCAGAGCTTCTAGGTTAGCCTTTGTAATGACCTTCAGTATACATTGTGATTTTTGAATAACAAAGTGGGTGTCTGTCATTTGTCAACTACACGATGCCCAGTGGTTGTGACATCTTGAAAGATGAATCTTAAAATAATCTTTGAATCTTAAAAGATCATCACCGTTGTATGCACTACAACCTCCTGGACACTGAATTTTCACTGATTAGTCTGGGTACACTACATAATTAGCATTTCAGAACTATTTTGAAAAAAATAAAAAACTTTTTTGGAAAACAGGACAGTCTTTGGTGGTTAAAAACTTTACAGATTTTTCCATTGGGAAGTTATATTTGTAGACACTGTCCCAAGCCCATTGTGACACTACACCCTTATAACAGGGGATTTCATTAGCATTTTCTGAAATCTGAAGTCATTATACAAAATCTACTTTCAGTGAGATTGCATTCCTGCCAACTAGTTTCCAGCACTTTTTCTTCAGCTTCTCTTCTTTTCATTTGGATTTCTTTTTTTTGTTTGGTTGGTTTTGGTATTGGTTTTTTTGTTTGTTTTCATTCAAAACAGCCCAAAGTACATTAAGGCTTTGTAGTTTACTTTTTCATGTTGGTCACAGCTTAATAGTAGAAGACTGTGCTAAAATTTTTAGTAGCCTATTTAAATTTGATACACCCTAATTTTCCTAAAGCCTTGGAGGAAATTTTGGATGTGCAAGATGGTTTGGGATATTTTTTCCTCTTTTGGAAGGATTAGCTAGTTTTTGCATATTACAGCTCCAAGCAAATACTTGTAGTATTTTTTCTATCTTACCTGTATGCCAATGAACAGTTCTTTCCCACACTTTGAATCATCTGAGATTTGCATTACATTAAAATAAGCAGTAATTCACCATATCAATATCAAACCCTGTACGTAGGTACAGCTATGAACAGCAAAAATTCCTTCCTACATGGGGGCTCTCAGCAGAATCCATCATCAGATGTCTGTCAGATAGTAAAATGGGCATGCTTCTAAAACAGCAAGTGGATCTAACTAATACCTATCCCACTGCTAGGCCTAATACTGGATAAATTACAGTATATTTGATTCTCCAAAAAAAGAATGATTCTCTAGATGTCCAAAGAAATAGTAACCATTAACTAATTACTAATCAGTAGCTAGTAACTATACCAGTAGAGTATGACATGAATGTGAAATTAGCTTTGTTGCAGAAGATTTACATTTGTTCTCTTGTGAACTGTTGTGATCATGCATCACTGCTTGTTGCATGAGAGGATGTATTATTAGTGGTGATACAGGCACTAAAATACATTAGAAATCTAATTAGAAATTTGGTTACTAATTAGCAATATTAGTAATACATTTTCTCCAGGTTGGGAGGCACAGTTGTAAGAAGCATATCTGTTCTGTATTGTCACCTAGAGACATCTGCAAAAATTTTCTTCTTTGAGGTCACACTGCAGCTGTAGAGCTGCCAAAGGGGCTCTTTGGTGTGCCTAGTGAGCCTCTAATGGGGAACTCACCCACAGGCTCTTTCAGCCCTGCAAGCCTAGGCCAAAGCAGCAGGTTAGTCTTAGCCCTATAAAGCATCCTTTAGTAAAGATCCACAGTTAATGCTATGATAACAGCAATGCACCTGAAATGCCAACATGCAGCATCCTACCTCCTCAGACTCAGTACTGCAAAATCTGTCTTGTCTGGCTCAATTCTGTGCCTTTTGATCTTGCTTTGGGTATGTGACAACTGTAATTTGGATGAATAAAGAGGGCTTTAACCTAGAAGGATCACTCATGCACTTACGAGGTCAGCTTCTGTTAAACCCTAAAGTAACCACCAGGTTAATTACCCATCCTAAGTATAAGTTTCTTAGGAACATTTGATTCTTTGTGATAGTTGTAGACTGAAATAAAGCTATTCTGGCTTACAAGAGTCAGGCTTTTGAGTTAAAGGCAAACTACTTCGTACACGCTCTAGGGTCTGTCCTTTTCAGCAGCAAACCAGCTAGTCATGGTTGTATTGCAGGAGTTTTGCTCTTCAGTAGTAGTAACTAAAAGTGAGGCTCTTAACAGGTTTGAAAATTGCCATGGGTTGGATGCTTAGTGAACAATCAGTTGGAAGGTTAATGGAAGAGAAGGGGAACATACTAGGAATCCAGAACAAGAACATATGTAAGGAAGTGGAGTGCCACAAATATGTTGTGCTTAATTTTTTTGCTCTAATTGGCAAGCTGTCACTCAAATCTCCTACACAATAGATAGAGAGGTACATTTCTCTCTGGTGATTATTAACAGTGATAATTCTGTTACAGGCAGAGTCAGAAACCAATAGGATATGCCTCATGTTGATTGTAGTGAATCCTTCTGTCACTGTGATACTTTTCTCTAAAGTACAAGGAATTTTTTTACTATTCTTTGCATTTTTACCAGAACATGACAACAGCATACTAATTAGTTCTGTGACTTAAATAGCTCCTCGTCATCCCATTGGTTTTCAGGTTTAATTTCAGAATGAATTTATAACTCAGAAAAATCCACAACATTCAAAAGTATTTTGTTTAGCATATATCTAGAAAAATAAGCCCAGAGAGAAAGATTAATTCAGATTTGAATAGATACAAGTGGAACAAAACAGGGCAAATAAACATATTGCCAACCCCTTTATATTTCTAATGTTACCACTGAGTAATTTTCTCCATTTTTTCCTCCAGGCATGATGACATCAGCTGGAAAATCCAGAAATCTGACAGTCAAAAGAGTATTGAAGAGCCAGAGCTGCAGGAAGTCTTCCTCTAAAACATGTCATGATGTCTCACTTTGTTTGAAATACCTGACATATAGCCTTTTGAAACACTAATATGAGACATACCCCTCACCAGCAGCTGTTAGGATGCCTTAATTTGTATCAGTTAGACCATATACAAATCTTTTTTATGATGTATGTGTATATGTAACTTGTTTGTAAGCTGTGCTGTGTAAAGGCATGGGTGAGCAGAAGTAACAATTTGAAAATTGTTATGACACTTGCAACCTCCAAAATGTTTGTTAGGCCACGGAACACGTTTTGTACTTTGTGTCTTGCATGGGTATATTGTCATATATCTTTATTTCCCTTTGTCAGCAGCATATACTGTCAAAGTTTCATCCAGGACTCTGCCTGTGCAGCTCCTCCGTGAGATCAAGGCAAAAGCATTGATTTTTTTTTTAGTATGTTTTTTCTGTTGGTATTTCTATTTTTTGTAAAAAGGAAATAAAGATGGTGTTAATAGGATACACTGCTTGCAGATACTTCCTGTAATTCTTTTCCTCTTTTGAGCTGTAAAGTTTTTTGTTCTTTTTGATGTTCATTTGATAATTAGACAACATCCAGTTTCTGGATTTCAGTAAAATAGCTGTGTCAAAAGTTGCTTTAATATTTAGTAGTCTTTTATCAGCTTTAAAATGTGTAGAAATAAAAAAAAAGTGCAAATGCAGTTTTAAGTTACCAATTACTGCTACTTGCCAAGCACTGGCAATGTGCTCAGCTTTGTTGAAGTTACTGCATAATCTGCTGAAACTCTAATCCACATTCTCTCAAAGCTGTCATGATCTCTTTATTGAATGTTCTTCTAACTTTTCAGAGAAAATTAATTAATTCACTTCATTTCTGGTAAACTATGAGTACATTCTTCAAATGAATCCTACAGCACAACATCCAAAAGCAGACTACTAGGCAATCTTTACTTGTCGCATTTATTTATAGCAAATATGTGCGCATACATTTGCTTTATTTTGTTTTGATTATGTTGATTTATTTCCATTTGAAGACTGCTACAGTTTGCTGAGAAAGATTCAAAAAGTCATGAGGATTTGTTGTGCTGACTGTTCTGTAACACAGGGAAGTCAAAGAGCGTTTGCCAAGGAAATTTTTTCTTTGTCACAAAGACAGTCACAGAATCGTGAAGTGGTTTGGGCTGAACAGGACTTTTATAGATCATTGAGTTCCAGCCTCCCAGCAGTGGGAAGGGACATAAAAATTATGATCTTGTGATAATTAAATTCCTGCAAATGCAAAACTACTAACTAAAAAAATGTGGGCACGCGAGGATTTTGATTAAGTACAAAGGAGTTGATTTCTGTGCAGTTTCTCTTGCCTTTTTTTTGGTGTTTATCTTGACTGTTGGGCTTCATTTATGGTCAGTGAGGAGAGAGAAACTTCATAATGATTCATTCTGCCTACTAGATATGTCTTATTTGCCCAGAGAATCAGCTAATCCCTTCCTACTTACTACAGGGAAACTGAGATAGTAAAGTTATATGAATAGTTACTTACTACTTGGATGCCTTTAATTAGGTGTGATACATGTCTTTTTTTGTGTCAGTCTTCAGGGTGATGCCACATTTGGCCCCACAGCTTGCATGGGCCAAGATAGCTGAATGCCCCAGGCACCTTGGGTAAGCACAGAGTACTACTGGATAAATACAGGGCCAACTGAGACATCACAAAAACAAACAAACAAAACCTAAGCAAACAAACAAAAACTTGAAACAAAACCAAACCAAACAAAAAACCCAATACGCACATACACACTAAAAACCCACCCCAAAGCCCACACAATATAAAAAAATAAAAGCCTGTACTTGCAGAAATTAAATTCAGAAATTCTTTCCACAGTTCTTATCTGCCACTTGGCAGCACTCTGATTTTTTAGCTAAAGTGATAAACCTCGCACACTAGCTGACCTGTTTAAAGAAACAACCAAACCTCCAAAAATATCTGTGAGTCAGGAACAGCCATACCTCTAACTGGGCCTCCTGTCATCTGTGTGTGCATGAAAAATCTGAGAGCAAAATGAGAAGAGACACATGCGCTGCAATTGCCAGAGTGGTGAAAGAGAGCTAAAAAGGAGAGATTCTGTGTCTGGTAGAGGGGCTTAAAACAAACTGGCAATCTGCATTTTTGAGAATGTGAAGAGAGTTGACCGTGTTCATGTGAATGGCAGGAGCAGCAATCCTGCTGAATGATATTGACTGACTGCAGATGTGTAAAGTCTGCCACAGTCTGCTGTACCTAGCTGTAGCAGGGGATGAAACTGAATTTCAGTGAAAGGATTTGAAGCAGACCAAGATGTACCTATTATCAAACCCTGGAAGTAAGAAACCGCCTGCTCTAGAGACTGAGGATTTAAAAGTTATCTGCTCTCTGCAATGTAGCAATTTCCAAAGTATATTCTTATACAGCATGTGGAGAATCTGCTGTATAATGCAAGTATGCTAGGGTGATGCAGATTACTACATTACTATGATGCCAGGAGATGCTTGGGATTTGTGGTTAAAGATATCCATGGCTCCTTAGCACATTGCAACAGAAAGATATTTTGGCACAAGCTAGTGCAGAAGAGAGGCCAGCTTGATGTAAGAATGAAAAGCAGTCTCTGGAAGGCTGAAGGTGAACTCATATTGTATAAACTGCTGATTTTATTGTTCCTTATTTGTAGTCTCCTTCCTACCCAGGGCCCCAAAGCCGGCACATGGTACAATCTGATGTCATGCCTTATAGAGAAATGCTGATTCTGTGATCTTCAGCTGGCTGATGCCTGTGTGCTTTGTATATTTGTATCCTTAGCAGCTATAAAATCCAGGTGCTGTTACTTCTCTTGTTTAGTTTATAATCCTTGCGTGTCCCTTCTGGCATGAGTCTAAGTCAGGCTTCTGTTAGCAAACCATAAGCATTTCCCAGAGGCAGAAGAGATAATCAGGGAATTTCTATCAAACATCTTCAGAAAATTTCACTTACCCAAAGCTTTTAACAGGAACATAAACCCCTTATGACTACAGCTCTTACATAAAAGATCCTCCTCCACCCACTCAGAAGTTTTTGATCCAAGAAGTCAGTGATTTGCTAATGAGCTAATGTTTGTCCTAGTAAAACCGTACCTGTGGGCACCACAGATACAAGGAGTAACTTTTCATAATCTGTCACCCAGAAGATGTCAGATAAGCCTCCCAATGTTTATCCTGCAGTTCTGTACCAAAGGTGATAAACAGGGTGCCAGAGAGCTG
Organism: Serinus canaria; assembly: GCF_022539315.1. Taxonomy (NCBI): domain Eukaryota; kingdom Metazoa; phylum Chordata; class Aves; order Passeriformes; family Fringillidae; genus Serinus; species Serinus canaria. The sequence continues at coordinate 21,262,367 of NC_066343.1, read as the reverse complement.
TAGTGAATTCCCAATTTCAGGTAATTTTTGACTCCTTTTTTGAAAAATGAAAATAATTTGCTAAGAGCCTTGTGATTTTTTCGTGGCTGACTGATTTATTTTTGGTATTTGAGACAAGCAACATATAGACACATATGCAGCATCAAACCTGCAAGAATGTGCTGTAATTTCATCAGCAGAATGGTGGGCTGTGCTTTGTCCTGCATTAGTAAAGCAGCATTTTCATAATACTCCATTTGTCTGCCTTTCAGTGTCCAAATGAGAGGTCAAATACATTAGTTTAGTAAGGTATTAATAAATAAACTCTAGTCAGCATATTTGTATGAAGTCGATGGAAGACACTATTTAGACAGTCTAGATTTAATATTCACTTCACTGTAGCTGTCACTCAGAAACCTTTTTGTAACATCAAGCTGGCATAAGATCAATGGCATAAAAAAATATGACAGCAAAGCAGTCAAAAAAATACTCCAACATCCACTTATTTATAACAAGACCATAACTGTCTCAGAAATATGCTCTCTGAGAGCTGATTTCTTGGATGTTTCATCACCTGCCATCACAAGAAACATCAGAAAATGATCATGCAACGCAATCAAAACTAAAGTAAAAATGTCAGCACATCATATGCCAGGTATTAATGGAATTAATGGATTAGTGAAGGGATCTCAAAGGTGAGACAACTTTGCATGTAGACTTAAGATTTGCCTCCTCATATGCTTGAAATATTTCTTAGCCTTTTAAAAACCTAGTTAATGAAAATCAACTGATTTTTTTTTTAATGTAGTCCCTGCATTAGCAGCATCAAACTGCAAAGCTTAATTGTCTGTCATGAAATGATTTTTCAATGCCACAGGAGGAGAAATTTCTCAAAACATATTTTATGTCCTATCATAGGTTCTTCTGAAATGTCTTTCCCACTGCACAGCTGTGCCCAAGTATAGGCTTTGACTTAGTTAGTCCTCTTTGCACACATTTAGTAATGTATCACCTCTTTTCCAGATACTCCAGATTTTGTAGCCTGGATGGCTTTTGTCTAACATATATTGTCAGCTGTAAATAATAGCTCCAGCCATCTGTTTCCTGGAGAACAGTTTTTGACAGCTGCAGTCACTTCCTTTCCCACTCCAACAGTTAGGTGTTTTGCCAGTGTGCTTACTGGCAAGCAGTGTACAGGAAGAAGGAAAATAATTATCCAGGGTATATTTGGGAAACTGATAAGAAATCCTGATGCTGTTAGAACACAGAGCTAGCTTTTTATCTCTGTTTTCAGAAGGCAATTCTGCTCCAAAAAGAGAAAATCATGTAGGTCTGGAAGTGAGGGAAAAGGCCCAAAAGGAATTTGCCCACTTTCCTGTTCAAACATGAACATAGCCTTATGTTTAGATAGGGTGTGGAAAAACTGCAGCTTGGGGACAAATTTAGGGGCTTTACAGTTCAAAAAGCCTGGCCGTACACCTATGTGTTTGCATGTGCATGAAAATGTAAAGACCACTGTTTTCCAGTACACAGCTAAAAAGGAGGATGGAAATAATGCCCCTCCTTGTTGGTCTGCACATTGTCTGCTAGGGGCAGAACAAGAAGCAGTAAATATAGAACTGTAGCAAATGATATGGAGGACATGTGTTGGCAAAATTTTCCATGAGTAATGATAGCACTGGAAACAATAGCCAGGGGGTAGATGGGAGAGAGTCATAATCAGAGGATTTTAAGAACAGGTGGGAGAAGCAACTGTCTGAAATGACATGCCAGCAACAGCCATCAGAAATGCCATGAGGCAGGCAGCTGGACTTGGATGACCTCCTGAGATCCCTTTCAGGCAGCTCTCCTTTAATAGGTCTGTGTTTCTACCGCAATATGCCCTTTTAAGAATCAACTTAAAAGAGAAAACTGTGCGGTCTTCACAGTTCACAGGTCACCTTGTGACTTTTATAGCACTGTCAAGACAACCAACAATTCTGCCAGTGGTCCATGACATGGCATTTATTTTCTGAGAGCAGTGGCCAGGTAAGACTCACCTACAGGTTTGCCAAGGAATCAAATTAGTGACTTAACTTTAAGCTTTCTTGAAAATGTCTACCCAAATGTGACAGCTTCTAAAATATTCTTCTGGTCTTTTAGATGAAATCCTTTTGTTCAGTGCAATGCCCACTTTCCACTGGGCACCAGGATCTATAAGCAAAGGGTTTTTTACAGGAGTGTAATGTTTCACTGCACATGAACTGTCTGCTTTCCTAGCAATGGGAGCAAGGCCTGTGCAGAAAAGAGCTGCACTTTGAAAGTGCATGTGTAAAGCAGGCTGTCCACAGTTTTTTTCCTGTTTTTCAGAGGGAATTGTTTGTCATATGTCACTGGTGGGACTTGCCACAGGTACTACTGGCACTCTTGGGCACCTCATGCTGCAGTGCACTCACATGGTGTGGTGCTCACTGTTTCCTGCTGGTGTCAGAGGGTAATATAATAAATTCACTGATGTTCCTCAAGAAGAACTCACTTGGCAATACACAAAAGATGCTGATTAGATCTGTGTTATTCCAGGTCCTTTATTTACCAAGTAAAAAAGTAAATAAATCAGCCATTTCTTTTATTTCCTGGAGCAAGACATCTGACAGTTGGCCTAGAGGAGACAATAAACATCCTCTTACCATGAAGATTTAAACCCCAAAAATATGGCTGAGGCAGCTGCATTTGTGTGAACTACTTTCTGAGACACTTGATAATGAGATAATCCTTTGTGTTCCCCTTACAGATGATGTTACAGGTCACAATTGTCCTTGGATTTCCTAAAATCTTAACAGAAGAAAGAAATATCCTCCAAATCTATAGCCTATAATTTCTGGATCCACTGGGAATGCATTTGCAATAAATAAATTTACATGCATTTCTTTTAAAATAGAACAAACAGCACTGTGGCAAAAGTGCTGATTGGTCTCACCTAAAAGTCACTTGGATACATCAGTGTCTTGGATGTGTTTGCCTGTTGTGTTCCTGGGCATACTCTCCTAAGTGGCTTTTCTGAAGCTGTTTTGCCCCTACAGTACAGAGTAGAAAACAAACATTCATGAGCAACTCTAATTCTGTGGTAGAAAACTGCCACCCAGTGACATCCAGTGTCAGAATTGAGGATAATTTTTGCCAGTTTTTAGTAGAATAGCAATATGTCTTACACAAATCGTTTGATACTTAATTCAAGTGCTTTAAAGCGCACTTCAAAGCATTAAAAGAAATTAGGAACAAAGATTACTACAAAGAAATCCCATTGCAGATATTCACCTTAAAAGCCTTTGCTGTCTTCATATGAGCAGGGTAAGCATATGCTGAAATGGGGAGAAAATACTTTTTATGCCGTAGCAATTAAAAACTCCAGACCTTCTCCTAGTTTGCTCTTTGTTATTATTTTAAAACTAACATTAAATAGGCACATATTTCATTAGGCAGTGTTAAAAAGACAAAATATTCATTTGGACATCAAATGCATATGTATGTTTCCATTTAATTTGAGGTTGTGTTTGTGAAGGTCCTCTACTGAAAAAGTAGTGAGCTCGCTCTTTTGGAATTTCTGGTTTTGTTGGGCATAGAAATTTGCCACATGACAAACAGTAGGCGTCTATAGGGAGCCATTTCAAAGCCTATTTCAGCCTTTCTCCTGAAAGACAGGAGAGACTTGCACTTCCACGTGAACATTTTAGATCAGATTCTGTATGTTATGCCATGTCAGTTATTTGTTCTGAACAGCCTTTAGAACAAAGACCGGACCATACCCAGCAGAGACTAAGGAAAAGAGAGTTTGTTGTTGAATAAAACCCAAGTAGCTATGCCATGTGGTTATTTCCATTGCTGTCTCTCAGATAAGTGCTTGGCAGTCAAGAGGCCCCTCACACTTCTCCTGTAACTTCACCTTTTGAAGCAGGTGGAAGCCACCATCTCTAGGACTATCAAGTCAGGTAGGGGAAGAGAATGAACTTGTTTTGAAGTAAGGAGAGTACAGAATTCCAGAAAAAGGAGAGATCCATTTCTGCAGAGACTGACTTTTCATTTCTACCCTTGTCCTCTAAGTATGTGGATAGATACACACTCTTTTATTTGTACACTTATATGTAAGGGTATAGATACACATCAGAAGAATTTAAGATGTCACACACGTATAACACAAAATATAACCTGTCAGCTAGGGTTAAACTAACAGGTGTTCTCTGGCATTTTATGATCTTCATCTAGATTTATGGAGCAGAACATATGTCAACATGTGTCAAGATTTTTGACTCTTGGCTATTACCTAGTCAGAGTGACAGTAACTTCGAAGAACTGAAAGTACATTGTGCAAGGCAATAGGGAGCTCTTTAAGAAATACTTCACACAAAGTCTCTTTAGGAGCCACAGTTCTCCTAATGATATATTTAGAACTTGATTCAACATGGCTTTTAAAGATTTTAGATACAAAATTTTTAGGAGACAAGTTCAAACCATTTGCATTGGAATTCTATTTGAAACTCGGTAACTGCAAAATCACATGTCAGTAGTATGATTATCCAATTAGTAACTATCCTCATAGTATTGTTTTCTGTATTCCAGAAGGTTTTTTTATGCAACACAGCATGCTCCAGGTTTTAAAGCACAAGTCTAACATTTTCCCTAGCTTCAGGCACTAAAGTATTACAGGAATATTTTTCAGCAAACTGTCAGCAAAATGCAGGCACTAAGCTGTTAAAATAGAAGCTACGTGGGTAAGAATGCAGACACTGTTTGCATGCAATAGTTTGGATTTTGAGTGGCAAATGAGCAGTGTCCTGTGTGTAGACCCCAGAAGCACGTTGTGGCGATGCCGGCTGCCCTGTGGCCTCGCTGATCACCAGAGGGAGACAGAGCGTGTAACATTTCCAGATAGCGCTGGGAGCAGCGAGCAGTGCTCAAGGTAAAGGTAGCAGGAGACTATGCAAGCTTCCAAAAAGGACAAATAGGAATAATAATGCATCTTCACTGCTCTGCTCTGTTTCCTTTTGGGCAGACATGCATGTGACAGGAGACAGATGAGTTACTTCCTACCAGCGCAGGACAAAGTATTTCTGAATATAGGCAGAATTACGTTTGTTTTATTCTAAATGAATGAAATACATATGCAAACACAAATTGTTTAACGAAATCAGCACAGAAGCATGTGCATATGTGCATTTTGGGGTGATGCCTTGTTGAGAGAGAACAAAAGTGGTGTTTGAGGCCCCATTTTCACACCAAAGGGAACCTGTTGCGGTTAAAAAAGACATGTCTACAATGACATTTAATTATTTCAAAACTTCTTAACATGTTGTAAATTTTAGTGGTGAGAATACTGAGAAGCACATTCTCTTTTATAGCCTTACATTTCTTGTAATCAACCTGTGTTACAACAAGGCTGAAAAGACAGCAGAGATGATCTCTGCCTGACACCTGCAGAGCAGTGAGATCATCCTGTGGATGATGAACTCAAGCCTTTACTGTTTCATCAGCCAAAATAATGATTTAGAAGTCTATAGTGGCTGTAGTAATGACTGTTGGAAAAAATCTAGCAGCCAAAAATCATAGTACTGCTCCAGGCAATAGACCAGCAGGTCTCAGAGGCCTCATAATTACCTGGATGAGATGGCTCCTCACAGGTCCCATAGCTAATCAACATCCTCTGCTCTCAAGAACTTGCATTTGCTAACTGCCTATGTGGCTAAATGACTTCGTTCTGCTTTCTGCCTTACTTTATTGATAGGAAAGAAAAAACTGGCAACTTAATGATTTGCAAGCAGTTGGGCTGTCAGACAGTTTTTCCCTGAAAGCGCATTCAGTGTCATTTCCCTGACATGTGTTGGAGCAAAACCATTCTGTAACGGTCAGGATAATGCGGACTCTCAAGTGTTCCGTCTTTCAAAACACACACAGAAAATCTATCATTTCTTCTGTGCACCACCCTGCAGGGATGGATTGCTTACACAGCACTCATTTTAAGTTACCAGGTACAAACAGCTTTTATCTTTTCAAACACCGTGGTATGAAAAGTTACTTGAAGAATAGGGTAAAAAAAGGAAAGACAATGAAGCTTCCAAAACACAGCAAAGAAAAAAAAAAAAAATACCAACAGATAGCTCTTTTTTTCAGTTCAAAATAGTGCCTTCGTGTATGGCTGTGGCCTTGGCTAATTTTGGCTATTGCAACTGTTTTAAATTTAGTGTGGAAAAAGTGTCCCACTTGCCAGTTCTATGAACCATTTCTTTTGTAGCACTGAAATAACGTAATTTCTTGATCAGTCAGGCCAACAGGATTACCCGGATATTAATTGCTTTACTGAAAGTAAATTTCACATTCAAAAATTAGGTGAAATAGAGAAGCAGACACATATTGTTCTCTTGCTCTACTTCCTCTCAGATATGTCAAGTCTGTGCTGATTCTCACTAGCAGAATGAATTCTACAGTGGCAAGAGGAAAGAAGGCGTATATACTTCTACAGGTAGGACATGCACTCACATGAATGTTACCTGAACTGGAATTTACTCTGCTAGTGCATGGTTTGTTTTAGGAAATCTCTCTGTTCATGCAAATGGAAACTTAAAGCGGGGGAGAGAGTTTTTCACAAAAGCAAAAGCCTAGAATTGCATCTTTTTTGAACACCCATTTTAAGATCACCTTAGAAAATATATACTGCTCTTGTTTCTCTTTCATCATGTCTTTTCCTCCTTTATTTAGTCATTTACACAGTATCCATTTTGATAAAATTTAACCATCTGTACTATATCACACGAGCCAAATATTCCTTCTAATGAAGTTCCTTGGGAATATTGTCATTAATTTCCAGCTATACTGGGAATATTTCCCAGTGTTTAAAATTAAGTAATGTCTTTCATCTCCAGAGATCTTCAGAGTTTCTCACATGCTGTGGACCTGCCCCCAGTCGTACTCAATTCTTCAAAGAATTTGTCTCCAGTGATGTGATTTAGGTTTTAGTTCAGCACACGCAGTGTTGGGTGTGTATATATAGTGTTTTTACGTCAAAAGCAAACACGTTTTGTGTGAGTGCTGGAGCCTGCACACGCACAAAGGCATGTTGTGTGTTTTAAAGAGCCATTGTTTCCCTTACTGGCAGAACGTAACATGGGAGAGGCTGATGGGAGGCAGCGGAAATATTAACTATTTTGGCACAAGAGTCAGGAAGACAGCTGAGATCCAAAGAAGCAATTTGATGCTTTTTCACCATCTGCAAAAGGATTTTTCTCAGCTGGTTGGTACAAACAGCTACAGACAGTGAGTGAGCTCATGCCTGTGTCTGTCTCACAGAGCTTCCTGCTGCAGTTGCTGGAAAGCCCATTTTCTCTCTCAGCAGTTTCAGGCAACTTTGCTAATGAAGGACCATGACAGCATGAAAGTGGAACCTATAGAACCTATAAGAGCTTCCTGTGAGAGACCAACTTCCAAAAACTAGTTGTATTTCTTTAATTTGGTCCTTTGACTTAGAAAGTAAGTTGCAATTAAATTGCAATAGGAAACTACTAATAGCCTTTCTTCAATAACCACAATTCTTGTTGGAATCTAAACCTCGCCAGACACTAATAGCTGCTCAAACTGTACTTCACTTTTGTCTGTGTTCTTTCTCCATTCTTCTTCTGGAGAGAAGGAAGGGTTAAGACCACAACCTCACAGAGGAGTAATAGTTATGCCCAAAAGACAAGTCACAACCAAACTATTTAATTGTAAACGTCTCACTGAAGAATTGGTACACGAATGAGACATGACTTCATCCTTTAACCTACATGCTTCACTGGTCTAGGGAACCCTGGTGGGTTTGGCTCATTTTAGTCCTAGTTGTCATGGGAGATCATAATGACTTGGTAAAGTGGCTTAAAAAAATCTCCATGCAGAATCCAGCATATGGTATATTTATTGGCAAATGTTAATCCCCCCAGGAACAAGTTCTGCAGTAACAAATGATGAATTATGTGGCTTCATAAGCACTCATGTCATCAAATGCACCACTGACCTTTTTACATTTTCTGGGGGATTTTCTGCTGTGTACAGTTTCTCTGGTTTGGAAGTGAAGCAGTTTAACACCATGTCCTGAAGGAAACAGGTAATCAATAATTTCAGTTTTGGTTACTGTAAAAGGTAAATGAAGCCTGTGTATTTGTTGGGCAAGTAAGCAATATAGGGTTTAACAAAGCTTAAACAGGGCCAAAGAGAGAGAACTTGAACACTCACAGTACAAGGACACAAAGTAGACTTCCTTTACAGGAGAAAAGAAGTTAAGAGTAGCCCAAAAAGGTCAGTGTTAAAACACATTATGTTTAACACAAAGAGTACCAGAGTTAAAAAAAAAAATATATATATATATATAATTTCAAGCATGTTTCCTGAGAGCAAGAAGCTGAACTGGGAAAATAGTTCACTCCACTGAAAAGTCTGTACAAATTTTCACAGGAGATGCCCACAAGGTAGCCTGCAGTTGGCAACCAGCAACCAAGAGGATGAACTCCCTTTGCAGTTAATCTGAGAGATTATCTGAATCTGTTGCATGGCTTCCGTGGTTATAATTTTAATTTTGGGCTTGTTTGGAGGGGGAAACTCTAGGAGCTGTACTGAGAACAGAGAAGGCCAGCCTGAAATTACCAGTTTGAGAAAGGGAGCTGAAGATCAGGATGCTATCATGTCTGGCCAATCCCATAATTTGAGATTAATCTACCCACAAGAATGGTGTCTGAACCACCATTTCAACACAGTAAGATTGCTGCTGAAACTGGAGTACCTTTTCCAGCAGAATGGTTTTCCAAAACTAACATTTTAGGATGCGATAGAAAGAAGCAGCTATTACGATGAGTATGGAACACACACAGATCTGTGTAGGCAACATAGAGTCAGTGCTCCACACAGGTACCCACTGGCTGCAGCACAGACAGAGATTTGACAACCAATACTTTCTTTTTCTCATTGGCCATAGACCATGCTAAATTCAAAACTAAACTCTTTGTTGAGCCAACTGATGAATTTGAGTTCTTCTGTTCTTGACTTAATCACTACTGCACTCTGCTTCCCCCAGAAAGAGCTGGTATCAGGTAAGGCAGTCCCCATTGGGAGAAATTGACCTATTCTCCCATAGGGAGAATACTACCTGATTCTCCCATAGGGAGAAATTGAACCTCTATTTGGCATGGTGCATCAGCTGCCAAGTGGATCGAAGGAATCCATAGCTGCAGTGGTAATGCAGCTGGCTTTGGTCCTGGCTTCTCCCTGTTGCTCTGCCTGACAGCTGAGATGAACTATCAGAGCATTGTGTTGCATGCACTCAGCTGTGGACAGACAGATCGCTGTTGGAAACACCATTTATCCCTGTGGCTGAATCTGTAGAAGGCATGTAAGCAAATGTATGGTTAAGTTATCTTGACTCTAAGTCACTTGTGTAGCAAATACCAGCACAGTTCTGAGGAATGACTAATATTAGTTTACTGTGTGTTGCACTACATGCCACTAAAATCCATGCTAGGAATTGTGTAAGAGTGAGTTGCTGGCTGGACCACTGTTACTTTTTTCTGTTGTGAATCCTCTGGGACTTTTCTCCAAGGCTTGTCTGGGCTGCACCACGCTTCACTGTAGAAGCTGAACGGATTGCCAGTGGAGCTGAGCTAGAAGTGCCACCTTCTCCATTTTTGTGAAGGCTGACCATAACCACAGAAAGCAGACCAGAAAGCCATGCACTTCTGCAGCTCTGCTGCTATCTCGTGCCTCAGGACGCCCTTACAGATCCACATGGAATGTTCACCAGAGATCTGCCAACCACCTCTCTAATCCCCAGTCAGCACCACAGAAACAATCCTTGAGGTATCACTAACCTGAGAAGTACAAGGCAAACAGAGTCGACCAGCACAGGCACACTGGAAAACACAGTAATTTAAGCAGACTGAATCGCCTGGGGCTGGGGTTGCCAAAAGAATTTTTGGGCCATGAGAACATTTATACACGCTGGGCCTGGGCTTCCTTCTCCATCCCATCATGACTTCCAGCCCTAATTGATTGGAACTGCCAAGCCCGGCTGCCAAGCAGAATATTTTTACAATCCTGGTTCTATTTATGCACTGACAAATACAAAACTTGGTGTCAGAAAAGAAACCGTGAAGCAGAGCTGCAGAAAAAGAAAGGAGTTGGCCGGGAGGACCATGAAATGATGAACAAGGCACTGAGGGGTAGTGCCACATGTTAGTTCTGTGCCTGGTGCAGGTGAGTGCTGAGAGCAGTTCAAGAAACATGCCTATACAGGTCTCTGAAACACCCTTTGGCAAGATGCTTTATTTTGAAATGTGCACTGGCCCCTGCTGGACATGAACTTGCTTTTCTGCTTTCAGCCTGGTTCAGAGAAAAATGACACCCAAATTTATCACTTTTATCAGAGCATTTTAAAGTGTGGAACCACACCTATTGCAAAATGAAAACCATGAAGGATCTCACTAGAAGCAGAATGTTTTTTCTTGTCTATGACTGAAAAGGAAACCTGTTTTGGAAAAAACCCTCCTCTTTCTCAGGCAGCAAGACAGCCTTTTTAGCCACGGAGGAAAAGGCAGTGTTCTGGTTTGATTTCTTCTCCTAGCCAGAAAAATTTGTGTATGTTCACTAGTTGAAGGGGAAACAGTTTGAAGGACAACAATTTTCTTAAGGCTGTTTTTTACATCAGTACCTGACAACCCATGTATTTATTACAGCTGACCCAATCTTAAACATCTTTTCTCTTTCACTGCTACCTAAAAAAGACACAAGAATAGTTACAACTTCTCTCACAACATCTTCTCAGCTCTGTTATGCAATGACCACAAGACTTCACAAGCTTGTTTGTCATACCTTTAGTCAGATGGGGCTCTCTCTCCAGTTACGCTTACTGCACTTTTATGAATGCATCAGGCTTCAATAACACACTTGGTAAAACCCTGAGAATATCTGGAGTGGGCCCTAGGAGATAGAGAGGTGAGGGTATTCTGTATTGTGATGTTTTTTCTTTATCTGAGTTCAGATCCTATCTGCTTTTGTTCTTTTGCTGTGTGATACGATGAACTCCTAATTCCTGTCTGCCTCTGAGCTTCCTGCAGCAATGACTGTCTGCAGATGCCGATCAGAGTAAAAGTGAGAAGCAGGTGCATTTCCAATATTTGGTAAGACCTTATCTAAACATTTTCTATGGGTTTTCTAACTATAGTCATAAGCAATAAGATGGCCATGAAGAGGTCGAAAGCTGATAAACTTATGAAGGGACAGTAACAAAGTGAGGAGGTTCAATAAGAAGCTGTGTTACTCCTTGAGTAAATACGGCTGCCATCACAACCCTGAAGGTAGACTGGCCCAGAATTGGTTTAGTGTGGTAAGATCAGTGTCCCTTCTCATGCACTAAGTAAGTGACTTTGTCTTTTATATGATCTGCCATGGGTGTTTTTTGAGCAGAACTGCCACATAGTCATTCATTGCTTCAGGACTGGGAAGATGACTGCTGAGTTCTGCCCTTCTGTCTGCCTCCAGTCATGAAAATTGATTGTGTATTGACTGTATGGCATATTGGCTCACTGCCAACATCCTGAATAAGGACTGCAAAACCGCCTACTTTTTCATAGCTAAGGAAAGGGATTGCCTACACGTGAAGAGTGCTGTTTGTGTTTTCACATTCAGGCTTTTGTGGCAGCAGCTACCAAGGGGGGAGAAAAAATGCCCAGCCATCTCACATGACAGAGCATCAGACTGAGGCACGGCCAGGTAGGTAGCTGCGGGCTCAGGAGGTGAAAATATCCTGTAAGGTGTCCTAATCACCTCTTTCTTCCCACTCAGCCTCGAGGGAAAGAAGAGATGCCAAACCTTCCTTCGGGCATCCCCCCAGCAGGTGAGACGCGAGTCTCCAGCCTCTGTGCTGAAGCAGCGCCGCCGGCCGTGTGCGGGAGCGCACATTTCCCTGGAAGCTCGTTTTTTCCAGCAGGAAAGCAGCAGAGGGGGCCCTCGGTCCGCGGAGAGGCGAGGCACGGGCTGTCCCCGTCCCACGGAGCCGCTGGACCCTTCTCGCCCGCCGCCCTCTTTTGCCGCCTGCCAGCAGGGACCGACCGGCGGAGGAAGGATCCAGGATTTTCAAGTGTGTCCCTGAGTTAAAGGGTGCGCTGGAACGTTTCTGCCGTCGGAGGTAGCGTGCTTGTCCTCTGCAAAAATAAAATTAGGCTTAGCAACCCAGGAGAGGCGTCGCTGTGAGCAGCTGTCTTTTTCTGGGTCTCCCCTCGATCCTCCTTCCTGCAGCGGGCAATCTGAGAAAACGCCTTTCCCCATCACGGCCAGTGGCTTGTGCCAGAACATCTGCTGGTTTCACCGCGTTTACTAAGGCATGACTGGGTCTGGCATGTCTTTGGAATCGGCCGGCATCAAAGAGAAAATAAGAGAAATGCAGCGAGATTTAATTGCTTCCTATGTATCTAGGAAAACCATCCTCAAACGGTGCAATTTTCTAAGTTTTAGTATGATTTTCCAGGAAAATTATTTGTTTGCAACATCAGAAATTGAGAGTTTGAAATGAGGACTCTCCAGAATATTTTTCCTTTACTTATCAAGTGTATAGTATGAAATTGATAAAAAGGATACAGAAAGAGCTTTCTCCAAAAAGGCAACATTTTTTTAATCATACATAGCATCAAAGGAAAGGCAGTGAGGAATTGATTTATCACTCATCACTAGAATTCATTTTATCTCTGATTCCACAGCACAGCACTAATGCCATCAGGACAGTGCACAGAGGCATTCTAGAGGAAGCCCCTGTAATACTAGTCTTAAAGTATGATCATGATTACAGCCATCACTGCAAAACAGTCTGTTTCAGTAATTGTAATTTCCTGAGATTTCGTGTTCTCTACAGAGTTGTTATGTATAGTTCAAACTTGTTCCATTTGCATTTAATGAGCAAGTGCTATGTACCTGATCACAAAACAAAACCAATTCCGGATGCAATAGCCCCACTATTCACAGGCAAGACAGACACAGAAAAGGAAGGAAGAATGAATGGCAAACTCCGCATTTTTATTTATTTTACTTTACTTTACTTTATTTACAATGTTTAACATTTCCCTGGGTTTCTACCTTGTGCAACCATCTCACTTTTGGGGCCTCTCTTCAGGTGCAATACATTATATTTGATTCCTTAAATGAGCCAAAAGTTTCATGATGACTTGGGAAAAAAATTGTGTGTAAACTGTAAACTGCTTTCCTTTTACCTTTTTTAAAACCACCAGGGTAATAAATAGACTGCAATAAAAAAAGAGATAGAAGCACCAGGACACATATATTTATATCCTATTCCAATAATATTTTTTATTCTTAAAAGAGCTAATATTGGTTTTGAGAGATTTAAAGTAGTCATAGGATTATTTAAAATCTATGTAGAGTGTGCATTCCTGGAGAATTTTTTCTCTATAGGAAAATGTACAAGAAATGTCAACATTAATGCACAGGTATCTTTATGGAGTGTGTCTTTTTAAGTATAAGGGAAATATCTGTATATTAAAAAAAAAGTGTGAATAATGTTATCATCTTTCTCTTTTGAGGATTAGAAATTTTTGTTTTCTTCACCAAATACAGGGACAACAGAAAGAATGATGCTGACTTTATGCTAATGATTCAAATGGAGTCCTCAAACTGTCAGAATTGTTTTGTCAGTACCACCTGCTTTGGAAGACGATTATTAGGGAGGTAAAAATGAGGAACAATACAACTCAAGAATTTGAAATCAAAGTTACCTGTCTTATCCAGGGCTGTGCAGCAAATCCATCTCTGGGAAAGCACAAGAAGATATCACCAAGTTGAACTTGCTTATGACCAGCAGGGCCACCAGTCTGTTGCATGCTACAGCACAGCATGGATATACCAGTGTGTTCCTACAACATAAACTCCACAGAGACTGGGATCTAAAACTGTGTTTGTGGCCCCTTGCAGCTCAGGAACCCTTGCAGATCCCTTTTTTTTTTTTTTTTTTTTTGTGTGTGGTGTGCTACCTACTGTCAGCTCCTTCTATAAGCACATTTGTCCCCCCTCCTCTCCTTAGGCAGAGGGTGTCTCAGCAGTGGTGGCAGAAGTGGAGTCAGGAGGAGACAGAGCAGCCGGGGAGGAGGGAATGGACTAGTTTTGGAAGAGCCATGCAAGTAGACTGTGAACATGGAGAGTGAAAGGCTCTCTCTCTGTCTGGAAAGTTGACAGGTGAAAGTGAAGAAAAGCCAGAAATCTAGAATATTTACCTGTACCCACATGTCTCTCCAATCTTCAGGTAACATCATGTCACCCATCTGTCAGCCTGGAGCCATGGAACTATTTGATGTGCCCACGTATCAGTGGATAGCCAAAAAGCACAAGGAGTCTGGGACTAGGCTGACAATTATCACCCACTGATGCTGAACACTGAACAAGTTTCTAATGACCTCATGCTCAAACTTGCACTGAAACCAGTCAATGTTTCTAATGCTTGTCTAAACTGGGTAAAGAAGCAAAGCACTGCTCCTTTAAGTTTTCTGATTAAAGTACAGTGGCAGAGAAGCATTTGAATCTGACAGCCCTGAAACATCACATCAGCAATCTTCCTTGTCCCAGCTCTGTGGTCCGTGCTGTACCAGAGTGTCACTTCTGTCACTTTCCCATGGGCTGAACACTAGAGATGCTGTGGCTCTCTAACACTGCACATCTACCTGGAAAGAGCTAAACCTTCTTTGGTATTTTATGTGTCACCCATATAATCATGCTTTAGAGTTTTTATTTTTCAATGGGTCCTGGTTTTACAATAAGCCCTATTGGGTGGAATGGGGTTGGAATAATAAATAAACATGAATAGGGTGCTTGAATAACGATCTGAGATCTGGTCTTTCACAGCATTCAAGGAAGCCATCCTTTTCTGCCTTGCATTATGCTGCTGAGATGCTGCTGCTAACCTGATACTATCTCTTGTCCATCTTGACTAAAAAGGTAGCATTTGATTTGGAAATAGTACATTTTTTATTTTAAATGGAATAGAAAAAAATTGATTTCAAGCCCTAATTGCATACATGTCAAATAACATGTCACATTTAAAGGCTGTTGTGGGAGCCAACTGGTGTAATTGTATATGGACACTGTTATCTAATTTACCCTGCTTTGTATGATTTACTGGTATGTTTTGCTGTGGGTTGCATTATTTAGTTGTTTGATAATCTCTTTTCTTTCTGTTGTGATTTATGACATGGCATTTCTGCTTGTTTTATACCAGTGTGTTATTTTGTCAATCAAATTCTCTTTGTGCAATGGCAATATACAAAAAAGATAGTGGGGAACAGCCCAAATAGTGTATCTAATGTTTACTTTAAACAGATTATTTATGGCAAAATATATCAGAGGAACCAATTTGCAAAGCAATGGTTAGTTATATGTAAAGAACAAATGTTGCAATCAGCACTCTATGGGTTTGCTTTTGTCTGTGTTGTGGACCTGTACAGTTGTCTAAATGATTAATGGGCACAAAATGAAAACTCTTTTTTTTCCATTTTGAGCCTTTGTACTTTTCCCTTCTTTTTCCTGATGGTGGAGTCATATCCTCTGTCTTTGCTGCATCACATCTCATCTTTCTAGCCTTCTCTGGGACAGAAGGAGTACATCCGAGTCCTGACTGTTTTTTCCCTGCTGCAGGCTGGGGAGGCCCAGAGGGTTTTGTCTGGTTTGGTGGCTGTGTGCCCCTGAGGCACAGAAGATGAGCAAAAAGAGGATGGAATGCATCCCAAAGGCTCGAGGCTGTGTTCTCAAGAGGCTGTGTAAGGAAGCCAAAGGCAAGATGTAAAATACATTAACTAGTCCTCAACATCTCCTAGTGATATGAGAATGCTAATGCTCCATTTGATTGCTTTCTACACAATTATCAAGTTTCGCAGTTCATAGTATTTTAAATTTAACAAGTTCTTTACCAATCATTTACTGAGTTCTTTATTTATAAGAAAGAAATGCAAGAATTTACTGAAATGAAATATACTTTAGACTTGTGAAACATATGATCTACTATGAATTCTTCTCAAAATATGGCAGTGGAGTGACAGTGTATTAGTATTGACACTAATACTATTGTACAAAATTGAAAGAGCAATCTGTAAGTTAAGGCTTAAAAGAAAGTCTCAATTATAGTGTTTTCAAATTTATTAGAACCAATTCTACTAAGACAGGCACTCATTCAGAAAATCAACTTGAGTACTAAGCGGTTGGATGAGGATGCCCAGTACATGCAAGAAGCCTTCTTAGATAGCTGCAGAAGGCATGAAGTGTAAAATTAGTGCTGCTCAAGCTTGTACCAGTATGAATTCATGACACTGTTCCCAGAAAAAGCAGAAATCAAATTGGCATCTGTAGACTCAAATTCACCCATTCTATTAATTTACAGGTTCAAGCATTCGATTTTTAACAGGGACCTCAGTTATTTACATTTGATTTATAAGTCAGCATGGTATAATAAGGACTTTAGATGGTTACAGAGAAAACAAAAATAAACTGTATTTAGTGAGGGGGAGCAAACATACCTGAAGTAGCTTAGGAAGGTGGAGCCTTTTTGTTGATTTCAGAGAATGTAAAAGAGCGCGAGGCTGAATGAAGTGTACTCATATCTTTAATACCTCTCACATATTTGTCATGGGGAAAAAGTGAATCTGTTTTTAGAAAGAAACCTTGCCCCCCAAAAAAAGGGAGCATGAGAAAGTGCAGTCCCCACCCCAGCTGCGAACTGGTATTTCCGGGTTAAGTGACCAGAAGGCTTTATGGCCCTTCTCAGAATTACAGGTTCACATGCCTTCTTCTCTGCCTTTATCTCTGCATTCACAGGCTCAGTGGATGCCAGGTATTTAACCAAAAGATGACAATTTATTCACTTGAAACAAGAAAACTTGACAGGTCCAGATGACTTTAAAATTTACAACATAAACAAAAGCAAGACAGAAAATAAATAAATACTTCATGTCAAAGCTGCTGCTGAAGGTAAGCTTATTTTAATGAAATATCTAGAAAGGGCATTTTTTAGGGAAATGAGAAGATAGGTGGAGTGCTGGTTTAGATGGAGGAAATAAACAGGTACTGCCTTTTGTTATCTTACCAACCAAATGCAAAAATTCAAAAAATTAACTGCGGAGGCCGTGTTCAGACTGTATATAAATCAAAGGCTTTCCTTTAATCCTTTACTAATCCCTTACTTATCTTGCCTACTGTACATACATTGTTAAAAAAGATACAAGCAGAGCAAAGACGAACACAGATATGCTAAAGGAGTTAAATTCCAGTATTTCAAATACAAAATGCAGAATGCCCACCACTGAAAAAGTCTTTGATTTAATCCAGGCCTACTTAGTTTTCAATATTAAAATAAAACATTCTCACAGTCATTAGCAGCTCACATATTTCAGAATTATTGAGTCACTTCTTCTTTTTTTAATTATGATAAATACAAAATATTTGTAAAGATAAGGTATTGATCACCTTTGGGTTATACCAATGCACTAAATTCTCATTATAATTTAGGAATAAGTAAAGTAACAGTAATATAATTCAAATTTATTTATTTTTATGTGTATTTTATGAGAGAGATTTGGCTAATATTTTTATCTTTTGCTATAAAAATTCTTCTAATGTAAGAACAGAAGCTGGTCCCTATTCCAGTCCTTTTTTGAAACTTAGTTCAAGATGAAGGTTGTTGAAAATAATATAAATTACTAGCAGTGACACTACTTATGTCTGAAAAACAGACTACTCTTGGTGATAACGGATTTGACATTTGAGTGTTTCAGAGACCTGCAGTATTTTCTTAAAGCATACAATGCAACTGGAATTTTCAATCTGCTGTGTTTCAGACAATTCAAAAGAGATCCGACCACAGAACTGAAGCATCACTTTGCTTAGCTTAACCTTGTGTTTTGTTCTATTTTATTAATTACCCCAGTCTTCCTGACTTTAAAATTGAAGAGGAAAACCTTTCCAGATATTACTTCTTTAATCAAGCGTTGTTGATTCCACATCCTTTGGTGCACATTTTAATGGCTCAATGCGAGGCATTATCAAGTCATCAAGTACAGAGTGCACAGTATCTGTGGCTGTATTATTTCATCCTAGATATTTTTCTGAAGACGCTACACCACTGCTCATTGTGTGCATGATGGTGCTGCTGGAGGAGATATGAAGCAAAGTTATGAAATAAACTAAAAAAAAAAAACAACCCAAACAACACCAACAAAAAAAAAAAAAAAAAAAACCCAACCAAAAGAACCACAACTCTTTAGAGACTGGATAAATAGTAAGAAGCATGTTTAATACAACTAATTTATAGATGAATGTGGTGCCAAGCTAGAATACATTAACAAGGTAAGGCTGCAGGGCCTCTAGGTAAGATAATATATTGCTTTCATTAAAAAGCAATCTGCATGGACCATATCCACTAACACTGGAAACTCTGCAGCTGTCACCTTTATCAGGGGAACAAGAGCAAGCCACTACATTTTAATCACTGGAGTTTGTCAGGAACGAAAAACAGCCAGCTTCCCACAAATCAACAGACATGTATCCTGATAAGGAGAGTGAATTGGAGAAGGACAGCTACACCCCACACTACACCACCTATTCTGGAGTGATCAAAGCACTGTAATTGTAGCAGATAAATCTACTGAATTAGGCTCTGGGATGAAACGCTCGACTTTTCACAAAACAAATGCAGGTTTATTTGAGTCATCTGTGACATATTTCATTATTTAGTTTGAGTATTCCCAGTACTTGCCACAAAGACAACAAGAAAGAAAAATAGGATGCCTGTATCCAAAATCTAGTGGCATTTTTTCCAGAATCTCTTTTCTGATCATTAAACAGTAATTAATTTCGGAAGTGCTGCTCCTGGGGTATTCTTTTTGCATAACTCTGACAATAAAATTAAACATGATTACTTGCTAATACTTGAAGACTTTGAATTTGTCATATCTGGTATGCATGAGAGCAGATACTGTTTTTCTGTGGTAGATAAATATTCTTCAAAGAGAGAGCATTAAGGAATTGAAAGGGACAATGCTTGGGACAAGAAGAACTTAAAAATTCTTATAGAAGACATATTATGAGAGTCAAATTTTAACCTCAAATGCAATCTTATCATATGACAGTTTTATTTCAGGCACTGATAGCAGATGTGACCGCTGTAATGGATAATACAACAAGGATTTCCTGTAATGAAAGAAGTATTAAATAAAGATTTTAACGGAAAATTTTTTTGTCCAAAGGAAATGAAAAAATCTGCTTGTTTGTGGGGGGAAGACTATGACTTTTTAAGGCTGGGAGAGACTGATAGACAAGAATTTTTTTTTTTTTTTAATGAACAAACACTGTAAAAGGAAATTACTTTTTTTAGGGAGAGTTATTTTGATTTCTAAGAGCATGGGAGTACTGATTGAAATCAGTTTAACGTGACAGAGGAGTCTTTTAAAAAGGAGTTATTCTACTACTGTGCATGCAAGGCTTGGAGGGAAGGAGATATATTCATTTCGTAGGATTTGCAGTTCTGAAATCCCCACCATGTACTAAATTTGGTAGAATTGCCCTTTGCTTACCATTTGTGGATGAAATTTGAGATCTTAACCAGCAGTGAGAGGGAAATAAATACTGTCTCAGTAGTAAGGTACCAGTATCAGTACTAATCTTGAAAATACAATGCACCAAAAAGCATTACTGCAAACTGTTGTTTGGTGCTCATGTTATGTGTGTTTTTATTCATAGTATTTAAAAACTTTCCAGCATTCAGAAAATATTCCAAATAAATAAATTAAATTGGTGTTACAGGGGCCCTCCGAGGCAGTTTCATGAATGAAATCCATGCTCTGGTTGCATAGTTACCTGCAGTTAGCAATCACCAAATGCCAAAGCCACAGATCTCGGAAGTGAAACTGAGTTCATGACTGGAAAAGTTACTGTGAGGCTGTCCTAAGAGCAAACTTTCAGAGGGGTCATCCTGTGGTGTATTCTCCAGAGAATGTGAAGACACACATCCCATGTGTGGGAATTTAGGAGGGATGTGGAGCCAGGCACCAGCAGAGAAGTCACCACGCGGACGGCGGGAAGCGCGGGATCAGGTCAGGGACATGCATCCAAGCCTCCATTGGAATGCTTGGATGTGGGCAGTCAGTCTTCCAGAGGCTCTGTGACAAGGCAGGAGGTCTGTGGCTGTGGGCCCCCAGCAGGACGTGGCCACGCTGGTGCAATAAACCAGATTGCCCAGGCCTGTCGGCCGTATCTCGGCACTGCTTGTCGGCCTGGCTGGCTATCCATGAGAACAGCAAGGGCTGATTGCAGCACTCACTGCCCACCAGGTAGCTCAGAAAAACAGCCCCTGCCACCTTCTCCCCGTTTTCGCTCACGCTGGAAGCCGTGGTACCCAGGCATCACTGACGGGAGCACATGGAGCTCCAGCTCTGCACAAACGCCTCTCTTGCACCCCGTGGAACCACTCCCAAATGCGTGATTCCCCACGTTCTCCCTGAGAGACTCAAATAATGAAGTCATTTTAACATCACAGCGGTTATATACGTCCAGCTGTGACAGAGATGGGGATACAAGAACCTGCTGCAATGGGTGTACGAAGATCACTAGACAGCAGTGTGTCTTTCCCTCTGTTTTCAGGCAGTTTAATTCCATAATTGATTGCAAAGTATAAGGGAATGGTGTTGATGAACGCTTATGAAAAATTATAAGGAATTGTGCTCACATTTTCTAAATTTTCCACACGTCAGTGAATGAGAGAGAAACAAAAAAATCCCAGCTGGATTTTTTTATATGCATGAAACCTGTTGGTTAGCTAAAAACCAGAAAACCAAACATGAAATCAGTTTATTCTGATGTTTCACCCCTTAAAATCAATTATTTTTATCTCATCTGCATTCCAACAGGCCTTCTAGATCTAAAATAGTATCCAGAATGTCAAGAGAATCAAGGGTTTCTTTTTTGCTATCATTTGCTTCTGGAATAAAAATTTGGGTCATCCATCATCTGGAGAGCCACTGAAATAAAATCACCAATATTCTGTCAACTTTATGAAGGAAGTCCCATTGTCTTTCTGTTTTCTTGCACTTTACAAGAGAAGATCTGAGTATTTCATGTTGATTGCTTGATTGGCTGCACTGGGACTCTTTAAAAATACTAAAAAATCAACAGTCTGGTACAAATCAAACACAGGCTTCAATCAATCATGAGCCTGGGGTATTATCTGAGGTTTTTACCCAGAAACATGTCATTAAAAGTTGCAGAAATTAATTGGTGCCATTGGCTGTAATGGCTTTCCTGACACAGTTTCTCAAATGTAAAGAAAAATTATGGATAAGGCAAATTCCTCATGGGATTTTTATAGATGTCTGCTTTGTTCTGTTATTGTTTATTGCAAATGTTATTACTGTGATCTATTGCCCCATCATGCTTTGTCTATACTGCTTATACCATTTTGCAACCCGCAACACAACTGAGGGCTTCTGTCACTGACCAAGATAGCACTTATTTTTAAATTCTATGTTTTATATATTCCTATAGTGATCTCAAGGCGTTAATTTTCTGTGTTTAAAATTTCATACTTACACAGATCTTGCTCTGATTGAATAAATGTTGCCAATGATCTGCCTAGAAGAATTGTGAATCTTGTCTCAATGTGAGCCTCTGCTGCTCTTAGCTGGCAGCTGTACAAAGCTGCAGGAGTTATACATTTATTTCAGTTGTTCTGATTTGCATACCTACAAAGCAGGCCGGTTAGATGACAGCTTTCACTCCCTTTTTTTAAAATTTATTGCTTATTTGTTACTTATTACCATCTTCTTGATTGCGAGTTATTTTAAGCTGCAACTTAACCTTGGAGAAAGGTAAATATTTTAGGAGCAGAAAACTGAGAAATTGCCTATGCTTACCACAGCGCAAAAATAGTAGTAAATTAATTCCCCCAAGTTAGATTTGAGATCCAAAAAAGGTTTCGTACTTAATACCAACAGGTCATCCTACCACCTTCATTGAAGCAAGATTTCACAATTACATGCATTTCCAATTACGCAATTATATTGTGTTTTCCATTCTGGGGCTTGAATGATCTGTTTAAAAGCATTTGGGACCGTAAGTCTCTCTTAAAAAAAGAAAAACAAACAAACAAATGAACAAACTGCTGTGAATTAAACCTTAAAGAATATTTTTCTTCATTAAGCCCTCTCAGAATACTCTGTGTAAAACTTATTGGACCTTTAGTTTAACGTGTACAGTGTTTTTTGTAAAATGCTAATAGGTTGTACATGGAACACTCTGTCAACACAGCCAAAACCCAACAAACATGGGCAAAAAGGAAAACTCACTGCTATATTACAATGTAGGGGTGTTTCTTTTTTCCCCCCCAAGGCTCCAGGCCCATTACACACATGGGAAGTGGTGTAAAAGGAGCAGTGTCATTAACCATCTGCACGGCCTCCAGTCTGTAAAACAGTGATGTTTAGCCTGTCATCTTGCAGTTTTAATCTCTTTCTGCTGTGCACACCAGTAGCCTGTCTCCTGCCCATCCATTTTGCTCCTGCCTGGTGAGGCAATGCCACTGCACTGGCTAGCTCTGGTAATGTCAGCGTGCAGCTTCCAAGCACAGGCTTTATCTCTTTGTCACTGTCGGTTTGGCTTTGATTGGATAGTTTCAGAGCTGTGCTTTCAGAGTATTTGAATTGACTATCCCATGCTAAAGTTGTAAATCTTTGCAAAGCCCTGGCAAGAGTTCAGTAAAAACAGAAACAGGGGGCTCTGAGGTCTCACGGGATCAGTAAAAAAAACCCACAGATTTTCTTCCATAAGGGTTTTTTGCTGTGTGCCTTCTCTTGCCACCAATAGCCTTATTCTACAAGATCAAGGTTTATGCAGTGATTGGTACCAAAACGTAGGTTTTTGGTGACCTATTTTACACGTCATTATAACAGCATTGTCACAGTTAATCATCCCTATAGCAAAAACATGACGATTTTTATTTGGACTTTTGCTATAATTTTCAGGAAAATAAGGTCTGAATTTTAATAGCTCTACAGGTTATGACTTTTCTTGCAAAGGTTGTTTCTGCAGCGCAGCATTGCTAGGCCAGAGATGTTGACAAGTACCATTCTGTGATTCTTGGATCAAGGGGAAAGGCTTTCTCTACCCTTCTTCCAAGACTACTGCTCTACCTTCTTTTTTCCTTCATGTTTATTGTTCCATCCTCATCTCTCTGCTGTGGGTCATACATCCCATGTCATTTAATGACACTCACTGGGGAACTGCTAAGAACAGTGTGTTCTGTGCTTGGTGTCACACCATGTCTTCAGAAGATCACATCAAAGGGGTCTAAGCTGGAGCTCCCAGTGACACTGCTTCCTCCTGAAATTATTTCTTCTAGGACCACAAACACCACCATCCCTTTATCTGGGTACTTGTGGCACAGCATCTTGAAAGACTAAAGCAGCCAGGGCACATGTATTTTTGCAGTGCCTGGAAGTTAAAGCAGTGCTTAAGCCAAGAGCTCTTGCCTGCTCTTGTCTGATCACCTTCCAAGTCCTTGTGATGTCTTAGGTGCTCAGTGTGAGTATAATGCTGAAGCCATTTAGTGAAGGTGTCACACAGCATGACAAGTGATACAGCATTTGCAGCAAAACCCGTAAGCAAGCAACATGTACCTTCATTTTAAATCAACTAAATTAACTATCCACCACAAAATTTCGACTGCTCATTGCTTTGCAAAATTGTAGTAGATTCTTAAAAATCTCACATTTGTTTGATTGTTTTCAACAGTCAGTTAAATTCTCTGTAATTCACACCTAGAAATCTAAATTTATGTCTGAAGTCTCATAATCACTGTGTGTCTCTGTACCAAAACCAGAAATGAGCTGCATGTCAGGTACCTTATTCATACTTGTTCAATTTAATTATGAGAAGAATGCTTGGACAGTATTCTGTTTCTTCTTTCTCATTCAGATAAACTTGTAGAAAGCTACTCAGAAGCAATGAATCAGTAAGTTTCTGAGTGTCTGTGAGAACTGCCTGTACCTAGCATATTCCCCTGGCTGCCAGCTCCCCAGGTGAGTCCCTGAGGAGATGTGAGGAGTAATCCAGAGAGGGTGGACAGTTGTCTGCTTCAGTGATTCCCACCATTCCATATTGCCTTGCTTGTGCCTTACAGGGTCAGGAGGCAGGATGCCCTTGCTCAGCTGTCACTTTCCCCAGCAGCTGATCAAGAGATATATAACATGGATACAAGGACACCAGCTTGCTGAAGCTCAGCCATTTCCTCTGCTTCCCGCCAGCTTCCAGCTGTAATAACCAACAGGTCTCAGGCCAGTCTTTCCTAATTATACTCCGTGCACTGCTCTTCTGACAGTCATCCTTACGAAGAACAGCTATAAAAATCAGCTTGTCAATGTGCTCTGGGAGGGGAGTTATTTTCTTAGAGAATATGGTTCTGATTTACGGAACCTGCTGATCACTTGACAAAGCCAACAGAGAGAAACCTTTGTTTTTATCTGGTCACTCAAGTAGCCAGGCTTTGAGCCTCTGAGTGAAGGCACTGCAGCACACAGGATGGGGCTGAAGTGGCTCCACACACAGAAGTATTGAGGGGATTGGAGAAGACCTGCTCCCACTCTCTCACCGGTGTAGTTTTGCTGCTCTCAGAGTGCAGTCAGGTTCTCTTGAAGCCTTAGAACAACAGGATCCAGACCTGACCATTTTTCAGAAATGAGTATGGGTTTGATCCTTAGTTTGTGTAAACTGGCACAGCTGTGACTTGATTTTGTAGGGAATGTAGTGACAATTTAAAACACTTGAGAGGCTGGCTTACCAAGGAAAACAAAGAAAAAAGAGACATGGACCATTAAAAATATGTTGATAATAGAATTTTATATATATATATATTCTGCGGGCTTGTCTTTAATCTTTGAAATTTACATAATTTGCTGTCTCTGAGACGGAACATTAAGTGGTTTTGATATATTTTCAAAGGTCAGGCAAAAAGTCATGCTCCTTTAGAGGCCTTGTAGCTGTTTGTGCTTTTTTGATGTTTGTACCATCGTGCAGACCTGATAAGTAGATGAATGACCATGATAAATGTGCATAATGAGAAAGTGATAAGAATTGCAGCATCTGACATGAGTTATGTCTCTGTTATCCAGAAATGGAGATGCTCTACTTTTATCTTTGCTCTCTAATTTCTTAATTAGGAAGAAAGCATATTTTCCACCCATTGCATATGTATTTGGCAAGGATGCTGTGTAATAACAAAATATGTCAGCCAATGACCTTATTATAGATACTGCTGTACTCTTTTTGCTTAAAAATGTCTCTCCTTCTTGTAGATCAGGAAACATGGATCAAGGTCTATGCATATATATATATACATATATATATATATATATATACACCAAAAATTCTAGACATTAAAAAAAAAAGTTAGGCCCAATCCAACAAGTACTTGAAAATATGCCCTCATTTTCTCACATATAAGGTCTGATTCAAGTTGCTGAGATTAGTTTTATGAGTAATGACACACAGATGAATTTTGAAAAACCTAGCTATTGAGATCAGATTCTAATCTGAGTTGCGCAGAAAGTCTGGATCCTTATAAGGGCAAAATTTCCTTTACTGAGATTTCTCCAATTGATAGGCCTCTTTAGAAAAACAACCAAAATATACCAATTCAAATAGTCCTCTAAAATTGAGCCGCTGCATGTTGTTGGAGAATTAGACCTGTGGATTTTTTTAGAAAGTGCAGTCTGCGTTCTAGGACGTTAACTTTGCAGAAATGAAGAGAGTGGTCTGAATTAATTAATTCCTGGGACACTTTCAAGCCAGCAATTGTTCGTTGTCTTACATCTCTACTCTGCAGAGATTCACACACTTGCTTGTGTTTTCATGCCAAGCATTTCCACATTTGTGGAAGCATAGCTTAATGGATTGAAGCTACTTCTCTCAAAGTGAGTGGCAAAACTGTTCTCTTGAGTGAGAGGAAGATAAGATTAACAGAAATAAAGCTATACCAAGCTAAGAAATTCTGCATGCTGTGAGCTGCAAAACTGTATTGATTTCAAAACCATAGAAAAGGAAATTAAAATTAATATCTTCTGATTATATACTGCACAGTTGTTGTAATATAGTATTTCATTCTGCCATTTAGTTATTTGCATTACTTTTCTGTAATAATATGAAATTATTTGTGCTTAAAAGCTATCATGAATATTTGAAAGCAGCTATCTGATGTAACTGCAAAAGCATATAGTGTATATGCTTTTGTTTTGCTTGCATCAAAAGTCAAAGTTTATAAAATATCAGCAATACTATATGTAACAAAGAGGAGAGAAACATTTTGTGGAGGGTGTTTATTTAGATTTCTTGGTTTCCTTTCAAGCCAAGATTTGTTACTAGAGTCATTACAATTTAGTGAGACAAATTAGGCTAAACTTTTTATCTCTGGTGGTTGCACAAGCACTGATTAAAATAGTATTTCTTCTAAAGATTGCCCAGGAAGATAAATGAACAAGAGGAGCAATTAGAGTAAGGAAAAACTAAAGATTGGCTGACATGATTTAAGTTTACCTCTAAGGCAGTTTGTCATTTTGTCTCTATAATCTCTATCAGAATTGACTAAAACCGTAAACATAAATCATTATACTAATTTATTTCACCACACTGTGGTCTGGGAGGAGAAGAAGATTTCATTTTTTTTACAGACTTTTGGGGATTCAAACATTTTCAGAACTTTTTAAATGTAGTATAAAAACAAGCCAGCCTAAAACATGATTGATTAGTATTTCAGCTTCTTAAAACCTGATTTTTTTTTGTGGTTAAGCCAAGAAATGTTCCTGTTACTATTGGTAAAATATCTGTTAGGAATTCAGAATACATGGGCATGGATTAGATTTTTTAGGTGACTGGATGAAGCTTAATGCATGACAAAATGTAGGGCAAGGCCATCAGTTAGTACTCCGCACCAGACGAGTTAATAAGCAGCCTTCTCTCCTGAGATGCATCAGAACAAAGTCTGTAGGACCATGGAATACCTTTGCAGAAGGGAAACCAGCAGATGCCTGAGGACATCCTGCAGTATAAATCTCTGTGAGCTGTCACAAGACCTTTTATAGGCTATCCAAAAATAGAGTCCTGTATATCTTCATTAAGAACTGCACTAACAACAGTGTCCGCCTGCAATTTTATTCAGATGCCACTGTAAAGGAGGGATGGTATTATGTTGTTCTTGTCAAGTGAAGTATTCCTTATCAGTGACTTTAAGGAACAGATATTCCAACGCCATTTAAATATCTGTGTCCTGCTGCCTGTTTGTGAATGGTCTCTTTTGGTTCCTGATGGCAGCAGGGTCACTGCCTAAATTGTTCCTCCAGAGGAAATCTCATCAGACATTTTGCCTCCTTCATGCCTGCATTCCCACAAACCCCTGATGGCACAGGCTGTGGGCTGCCCAATTTCACCACCTGCCAACCCTACCTAAACCAAAGCAAATGAAAGTTTATTTCTGGCAAAAATTTAGGAGAGGGAACATATCCCCAAGTCTGGGAGGGCAGCCTGCAGTATGGTTAAGTATATTCTAAATATTCTGAAAGTGTTTTTAAACCTGAGATAGGGGTGGCACTTTCCTACCAAACCCTGATTTTAAAATAACTAGTTTCAGGGTGACCAGAATGTTGGGAGTATGATTTCCTACGGATTTGTGTTTCCTGGTTAATTTATTTAGTATTCCAAGGAGGAAAGTATCTGGCACAGATATCACCCCTATCAGATTTATTGTCCCTGTGCCATGTCTTGGCACCTGTTTTCATGAAACCAGAAGGAATTTAACTCAGCTTCATACCACTCTTGCTGCATCCCCCACAATTTCAAGCAATCAAGGGTTCAAATGCTGTTCAAAGGGAATACACAGATGAACACTAACATACTTACGTGATTCAATAAGACATAGAAAAAGCTAAGTGAAATGCCATTTTTCTGTATTTCTAAACCAGAGCTTTTACTGACTAAGTTTTGTGAACTAGTCAGAGCACAAACAAAAACCTGTGGCTCTGTACAGTCAAATTTACACAGAATGCAATAGCACATCAAGGGTTTAAAAAAAAAAAAATTTTATATCATATTTCTTGAAAGTGTGATTTGAAAGGATGTGAGTTTCTTGTCTTACACACACACACAAACCCTGCTGTGATGACTGCAGTTGTCTGTTAAGGCTGGAACAGTAATTTCCGTAACTAATGGCAATGTGTGGGAACAAGAAACTACTCTTGTCCAAAAATTTCAAAGGCTTCTAAATGTCTTTTAAATAAGTATATGGCTGAGATAAGCATTAATGATGTAATGAACAAGGATTAGCTCCACTGATGGCTTGACCCCAAAGAAAAATATGTAATTCCAAGGAGCAAATTTTCAGTGCTGTGTCTGCAGGTAAACCAGGCTCAGGGAAAGCCAGAAAAATTTCTGCTTGGTTGTAAACTCACTCAACCGAGGCAAAAGAGGCAAATAGTGCAGTTTTCTGTCTGAACAGGAAAGACACCCTGAGAAAACGCTGATCCCAGCTTTGAACTCCAGAGGGCAATGCTCCACAGCACGACGGGTATGTAGGTATGTGTCCACTAAAAAAAACAACAGAAAAAGACAAAAACTAATCAAAATAAACAAAAAACCCAACAAAAAAAAAAGAAAAATAATTTAAAATATAATTTCCAATAGTTTCCTTGATACTACCAGCAGGACAGGAGTCATGTCAATAGACCCCCAGCATTGTTGGGTGCAGAAGGTCTGCCAGGGCTGCCAGAAACACAGCAGGTAACACAGTATCGGGATTTTTTTGGGAAAAAAAGGACACTTTCCCTTTGAAAATGTCAAATGTGAGTTCAATGCATGCTTGAGGAAAAGCAGGATAGGATGTATGTGAGGAGAAGATAGGTCAGGGTTGCGTAATTTGGGTAAGTCCTCATGGATGTTTACTAACAGCATTAAGATGAGTGTGGCAAGTGTATAAAATCTTATGATTATTTATTCTGATTTTACTTTTTAATATTGCATTTTTCACATGTTAAGAAATAATAAATTCTTTCAAGCATAATCCAGGCTGCAAAAACTCTTGCACAACTTTGTTAATGCTACATAATGTTTGACTTTGAACTATGAGCAAAAATACTTTAGTACCACTAAATACTTTAATAATGTCATTAGTTTTCTGAAAGGTGCACTCAATAGATATTTTTTTAGTATGTCACTCTAACTGTGGCTGACTCTGGCAATACCAGAGAGAACTCTCAAGCTTCTCTCAGAAGGTCACTTCTATTGTGGCTTTTGCCACTTCCATTTTAATTCCTCACCAAGATGTGTACTGCCCTGTCACTCGAGGCACCGTGCCTCTTCTCCCACCATGCAGAAGACATTTCCTTGTTCTTCTCCAGCTCTAGGCCGAAATGATCTCACATGGCCCCATTGTGAGTTTAATTGTACAATCATCAAAGCAAACCTTGAATGGATGGAACATGACGGGCAAAAACAAGAAGGAAACGGAAGCTGTCCATTTGCTTGTCATTCTTCTGTGCTTCCAAAAATGTTATTTTTTAAATAAAGACTACTCAGTGTTTATTGTTACATGCTAACACCACTTCTCTCCCTGGCATCGAGGAAGAGCTATACCTGCTTACCAAGCCTTTCCTGGTGAGGAAAAATGGATCAGAAGCATAGGAAATTAGTCAGACACATATCACATATTCAGAGAGGTGAGGGATGAAAAAGTGCTTCACCACACGTAGATAGTTCTGAATGTCTTTTTTCTTTAATTATTCCCAAACTGCTATTGACCAAATGCTCCTGCTCTTGTAGCTACTTGGTTACATTCTAGAAATAGCTCATTATTTGGCTTTATTATTTTAAGGTTTTCTGTGCTTTTTCTTCCCATGCTGGTTTCATAGTGGATGCACACAGATGCATTTTGTTGTAGTTTAAAGAAACTTAAAGTCTAAAATGGTGCCATGCTAATATCAATGGTATCATGAACCTCAATGTTAACTTCAGGTTCTCACATTGTATGAAAGGACAGGTTCAGGCTAGGAGTAGGCATGTTGCAGATACCTTTGGATCAAAAAAAGAGGTTAAAAAATTGAGAAAGTACCACAAAAAATGCATTACACCTCATCTGATGATGTGACAACATAGTATGGGTCATTTTTAGTTCAGTTTTAGTTCATCAGCAAGGCATCTTTTCCAAACATTTCAAATCCTGTGTTGAGTAGGGTAGGATTGAATAAGGAAGAAAAAGGATTGAAGTAGCAGTTCACATGAGAATGTTTTTGCCTGATCGAACAACTTGGCTTCCCTATATTAAAAAACCCTAAAACACATAATAGTATCACTTCAGTTTTACTTAAATATTCAATTAAAGTTGTCCTGTGTTACCAGAATTACCATTACTACTGATGTATATTAATGCTGACACATGTGAAAGCAAAAGTTTTGTTCCTAGCACAAGCTTTGTCTACAGTGAAAGCTTATTTTACTTTTTAGTGCCAGACAGTCACTACTTTTCTGGCATTAAAGTTTTGTTCCCTGTATATTTTTATCCTAAATTTTTATCCTGCCTTTCTGACCTATTGAAACACTGCCTAATACCTTTAGAGTGCTGGTTTTAAGCCACCCTGCACCTTATTCCTTGAAAAGTGTATCCTGTGAAAGAGCCTCTCCTGTGATGGCCACAGAATTCCTGCACCTCAGCACAGATTCCATTGTTTCTGCACAGGGTCAATGAAAAAGTAACGTGGGGAAAAACTACTTTTTCTGCTTCTACTTAGCAGAAAAAGTAATGTGGGGCTGTATTTTAAGGTGTGATTAAACCCTCCCATGCCAAAATGAGCAACGGCTTGCATTGAAGTCCTTTTATTCATTTTTCTATGAATGATTTATTCGGATACAATACAGCACAAGTCCACACCACTCAGGCATATTTTATTCAAATATGTCTTTCAAATTGGGAGAAAAGGCATGATAGACAAAACACGTGACTGCTAACATAAGCTCATCCAACTTTCAAAATGCAACGTGGCAGGCATCCCTTCACACTCTGGGCAAATGGCACATGGTACCAGGAGACATTAGGTTTTTAAAAGTGAAGTTAAACTGATAAATTAGACCTCATTTATTGAACAGCAGTTACAGCCAATTGCCCAGGGAGTCATTCGACACCTTTGAAGACCCTGCTAACTTAATTGGTGATAGTTTGGGGGCTGGAGGAAACATTTAAGCCCGTAGCAGCAGGACACCGTGCAGCATGAAAATGGAGAAGACAAGCATTCTCACTGACAAGGGGAGTCATATATAGATTTTTGTGTCCATTGTTTTTGCTTATTTGTGTGTGTGCTTTACTCAGTCAATCAAATATAATTGACACCACTGGGTTCTGTTGTTTTGTGGATGACAGGAGCTAATGCAAGGGAAAAAAAGCTGGGAGTAAACTTCCCCCTGAAAGGCTGTGTAAAGGTTTTTCCATTGGGCTTGTGACATTTTTTGCTCAATTGTATTAATTGATGTAGTGACAAGGCAGTTGGAAAGATGATGGATACTGATCACTACACTTTTCTTTTTTTTTTTTTTTTTTTCTTTTTAAGTATCTGGGCATTAACATAAACTCTGCTTTTGTGCAAGCAGTAGGAATGCAGCCAGTAAGATTTTAGCACCTGCAGACCAAGTTTATGAGACTCAACAGTCACAGCTGAGTACCACTACAGAATGAAAAAGGCATGTTGCTTTGGGACAGACTTTTACTCAGGACAACCCTGTGCCCACCTTGATTTTTTTCCCCTTGTGTTAGAAATTTTGATACTTACTGTCTTGTTTCATTAGTTCAAGGGGTATATTTAATTAAAACTAATCTGGCCCTTCCCTAGATTTAAAGTCTTCCCTAGATTTAAAATATCTCCAAACTCATCTTGGAAGCCCAGCTGCCTGCCTGAAGTGGCTGGGGAGGTCAGGTTTCCACTGATAGTCACCACAGCTGGGTCACCAGCTCCCAGCTCTGCACTCACAAGGGTAGGTGGTCCTTGGATTCAAAGCACTCTGTGCAGAAACTATTCAGAGCATTTCTGTGAGGGTGCTGACATAATCACACATGTATGCATTTATTATTCTGCCTCCCAGCTTTCCCCAGAGGACACTATAGCTCCAGCACAAAGGAGATGCCCTCGCATGCATGTGACTAAGTGCAGAGTGCAGAAAAATTGTGGCAGCACAAGCACAGCTTTGACTTTGAATGTTTGATCTGAGTTAACACAGACATCAATCAGTCAGTTTCCTGAAGGACATCATCTCTGGAATTGTCTCAGTTGGTAAATTACATAATCAAAAGCATAGTTTTTCTGAAAAGACTTCTAAGCCAGTTCCTTGCTTCAGGACTACATTCAGAGGAGCTGGATTAAATGGAAATTTGTAAGAGTCCAGACTTCTAAAGAAGAAAGTCTGAGGCCTTGGCACAAAATGTAAATACACCTGTGAATCAACATTAGGGGGAGCATAGGCATCATCTATGAACACAGAGGTTGAATGAATATTGTACCAGTCATACTCTTTCATTTATTCATTGTCTCTCATTATGGTTACTAGACTGGGATGACAAACACATTTTATGTGTTAATATCCTAATTAGAAACTTGGTTTTGAATGTCCCACCACATACTTCTTGTTTAAGACCTACGCATAAGAAGGATCACTGCCCAGAGAAAGCTGGTCCCTAAGATCTGAGAAATCCATGAAGAAAATTCAGGCAAGTCCAAGAAAACCAAACAATTTTTTTGACAAATTCATTTTCCCATTAGTGTCCCATAAATATTTCCTTTAGCAAATTGATGTAAAGGACCTGTGCTGAGAGATTAAGTGATCTGAATTCACTTCCTCCTCTATCAGAGGTATTGTTTATGAGGATGGCCATTTTGGGTGAGAGGCACAAAACAAGCAAAAGGAAGTATGTGGAGCAGAGAAACTCAGCTCTGCTCTGAGGGCCACCTTTTTTAGCCAGACCTTTAGCCAGGTGCAACCTCTTTCCTCTAGATTTCTGAGCTGGTTCTTCTCACACCACATGTGTCAGCGGTACAGTGGATGACAACAACTGGTGCCTGGTGATGGGGTCATGGCTTACCTGCCCTTCTTTGTCTGATATGGAGCAACATTTGGTGTCTGGACTTGGGGAAGCGTAGTGACACCAGATCTCTGTAGGACACCAGATGGATGTGATTCCATTGACTTGCTGAAGCTGTTTTAGGACAGGTAGATCCAGCCAGCATGGAGCCTGACTTTTTCTAGTAATGGCTGTGAGCCCCTTTCTGAGCTGTGAACAGTCTGGTGTCAGGGCTTGTCTGGTTGGGCAGCAGCAGAACAGCTTTACCAGCAGACATCCAAGAATCTAGACACTGACTCTTTTTGCATTTAAAAACTGCAAAAATTTTTTATCCCTATTTTAACAAATCCCCAGGAAAAGCACAACAAATAAAATCTATTGTTTGCCTCTGATTTCAAGCTTCAAAGCTTTCCCCTTTGTATGTCTCGGTGTGCCTGATCATAATGCATAGTGTGCAATATCTGAAACAGCTGGGTCTTCTGCAAGGGCAGATACCTCCAGAAAAAGATGTGTAAACATTTGCAATTTAAGTGTTGGATAACCAAACACAGGTACTAAAACAAAGCAAACTATGTCAGTGTAGAATTATCTTCATAGTTCAGTCAAAAAGTAATAAATTCTTTCTTATTATTGCTTTGGTACATATTGATACAGCCTGCTTATTTGGAAAATGGAGATTCATCAACACAAACTTGTGATCATTTCAAAAGTTTAGGCTGCTATCATTTCTGGCCTCAGTCATAAACCAGTAATAAGCTGCATATAATTAGACTGCATAGATGTTTGCATTGTGTATTATACTGCACAAGCTGACAGAAATGGAAAAGCTGGTTAGAGATTAGCTGATTAGCTGAGTAGTTTGAAGAAAGCCAAGAGGCTACAAAGGCAGAGCCATTAGTTTCACACCTTATTGAAGAATAGAGTTGTCTACCCACCAGCGTAGACTCCTTTGGTATGTCTGTGTACCTGTGGAAGGAAAATTATTTTTTATTACGATGACTAAAGCCAAATAAGATCATTAGAAGGCACTTTCTTGATGCAACATTAGCATAAAGAGATGAATTATTGTTGTAGATTTTTCAGCTTTGTCTATTGTATGTGTAATATTTCTAACTGGTTTTTATTTTACTAAGCTTAGCCTGCTTTGATTAGTGGGTCAAATGAACTAGAAGACAACATGATGATTTCCATTCCTATGGAAAAAGAGTCTATACAGCTCTCATAGGAAGAGAGAGAGTTCTTTTCAAACATTCCTAAAACTTAAATAACTCCACAGTCTTAGTACAAACTGTATGAAACAAATGTATGGAGTCTTCTCCCCGCAGATGTGTTTGGGTTCTTTTCTCATTAATTCTCCCAGTGTAATTATGGTAGCTTGCAAAACATTGCCAACAAGAGTGAACAAGTAGTTAGCATATTTTTTGTGTTACATTGTGAAGTTGTAATATTTCTCTGTGGTAGGAGGATAAAATTCAGTACAGCTTGGGAGCTGTGGTTCTAGAATCTGCTATGTCTTCATAGTGGAATGAGTTCTACTTTCAGTCAAAAACCTTTGGGAAAAGAAGGCAATTATTGGTGTTTCTTCTTGAGGTGGTGAACTTCCTAACTTCATTACTACTTTTTCTTTTCCTCTGTTATTCTGTTTGTTTGTATGGTCATTATTTAATTCCATAAGAAAAAAGGCAAGCCGAAATCATTATGCTAAAAATGATTATTATATTAAAAATTGTAAAGAAGAGTGATTTCATTCAAAGCAAGATGTTTCCTAAAATATCCCATAACCTGGGATTTGTGGAAACCATGATGCTGCTAGGAGCTCTCACTAATGCAAGGAATAGCTCATCATTCAATTCACCACATCCAAAACAAAAATCCATACACTGTTATTTATTATTCATCGTGATGTATACTGATTTCTTTGCAGAAGACATGGGAAAATGTGCCACTTAATCATGGGCCTTTCAATGTATTTCAGTGTATGTTTCAGCTGTATCACTGTAATAGTGAAAAAAGTAGAGGCTGCAGGGGATACATCCCAGTATAAAGAAATGCATGTGAGATTTTTCATGGTAGTATTGAGGAATGCAGTCTCATGCTGCTGTTGGTCCCTTCATGCTTAGTCATATATGCTGAAGTTTCTGAACAAAAACACTTTTCACCTCCAAACAGCCAGTTGCATGCTCCTTGATAGGATCTTTTGGATGCACATAACTTGTATGCCACCCCAATGTGAAGACAGATGTTGGTTCATGCCAGATAACCATAAACATCTCAACAATTGTATTTCAGTTTTGCTTTATCTATTAGTGCTAGTTTGTGTTTGGTTTCTGTGCCAAGCCAGCTAGCCAGATTTTCAGGAGTGGAAAGGCTGCAGTTGTGTTTTAGACAGATCTGATGAGGCTGTATTGTGTGTGGCATATTCAGAGACCAGATCTGCCATGGGCAGAGATGAACCTGATTGATGAGCACATGCCAAAGTCACTCACAGTATTTTGTGCTGCTTCTTTAAGGTCTTCAACAGGTACACTCCGTCTTAAGATACAACGTGATCCTGAGTAGTGTCCACTGAAATTGTGGATGTAAAACAGGGTGTCAAGATAGACAAGGACGGAGCAGCTGAGCCATGTGTGCCCATTGGATCTTTAACACCTTACGGCAAACCAAGGTTGTGGCAAGGTTGTTCCCATCCACAGGTCCTAGGCTCCATTCTGTTGTAGTAAGCAGTAGGGGAGCTGGCTTTTTAAATATACCCACTACTGAGATGTCTCTTTATTGAGACTTTTCTAATAGAATTGATCAGCAAGCACTTCCTCTTCCTACTTCATGATTAGCATCTACACTATGTCAGTCAGCTCAAATTTTTAGTAAGGCTTCAAAGCATCTAGGTCTGGGGAGTGCATCACGGAAGCATATAAATATTTTAAAGGGTGACATGTATAAAACATTACGTGCACTTGGAGAATTTTATGAACTGTATTACTTCTGATAATGTTTTGTGTTAAACTGTCGACAGTTTGTTACATTCTAAGATAAGCATACCTGCAGTATAAAATTCTTTGGTTCGTGGAATTTAAATACTGAAACCCAACAAAACATTTTAAATTTCTGGTTTCTAACTCCTAGCCAAGTCAGGTGCTTGGACATACATGCAAATATGTTAATATGGCTTATATGAATGCAGGCTGTTGCCAAATCCATTGTAAAACCAAAACCTTCTTTAATAAATAAAAGAAAAAAGCAGCTTTTGTATAAATATATTTACAGTTTTTTGCTAAACCTTTTATTAAAAAAAGTCACTTGTGCAGAAAAATGAAATGTAGTGATATCATAGAAACAGACAAAGGTCAGGAAATGCACAATGAAATTGAGACTTTCAGTATCATTCTCTTTTTACTGAAGTTACCCCAATGTCACGTAAGTTGAAACTTTGTTTAATCACCATGTTCACATATAAACTTGCATTGGCCAAGAAGAATGACTTTTCCATCTGATTTAAGCCAGCATATTGGATCAATGCTGCTGATGTTTTACATCAGTGGAGAATAATGTCTGTGCTGTGCAGCTGGCATGCTATGAGAAAAAAAGCCAGGGTTTTCTTCAACTCACTACCTTCCTTGCCACAGTGGGAAGCAGAAATGTAGGGTAAATCTGCCTGAACACAGTCATAGCTGAACGTGGTGTGCAAGAAATACTTGAAACAGGTGTGTTTGGGGTCATCTAATACAGAATATTTGTAAGGGTTTATTGACACCTGCTCTTCACCTGTCAAGTATTAGCATGCTTCCATGATGGAATTCAGCTCACAGCATTCTTGCAGCTCCCCAGGGGCTTGTGTTTTTACCTTACACACTAATACATGAAAAACAAGCAAAGCAAACTGTTGGTATGTTTACCCAAACTTCATTTTCTCTCTCTCTTTATTGTCCTGCACTAATTTCTTCATCTCTTTCTATTGATCTAGAGAGGGGAAGCTTAGTACTGTGCCACAGTCACCTGTTCCTTGGGGAAAGAATAAACAATCCCAGAAAAAGAAGGGGAAGGGAAAAAAAAAAAAAAAAAGCCCTGAAGATTGACTAGGGGCCCTGGTGTATTCCTTCTTACACCAGAGCATCATTTAAGTCTATGTTCTTCCATCTACCTTGTTTGCAGCAAATAGCTGCCCATTATGTCAGGTCAGGCAGGCGTTGTGGCGTCACAGCCCAGTGGCTGCGCTCAGCTCGCCAAGCCGCGGCACGGGCCCTGGGGAGCAGCCGCCTGTGTCAGCCTCTGGAGCTGTCAAGGCTCAAAGTGACAGTTTATCTCCAGGCTTTAAAACATCCTTGCAAAGTTTCTCCTTCTTCCCTTTCCCCCCCACCCCCCCCACTCTTGTTGACAATCTGCTTGAAAGAAGACAGATGCTGGAGTAGTGTTCTTTAGACTTGTGTGATTCCACAAGGCCCAGTGCACCAAATACAATTCCACCCGTCTTTTAAAAGGCCACGTTGAGGAGGCAGGCATGTTGTTGTAGGAGGACAAGGGGTCCCTTATGCTAACAAAAATATTTCCTGACGAATTTGATGCTGTCAGTGTGCCTTCCTTATGTTCTTTGCCCACAATAAACAAACTACTTTACAAGTTCCTGTCGAGACCAAGGAAAAGTGCCTGGGGTCGCATTTTTCAAGACACCTACCTTTCAACTGTATTTAGCTGAATATTTTATAGTCTTTTAAAAGAGCACAGACTTACCAATATGACACATAATTTTCCCTAGCATCACTTTAACCTCAGAACACAACAGTGTCCTCTGTAGATTTGTTTGCATGAAAATAAGATTTATCTTGTAAACAGAACTAAATAACTTATAAGAACTTATCTTAAAATGCCAGTTCTATGTCACTGCCACCTTTTCAGGCTGATTATATTCAAGGTGCAAATCCAGAGCCATTTGTCATAGATATTATGTCCAATAGAGTACATTTAAAAAATATAACCTCTAAATAACCCATAAATTGTGATGTCCTCTCTATGTACTTTGTCATCCTGTAATCTCAATGAAGCACATTTTCACTCAGGGCCAGCCTTTTCTGATCCTAACTGCCTTTTGTCACTGTTGATTGCTCTTGAGCTAGAAGTGGCTACTGGGGATATTTCTCCTCAGAGACACCTGCGGCTCGCAGGCAGTTACTATTAAGCACTCGAAATAGGCCCATGCAAAGCAGAACTCAGTTTACCTCTAGTGGAAAAAGTCCAGGCAATAGTGAAGAGAAAGAGAGCAGGTTCTGCCGGAGGGTTAAATCCAGAGTTTATTCCAGGGTATTACAGTTGTGAATCTCAGTACAGCTCCGAACAGACCCCGACCGCATGGCTCCAACGCCTTTTAAGCTCACAGGAAGGTGGGAGGGAGGACAGGTGAGCCACCAACCAGGTGGGAGGGGGAGGATCTCAGGGAACAATGACATCTGGACAGGCCAATGACTACAGACCTGAAGGGCATCTTTTGAACTTCTGCCAATCTCACGATGCCCTTGCTGGAATGTGGATCTTGACCCAGTAATCAGGATCGGGCAGGGGACAGGCAAGGAGGAAGTAGTCACAGCGGAGGGGCAGAACCTAGCATTACACCACAACAGTCACAAATGACAGATAATTTCTGTATTCACTTCCTAAATTACACCTGCACCAGGAGAAAGGAAGCATACCCTTTCATGATATCTTCTCTCTTCCTGGTGTTCTTACTTTCTGTCTTTTACAAACATAGCACAGGCACTCAGTATTAGAAAATCTTCCTTTGAAATGATCCTGCCCTTGGCCCTCTCCATAGGAAAAAAAAAAGGTGATAAAATTAATGAAGAAACACAGAAATCTTCCTTGCTCACCACCACTTTTGCCATGCCTGATCTTCTCAAATAGTTGCTTTTCCTCATCAGAAGTTACAGAATTTAGAATGGTGAGAGGCACATTTGAATCACTGAGTTAACAGAGAGGGAGTTTATTCTTATGCTTCATTTTTGAGTCAGGGAGGGCCCTTGAGCTGTCTGCATACACAAGTAATCAAATGCTTTGGGGGTCACAGGTGCATCCTCAAGCTGGCCTGCATGGCATTTTCCCTTCTCTGTGTGGTTCCCACCATGCCCCCAGCCTGGAACTCATCCTTGCTTTTAGAGGTAACCAGTCAGGTTTGGAGTCAGCATCACAGCCCTCTGTCTGCTCTGCTTGATTTGCAGCTCCCAAAAGCATGTCTGGAAAACCTCTTCTCACAGAAGCCATCTGGCTAACCAGAGAGGTTTGTTACAGCAGCCATCCATCCTTGGGTATCTGTTTCTTCAGAAGGGAAATTCTCACAACGAGCACATTTCCAAAAGACATCAGCTGATGACTGAACTTATTCTTAGAAGCTCATTGCTAAGTATCTTTAGGTGGTCATGGTATTTTCAACTGATTCCTGTTACTTAATTCTAATTTCCACACAAATTCAGATAAATTAAATATATCTGAACCTTCATAGCACCAGCAATGGCATCAAGTCTTTTTCTCTGGTTTAGACAGCTTCCTGTGCCTCTCCCAAATTTTTTGAAAATCTTACATTAGATATTGCATCTAAACCTGAATTGACAAGTCAGTTACTGCCAGTAGGGCACACTGAATCTTATCCAGGTACATCACAGAATTATTTACAGTAGCACTAAACTACACACATGTGGCCTGCGCCCCACTGAACTCAGCATGCACAGCTAGAAATGAAGAAAAGGAAGCTCTGTCACTATGGCACAAGTGATTTTTCTTTTCCCATACCATCAGCAGAGTGTTAAGGTTATTTTTGACCTTTATTTACTTATTTATTGTTCTGCAACTCAAATCCTTCTGAGTGACCCCCTCTATTTTGCCTGGCTGCAAAGCATCCAAACAAAATAGTGGATGAGCACCATGGAAGCTTTCAGCTGTGTAAACTAAGCCTGTATATCATGATACAGAGACACCACAAAATACAGTCACTGAGTTAGTTTCCACCATTAAAAAAAAAAAAAAAAAAAAAAAAAGTGAGCTTCTCAGCCAGTAAAAAATTTATTAGCAGTACAAGTACATACTGTAATTTTTAGGCTCCTCAAGCCTATACTTAGCACAGGCTCTGTGGATTACCAAGTCGTGAAGTGAAGATTCAAAATTACATGTGGGTGCAGGAAATGCAGATCGTGCTCTGTGCTGCTTGGGCAACCTAATTCACCTGTGGGACTATTCCACAAGAACAGCACAAGCTGGCTTTCCAGAAGTAAGCCTACACTATTTTCAGCCACAGCCACAGCCTCTCTTATCTGTGCTGCTGCATAACCAAGTGTCAATGACTGGTGTTCTTCCTGTTGGTTGGATCCGTCCTTAATCTTTTCTTGCACTGCGTGAGGAAGGCTGAAGTAAATGTAATAAATGCTCTAACTATGTTAGAGTACTTTAACAGAGCAAATATTGCTAAATACTAATAAGTACTACTCTAGCTTATGTTAGAGTTTCTTTACATCCTTTGCATAACTGGCAAATTGCGTAGTAATGTTCAAGAGGCAATTAATGTTTTTTAATGCAATAGAGGGTGTAAGAAATGTATCCTAAGCATAGGGTTGTGCTCTGAACAATGAAGAGAAAAAAATAATTGAACATGCTTTGTTTCTCTGAACTGAACAATAAAATGAACCTATGTGATCATAATGCATAAGAATGGTTGCATAACCTTGTGGTTGGTGTAACTAGACTTTTGAAGTCATGGTGCACCAAAAAACCATGCAATTTCAACAAGTTTGAAAGTCTGTGAAGACTTCAATAAAGGAACTGACCAGATGGTTAGTAGAGATGATATTTTTTCCTCAAATGACTTTCACATATGTCTCCATGGACAGCAATATTTGTTCATGCCATATAGGAAAGCATAGATTAGATTATAGAAAAGTACTACTGTGACTTATGAATGTATATTTTAAAATTATTTTTCCAATTACTTTGAAATCAGTAGCTGCAATGTGTCAGGACTAACATGATTCCAAATCACTGTTTTTCTGTCTCTTCTATTATCTTCATTAAAATGAAAAAGTCATGGGCTTAACTATTTTATGCAGCATTTGGATTTGGTTTTGACAGTGGGCTATAAACACTAACCTTGTTCACAGCAACCCATACCATGCCTTTTGAAAGAACTCTTCTGTGCTGCTTTGTGACCATTTTGTAAAATATAACACCATCAACAAAAAGCCTTCCTGAACTTTGAAGAATATGTTAAAAGTATGCACTTGAACTTAAGTAGCAGAACTTATGAATTTTAATTTCTCCACTAAAATTCAAGATTTCAGAGATGGTAAGAGAATCCAGGATACCTCTGTTAGGATTCTGTTAGTGTTCTACTGGTTATGCAGAGCAGTGGAAACTTGCAAAGCTATCCTTTAGGAAGCCAAGTCTCTATCCACTTCAGGAATGCTCAGAATTATAAAAAGGAATGCTTCAGTTCATAAAAATCTGGCTGGATTGCTCAGAATTAAGTCTTTCAGTGCTTTTTTTCCTGCTAAAATGCATCAAACTGAATAACTGAGCTATATTATTGCTATTCAAGGAAAATCTACCTAATGATTAGAAAATGTCATTAAAAGCAAAATGATTGTCTGTAAAAGTCTTTCCCTGACAAAATGTGTTGACCTAAATAATATTCCTCAAAGGTAAGTCAGAGTGTTATGTGATGCTCTCTTATCGATTGTTGATTCCATGTGTACCTCTGGGAACATAAACTACAAAGCAATGTTTTGAAAGGAAAAAGAGTGACCTTTTATATGTAGGCATTTTATACTATGCAATGCTGAAATAAGTATAACAAAGGGAGGGAAAAATCTTTGTGAAAAAGTGGGTATTGTTTATTTTCAGGATGAAATCAGAGTTATAACACAGCACCTGCCATCTACACTGAAAGCTATAACTTCGAGCCAGCCCTTTATATTCATGCAGTTAATACTGGAGAGGTAAAGTGGCAACCTTTTGCACGGAAAGCATGAGTCGCATCTAAAGTGTTGCATCACTGCCATTGTTAGAAAACATAATTCTTACAGTGATTTTTTTTTTTCAATCCTTCTATATATATTTTTTACAAAATGGGAAAAAAATCTGGGTTTCTTTTGTTTGTGTGATGTTTGATAAAACAGTGGTACTGTTTATCAGCCAAATCAGCTCTCATCTTGTTAAAAGAGAAGGCTTTGTAGATGCTGTAACAGTAAAAGGAAACGGAATAAATTTTATGCAACTGAAATAACTTGAAGATCATGATTACTTAAGTGCAATATTTGAGTAATGTTACTGGAAAGCTTATTTCTAGCCATCTGTCAGACTGACTTATATAATGCTCAGTTATATACAAGCCTTACAGGGTGCACCATGTGACTTATTCTTCATCAGTTTCTTTATGGTCTAAAGAGAACTAAACAATCCATCCTAAGCCTAATGTATTCCAAATCCCAAGAGGAGGAAGGAGGGTAAGTGTGGATCTATAGAGGGTTATGACCTTTAAGAGAACTCCAATTACAGGTATGGTAGGTAATTTCTCTTGGATCTCTACACTCCTCAAGACTAAGTGGTTACTATTCTTGTGTTCAAGATATGGCTCTGTAAACTTACATGTATCATGAAAGTGTACCTAAATATTTTAGCTGGAATATATTTTGGACATGGTATTAATGAATCACAGAAACAGTTTAACACTGAAAAATCAAACACAGCAGAGTGGAAATAACAAGGCATTTATTTTAGAAGGACTTTTTGTAACATAGCACAAATATCAATATATTTTGTTTAGACAGGATATTCCATCTGTGTTTTGTATCTTGTTATGGCTAAGTTATAGTAGTAATAAAACTGAATAAACTGAGATGACTAACTAGTGCTACAAAGAACTAAATCTAATGGCTGGATACAAAGTCTTGACAAGGGTATGGAGAGACTTAAATTTTCAACTTTCCTTCCAACAAAATATAACTTCTCTTTTTCCTTAGAAATAAAAAAAAAAAAAAAAAACTTGGTTATTTCCAAGTAGATAAGTTTTTCTGCATTTTAAAATCCTAGCTGCAATTAGAATTAAAGTACAGAAAAAATACAGTGCACAATATTGCCAGTCTCTTCCTGGACAGGAAAGAAAGGGAAGAGCAAGTAAGGACGGGCTTCCTAATATTTAGCCAGAGCTTTGAGACTCCCTTACCATGGCATCAAAGACAGAAATCAGTACACAGATTTTCCCCCCTCCATATCTGGATGACAGAATTTCCTCACTTCTAGAGTCACCTCTTGTGTGAATTTCCCAGTATTTACCTGTGCTGCTTAATAGCATTTGAAGGCAGAGAGAAAGCACTCTGCCATGACCTGGAACAATGTCTTTTTTTTGTTTGGGGCAGAATATTTCCAAACTCAGAAGCAGCATGCCGATAGTTCATGGGGTTCTATTTAATGACGAAATATAGCTGATCTCCCTGTGACTGAAGGTTTGAATGTGCAGAGGTTGGAACAAAAGAAATACTGCACAACAGTATGTTGCAGTCCAGCAGCAGGAGAGGAGGGAAGGCCAAGAAGTGCCTAGGGCAGAAGCTGGGGTGGGCTTCTGTCTATCCAGCAGATCTGTTTGGCTCACAAGTTGAGAGTGAGCCAGTGCAAACTAGAACTCAGCAAAGCAAGTGCTTGAACAGAGGAAGGGGGGAGGGCAAATCTGTTCTCCTGCTCTATTGGAGAAAATAGCTGGAAGGAAGGACGAAGAAAGAAGTGGCTGACACATGAGAGCACTGCAGAAAAAGGAGGTGTTTTGATACTAGCCAAAAAGAGAAAGGTGGTGTTTTGATACTAGCCAAAAATTCTCCCAGCATCTCCAGGGTGTTGCTGTATTGAAGAGATGGATCATGCCAACAATATGACACCTAGCCAACTCTCCTTCTTCTATCTCACCAGCAGTATGCCTGCTCTGTCAAAAGTGTCCCTTCCAGAAGGCTATCCTGATTAGCTGATTTTTCATTTAGGCACTCAGCTCCAGCA
Source organism: Serinus canaria (assembly GCF_022539315.1). Lineage (NCBI taxonomy): Eukaryota > Metazoa > Chordata > Aves > Passeriformes > Fringillidae > Serinus > Serinus canaria. Next base: position 21,218,212 of record NC_066343.1, on the reverse strand, counting down.
CTTTCTGGTTCTCTGCCTAGCAGGAACACCTGTATGTCTCCCACTCTTTGTCACCCTATCCCAGTAGCCAGAGCTGCCTGAGCAAGAGGTAATGTGAGACTCTGCTGTGGAGGCTGTGGCAGCCACCTTCCAGCCCTTGTACCTTGCTCTCAGACCTCTCTGCTCTACCTGGAGCAGTAGTTTTCCACAGAAGCAATTTCAGGGGCTGTTGTCATGTGCAGTGGTGGTCACTATTTCAAGTGTTGACTCAAGTTGTTATGATTTTCACCCTTTGGTTTATTTCTTAAGTTTTATCTTTCTTTTACAGCGCCATGAATGTTGTCACCTGTGCTTTCTCAACAGTAGAGTATTTGCACCATAGGAATTACCCCTGCCTAGATACAACTGCTTCTTTTTTCTTTATTTGCATTTTATTACTTTTTATTCAACATTTTTATACACCTTTGCTGCTGTTATTTCCCTCTAATGTTTGTGCTTTTTTCACTTATACCAACTTATTTTTATTTATACTTTTGACTTTATATTTGAATTTTATTTATACTATTGACTTTTCCAGTTTGTTTGTGCAATCTGTTTGCATTTGATTTCTATTCTTGACTCTCTTTGCATTTGATAACATTGTTTGCACAATTAATTCCAGGTAAATGTTTCTGCATGACTGCACTATTTGCACAACCAGCCTGCCTTCCAGGCGAGAGGAAAAAGGACTAGGATAGCACTGAGATCTCTACAGAGCCTTTTGCCTTTCATACACAGTGATGTTGTAAGAGAGAAGGTGGAGGGTGAAAAATGACCAAAGAATAAGACAAGAGCAAAGATGGTGCTGTGGGAAACAATGACAGAAAGAAAGAACTGCAAACTTAGAAAACAGAAGATGCCAAACATTTCAGGTTCTGCACAAAACAGTGATTCAAACTGTTGTTGTTCTCATAAGTAGCAAAATAAGGAAATTGATCCTGTCACCCCCCCCATTTGAGTAGATAATCCCACCCCCACTTCTAGAAAATAGCAAAAAAAAAAAAGTGAATTGACTGAGTCAGCTATTGAATGCAATCCAAAAATGTTTCAGTCTTTTTTTTTTTTGTTTTGTAGATGAAAATAATTATGTAGAAGATGGTGAAGGGCTTAGAGGGAGAAGCCATTCAAGGAGTGGCTGAGGTGACTTGGTCTGTTCAGGCTGGAGGAGATGAGGGCAGACCTCACTGCAGGTACAACTCCTTGTGAGGGGGAGAGGAGGGGCAGGCACTGATCTCTGCTCTGTGGTGACAGTGACAGGACCAGAGGGAATGGGCTGAAGCTGAGTCAGGAGAGGTTTATGTTGGGTATCAGGGAAAGGTTCTTCACCCAGAGGATGTTTGGGCACTGGATCAGGCTCCCCAGGGATGTGGGCACAGCATCAGCCTGACAGAGCTCAAGTGTTTCTAGACAATGCTCTCAGGCACATGGTGTGATTTTCAGGACTGTCCTATGTAGGGCTAGGATTTGGACTTCAATGATTCTTGTGGGACCCTTCTAACCCAAAATAATCTGTGATTCTATGATTTTATTTTGTTTTGTAATTTTGGTAATTATCCCTTTCCTCTTCTGTCATTGCACCGTGTTTCTCTCAAGCCAAGAGCTTTGCCTTTTTCCAGTTCTCTTCCCCCATCCCTCTGGGGGGCAGTGAGTGAGCAGCTCCGTAGTGCCAAGCTGCCTGCCGGGTTAAACCACAACACCTGTGAGTGACTTTTGAAGCAGGGAGCACAGAGAGGTGTTGCCACACACAGCACACACCACCCTGCTAATGTCCAGGGCTCCTGTGGCTGTTACAAAGAGGTTCCACTGAGATAGAGCCGTGGGACACAGCTGTCATGCAGCTGCCCACACTGCCTGCCCCTGAGCATGGTCACCTACCAGCCAACATCTGCCATGGTCTGAAAGCACACACACAGCACCTTTCAGTCTGAGGCCCAGTACAGCCCCCAGGAGGGCAGACAGAAAGCATCCTGTCCATAGCTATGGTGCACTCTTTAGAGAGCAGGCACGCAGGATCCCTCGCTTTGGTACCTGCATCACATCAGGCCTGTCAATTGCACACAAGCAGTGTGTTCTTACAGGTTGCTATAGAACCTTGCTACTCCAAATAAGTTGAAAGGAAAGCTGGAGCTGTCAGAAGCAGTTGACAAAAGGCTAAGACAGCTTGTTTTTCCTGGCAGGTAAGGGAAGCGTGTGTTCATTCATTGATTCAATAGACAATGGCTGAGCTCAGAAGAAAGCCCAGGAAATACTGTCTCTCTGCCTCTCTCTGTCTCTCTGTTCTGTAAACATGAACACATTATCATGATCCTCCCCACTTTGTTGCCTGTTGAAGGTGGTGATGCTTGCAATCCACTGGCAGCAGCATTGTGACCAGAATACAAAGACTGAGAAAAAACATGATCAAATAATTCCCTAGAGAGCAAATAGGCTCCAAGCATGCCAGAGTAGAAGGCTGTGAGCAAGGCACTACATCAACCAGCCAGACCACTTTCCACAGCTGCTTCCTTGGGGATTGCTCAACAATGGCCCAAAACCTGCAATCTGCATCTTGCAATTTCACAGAATCACAGGATGGACTCAATGGAAGGTAGCTCTAGAGATCATCTTGTCCAATTCCCCTGCTGAAGCAGGTTCACCTAGTGCAGGTTGCACAGGATTGTGTCCAGATGGCTTCTGAAAATCTCCAGAGAAGGAGACTCCTCCACCTCTCCTTACAACCTGCCAGTGCTCTCCCACTCTCACAGTAAAAAAGTTTAATCTCATATTTAGATCAAACTTCCTTTATTCCAGTTTGTGCCTGTTGACCCTTGTGATGTCACTGGGCACTGGAGAGTACAGTCTGGCCCCACCTTCTTGAAATCCACCTTTAAACTATCTGTAATAAATATTTAGGTAATGTTAATTATGTGTTTAAAGTAGGCACCACAAAATAATAATTCAGAGGGAGTAAATACCTTCCAATGGACTAAGAAGTAATAGTGAAGACTTGTCAGCTTTGTGTGAGTGCTCTACAGCATGTGCATCCACAAAAGAAACTGTCACTGAAGCAGCTTGATGACTTTTTGCACACCAGTACAAGGGTTTGTGCTCAGACTTAGCTTGACAGCCACAGTGAACAAAGTTGTGTTTGGAATTTTTTACATAAATACTTCAAAGATCTGCTGGTAAACGTGGTTCCCTCCAACATTTTGTCCAAGTTCACCTTTTGCTTTTTCTAAGTTCCTTGCATTTGCATAATCTCAATTTTTAAAAATGAAATAAAAATGTTAGCATGGGTTAAAAGCTAATTTACCCATTCTTGATGTCTAGTAACACCAGGGGTAATAATATTCCAAAGGAAATTGACTAAAATATGACACTTACCAGATATATTAAGTCAGATTATAGTTTCTAGATAAAGATATTAAAAATGTTTTACAAATACACTGATCATCCTTTTTCTTTCACACTGTGAAGCCTGGCTATTTTTATCATTCTTAATTCGGGATAATCATTCTTATCTACCAGGATTTCATACATTGTTAAATTTGGTATTTTCCAGTGGGACTATTGAACATTTCTAATGATGGATGCTCCATTAGGCTCCCCTTTTGATCTTTGTTCTAATCTAAGAAGCAAGTTTCAGCGTTACCTCTCACTAAATTAAACTGAGTCTTTATACTGAAGTGAGTGGAGTTACAGAGATGTTTAATACAAAGGAATCTGTCTTCAGGTGGCTGTAAATATTTTTTTAGTTAATATAATAATTAGATTGTTTTCATAAAAAAAGACCTTAAGAAGGGGGAGAGCAGGCTGGTGGAAACCTGCTTATGTACCACCTTTTCCAGTCAGAGCAGAGAACACAATCTCATGTTGGGTAGTATTATTTGAGCCTATAAGCCAGGCAATGGTCTAGAGTCCATGCCTTGAAGAAGATAAACACAGTTTAGTGTTGTCATACAGATCTCTCATTCTCTCTGCCTCCTCCCTCTCTTTATTTTCTTTTCTTTTCTTCTCTCTCTCTTTTTTTTTTTTTTTTTTAAATTGTAACTAATGTTTGGGTACGTTCTGATAACATCTCTTCTATGTAAGTTCCAGATTGCACAAGATCAGGATATTTTTCAGAGTCACATTTTTGCCTTACAGCAAAATGTTGATACAATCAAGACTGGCTAGATTACAAGCAATCACAATTTTTTAAAGTCATGTTTCATATTAACACAATAAATCTATCACCTGAGCAGATAAAATTATACAATGGATAAAATCTTATAGTTTATTTGTTTACAAAACTGCCAGGATGATTTTTAGGATCTTATTTCATGCTGTCCATGTAGACACAGCTGATATAAGCACTGGATAAGCTTAGAACCGGTTTTGTTCTGCCTCCAAGAAAACATGTAGTATTCTTCCTTTGTTGGAGGAAGTTGCTGTGCCTTAGTTTTTCTGTTGAGGTCTCCAGACTGAGGACTGGACACTCTTTTAGGGCACTGTAAACAGCTCTAAAGCTGTGTTGTGCTCCTTCTTTTCAAGGAGTAGGTACCCAGCCCACAGGCACTGAGGTGGGTGGAAGGTGGGTGGGTGTCACTATTACCCGTGGGCAGCCAAAACTGCCATGTGAGCTAGAGAGGGAGAACATCCTCTCCGCCTAGGCTTTGTCTGTTTCACAGTGGATGACAGTGGATGGGTCAGTGAGGGCCTCTTGTTGCATTGTCTCTCGGGGAGAGAAGTCCAGGTCCTACACTTCAGTTAGAGCAACCCCAGGCAGCTCCACAGGCTGGGGCAGAGTGTCTGTAAAGCTGCCCACAAGGAAAGCACCTGGGGGGTTTACAGCAGGAGAACATGAGCTAGCTGTGCCCAGGTGACCAAGAAGGCCAATGACTTCCTGGCCTCCATCAGCAACAGTATGGCCAGCAGGACCAGGCAGGGATCCTTGCCTTGTACTTGTAAATAGATAATTATTTACCATCTGCTTTCATTCCAGATCTACATGAAATATGTCTTTGGGATTTTTAATTGAAAGTGCTACCAGGTGATCTGTTTTGTAGTTGTTCATTACAATACTTAAAAGAAAAGAAAAGACTTTGTGATTGGATTTGTACTCTTCTGTCCTTAGTGTGTTTACATTCCTATTGATTCAGTTAATGCATCCATCAGGGAAATAAAAATGTTAGGCCTCATTTAATTAAACCAAATTACTTCTGTGGCTTTTACATAGTTTTGCTTGGTTTTTTTTCTCTTATGGGAGCCCCATTAACATGTGTTGAGCTTTGCATTTTGTTTATAACCAAAAAATAAATGCACAACATAATTTCGGTGAATTAGAGTCCTATGTAACTTATAAGACAATACAAATCAAAGAGCACTAAGTGAACATCCTTTAAAGTAACATTTAACTTTAGAAAATAATTGGAAAGCTGGAGGAACTAAAATTACTTGGTTTGAATATCTGCTGCACTATTTCATTTTGTACATTTAGAACTGTATCTGACTGCAAAGTAAATTCCAGATATAGAAAGGTCTTAACTGTAGACAAGGACCAGGTAAATATCTGTAGGTAAATATCTACAAAACATAGCTATCAGCAGTAGAATATTCTCACATTATCTGCAATCTGTGGGATAGAAGACGGTTTTCTGGAACATGAATTCCAGAAGTCCCAGGCTTGCCCCTTGCAAAAGTAATCTTAATTCATAAAATTATGGAAGTACCTTGTGAATCCTTGATCTGGAGTTTTTGAAAATCCATTAAAGATTTTTTGAAAAGCATTTGCTTTAATTAATATGCATTTCTATATGCACCCATGTGTTTATAAAATAGATGAAAGTAAGTGGCAAACCTTCCTTTTTCTTGGTTATTCCCATTCTGCCATGGTCTCAGCATTTCTGTGCATTAGACTTGCCTAGAACTGTCACAAGAAACTTTAGAAGTCACTCAAAATGAGCAGTAATATTAAAGAAAACAAGTTCTCCACTATATTGAACAGTTTTTATAATGTTAATAATTAAATTTTCAGCTAAAATAAACTTTCACAATTCCTGTCTAAATTAGTTTTCTTTCTTATATGTATCTTCCAAACTATGCAAGAAGAGTAGCCTGTTTCTCTTGTGAATCTATACTGAAACACAGTTTTCCAAAGGGAAAAAAATTAAAAAGGATTCTCAAACATACAAGAGGTGAATAACTTCTAATAGTGGACAATCCTCTCTCTAATTTCTCTTGTTTTTATTTTGACAGCAACTTATAATGGATATATCAGTAACTCAGGAAGACAGAAATCACCCCAAAGCACTAATTTGTTTTCACTAAGAGTGTATCTGTAAGTAGTTAGATGAGTACAGAGTGAAAGTTTTACCAGCAGTCATTATGCAGCAACTATCTGAGCATCCTGGGAACACTGTATTCTCTTTCTGATTATAGAGGGCTTTCATTTTCTTGTAAACTTGGTATCACACAGAATTTCTGAATTAAGAAAAACAGTTTTCTACACTGTTAGCTGTATAACACTGGAAAACAAGCTTGGTCTCTGGATGTAAAAACACAGGATTATTCATCCTGAATAATTCTGTTTTTCCCATATGCAATGGGGAAAAAAAAGTCTTTTGAGTCTTTTTTCCCATATGCAATATGTGTGCAGTTAAAACACACTGTTCACAGACATTACTGTGTTTCACTAAGCTAAGTGAAAAAAATATAGTAATAGAGGCTTTAACAACTGAAGTATATTCTGAGAAACTGTCCCTATTAACACTGCAAGAACAGGAATTCTGTTCCCATAGACAGTAAAAAACCAGTAGCTCTAGCTCTGACCATTGGAGAGAAACCTGTGTGTTCCCTGTAATGATTAATGCTCCTCATGAGTGAGAAAGCTTTTTCTTTCTGCCCAGATACCTGTTAAGATTTTCTCAACCCGTAGCACTTTTATGGTATCAAGAGCTGTAAGACATCAGGATGGGCTGAGACACCTGTGCAAGTCACAGGAGTGTATGACAGAAAAAGAAAAGTGGTTCAGCCACTTCTGTTAGGAGTGTGCCAGCACCACAGCCAACCCAAAGAGATTGTAGCCCCGATTAGGCTCAGTGCAGTAATGGAAAACCATCAGATTCATTCAGTATTCAAGGTAAGCAGCTGTATAACAATTTGTTTCACAACAAAAAGTTGACAGAACAAATCCAAAACAACTCTGTGTGCATGTTTACATGGGAAGCTATTGGCATCAGCAGTGCATTTGAAGGTGTGCTTCAAGTCCCTTATGCTTTTTGTAACATTTTCAAATTCGTTGCTGTCTTCAAGATGACAGGAAATCCAGGTCTGCCTTCCTCCTGGGAGATCTTTATTCACAGACAAGTCAAAAACCCTTGACAAAAAGCAACCGAGGGAACTTGCTGACCTTTTAGCTGCCTGTCTAACATCAGTGCAAGTATTGCTTCCTGATAAAATGAGAAATTCAATTTAAGGGGAAACATAGCAGGTATTTGAGTAGGCTCTCATTTTATTTTACTTCTTGGGCTGTCTCTCAAGCAGAAAACAAATGTAAATAAACAGGAATTCATTCTTCATTCCTGTGCAGTTACCAGAGCTAACAATGCTGCTCACCAGGGTAACATCATCCTTGCACCATGGCCTATCCCTCTGTCTGCTCTCTTGTTCAGTAATTGATGTTTATCTCCCCAAAATAAGACTGTCATTTAGAAATCCTAGCTTTTTAGTTTCCCATTATTTTAGTCCCTAATTTTAGGAAGAACGGATCCCTTCACTGAAAACCGATCATTAATACCACAGCTCTTTGGAAATTAGCTGATTGATCCATTATGGTGAACCATAGTAAATTCCATTGTTTGTGCCAGCCTGCACAAAGCTTGCAGAGTTATTGAGGTAGTCCAGTTTGGTTCCCAACACAGCAAGCACCTTTCCAGTATGAACCTCTTTTCATCTCCCATACGAATCTCAACAGAACCATTTGCTTCTTCTATGACCTGAGGGAAAGACTTGAGTATCATGTTGAAAGCCTTGATTGAAGAATGCACCAAAGAGTGGAACATCTCTCCTCAGAGGAAGGAGTGAGACACCTGGGTCTGTTCAGCCTGGAAAAAGGAAGGCAGCTCAGGGGGATTTTATTAATGTATATAAACGTTTGAAGGTAGGGTGCAAAGATGATGGAGCCAGGCTATTTCTGCAGGTACCCAGTGACAGAACCAGTGGCTATGGGCACAAACTGAAAAAGAGGAGATTTCCTCTGACAATAAGAAAACTTACTGCCAGGGATGACCAAGTATTGACACAGGTTTCCTAAGGAAGTGTCCTAAGAATGAGTCTCCATTCTTGGAGATATTCCAAAATCTAGGTAACTGGCTCTGAGTGGCTCTTGAGCAAGCAAGCTGGACCAGGTGGCCTCTGGAGGTCTCTTCTAACCTCAGATCTTCTGTGATTATGTGATGCATGAAGGTCATTTGAAGCCAACAGATAACATGGGCTCCTTCAAGGAGAAGAGATGTCAATTTATATAAAGGAAGAAAATTATTAGAGATCTAATGGATCTCCAATTTTGAGAAAGACTGAGAATAATATTAAAGATGCTTGGATTCAGGCACAGTGATTTAGAAAAATCTCCCTGTTGTATTCTGCCAGTATTTTTGTTGGTTGGTTGGCTGGTTGGGTTTTTTTGGTTTTTGAAGGGTTTCTTAGTTTTTTGTGTACTAAAAATTAAAACCATTCTAGAGGAGTTACCTTCTCTGCTTTGGTGTGTACATAAAAATGTACAGTTTTATGTGTATGTGGGACACAACCTATACAAAAGTTTCAAAACTAAATTTTCTGATGATTGTAGGGAATAACTTATGGATATAATTAAATTGTGGTCTGTTTTGAAAACTAGCACCAAAATGGGGAAATGTTGAAGTAGAAAAGAAAGTCTTAGAGATCTACATATCAGGCTTGATTTGTACATATTTATGGCATATCTAAGAATTTAGTACTATTTTCTTCAAGCAATTATCAATACTAATATTGCTGTACAGATGCATATGGAAATTAAAGTAACCAATAATCAGTGGTCAAAGCAAACAATAGAGCTAAAATTTATGCTCTTCTTTGGTTTTTTTTATTCTGCCCTCTCAGTAAACCTGCAGTGAATGTTGATGTATGAGTCCCAGAACTTCTCCCTGTGACACCACCAGTAAAGTTTAAAATATTAGGACTTATTTTTCCTTCACTCATGTCCACAGTAACAAACATTATCATACATGTTCTGTATGTGCAATCCTATAATGTTGAGTCCCTATCATTCTGACTGAGCTGTGAAGATTTTCTCTTCTTAGCATTTTAGCTATGCCTTTCTGCCTTTTCTCCTTGGGCAGTAGGATAGGAAAGGGTTTATTTGGAAAGACTTTGCAAGAGGAAGGAAAAGGGCAAGAAATTTTGAAGTATGTTGTCTGTCTGCAGTGCTTCAATGATAATGTATCTTTGGTTGGTTCATTGGGTTTTTGTTTGTTTTTAAAAAGGACTGTTTTAGTATATTGAAGATACCCTAAGGACATAAAACAATCAGATCTTACCAGCTGTAGGGCATCCTCCTTCACTCACACATATTCTGGTACCACCTATTAAACTTCATTGCAGTTCTGTGTGCAGAAAAGCAGGGACTTTACCAGTGAGGGGCTGAAATGGGATGCAGATAGGTTATTTATTCGATGTCCATATAATCTTTCAGTAAATTCATATGTGCAGGTTAATCTCTTAATTACTCAGTACCGAGATTTTATGATAACCAACATAAATTCCTGCAAAGCAGGAATTGCTTTGGCTGCCTGTGCTTACACTGTTTATCTGAATCTGGACCATCTGAATAAATTTATGTCTTCCCTAAGAATGAGCTGAAGGAAATCTCCTCAAAGTTGTAATGGTTGCTATCACTGCAGGGTTCTTGAGTTCTGAATCAAAGGCAGGGGAGCAGTTCAGTGGCCATTGAACGAGAGCATTTTGTACTCTCTGGGGGTGCAACAGGTCATAGCAGTGCCTGTGGTTCTGTCAATAAGTATAATTATTGCTCTATTCCAATAGAACATAGACATTTCCATAAGAAGTTAAGAGGTACTGTATAACAAAGTTCCCCAGATGCTGCAAATCTTATTCTTCCCATGTCTCATTCTGCAAAAATTTCAACTTTTGAGGTACAGTAACAGCGTCATTGCAAAATCTAAATTGAACCAATATAAACTGTTTTCTAAACCCAACCATAGTATGACATGGATGCATGAACTGGAATAAGGACAGTGTAGTGAGAACTGAGAAAAGAGGGAAGGACTAGTGGCTGCAAAACATATTCTGAATTTACAGAAGTGGGCAAGACGTACTTAACCACAGTAAAAGGGGGCAAAACTGACATTCACCCATATGTCACACCTCTGTTGCTGAACACAAAAGATGTTGGTTTATTCTGCATTTTCAAATAAGCGTTATTTTGGGCTGCTCTGTCTTCTTTCTTAGTACAGGTGCCACAATGCCACTTTGGTCCTGGCTGACTGCCAGGTGTCCAGCAAATATAATTACCCCAAAGACAGGTTCTCTTTTTTTCACATTTGTTCACCTGCCATGAGGGAATTGCAAAGACACTGACCAGGACAAACCTAGTAACACTAGGAGGAGACCTTACAGTAAAACTGCAAAAGGATTTTTTTCAGCACAACCTGTCTGAAGTGAGTTGCCAGATCTATAAGAGGTGTCATCTCTGTCTAGGAGTGGACCTCTTTAAGATAAGCATGGCAACATAATTCTTAGGTGAGAAGGAGATTAAGCAAATGCTCCTGTTTGTTATGGCTTTTGAAAGGAAATTTTCCTTGTGTCTTGCTACAGCCACCGAGGGATGAGTAGTAATGGGTAAGGACACAGGCAGGGCTTACTTCTTTTAAACAAAGAGCACTGCTCTGTGGCATCAGAATTAAAATGAAAGGTACGTTCTTAGCTCCCTGTCTCACACAGCTCTCATGCCCTCCTAGTGCTTGTACAAAGGGGCAGGACTTGCCACCGTGCTGCCACAAGGAATGTCTGGCTTTGCAGAGAAAAAAGGTAATTTTCACCAATGCATCTGACAGCTGTCCTGCTGTAAAACGTGAGTTGAGTTGGGTGTGGATTGAAATGAAAGTCTGTTCAGGAAGTTTTCAACTGGAAACTTATACAGAGATTGCTTTATTTTCAGTCTGGGGCAATGCTGAGTATATTTGAGATTAGGGAAGCAAAGTAGATCCTTCAGGCTTCAGCCCTCTCCCCAGCCCTGCCTCTCTCTGCTCTTTGTAAAAAGCATAAGGGAATACCCTGGAGGCAATTTACAGCCCAGTCATCTATGCAACCTACAGGATTCTAACTAAATTTAGAGATAAATCAAGGGTAATCCAGTTGGTTTCTCACAGTTTATCCCTACAAAGCTTGTCATTTCCTCAATATATTTATTGCTCCTGGGTCTACTTCTGACAATGAATATCAATAATGTGGACAGATTTATTATTTAAGTTTAAATCATATTTGATAGAATTTGGTGGTTAATATTCTATTTTGTACTAACAGTTCATCTAGAAACACTACTTTTTCCCAATTTTTCCTAACACTTCAAAAATCTCTGCACCCAGCATGAAGAAAATGAGCCATCTGTGTGCCTGCATGAATCCCTCTCTCTGGCAGCTCCCCTGGCTGAAGTGCAGGTTCTCTGTGGAGGAGACCCAGACAGCTGCAGAGTATTGATCAGAGATGAACAGTCCACAGTAACAAATCCTAGGGATAGCTCACCATTTTTTTTTTTTCTGAAGACCTTTTCAAACCTTTCTCTAATCATTGGGTGGAAAGTTGTAAATTAAATCAGCCAGTTCAGGCTTTGGAAATGCTTAGCAGGCAGGGTGCAGCAGGAGAACACATAAGAGTTTGAATTATTGCATTGCTGCAACCTTCCACATTTACATTCAAGTCATAATTTCTGGAAGTAAGCATAAATAAGAATTAAATATCCGCTAAGTCTTTTTTCTTCTGTCCTTTGATTACAGTTGTATTTTATTTATGACTCCCAAAAGAGAGCCAAACTTCTATTATACGACATTTCTTCTGCAAATTGTTAAAGAATCACAAAAATGAAATACTTCACAGCAGGTTTTTCCTCTATTGCTACCTGCCTATGGTATTAGCTTGGTCCCTTTCCCAATCCACTCTTTAGTAGGTGATTTTTTTCTGGTAGGGAAACATCTTATTATAGTTTGTCTGTCTCTTTCTGTGATTTTCTCTGAAGACAGGCATTTTGGCTGTACCAGGCGTTTGATGCTTCTGCTACTTCCCACATTGCAACAGTTTCATTGTTGGTGCTTGAAATATATTTTAAAAACTAAGTAATTTATGTTAAAGAATCACACCCAAACTTCACATGAGCATGTGGCAAGTTGTGTATTGAATGCTATTAAAGGCTACATAGGATTTCATGTTATTGGTCAAAGAACAACGTTCTTACCCCATTAAACATGTGAAACTTTTTTCCAGACCTCTCAGCTCTGACAGAAACTCCAGTCTGACTCTGAATTCCAGTCTCTGTTTATGTTTTGCCAGGTCATATTTATTTTTCCATGCATCAACACTCTCCTTAGATAGCAGGTCTCACTCAGAAGGTATTTATACCTAGCTGTATTTACAGAAGAGTCTTTAGTAACTTTGGCTTTAATTTTGGTAAACAATCCTAAGGATATAAGGAATGATAAGAAATGGTGCCATGGAGGGCATAAATCTGAGACCATAATACCTAAAACTTGATAGGCTTATAAAGTTTATAACTGTCTTATCCAGCCTTTACAATGATTTCTTTATTTCTTCCCCAAGGTGAGCACCCCTTTAAATACTTCGAGATTGACTACTAATCCAGCCCAATTCTCTTACTTCTCTTTTTTCACCTCTTGAACTGGTTATGGTTGTTCTTGCAGTATGTTATGTAGGCTTCTTGCACCAATATAAAAACATTTCAGTAACTTCTCTTCAGCCACACTCAAACTCTTCAATAAACTATTCCATCACTGTAGCTGGTGCTTTTACCTGCAAGACTTCTGCTACTATCCATGGTATTCTTCATTTTCCCTATCATCCTTCTTTCTCTTTTTCTTTTTCATCTCCTGTTCTGTGCTTTTATATCTGAAGGTTTTTTCATGAAAAATAGGTTTGGAGAATACAGTAGTGATTTGCTTTGTTTTTAAAGTTCCTATCAGTCAGGGTAGCATCTATTCTGAAAAGAGCGTGCCTTGGGGCCCAAGGACAGTCTGTCTGCCAGATAGGGGCACTTCTCTAGAAAGCTACTGTACAGCTGAATTCCTTCCTCATTTTGTCATCCTTTCCTCTAGAAGACGCAAGATTTTGAGCATCTTTCCTTTTCATTCCCAATCTTTTCCCAGAAGATTTTGTACTGTCATTAGTGGGAAAGCTAGCATTAAATCAGGATTATCTCCTTGTTGTATCTGTGCTCCAACATCCCATCCGGGCTTCTGGTGGTCAGTGACTCTTACCTGGCACTTCTCAGGTGCCAGTCCAGCCCCTTCTTCTGCTCAAGGAAACATGCCTGCCAGTGCTGGGTTAGCATTTCTAGTCCCTCCTTGCAAAGCTTGTCCCAGCCCAGAGACCCATGCTCTCCGCTGTCACCGTGTCAAACCCTTTGGCTGCCGTTGCTGTCCTGCATTTCCCGGTACAACAGAGGGTTACTCCCTGTCCCCTCTCTTTTCCCGAGAGGCCGGGGCACAGAGCAGTGCTGGCTGCCCCTGGGCGTGAGCCGGGTACTTGCCAGATATTTTTTGCAAAGGTAAAATGAGCTCAGCAAAATCTCTACAGGAAGGTTGTGTGTTGCACCCCCAGAACAAACCTCAGATTTGCAGCATAGCAACTGGGCTGACATGGGTTTTATTTTTAAGTATTCCTCACAGCAAGTCTCTCCTTGAAATACTATTTGCACTTCTGACAGCAATGATTCTGGTGAATATCTGAGTAGAAACATCAAACTTTTTATAATTCTATCTAGTCGGTTCAGTCAGACAAGTATGACCAATTGTTAGCTCAGTCAGACTCAATGACCAGCTTTAGAATTTTTTTATTTTTTAATAGCTCCCATAGAACTTTTATTTTTATTATTGGCATGTTTATTGTTTCAGTATTCTTTTGAGAAAAAACTTACCCAATAAGCAGAGAAAAAACATTCTTAGGCAATATTCCCAAAACCCAAGCAAAAAGTAACTTACTTTTAATCTTTAAAATACAAACCCCAACCAACCAATGAATTAAACAAAAAGAAAAAAACCTAACAACAACAACAAAAAACCTAAACAAACAACAACATCAACAACAAACAAAAACTCACCAGACAGGAATTTTGTAACACCTCTACTTTAATATTTCCTACTTCCTGCCTGGTTTGACATAATTTCATCCTTACCTGTGTTATAACTGTTATAACAAATTATGAATAACCAGGGTGAGGTTAACTTTTGCACAGGCTTATTCTGAAGATCTGGCCAGGCTGCAATGTCAAAAGGCAAATTGCTGCTTGAGTTTTTAGTTGCATCTATTAATGTCTCTTTCTTTTGCAGTAAATCTTGCATATAATGCTACATAAAAAACATTACTTAGTAATAGACATCTGTGTAGACAATACATTTTGTTAAGCAGTGCAGTCCTCAGCATACAGCATCAACAGGAGATGGCAGAGAAGTTAAGTTGCCCTCTAAAACCTTATATCCTTATTCTGAGTCCATTACCCTAAATGTTGGAAAAGTCTAAACCGAGACCTCTTTGCCATCTGGCTGTCTTTTAGTGTTTTCTCCTACAAAACCTATCTCATTTTATTTACAAACTGATGAGCTGGCTCATCAGCCCACAAACCTTTCTTGTATCTGTGGAAGTAGCAGCCTCTGATCATAGAATCTATGTAATTGCAACAGAAGTAATCCTAGCAATATATTTAATACATACTTGTAAGAAAAATTGCAATGCAGAAACATCCCTTCAATCTAGGGTACCTGTTGCTCGCAATTTCTGAAAAACAGGTACAAGATAATAATTCAAGCATGAAATCAAACAGTAAAGTCAAAAAATATGCTAATAATTAGATACAGATCAACCTAAACTGCATATAATGGAGTTATTTCTACTTTTTTTTTCCATTAGTAATATGCTATCAATAAATCCACAAATAAAAGTATGCCAAATTGTTATCAGCCTTTTCTTAACTCACTTTGAAAATATTCGTCATCTAAATCTGTTTTTCATTCAAGCCCACCTCTGGAAGTGATTCAAAAAGATTAAACGGAGTTCTCCCAGCTGAGGCTTTCTCACAACACACCAGCAGTGACACTCCCTCTTCTTCCTGTCTCTTGCTCTTAAATGTTTTCATGAATGAATTTACTGTTATGAGTTCTCATTAGCCCTGCCAATTTGGGGAAACACATTGCTTCTAATAAGGTGCAGGCTGTACACCTGTTCCTTTTGGGGACTGGTGTAACAGCTTTTCATAAGGATTGTGTCAGCAAAAGGAGAAGAGTATTAATATCCCTCTTTTCTTAGCCAAGAGATTTCCTCGAGATTTCTTCAGTGTGCTGTTTTCAAAAAAATTCATGCAATAATGCAGCTGTTGCATCATTGTCCTCTTACACCTCTGTGTCTAGATATTCTGTGCTTCTATCTTGGACCAGTCTAATCCTACCTCACACAAATCCCAGCCAGTCTTCCAAGTGCCAAAAGTCTACAGGTTCTCTCTGCATTTGCTTTGCCACGTGCCATTTCAGCACTGAAGCCCTGAACTGCTGCATAAAACTGCTTTGTGTGGTCTGCCTAAAATATTCCTTTGCTTGTACAGAATAAAACAATGTGTTAGGATCAAAACCCATCACCTTCAAATTGCTAATATTATGTTGCTTTCAACCACTTCCTGTCTTCTCCTTAGAAGAATACTTTTTTAACAATTTTACTTTATAAGGATTTTATTATTCTCAACATCTGTCTTTTCTGGCATTGTGTCGTGTAAACTTCCCAGTATTATTACATAATATTGTCCTCTGACAGAATCTTAATTTTTTCTCTCTCTTATAAAGTAAGCTGATAATTCAAAGCTGCACTTTTCCTTTACCTAGATTTTCCTTATTATTTTTTTTTTAATTAAATACCTGTGAAGCACTCAGAGATTAATTCCTTGTCTTAAATAGAAGAAAGTTATAAAACAAAGCCGTCATTTGCAAATGAAAGTTTTAGCATTTTATTGGAGAAGTGGGTCATTAAATACAAAAACAAGAAAGAGAATTCAATATCTTAAAGGAATATTCTAAACCAGAACTTTAAAAAATCAGCTGAAGGCTCTGAATCCAATTGGAAAAACACAGGGATTTTGAAAGTAGTTACTTTTTAAAAGAGATACTTTTAGCAATAATTGGACTCAATTAGATGACAAGATAAGTTATTGTTATTTTACTCCTTTTTAGTGTTTAACACTTAGCCAATGGTTGACATCAGAGGATCTTTGCTTTACCCACAGCAGGGAGTGCATCATTCTGGATAAACATCCAGTCCTTGTAAACAAAAAAATTCGTACTTGGGATAGGGGTCCAAAACACTTTGCCTCTGGTCTCTGTATTGTCACTGGCCAATTTTCCGCGTGCTCTCCAACATCAGACATTGAATAGCTGTGCTACAGAGAGAAGTGTGTGGGCTGGACCACTTTGGCACAGAAGTGACAGGCCAGGTGTAGCCCAGATACAGGCACCTCAATCCACTCAGGAGATTAAGGCAGGTAGAGGCAAGCCTATATGTCCTGGGAATGGCAGATAAACAGGTTGGAGAGCAAGCCAGCAGCCTTGGCTTGCCAGCAGTGCCACCAGTTTGTAAAATGCAGATGTACTGCTCTTGCTCGTGGAGTTGGGGACCTCTCAAATCCCCTCTTACAGCATTGGTGTTTCCTAGTGCAACAATCTGGAAATGAACACTATGACTAGCACTGGAAAATACTAAATTACTTTCCTCTGGGAAAGTCTCATCGTGTTGATTTAATTCCCTGGGTATGTCCAGCGCTAGTATCATCTTTTGACCTCAATGTTTCTTTCAGGATGTGCTCTCCAGGAAGATCTGACTTCAGTGGTTTCAGTTTCCCTTACTGATGAAATCAGGAATCCTGTAGGGGAGTCTATGAAAAGAATGAACTTCTGTACTGAAAATGAAAGTCAGTTATAAATTATTATAATGCTATTACTTTTATATTGCTTAAATTATTATAATATTCTATTCTATTCTATGAATAGAATGAGGACCTAAGGAGGCACTCTTAAAGACCTGATCCCTCATTGCTCTGTACATTTTTCACTTATGAAATTTCACCAGAACTCTCAAAATGTAAAATACTACCTGACCTTTTTTCACTGTACATACATAAAGACTAATCTATTCGAAACCAAGTGCTTTTTATGCTGTGTACACTCATTTGAGATCTGACACTCAACTTGCCTTGCAGTCATACCTGGCAGCTGAAATATCTTGCTGCCAGCCATGGGGAGTAAAAACATTCCTTTGTCACTTTACACTGTTTTGTATTTACCCCAGACTTTTGTTTTGGCTGTCCTTCCCTTTCCCTTTTCCTTGTCTGGAGAACAAAAATGGTATTTAGCTACCAAACCGTCTTCCTGCTTTCATCTAATCTAAGAGCTGCCACTCTAAGGATTTAAACCATACTCATAGTTCCTGACTTAAGCAGACAGTAGCAGAGTTGAATCTGAAATCTGAAAAACACAGTTCTTTCCCAGGTTTTTCTCCCTGTTTGAGCAGTATCAGGAAGTTTTAATTTTTTCTCTCTGTTGAGCAGTGTGAATGCCTGAAGAGCAAATTGCTCTGTCGTCAGTACGACAGTGAAGCTCTTATAAAGAGATACCATAATATCAGCCCATGAAGACAATGAGAAGGCTGGCATCCTCAGTGCTTTTAACATCCCTGCTCTGACACGAGATGATGCACTAGCCTGCAAGCTTTTGGCTGCTGAAGGAAAATGTGCAGACATCCTGAGAGATTAGATATTCCCATCTGAGCCTCAAAGAAATGGAAACTAAACGTGACTGAAACATAAACTCCTCAGCTTCTGTCCCTTTTCAGGGGACCTTGTCCTATATGTGTGCCCTGATATTTCAGCCAGCCCAGGGCCCGGGGATGGGACCAGAGGGAGCAGTTCTCCTTCCCCCTGCCCCAAGTGGCGCTGCCGACCCAGTACCCGGCGGCAGCGGCAGCGATAGGGGCGCGGGGCAGCGCCTGGCCCGCGGGGAGATAAGGGCTGATGGATGGATGGCGTGGATGGCATGGGGGGTGAGATAACGCTGGGACCTACCCAGCAAGTATGCAGTGGGAGGAGATGTTCCCTGCTACTGCCACAGCCCTATCTCTAGCTGCCGTTTGGGAAGAGGCGAGGGCTTGACCTTGTGTTTTTTCGGTTTTTTACAAGAACGTTTCCACCCTCTTGAAGTGAAAATGTTACCTGGGAAAAAGCTGGAAAGCGACTCCATGCCTTCAAAGGCCTTCCTGACCCACCCTTTGTCACACTCCTCTGATTCCTTGTCTCCCTGCTTGCTCAAGCATAAGGTCCCCAGTGACCATGAGTGATGGATAGGTCATTTCCCTGCTTCAGTGCCAGGTCACACACATCTAATTTTACCTGTACTTGTTAGTATGAGACTCTTCCATCCCTGGGCTGGTGTATTGACAGCTACAAGAGAAGACATAGGCTCTTAGAGTTTTATAGACATTGCTGCAACTGTAAAATTCTGTATAACCCAGCAGAAGACAATATGCTCTGTACCTTTTTGAAAAAACACTGCAAAATGTGATTTTTTTTCACATTCACAAAAGTTGTATTTTCACCCTTTCTCCTCACACAATCCCATCATATCAAAAAACTCCAAACCCAACGGGCGAGTAATCCTTTGGATCTTACTGGTATAGTGTTGATAATGCTGCTGTCACAAAGATATCTGCAAAGATGAGTGTATCAGCATTTTTTTTTAACAAAAAGTCAAAAGAAAGCTTTTTTAAAATAAATATGGGGGCAGGAATGTGGGAAATAAGAGAAGACCAAATTTATTGCCTTTTGAAGAAATTTTTAGCATTATCAACTAAAGCCTGTTTGTGATGTCTTTTTGGTAGTGAAGTCTCTTCAGCAAATGAGTGTTTAATAATCCTCATGCTCTCATTTTTGTAATAATTTCAGTCTGATATTAAATATGACTTGTTCAGATGTTTCTCTGATACAAGGTATGTGTGTCCGTGTTTGGACAGAGAAAAATTGGATTCATATCTCTGTTATGCTTTCAAATTGCTAGGTCACATTTGGGTCTCTGGCTGTAAATTCTTCAATTCTGTTCTAAGTCAAAGGAATGTGACAGATTTAATACCTAGAATAAGTTATTAACTGCAATGATGCATAAACCAGTGGCACTTTCCAAAAATGTAGCCCATGCTGCTTCTGTTTTCTGAAGAAAAATTAAAATATAATCCTATTTCCTTGTTTCTTACAGTTCTAGCAAAAATTTTCTTGGTTAATCCATCAAGAACTTGAAACTGATGTGCCCAGAAATAAAATCTTCTGAGGTTTTTTATTGCAGCCATATTTCTGTCGGGATTAGTTACCCTTTCAAAATTTAAAAAGCAAGAGGAATTCATATGTGCACAAAGCATTGAAGAATCACTAGCTATAAACAGAAAGTGCCTGTATCTACCATGAACTGTTTATAGAAGACTAATATAGAATTACAGGCTGTGTGGAAAGAAGTCAAGAAAGATTGGGCGAATAGGGAACTTTGCCAGCCTGTGCATGTGCTCAGCTGAAAAATAGACAGAGTGACCTGTTGACTTTGTAAGACTGAAAACATTTGGATTTGCTTCTCCTGCAGGCTGGTAAGTTATGGAGGGCTCCATGCTTTCCACATCAGCCTGTTTATCCCTGCTTTTGTGGGGACCCTTGCATGGATCATCAAGGTGGAAGCCATAGTTCCTACACACCGTTTTGCCCTTGAGGGATATATTTTTTAAATTCTTCTAAATCACTGGCTTTGTGCACAAGGAAGGACTGTAACATTACTCTCTTTAGGTCTTGAATGATCATTTTTGGTCATTACCAAGGGCTTGGAGAAGACAAGCTATTACGCTTGTCAATAAATAAGTTTTAAGGCATTAGAGAATTTGTCCCTGAGCAGCAGTCTAAAGGACCACTAGGTTACTGTGAATGTCTGTACTTGGAGAAAGGACTGTGGGAAAAATACATTAACTTTTATGGCAAAAAATGAACCAATAAGGAAAAAAACCCAAACAAACAGGGTAGAACTCCAGCACACAAAGGAGAGTTAGGAATTTTGGTATTTGAAATGGAGCCATATATCTCCACAGTTGGTATTTGCCTAATTTAAACTAAAAAACAACTGCCATACCTCACATTTCACATCCTGATATCCTCAATAATTGGCTAGAGCATTGTGCATACTGTTATTGCCTGGTATCTTATTCTCTTTACAGCTATTGGTTCAAATAACAAGAAATGAGTGTGTTTTTAATTTTTTAAAGAATAATACATTTTTTCTATCATTACATTACCTTCCTTTGTTGTTAAAAGGGTGGAACTGTACTCCTAACTTACTGCAAGAGAAACAATGTAGAGTGTGGACTTGAACAGAGGACTCCTATATCCCAGACAAGATGTGTAGTTTGAGAATTTTATCTCTCATTTTGACTGTAAGATTTATCCTAAATCTGAAAAAGAAATCATGTTTTTATCAAAAGGTTGCATCTCAGTATTTGCTTTCTGAAAATAACTTAAACTGGAAAGTTGTCATTTCATCCTAAGTAGATAAAGATTGTGGTATATAGCATTGAGCAATTCTACAAGAAATAAACTTTGATGAGTGTAACATCCTTTCTTCTACAACTGTGGTGTTTTGGAAAAACTACCTACTAGGCTAGAGGCAAGAGAATTTAAAAAGCTGTTGGGAAAGTCAATGAGAATGAGCCTGGCTTACCTGCAAAGGACAATTTTGCTTTTTAAGCAGAAGAATAATCACAAGACTGGATTATAATGTATTATCCTCCTGGGAGTGCTCTCATCATGAGTGCTCTCTTCATTGTGCCCATTCAGAAACCATGTTTAGTAAGCATTAAATATTTACCCTGAGGTAGTACTGTAAGATCTAACAGGTTCTTAGCTGCTACTCCACTAAACACTAGTGAGCTGCTACTCCACTAAACACTAGTGTTGAAGGCAAATGATTGAAAGACACTACTTTATACTTCGATGATCATCTTAATACATTTATAGCATTTTAAACTTGCTTTTCATTTTTTAATATATTATACAAGTAATTACATATATATATGTATATATACATACATATATATATACATATATATATATATATATATAGTATATAGATATAGATATATATATATATATATATATATATATATATATATATATATATATATATATATATAAACATGACTTCATCATGGCTAAGTGCTTGGGCCAGAGTGATAAATTATAGGAAATCTTCAAGCTGAGACTGCTGTGGTACCTTTAGTTCACCATGTTGTGTCCAGTTGAAGCTGGGATCCCAAATCAGTGGGGGCATTCTGTACCTATAAATCACTACCAATCATGTGCACACTTACATCCTGACTCTTGTTTTGTTATGAGAATCATTTTCTGTTGTCTTAGGTACCCTTGGCATTTCTGATGGTTTGTGAATAGTACCAAATTATATGTTGTGCTGTGACAGAGTGATCAGACCCGTTTTGTCTTTCACACATTATGCCAGGTCATTGCAAAGGGCACTATTTATTACTGGTGTCAAGAGCACCCGGCCTCCAGCACCCAGCATGAAAGTAGGAAATTCATAGGCTGGTGGAAACAATTGCAAAGGTGTTTATTAGAACTGCTTTAATGCTTTGCATAAGCAGAAATTGTAGCTGCTGTAGGGACGTAGTGAGTGGACTGGAGTTTGTAAGGCGTGATATAAATCTATCAGTTGACTTAAATGTAAAAGTCCAGGAAATCCAAAAATGAAAATCAACATCCTTCTCATGGCACCAGGGTTGGAACTAGATGATCTTTCAAGTGCCTTTGAGCTCAGACCTTTCTGTTATTATGTGATATAAAAGGGAGTGCAAAAGTTCAGAAAATTGCTGCCTGGATCCTTCAACTGCTACTTCACACTGTGTGCAAAGCTACTGTGATAAACTTGATCATTTGATAGTTGTGGTTAGTTTATTAAAGAGTTGATGAAAATCCAGTTATTTGGGAAGTAGGGGCAACTGAATTGAAATTAATTCTCTAAAAGTGCTAAGGTTGAAAATTCTGTTTTTCAGAGAAAATTTAGCATAACACAAGTCATATTTTAGAAAAAAATGTTAAAATGGGCTTTAATTTCACACTTTCTTGATGCATTGGAAGTAGTTTTCATGATGTCATCCAGATAGTTTAAATAAACAGCTTGCATATAAGGTTAACAAGCTTCAGTGGTAGCAGGGTCTGTGTGGGATTATATTAGAATTAATTTGATCAATTACTTTTAGTTCCAGAGGTCTCCCGATGAGCCAGAAGCCAGCATATGCAGTTTGGCAGAAGAAGAATCAGTGCAGTCAACACATGCCGTGAAGGTAATGAACATTCTTTCAAACTTGATTTTTCATCCTGAGCAGAGAAGACAAGTAAGCCAAGACACTGCTACTCAGAGCAGCCAAAATGATAACCGTAAATAATCATAATAGAAAGCCCATGGCTTAAATGAAATAGGGAAGGATAAAATAAGTATTTTGCCATTAAAATGATGGTTCTAAACCTCAAATTTTCATTTTAATTTGCCCGGGAGTACATTAAGTTTCCTCAACCTTGAGATGCAGCTTTTGAATTAAAAGATTGCTGAACATTTTCTTTTGACAAACTGCTCACAAGAAGAGGCTGTATAAACAACATTTAGTCAAATCAGGGGAAATCTTTATAATAACCTACTTCATTTCCACTGCTGAACTGAAGCCCAGGAGGATCAATTCTATCGGCCAGCTTTCATGGTGGAGAGTGGGAGGCACACCTGTGAAAGGATGCCATAGGCTCAGGGCTGCCTGGAGCTCATACTCCCATACACACGAAACTTCTGATGACTTATTAGACACTTTTAACCAGGCTAGAGCTATAAAATAGGATCACAGCTTTGAAAAACTCAAGAGTAAGCTGCCTGCAGCCCCTGTCCCTAATCTGTTTCTTGCTACTGAGAGAAATTTGTTATTGGTTTGACATTTGTTAGTTTCCAAGCATAATTAAAATGACACCTTAGTGGAAATTGAAAAATTTTACAAGTGCAAAAAAAGAAATCTGCCAGGTGTTGCATTCTGTATATTTGCTCTTCTTTCTATATTTTCTTTCTTTTCCTGTCTCTCACTAATAACTTATGTGTATGAGCAAGCTGATTGCACTTAAATTATCCATAGGCCCATGGATACCAAACATTGTGATTTTTTATTTACAAATATAATAATGCTGCTCGTCTAAAAGACTGTTTTGTATTTAAATATCTAAATGTGGCTTTAGAATGTTATGTTTTATGAATATAGTAACCTGCTATGGATTTTCATGTAACTGTAGGTGCACAGTTTCATGTTAAGACAATATTGTCAGGTGTTTTGTATGTGTTAAAAATATTAATGTAGGATTTGTGTTTCATATGATGCAAGATTAGCACAGAAGCTAATACAGTTTAAAAAATCTCTCCTCATTACAAATCTGATGCATGTGTTGGAAAGAGGAATTTAGTTTGACTATTTTCACGCAACTTTTTTAAATTACAACCTTTCAAAGTAACAAGAAGCCAAACTGAAGCAGATTAACAGTGCTAAAATTATTTTAAGGATAATTGCTTATACCTCCCACTTCTTCCAAAAAATCATTGATAGCAGTGTTTGCAACTCAGCAATTTTTTAACAGTATTTTGATAACTTTTCCTCTTATTGAAATAGCAACCATAGTTAAATTAACTGCAAGCTATCCAGTTTTAATGTTTAAATTTTGAAATTCACAGTGCTACCATATTTTCAATTTGCATGTGTAAAAGTAAATTTCAATCAACCGAGCCCTGATGGCCAGACATCTGGTTTCTCTCACTTCTCAGAACAGTCTGTTACTTATATGAAGCTACTGCCAAGTGATTTGCTTCATGTTCTTACCTTGGCATTTCTCGGTCATGCAGCCATTGCATTTTTCTACCTCTGAACAGAGATTATGGGCAGAAATCCTGTAGTTCAGTTGGCACGTGTATTGCTGTCATGTAAGTTTTAATCTGCGCTGTAAGAGTAAAAAGGGGACCTATTAGAGACTGTATTGCCCCTGTCTTCTTCCCTCACATCTCCCACTGCTTTCTCAGTAGCTCAAATAAAAGGTCTTTCAGACTTTTCCATTTGCAGCTCCTGAAAGAAGCAAGCTGTACCTAGTGCAGACACAGCCGCCAGCGGGTGGCCATCAGGTCTACAGCAAACCAGGTCATTAAGACCTGCAGTTTGCAGGGAGAGAAGGAAATTTGGCATGTGCAATCAGCACACACGGTTCATTAAATGCCTCTCAGTTGCTATAGGTGATGCTGCCTGACACGGGGGGAGCAAACCACTGCAGTCAATTTTGATGAAATTATTTCCCTATCAAAAATTTGGCTATCACAGCTGTAATGAAATGTTGACAGTAGGTGATTTTGAGTGTTTTCAGCATTCAGGTACTGGGTCATACCACTCACAAGACACAGTTGCTTTCACCATAGTTGTTACTAGATAGGAAGCTACCTTCACCTTGTGCCTGCAGCATTATTGGCTGTCAGGACATGTTCCTTTAGGCTGTCTTGCTTGCTCTTTTCTATCTGGATACGTAACAATGCACATCTGAAGAAATGTTTATTGACTTCAGTGAGATTTAGAGTTTATATGTCTGGGAACACTCAAGAAAACTAATACAAATTAATTAAAGGTGTGAATTTAAAGTTGTGATTACTTTAACTGCATTATGTGCACATTCTCATTCAAAATTAAATGGCCCTAATTCAATCTAACTACATTTCCTTCCAAAGTAAATGAATACATTCCGAATGAGAGCTGGCTACGCAGAAACTTAAAGTGGTTTAGCCAATCTATTTTTAAAGTAATTCAGATTGATTTTTCTGCATGTTCTAGACAAAAACATCAGGTCTTAAATGAAATGTGAAATCCTATTTCATTTAGGTGTATAATGTAAAATGTTACTTGCTAGTTCCTCTAAGAATTTTATTCTGCATGTCTGCAGCCTATGTCTTATACCTTGAGATATTTTTTAACACTCAAAATATTGGTTTTGTCATGATTTTCTACATTACTATTCCTTTGCAACAGGGGATTCCTACAGATATGCCACTCAACCTCTCTGGCCCTTAGATCAACAGTATCTGAGTGTTTTTAAAATAAATGCTTTTATGTCATGCTTTGAAAGCTGTCACAAGTCTTCAGAAGGAAGAGAAATTAACATATTATTATTATATCTTGTCCCAGCACAAAACAGAACTCAGGGCCATAAAGAACATGTAAGTAGAAGAAGGCAAGCTGGGCTGGTTTAGAGAAGTTATTGTGAGATTAATACAGGATCCATGCATACATAGAGATCCAAGCTCCCCTTAGATTAAAAAATAATGGCTACATGTGACAGCAGAGATCCACACTGACTGCTGGACTGCTGTAAATGCCACACACTTATTTACTGGCTCTTATAGCAGCAGAACAAAATGCAGCAAGAAAGATGATTGCAGAAAATTCTTGTTAACAACCACCCCTATCAATACAGAAGTAGTCAGTGTTATTTTCTTAGAGCATGATATCATGTAGTGTATTTTACCTATTTATCAAATTCAGAGCAAAAGAACAATTATTTTTACAAAGCTGAAGCATGCTGTATTCTTCCAGAGAGAAGCATTAGTATATTGTTAGTTCATCACTAGCTCAAACAATATCATTTGCTGATTGATTAATTGATAGATGGACAGAACAATATTTTTGGTATATATAACATGTGAAGATAAGTTAGAGGAAGACATATGAAGTGCCTCAATGAGTTGAGTTTGAGCATAACAAATTTTACTGCTGGTCAATAAAGATTTGTGCTCCTAACCTTCTTGGTGGTTTTGATGAGAAAGGAAAGATATGCCTGCCTCCTTAAGTGCAGCTGTACCATATCATAGTATACTGCTTTTAATTTAACTAAGGGTCCCTGGAGAGCTTCTGTTCTGATAAATCTGAAGACTTCCCTGATGCCATGACTCTTATTGTTATCAGCTTGTCCTATGAGGCTGGTATGGAAAAACTACCACAAATTACAGCCATACCTTCATTTGATTGTGCAGTTGTACCTGAACAGAACAGGGTGTTTGAGAAATAGATTACTATTTAAATTAAGTTAAAAAAAAAAAACATTTTGGGCTGTGAAAATAAGGGGTAGGAAGAACTTTAGGATTTTTAAAATGTGAGTTATGAAAGGTAGGATGAGAATTCTTGAATTAACTTGCAAATGGAATAATTTAAATGCCTAAATTGTGTGTAGAGGTATGAATATATTCATGCTTAATATGTCAAAATTTTAATATCTGGCCTTACAGTCTTATATATTTCTTTTGTATCAGTTTGTATTTCAAAGAATTAAATCTACTAAATCCTCCAAAATGAAATATAGAATGCCCAGAAAAGTGTAACGTTTAGATCTAAAGAAAGTTAGTCTTATCTTTTAGCACAAGCCTATCTGGAAGCCACACAAAAATT
The DNA here is from genome assembly GCF_022539315.1 of Serinus canaria. Lineage (NCBI taxonomy): Eukaryota > Metazoa > Chordata > Aves > Passeriformes > Fringillidae > Serinus > Serinus canaria. Next base: position 21,191,386 of record NC_066343.1, on the reverse strand, counting down.
TAAGCTCTCAGTGTATTCAAGATGTATTTTGAATCCAAAGCCAGTTCTTGTGGCTCAGAACTGCTTTTTTGTGCTTATTTGTGACTATTTATGGAAAGGATATTCAATATCTAGGGAACTTCCTACAACGCTTTTCAAAGTCTCGTGAGAGTAAAAAACATTAAATCAGTTTTGGACAAATAAACAGATGACAGACCTGTTACCCACATTCATGTCATTTTTTGTGTGCTACTCCAAAGCACTTCATGTTATATGTGCCTTCTCCAGAATTTGTACTTAAGTTGATAAGACGAGGATAATTTGACGCACAATAAAACACAATGAAAAAATAAAAAATATTTAATCAACCATGAGTGAATTGATTTGATTAAATTTCTTTTTTGGTAAAGTCTATTTAATATTTCTGCCTGAAAGTAGAAAGATTTCTCTGTGACTGCTGAATTGCAATAGAAATAAGGGCATATTCACTGAAAAATTTAAAGAGTAGTACCAACTCCATGACATAGGAAGTTTATTTAAAGTAATATTGGCTACTTGATCTGCTGAGGTTAGAGTTGATCAGTCAGTGTGGTCTGGTATTTAACATATATCACACATGTGTGATCTGTAGTTAAGCTTTAATAAAGCTGTCCAAAGAGAGGCTAAGATTAGAGCTAGTTGTGAAACCAAGACTACAGCTCTGACTGGGAGTGCAAACAGGTTGGGATGCAAAAGTACCTGGAAGTCCAGCAGTGGCAAAAAGGGGTCCCTGAGCTCTCCCTAAACAGCGCCTTACTATCTTAGTGTTAGCACCCTGTTTCACGGCAAGGGTGCTAGTCTAAACCACTGCCAAATACACTGATTTATCAGCTAAGCATTTCTCATGGGAGTGTGCTTGAGCCTGTGCTGCAGCTGCACAGCTGGTGTTGCCCTTGAGGGACAGGAATGAACGCTACCTTTCCTGCAGAGTCAGCACAAAGTTACATTATGTAATGCCACATGTGAAGTCCAGCTACAGAGCAAGTCACTAAAACCAGCTAAATTAAGAATGAGGAACTCATTCTGATTAGGTTCAGTGAAAAACTGGTAAAGCTACTGAATTTTGAATGTCTAGATTTTGCTGGTTTTCCTACCATAACAAATGAAATAAAGATGTCTTAATTCCTCCTATCTCTGTCATCTGCAGATAAAATTTAGGCCTAATTGCTATTCCTCCATGAAAAGAATCAGTCAGTGACATAGAAATTCCTTACATCAGTAGTATTTGAGGAATCACTTGTTCCATTTATGGCACCTACTTGAGTGAATTTTGTAATTTTTTTAATCATAAACAGATTTTTATGCATGTGCATAGCACCACCAAGGAGTGTGTCCTTGTTTTGGCTGGGATTGAGTTAATTTTCTTCCTAGTAGCTGGTACAGTGCTGCATTTTGGATTTAGTATGAGAATAGTGTCAATAATGTTTTAGCCATTGGTAAGTAGTGCTTACCCTAAATTAAGGACTTTTCTTAAAGTCTTTCTTAAACTCATGCAGATGCTGCGATTTCTACTGTAGACTTCTTGTCCCCTGCTTTGGCACTGAGCCTAAGAAGCTGGGAGGGACCATAAGCAGGACACCTGATCTGAGATGGCCAGAAGAATATTCCATATCATAGAATGTCCTGTCCAGTATTTATACTGGGGGGGAGTAGGCCAGGAGCTGCTGATCTTAAGCTCAGCAGTTTTAAGCTGTGCCAGGAGAAATTTAGGCTAGACATTAGAAAACAATTCCCTACAGAAAGCATGGTTAAGCACTGGAATGGGCTGCCCAGGTAGGCGGTGGAGTCACTGTCCCTGGAGGTGTTTAAAAAAAGAATGAATGTGGCACTTAGTGCCATGGTTTAGTTGATAAGGGGGTTTTAGGTCATAAGTTGGAGATGATGATCTCCAAGGTCTTTTCCAACCTAGCTGCTTCTGTGATTCTATGGCTCAGGAACAGCCTGGGCATTGGTCAGCAGATGGTAAGCATTGTATTGTGCATCACCTTCTCTTGACTTTTATTCTTCTTTCTCTTTCCTTTTCTTTACTACTAGTACTAGTACTAGTACTAGTACTACTACTACTACTACTACTACTACTACTACTCACCATTAGTATTTTATTGTATTTTATTTTAATTGCTAAACTGTTTTAATCTTAACACTCAACTGGAGTGCAAATATAGCATGGCAAGTTCCTCTTCTACAGTAGAAATCACAGCATCTGCATGAGTTTCCTTGCAGGGTTTCAAGTTCCCTTTTTCAAGTTTTAAAGTTGGTGGCAGATTAGTTTTGATAATCCTTTAAAGAATTTTCAAGATGGAAAGAATCATTCCCACAGTGCAGCACGGCAGTCCTTCTGACAGCAGCTTTTGCAACCCACAGGTATCTTTCATATGGGTCACAGAAAACCTTCTATAAAGGTACTTTGGGTGCCCAAGGGAACAAGGGCTCTTTTGGCCCTGGATGAGTACAGCACAGAAGGACATCCACTGCCTTTAGACATCTACAGTTCAGGACAAGAAACAATAGGCAAGATAAACAAATGGAAGAAGCTAACAAAATGGTACAGCAGGCCTGGTACATATGAAACATTAAAACTGTAACAGAAACATTAAAAATATGTTTTTCCAAAGGATTTGGTGACATCAAAGAACACCTCTGGATAGTATCAAAGGGCCAGTGCTTCAGTATACAGAATTCATGGCCAAAACAGGGTAAAGGGAGAAAGATCAGACTTCATTAAACCTGAGTGTTTGTTTGAGGTATTGTAGCACTACTCTCCCTCTTCCATTGTGATAAATATCCTGATTTGTACTTTACATCCCTTCAGTCATTTACACATAGATACAAGTTCTTACACATTGAGAACCAAAACTACCCTGTATTGATTTTTAATATGATTCAAAACTCATTCAATGTATCTACATAAACAAGCACCACAAGGAAAACAGAATTAAATAATAGTCCCTAGCAGCTGTGTTTCACATATACACAGAATTATTTAAAGTGATAACCCTATTGATCAAAACAGAATCTTATCTGAGCATTAAAAGTTACTACTGGAATTTCAAAGACATTCCTCATCCAGATGCACATTCCCTACATTTTTAGGCTTCAGTATTAAAGATGGTAAGAAAGAACGCTCCTGTGTTTTCCTTTTTTCTTTAGCAGCAGACATGCAGTTTTCTTCTAATCTCCTTTAAAAGCATGCCTAGATTTTGTTCAAATTTTAAAGAAAAACCAACTACTCCTAAAAGAACATCATATTCCAGCCTAAAATATAAGAATCTGACATTGTTACAGGGAAAAACATGCCTCAAATTAAAGGCTGCTAAGTAATTTGTTTGACCTAGAAGAATTCCTGCTTCAAGATGTTCACAGACAAGGCAACAGAAATTTGCATCTGCTGTATACAGAACAGGCTTGGAAGGTTATCCATATTATCTCAAGGACTAGATAGAAAGTTTTAAATCGTTGGCTGAGTCTGAAGTACACCTTTGTGTTTCAAAGGAACTGGCATCTCATTTAAGTCACCCATACATTTTGGGGTTTTGGATCAGGCACTTAACTATTTGCTCTTCTGGTACCTTTTGAGACTGACTCAGGTTTTGGCATATCTAGGGGATGGAGATGATAGCCAAAGATTTTGGTCACAAAAGGTATCTATCCTTGTGTGCCATCAACCAAAGAGAGGCGAGCACCAGAGTTACTCCAATGTCTCTGCGCTGCCAGATGCTGCTTATGCTGGGGCACTTTAGGAAGCCCTCTGCTCTGGGGTGAAGAAATAAAGACTAAATAGGATACATGTTCTCCCAGGCTCAGTCTTCCTCACTTGATCATAACAACTTTTAGATGGAGCCAAAAGAAATGGTGTTTATACATGACCTAACCCAGTGGGCTCCCAGTGGGTGACATGGGCTCATATTTGCTATTGCGTTACAAAATATTAAGAAGTTATTGCGCTATGTCATTATTATTCAGTGCATGCCAGAAAGTGCAAATGGTGTTTTTGAAAAGCCTCCAGAAAAAGTTAATCTAGCTCTGTAGTTTTGCAGTGTAATGAATAGTCACTTTCCAGCCAGTCAGAATTCTAATTACAGCTCACTGCAAAGAGAAAAATGAATTTATCTGCAGTGTCAGTTTGCAGTGCAGGCACACACATACACAATGAAGTGCATGATAAATGATGATGAATCCATGATCCCTTCTATATACTTTTCTCAAAGCATGGAATTTGATATCTGTACAAAGCACAAAAGAAAGGATAAACAATCATCAGTCATTTTTAACAAGAGAAGTTTAGTAAAGGGAAGCAAACAAAATCTGTCTTCAATTTATGTTACCCATAAAAGAAATTCAAGTGTTGATCTTTTGAGGGAAAGCAATGAGAAAAATCAACCCTTAGATACAAAAAACCTAAACCAAAACACAACAAAAAATCAGCCCCCGTGGAAAACAAAACAAAACAAAAAACCCAAAACCAGGAAAAAGAGAACCAAAATAACTAAAAAAAAAAAAAAATCCCTCCACACCTTGACTGAGTTATTTTGCAGTGGGATAAATGGAAAAATAAATAAAGGAGACAATCGCTTTGCTGTGTTCTCTATGAACCAGACATCTAGACAAAATAACCTGTTAGTTCCTAAACCACCACTCCCTGTATTTGAGAAGGATGTCCTAAAGATACCAGAAGGACCCCTGTGAGTATGGGTGGAGCAACCTCTCTGCCCAGAGACTTCACCACTGTGAGCATTCTAGCAGTGGCTGCCTTACACCAAGCTTACTCCTCGCTTGGTAGCAGTCAGTGCATTCAGACAGAAGTCTTTTGACAGCTAGGAGGATACCATGGCACAAAGCCATAGTACCAGTGCTGAAGAGAGAGGGGAGAGGCTTTGCCAAAATATACTCCCTCAAAGGTAACTGCTTACTGTAATCACACATCATTTATTGAGTATGAAAGACAGTCTGATACAGGCAAGGTGCAATGACCTTGCAATTCATTTCACTTTTCTTTGTCACAGACAAGACACGGCTGGGTCAGACTGAGGTTCTTACCCACTATCTGACCAATATGTGCTTTTTTTCCCCCCCCCGCCTAACATTAGTTTTCTTTATAGAGACCAATTAGGAGAAATTCCTCTTCAGAAGTTAGCAGGTCAGATAGAGTGCAGGTGTTTACACTGACCCAACTCAACTGCTCCCTGCTGAATCTGTCCAGAGCCCTAACCAGCATGTCGGTGGTCTCCAGACACCACAGTAACCTTGCTGACCTTGCCTGTACTTGCCCAGAGTGGAAGGCCACCAGGACATCTCCCAGAGCTGCTCCAAATACTGCTTGTCCTTTCATGATGCATCATAGTATTTATCAGCCTGGTCTGGCAGAAAAATAGCACCAAGATTTATTCCAGATAGCATTTTGGGAACATCTTAGGGCATTAGTCTGAGTTTCTCATTATTGGAACGTACAGGCTTTATTAAATATGTCTGTGCAGTTCCATGTATCACAAGATTTTCCTGAGTTTAAACAGGTTCATTAGTTTTGTGACAAACAACATTACTACAGATAAGATATTTATATAGAGTAAGTTGGAGCACACATAAAAAATAGTAACCTTGTTAGGCAGCTTCATGTTTTAGATGCTGCCCAGTGTCTGAGTTCTTCTCTTATCTCCAGTCCTTTTGTTTAAGTAATTAGGGTATTTTGTTGATATTAAAAGGCTTGAGGGCTTGATTGCCTTAGAAAGTTTAAAAGCATGCATTCACCTCTTTTCACTGCACCCAAATTCCCCTTCAGTCTTCTCATAGCAAACAAACTGTGCCATACTCTCTGGAAACTTGACTGATTTCATTGAACTCTAGACAACCAGGATAAGCATATTGTTGACACATTAGCAGATAAGAGGATGTGGGCAAATTTTGGCAGGTGACCATCTAGTAACATGATAAATGTGCTGCTTTCAAGCCATGTGCCATAACCCAGCATGTCTGCATTGCCTTTTTTTTAATCCATAGCAGACATTGCACAAATTGGACAGTTAAGAGATCTGTTCATATAAAATAGATACACTGTAGGTAGGAAACATGGATTTATTTTGTTCATAGGTTTAGTTGCAGAAAGTCACTAATTCTTAATGCACATAGTTGCTGAGGATCAGAATGTGTATTCAGTCAGTAGGTTCTAAGTACTCCCATGGCAAATATCCCTTTGTTCCAGCTATACTGTAACTTTTTTCTTTATTTCTCTTTTTTTCTCTTTTTTTCTTTATTTCTAATTAATATAACCACACATTATTTCATTTTGACTAATCAGATCTTCTCCATTTGTCACTCTTTTCTCTTTGTGTTTTATGGAGCATCAATATGTTTTACATGTGCTTGCCGGATCTCTTGCTTTGAGGTCACAAAATTTCATTGTGCAAAATGCAGACCAAGAATTTTTCCTCCTAAATAAAATGAAAGCAAAACATTCATCTCTGTAGTACTTCTATAAATCAAAGGGTAGGAGAAGGATTTAGGATTCTCTCTGATGAAAAAAAGAAAAGAGACTATAGAGAGTACTAAAAGTCCTGGATACAGCTGCAGAAGGTAAAGGCTTACAAGGTAAGAAAAATGTTGTATGTGCCCCCAGTATTTGCAACACTTACTCCCAGGCACTTGGGATGCTGCTAAACAATAACATCTTATGATGGTTTTAGAGCAAAAGGAAAAAATCTCTAGTACTAGTAGAGCCATCCATACACTTCTGAATTCCCACTGAGCTTGGATCCAACCACTTTAAGAAAGGGTTCTCACATCATCATATTTCATGGCAGAACTCAGCCTATATGTTTCTCCTAAGTCTCTTCTGTATTTCATAACACTTAGTCATGCAAAGAGATATAGTGCTCAAGGAGCTGGAAAAAAGATTCAAATTGATGTAATATGGCTGGGGAAAATCAGCTCATGAAACCAAAAGTCTGACATTAATTTTTTGACTTCCTGTTATTCTGGGAATTATAATGTAAGAGTTTTCTTCATAGCTTTGAGGTCATCAGTTAAGGAAGTCTTTAAGATTTTTACTATTTGCATAGCATAAAATGTATCAAGTTTATCTACTTTCCCAGAGTGGCAAATGAGAAAATGATGGAGCTGATCTCCACACTGAACTTTATTACCAACAAACTAAATTCACTACTGAATTTGCTGCTGGTGTAAATGTCCTGAATTATTGTCCATGTCAACTCTTAGAGTGCTCCTTAGAGAAAAACTCACTAAAAATTTAGTTTCTAGCTGTCTTCAGGTTGACCAGCTTAACAGTTTCATCCATGAAGCCTTAGGCTCCAGCACTTCTCTTCAACTCTGTTGCAGCTCATACATAGATCTTCTGGAATGTATGCTGTGTATGTATGTATAAAGGCGGTAAGAAAGAATCCTTTTCCAAAATCAAAGCTGACTAACAGCTCCCAAATAATGGAATTCCTGTGAATTTTTTAATGATGGATTTTTTTTTTTTTTAAATTTGTGATCATTAAGGATCTATGTGCTTTCTTGCTGGTCCTATTGGAGTTTCCTGTTGCTGCAGCTCATTTTTCTTGCCACAGAAAATAAGTGTACTTTGCATAATTTCCAATATTTTATGGGTGTTTCCCAGATTCCACACTAAAATGGACAGTCCCCCCCCAAAATACTGATCAGTCAACAGCAACAACTGCAAATCAACATAGTTTTTCCATTTATACAAGAAAATGTCATATTACAAGACGTGTATTATATTACTGCATGTGCATTAAGACCTCTTTTCTTCCCTGTTTTCAGGGCAAAGGGGTCTTTACTATCAGGTAAAAAAAAATCAGAAATTCAAC